>NW_023600993.1:101312161-101912161 GCF_014898055.3 Talpa occidentalis
TTGGATAAGCCCATTGGATCAATGGTCTTTTACCTGTTTTTCCTGTGTACCCAAGAAATTGTCTCAAGAGAGTAAGCTTGGTTCGAAGGTATCAAGTTTAACACATGACCTGGTAAGATGGAATGTATTGAATAGCTAGGTGATCCTTGAGTCTTTCCTTTCTTCACACACACACACACACACACACACACACACACACACACACACGCAGACTTAAAATGCTTACAGTCAGTTCAGTTGCAACTGATTGAAAGTCTCAAGTCTAGAAGTTTGCTTTAAAAAAAGTTAATAAGTGTTGTTCAACACTAAAAAAAGTATATTAGTTGATCTGTTCCAAGAATCACAGAATTCTGCTTAACAATATTGTTGCAAAAATGTTTGCATCCACACTGAAAAATAGTTGTCATTATTGCGATAGTAGTCATTAGCAGCAAGAAAAAAAGTGGAGTTTTCCCTCAACCTTAAGTATTGATGCTTTAGAAAGGTAGAGAAATAGATAAAATTTTTTGTCACTGTTCTGAAAGAAATCTCCATCTACTTTGGAAGAATTTGAAAAGGAGAATGAGTTCATGTACCTAGAGATGTCCAGATAGAAATAAATGACCAAGATAGACTGCATGTTAGGCAATAGGGAATACTGCGGACTGTGGAGTATTGCAAGTTCCAGCCTTGCTTATGCAGATGACTCCAACCTGTAGCCACCAGGTTGGAACGCATCATCTGGGTTGCTAGATCTTCTAGTTTCTCAGCAGGTTCAGAAATCTAAATTCGATGTGGTATTATTTAAGCAGCATGAGTCAGACACATGTAACACCTGAATTCAAGTTGGGAACTGTTGTTTTCTGACTTTATTAGAGACATATGTAGTCCTAAGTCATTCTTTCTTATCTTTTCCATTGGTACAGGCTACAAAGAGCATTGCCTAATAATAAGGCATTCATCGTGGGTGGTGGAATAGGAGTGCTGTGTTTTATTTTGTTTGGGCTCCAACATGGACTAAAAAGAAAAATAGGGTTTTTCTTTTAATTAATTAAATAGGGGCAGTTAGGAGAAAAAGAAAGTAAAAGAATGAGTATGTAAAGTGATTTATATTTAAATGTTCATTTATTCAATGAATATTTGAGCACCTACTATGTGTCATGTTCTGGAAATACAGTAGGGAAACCAGGTGGTAGTTAGTGCCCTCATGGAGCTCACAAACACATAATAATCCAGTAACCCCTTAATGGTCTTTGTGATTCCTGCTGTGAGTATAAGGCCCCCTGAACAGAGGTGACATTGAAGCCTGAGGATATGTTAACCAAACTGAACTAGAACTTTGAACTTGGAGGAGCGCCTATAACTCAGGGACTCCCACTGAGAGGCCCGTGGGTGCAAAGGTCCTGGGGTAGGAGAGAGTAGAGCACTTTTCTAGATGGGAGGAAGGGTAGCATGACTGGTCACCTAAGAAAGGTGAGGCTAGGATTTCCCACTGGGATTAGGACAAAGAAAGGTGTGCGGTCTTTTTTTTAAAGATGACTTGCACATTGTCATGAGTTAAATTAGAAAGCGAGAGGAGTATGACACCAATAGAAGACTTCCAAACTGAAAGGCAGGTGTCATAGAAAATAGGTTGGCTAAAGTAATTTCTTGGTGACAACACTGGCATAGAATAATAAGTTACTATCCCAGAGAATGTGTGGGAAAAGAGAGGAGAATAATAGAGTCATCTAAAGAGAAGGACAGGAAGTTTGCATGAGTGCTTGTGTATGTCTTCATGTGTGCATATGTGCAAATCTGCTTATATTGTCTGTGTGTGCATTTACACACACAGATAGCACATCCAGCTATCTAGTTTGTCACATGATAATGAGCATGAGCTGGTTAATGATTAAAATCCAAATTAGATTTGGAGAGGGAAATTAAAATAATTTAAAAATAATAAAACAATACAACACAGCAAATTCATCGACTGTGTTGCTATCTTCTCATGAAACTAATTTATATCATTATAAATTATGTGTAAGTGTGTCTGCTTTATCAAGCCTATTTGTAAGGAAGAAAGCATTTTGTATCTCAGACCAAGGAGCCAATTGCATTGAATTGTCTGCAGGTTAATACTAATATTCAAGGCTAAAAAGATTACCTTCAATCAATACCTGGCTAGCCTTGACTATGAATTGAGAATGAAAGCATAGTTTATAGATTTGAGCGTGGTTTTCTAATGATGTGGACAGTGTATTTGGTCTCTACGAAGAAAAGAGAGACAGAGAGAGAGAGAATGCTGGTGAGAGAGGAGAGTTGAGGAGGAAAGTGAAGGTATTTGGGACTAGAGTTCACTGGGTGCTTGGGGATGGGTGTCCCTTGAGCTTCAGCCCGTGGCTAATTCACGATTCTGTTTTCAGGACGGACATGGGTCAGGCAGTTACTAAAATAGTGAATTGCTGATTTGTCTTGGGGAAATACAAATCCTCCTGGTTGAATAAAACTGTGGGGGGAGGTACTGGATAGGCTTACAAAGGCCGAAGAGGTTGAGTCAGCATGTCTCCCCTGGGAAAAGGAGAGTAAGAAGGGGAGACTTTGGGGACTGGACATGCTCGGAATGGGGGGAAATTTAAAAAACCAACTCTAATAAACTAGTCATTTTTAAAAGGGGACTGACACTTGCTGCTTCATGCATTTTCAAGATGAGTGTCAAAACCAGAGCTTAGTGGCCCAATTTTAACTCAGAGTAGGGGTTGAAATGATAATAAAGAATTTGAAGAGTTTTTGAGAAAAAGTAGTCAATAGAAGGGCCAAGTTAGCAAGTGTGACAGCCATCGATTATTTTGTTTTAAAATAAAAGAGAAACAGTTGCATAATCTTTCAAGGATATTATTTTTTAACCCAAAAGCTTAGGAGATGCTCAGGAGAAGATGTCTCTGGTCAAAAAGCTTCTGTTCAAATTCAGAACTTTGGGATATTTTGTTGAAGGCCATTTTCTACATGATTTCAGTGCATGTGTCAGTCCTTGGACCAATCACTAAAAAAAACAGATTATTGCCATCCACATAGGGATCCTTCTTCACGGAATCACCTTGAAGACATGGGTCAGGAGCTCCAGGGATTTTCTCATGGTTTGGTTTTAATTTTGTTTTTTCTGAAAAATCCCTGTGGCCCCAGAGTTTTGGGATGCTATGAATTTTATCATCACCATCACCATTACTTAAAAAAATTTATTTATGTGTACAAGAGCTGGGGTATAGGCCAGAGTTGGGGTGGGGTGGTGTGGGTAAGAGGATTCACCAGAGACAGAGTGGGGAACAGAACAGGCAGACAGACTGAAATACACTGCTGAGGGCAGCAGCGGGGAGACAGGAGAGGTCTGCTGTGCCATGTGGGTCAGCTCCCTGGCCGGGGATCGAACTTGTGCCGCGGTGGCTGCCGATAGCTTCATAGTGCTGAGTTAACCCCTTGTGCCATTAGGGAGGCCCACCATCACCATTTTTTTAAGAGTATGGGATCCTGTTGCCTTTAGGGAGTGAGAAAGACTCTCACGCCTGAGTCCACACTCCACACCCACCTCTCATTCTTACCTCTTCCTTCCAAGCAGAGTGGGGGGTGACCAGCTCCTTCCTCAACAAAGCCGGTCACTCAACAATTACTCAGGCGCCACTGGCCTTTGGATGAAGCCTGGGAACTTGAGATCCTAACCATCCTTCATGCTGCATCCGTGGCCGAGTGAGAAACCATGGGGTTTTGAGCCTTTTTAACCCCATTGTAACCAGATCATCAAACCCCCAGCTCAGTCATCCTCCGTGGATGCTACGTGGGTCTGGCCTCTGGGCTTTGGAATGGGGCGTGGAGGATGGGGGATGGGGTTAGTGAGGGTTTGCTTGGCCATGAGGGTTGGAAACAAATTAAAATGCTGAGGTGCTGAGTTATGACAAACGGAGACACACATCACCAGAATCAAAATGACAGTTTTACTGATGCAGTGATTATAAAACAAAGCAAATTAACCACCAATGTAGTTCTATATTTAGAAGGAAGCAACTTTATCACGTTGTAAATTGAAGACCTCAAACATATTTCGGGAGTGTCAAACCTAAAAAGCTAAAGATTTCCCCCAAATTGCCACTAATTGATAGCCTTCCAATTTTATTTGTCATATTTTGCGACCCACTAGAATTATTTCTCCCTCTAGAAAACTTTTATTGTGTAGAGTTGAATGTTTTCCCTATTATATAATCTCGGTAAGATTTACTTAGCTACGATAAAACCGTCATGACTGCATCAAATCTGGCCATTGACCCAGAAATGTAAACAATAGCATCAAAAAGTGATTATCGTATTTAGAAGTTTTGCTCTTACAGTTTTCTCTATTAGTATATCTTATATGGTTCAGGGGAATACCCTGATCCAGCTAAACTTAATTTTGCTGTGTAAGGCCCTGTTTATTTTGTTTTAAGGTGTTGCACTAAACAGAGCCGCCATGGATGGGTGCACAGGTTGTGCACTGTGCAAGCCGGTCATATGTTAGAAGCTGAAGTTTAAAGCCAGGGTATCCTTTTTCCAGTTGAACGTCAAATACTGTCGCTTTAGCTGAGCATTCAGTGTTAATGCCAATGACAAATTGCTGAATACTTTTCTCTCCCGTGAAACAATGGCTAGATAAACTCAAAGTTTTAAATAAAATAGGACCAGCACTGTTTGTTCATCCAATCCAACATGATTATATTATTGATAAAAAAGCGAAGACCTTATTTTATGCTATATAATCCCAATTGTCCAGAACTGGAATAATAGAATTTTGCAGCAGGGAGAGTGCATTAACAAAATACATTTCTGAAAATGAATTCACTGAGTTTTGTGACTCTCAAATGGTGCTCAGGTGTATGTGGGAAAAGAGTGTAGGAGCACAGTAGGAGCTCAAGTAATGTTTGTTGCATGGTTAATTGAATAAACAGATGGCTGAATGACCATATATTGTATTTATATAAGGAGGAAAATTAAAATTGATCTGTAAGCTCCCCATGGTCATTGTTAAGAGCTGTTTTTTTAAAACTGGAAAAACCAAGCAACCCCACAGCTACCTACTGAAGCTGTACCTTCTGGCCTAATAGCAGTTGACTCATCCACTTGGGGTCACTGTCAGCTCTTCCCCATCTGCTTCCCAATGGGGCTGTTAGGTTCTCTGACAGCAGTGTTGTGCGCAGTTTACAAAACAAAGTTATGAGTAGGTACAGTGATCCCATATCCCACATGAGAGAGGGAAGATATTCAGCAGTTGAGATGCAAAGATCACAACTAGTAAGGGGTTCAGCTGGCATCCAGCACAAAGACTGCTACCCTCTGGTCTATGGTAGTTCAGAGAATTGCTAGGTATGTGCTGATATTTTAATATGAAATATTTTCAGATGAAGAGCCCTTTAATGAGTCCATGCTACTTGGGTTTGATAAGTGGAATTGTACCTTAATTACCTTAATTACCAGTCACCTGGATATCCAGTAAGACCTCAACGTCAATTTGTCTGACCTTTACCAAATTCCATCACTTTGCATCCCTTTCCAGTGTCGGTCACCCTTCCTCAGCCCGTTACTCATAGAACACTTCCAACTCCTCCCTGATCAGAAGGTGGTCTGCAGGCCAGCAGGATCAGCATCACCAGTATTTATAAGAATAACAGAATCTGGGGCCTCCCTGGTGGCACAGGGGTTAAAGTCTCAGCACTATCAAGCTATTGCCAGCCACTGCAGCACAAGTTCAATCCCCAGGAGCTGACCCACATGGCACTGCAGACCGCCCCTGTCCGGCTCCCCTCAGCAGAGTATTTCAGGAGATCCTCCTGTTCTGCTCCCCCCTCTGTCTCTGGTGAAACCTCTCACCTCCCGCACCTCTGGCTTACACCCTAGTTCTTGTATGCATAAATAAATAAAAATAAATCTTAAAAAAAAAAAGAATAGCAGAATCTCAGGTCATCCCCAGACCTAAGGAGTCAAAGTTTCATTTTAATAAGATCCCTATGTGACTTAAACACACGTTGACTTTGGAGAAGCGTGGGTCTGGTATCTGTCTCCCAGACACCCAAGCAGCTGGGCCAATTTAGAACATTCCCCTTAGTTTGACCGGTTCATGACTCCATCTCACTCTGGAACTTCCTCATATTTTTAAATACACCTTTTTATGACCCTAAACATCCATGCACATATACATATGCACACACACCTGGATATGCATGTCTGTAACTACATGTGCATGCACACACAAGTACATGCAATAACACTCTGGGGAGGTATCTTTCTCCCCCCATTTATGTCTCTGCCCAGCACTGACCCTTCCTAACTTCTGCCCCCCTCCCTACCCCCCCCCCACTTAGGCCCAGCTGAGATTGCTCATTTTCCTATCAGGGTGTCTCACAATTTGGAATTTCAAAGAACAGCAAAATGTTAGAAAAATTAACTGCAGGTTGCACTGTTTTTTATTTTGCTAAGCAAAAACATTAAGATGATATAAGAAAACAAGAGATGGTTTACTGTAACTCTCCCTTTAATCATCTCAGGATAAAGGAGAAGACCTTTAATTAAATACTTGATAAAAAATCACAGGGTTTTTTTTTTTTTTTTTTTGGTTCTTGTTTTACCTCTACCTGGTGGTGGAGGAAAAAAAATATTAGTCTATTTCACAGACTAATATTTATGTACCACTTCACATTCTGGAACCATTATACTGAAACTATTGGGGAGTCAGGCATGTCTTTCTCTCCTTTGGATCACCTATTCCCAGAAAGGTTTTATTACCCAAATGGAGACAAGAGAAGTAAAGACTTCCTCACAATTACTTCCCAACAGGCCTTGTGCACTAATGAAAGCTGGCTATTTCCTGTGTGGAAATGTCACGTTCATCTTTGCCCTTAATGGTTGGAGAGATCAAGTATTTTTATTCTACAAATGAAAAGATAGAGCGCTTCATGGAGAGGACAGACTTGGAGGAAAGGTACTGAAGTATGCAAAATGACTCAGACCTGTAGGTTTTCTGTACGAACAGGAAACAGCTCTCAATTATGTCAACTTAACAGGTATTTACAGCGTTGACCATGACCTCCAGGCTAGACCAGAGTCCACAGAGTCCATTTATTAAAGAGCCCCTCTCTCGTGTACCCCAGCAAGATCACATCTGTTTTGTTTACCATGAGATCTCCCAGAACCGAACAGAAAATGGTGAAGATTAAATGTAATCACTCATAGTAAGTCAGGCTAAGCCTAAAAGCCTGAAAAGTAATGAAATGTATTCAATTATCAATGATAGTTGCCCCTTGTCTATGGATTAAAAAAACTCTTGCTTTGCATTCAGACTTACGTCTGCACTCACTCAAGCCCTTTTGATGACACACCTGTGTGCTAGGGAGTGTTGGCTTTTCTGAATAAAGACCAAGGAAAGAAAGTAGAGACCGCCCTGCCTGCTGCTGTGGCCCTTCCCTGCCCGCCTCCTGGGGATCGGTGAGGATGACATGAATCTGTGCCAGTCTCTGTCCGCCCTGCTGCTCCAACAAAGCACCACAGCCTGGGAGGGGCGGGGGGCCGGGATGCTTAAGCAACAGCATTCATTCTCGCAGTTCTGGAGTTTAGATGTTCAAGATTGGGTTGCCAGCAGGTTGGGGTTCCCTGAGGGCTCTCTTCGTGGCTTTCTCAGATGGTGGAGTGAGGGTATAAGCCCCTGGCCTGTGTCTCCTCTCGCAAGGGCACTAACCCCATTCATGCGGGCTCCACCCTCGTGACATAATTAGCTTCCAAAGATCCCACCTCTTCATACCATCGCCTTGGGCGGGGGTGGAGCTTTGACATCAGTTTGGGGAGACACAATTCAGTCCACCGTAACATAAGAAGTGACAGGAGGAGGACCTGGCTCGTGGAGGATACGAGAACTTGCTGACTTGCCTCTAATATCCAGTATGAACGCACCAGCACCCCAGGAGGGTGGGATCTGGGCTTTCTACAAGGTCCTCCATCCTGTCTCCTGCCCCCTCCTCCCGCACCCTCCTGATTAAATCTCCTTTTTTTCTCCCTCCCAGAATCTCCCTCTTCCTCTTTCCAGCCTAGGAAATGTGCCCACAGTGTTTTGTGTCTATCTCTGTATTGACATTTATGACTCTTTTTTTTTTTGGCCTACAAGTTGGTGATTTCCAATAGACTGGGGGGCGCCCTCAAGGTCAGGGACAGGGACTTAATTGTTTCTGCATCTTACCAAAGTCTGCTCTCCTCTCTCACCCTCCAGTCCCCACCCCCTCAAACCCAGCTTTGCACAGAATGAGTCCTCTGTTAACATGTGTGGAATGAATGGATACATTTTGTAACGTTACTCCTGCCTTTAGAACTCCCAATGGCTTCCAGGCTGCACTTAAAGCCCAATTCTTCATCAAGCCTCTCCCCTGTTCACCACCCCACCTCCCCCGCTCACCTCTCTGCCTCCCCGCCTTCCCAACAGCAGCCTCTCTGTTTCTGGAAACTGCAAATCCCTTTTGCCCTCCCAGCCTCTGCACTTGCCTGGCCTCCACTTCTGACGCTCTTTCCCTGGGTGTGCTCCTTGCCTGTCTTCTGTCCTCATTAAGTCACCTCCTCCGGGAAGCTCTCTTGGACCACTTTGTTGGACTAGTCCCTTCCTGGCCATTCTCTCGCAGCCCTTACAGGTTGAATTTCCTTCATGGCTCTTCCCATTGTGTAAAATCACATTTCTCACTTCTAGTGGAACAGTCCTTTGTAGCCAGGGATGGCTTTGCTTCCTGCAGGACAGTTGGCGATGCCTGGGGACATTTGCTTGTGTCACAAGCGGGGAGAGGATGTTGCTGGCTTCTCATTGGTAGGGACCAGGGGTGCTGCTCAGCATACTACAATCCTGCCCCTACACAGACACCCCTTCCCCTGCAAGTGTTACCTAGTCCAGAATATCAGTACTGCCAGCTTGAGAGCCCGCCGGGACACAGGGCAGGGTGGGGATGGGGGTGCGTCTCTTACCTCTACCACTGAGGATGCTGTGAGCTGCCTCCGTTCCAGGCTCTCAGAGTCGGGATGGCATCCATGGTGTCAGGACAGGAGCACTTGTCACAGGTTCGTATTTTTTCCCCAGGAAGGAAAGAATTTTAAAAAATAATAAAAGGCCCGATTTAATGATAAATAATCATGCTCTGCCTCTGACATTAAAGGGCATCATTGTCTCAGCTCAGTGATGTAAATCATCCTAATGGACGAATCCTTTAAAAGTAACGTGGAATTTAAAAATGGAAACTATGAGGACCTCGCAGGATGACTGTGAAAATCATCCGTTTATTATCTAGGTGTGCTTAATAGTCTGCGGCCTGATGAAGAATCATTTGCTCACCCCACAGAATGTGTCCTTCTCCAGTTCAATCACTCCGACTGGCACTGCCTGGGACTTCTCTCCCTCCCTTATATGACTTCTTTTGTCCCTGTTGGCAGAGTCTACCCCAGCCCTAACTTCCATTAAAGCAACAACTAAGCAGTTTCAGAAGAACAAGGTAGGTTCATCATGAGCTGGGGCAGTTAGCAACAAATCAGTCTTTAATTGGCGAGAATGACTCATTTGAAAGGGATTATTAGCTGAATGTTAATTGATTAGTGGAACTAAAGCAATTAAAGTGAATCGAGCCTTAATCCTTCTCCACCCATTCTTACTGTGGGCATCCTTCCTCTGTGGAATCACCCCACTTAGAGGGCTGAGCATTCCTGGTCCAGAGAGAAATCTTGCTCTTCATGGTCTCCAAAGTTTGTGAGAGGCTGTGAAATCGAGAAACAGAAATGAACTGAGTAAGTGGAAGACAACCTGCACTGGACAGGATGGGTTAGGTTGTGCTGCTGTAACAACCCCCAAATCAAAGGACTGAGCACACGAGAAGTTTCCTTTTTGCCCAGCTACCTATCAAACTTGAGGTGAGAGTGGTGGGTCACAGCTTGCAGACCCATGAAGCTAGACCCCCTCTGATCATAAACAACCCCAAACACACAACTTCAAACAAAAACTAATGCTTTACTCTCACGTTCTATGTTAAACATGAGTTGGGGGGTGCGGGGCTCTGCTCATCAGTACCAACAGGTTCCAGTGGGACAGCAAGACTGGTTTTTTTTTTCTTTTTTTTAAAGATTTGTATTTATTTATACAAGCACTGGGTACAGTCAGAAGCGCGGGAGGGTGAGAGAATTCACCAGAGCCAGAGCGGGGAGCAGAGCAGGCAGACTGACGAAGTACACTGCTGAGGGGAGCAGCGGGCGGCAGGAGAGGTCTGTGCGCCATGTGGGACCTTCGCCCAGTGGCTGGGGATCGAACTGGCACTGCAGAGGCTGCGGGCAGCTTCACAACCCAGCTCTCAACCGCTGCGCCACCAGGGAAGGCCCAGCAAGACTGTTTTTTTACCATGAATTAAGGAAGAGAGGAGCTAAAATGACTAACTGCAGCCCTGCTTATCATCCTAATGTCTAGTGCTTCATGCCATAAAGAACACTGGGTATTGTCATCACTACCCCCATGATTGATGCCATTATTGATGTCTGACTATGTGCCAAGATCAGAGCTAATCACTCTGTGAGCATCATTTCATTGCATTTTGTCTATCACTCTGTAAATTGGAGGGCATTATAAGTCCACTTTACTGAAATGGGGCACACAGCTATTAACTAACTTGCCCAATGCCATACCTAGTGATGACGCTACAGAGCTGGGTTTGAACTTCAGTTTGACTTGGCTTCACAGCCACACTTAATCACTCCACTCCACCAGTCCTGCTTCAGTGAGCCTCTTTCTCTCTCGACCGAGGAGCTCTCCAAGTACATTGGTTCCAGCAAGACTTCAGGATGCACACGGGCCAACATTTTGTTCTTTAATAGTTACATATTTATTGCAGTGTGTATTGAAAAAGATATAACTAATCTGGCCAAGTTATGATCTAATAGATATTATTGTTTAAGTTGAGGCTTAACTACATTTGTAAGTCTAAAAATAGTCAACTTTTTAAATAAATGAGGTAAATATGAGACTACTATATAGATGTGGGAAAATATGAAAGTTTGGAGGTTTGAAAATATTGATGCTTTCCATATAATGAGTCCATCACATAGCCTGATGCCTCCTAAGGTCACCCATGGCTGAGGACACTCACACATCCTCTGCTTTGGGAAGCGCCCATGTCTTGCTCCTAACCTTTCCCCACCCCTGTTGTTAAGAACTTCCTCCTCTGCTTCAACGACATCGTGTCTAAGTCAGGACCAGTTGCATTGTCTAGTAACTAGGTGACATGCCAGTCTTCCCTGTTAGGCTGTGTAGCTGTGGGGTTGTATCAGTCTTGGTAGTTCCAATTCCTGGCCCAGGTAGATACTTTTAAGTAAAATCAGGGACCTTTACTTTTTGAGAAGTCTGTAATCAATTCAGAGAGAGAAGCATTGCAGCAAGTTAACACATGTCCCATTCTAACTGGTTGATAGGGAAGGTACTGTTCATGTCACCAAGAGCCAGAAGGAGTTCACACTGGAGGAAGGCTGGTGGAGCATTCCAGTCCCGCCAGCACTGTGACTTCTTTCTGGCTCCCACGGCGGCCTCCACAGGCGGCCCCCAGAGGGCGGCTCTAAGACCCTGGAATTATTAGCTTCCTCCTTCACATCCCCAGGAAAGAGAAAGGGTTTTGTCCTCCACCCCACCCCTGCCCTGTCTTTCCCAGTAAATCTTTGGACAATCACAGGCTGAGACTATCAAGTCCCCAAAGCAATCTCAGTTTCTGGGGGCATGAAATGGACCGATGGACTGTGTCTGCTTTACCGCTTGACTGGAGGTGGGGTCTGGTTCTCGGAATCCTATAGGTCTGTAGTAGGAAAAAGGGGCTCATAGTGACCTGGGGGTTGGAGGGGTGTTGGCAGGCAGCCAGCAAAGAATCACTCAGGCAGATAGTGAGAACGTGAACTTGAAGCTTCTCTGTTATCTCACACCTGCGTGGCACCTGGAAGGTGATGGGTTTGTCCTTGTCCCTTCCCAGCCTGCCATTACCTTCAAATCTGGAGACTGGAGCCCAGAGCTGACCTCTGAGCCCTGTTCTGGTGCTGCCCTGCCCTTCTGTGGGTTTTGTGTTTGGTTTCACTTTGCCTACCACGAAGATCATCACAGAAGCCTTCATTCCAGATGCGACTCTTCTGCTCTCAACTCGGTGCTGAATTCTGCTTTATTTCACCGTATTACGAACATCTTCCCCAATTTATCTTTCAATTTGTTTTTCTGGGTGTTCTTCCAATTTAAAAATATGTTAGGATTATTTTTAGATCCTCGTCATTAGTGCTGGGAGACTGTTTTCAAACAGATTTATTCTTTTCTCTCATTTGTGCAATATTTGATTCCTGATTTAAAGTGCTCTTCTCCTCTCAGACTGTCTTCCTACAAATCTAAACATTGAAAGCAAAGCGGGGTGGGGGGGTTCCTCCATCTTGTGGAACTGTGGACTGGCGGTGTACCCCAAGTTTTGGGGGACGTGGCTCACTGGTTAGTGGTCACATGCAGCCTGCAGTTCAAATGAGACTTGGTTGGTTCAGACCATGCTGTGTTTAAAATCCCCAAGTATGAGTTGTGTATTTTTAAATTTTTAGAGACTTCATTTTAAAAACTCAGGATGTTTCACATCTAAATCTGGATTGAGGGTCTCTTTGAAAAATTGTTTTGAAAACACCAACGCCATTGTCCTACAAGGCACCCCTGGCCTGGAGTGTTTTACCTTTTGGATTTGCAACCCCCAGTGTGGCTACTGCAATGAGAGGCAGCAGCATCCTGGACCCCGGGAGCGGAGAGGGGATTAGACACAGGAGTTGGCCGTGAGCGGGGAGGGGTTCCAGAGGGCTGGAACAGACTCTTGCAGTTGGGTGTGCATTGTCACCCTGACCCAGTGCTCCCACTCCGTCATGTGATGCGTAGGGCTCTGCCTGGATGTGAAGCCACGTCCACCACTTGGGAATGGTGTGACTGTGGGTGAGTCACTTGCAACCTCCAAGTCTCCATCCTTGTTTATAAAGGATTATTGGGCACGGATGTGGCCCTAGTAGAATCTACTCATAGGACTGTCTTGAGGGTTAAGCGAATCACAAGTCAACAAAGCATCTAGCACAGTGCTCATCCAGCGGGAAACCCCCCCCCACCCCAAATGGGGCTCACTCTCTCTATCACTGTTACTATTTTTCAGTCTATATAAAAATTTCCTACTAGCAGTTTCCTTTTGATAATCTCTTTTTCATAGTCTTTTTCAGTTTATTTAGCACATTGCACAGTATCCGTGTAGACAAGAGAAAGCCAGTACTTGCATTCCTCAGATGGCCGAGGAAACCCCGGGGGAGCTCACGGGACCAGCCAGGGGCTGGGCCTCCTCAGCCCCATCTTCATTTCTGCTGCTTGTAGAAGGACCAGAAGCCATGAGTCTCAGTAGCTATTGTGGACCCCGCAAAGAGGACCCTACTTAAATCCTGGCCACATTCCAGTTAGCCCCCCAAGTCATTGGGGCGCACCCCCATTCCCATCCTGCAGGGAGTTTGTGTTCACCGTGAACTCACCCTCCTTGGAGACCGAGGATCAGAAATCCAAAGACCAGGGGATACACTGACTGTGTTTCTGGGCAAAGCCTGGACTCTATCACATCAAAGTAGAAGAGCGTGCTTTGTCTTTGCCTGAGTTTCCTCACCTGTCGGTGGGGCATGACATCCTCTCCTCTCCATGGGATTGAGGGAGGTAATGTTTGGGCAGCATGGAGCACACGGACGGAGCGAGCGCTACCAAAGCTTTTGTTATTTTTGTGACTAATATGAATGCTAAAACGCTCGCTTCTAGTCCCCTCCTGCCCCCCTCTCCTACTCTCCTCTAATGCTGTGGAATTAGAGGGGGAGAAGAAAGGAATTTTAGGACAATGGTTGGACCAGTCTGGGTTTTTCTCTGGGCGAGATGAAAGTATGTCAGCAGCATTTACCTGAATGTAAACATCTGAATTTAAGCAGGTATTTCAGCATCACCTAGAAACGTGCTAGAAATTCAAGCTCTCAGGCCCCACCCCGACTTAGTGAATCAGAAACTATGGGGACGGAGCCAGCAGCTTGTGTGTTCACAGTGATTCTGGTGCCCGTGGGTGTGAGCAGCACACTCTGAGTGAAAGCCGCGGCTCTGCTGACATCGAGTCAGTGGGTTCTGCCTTCTTTCTTCCTTTTCCCTCTTCCCTAACAATTCCAGGTCAACCTCATTAGAATCAAATGGGGATCAAAATCATCTCTTCCAGTCATCTCTCCTCATCACTAATAGGCATCTCCACTTTCCATTTTTTTAAAGCCCACGGAGGTGCACAGTGTGGCTGGTGGGTAGCGACTCCCACTGGACCCCTCTGGAGGCCAGGGAATGTCTTTGCGGGGAAGAGTCTTGCTCTAATTTTCTGTGGCAGGTTAATCTGACTGGGTGGCTGCCACTGAAGTGAGTGCTGAGAGTCAGGGAGGAAGCTGCCCTGGCATAGGGTGTAACTATCACTGCCTTTGTTTCAGGCCAAAGTTAGAAACTAAGTTTCATCAAGATGACTTGAAGGAATTTGTAGATCCAAGTTTTTTTTTTTATTAACTCTTTGTCTTCTTCCTCCTTCCAGAAAGACTTTGAGATAACTTTCAATAAAAGACATGTAAAATAAAATCATGCAAGTAAGGGGGTGGGTAGTAAGTGACTCCTCATAATGAAGGAACGGATGAGTTGTGCCAGAGAGACTAAGCTAAGAAATGCTATTACAACTGGAAACCAAGAGGTTCCTGGCTGCAAAAGTAAAAAGAGAAACACGATGGGTCAAGGGAGCTCTCATTCTTTAATGAGAAAGTAGATCCATTCATCAGGAAAGACAAAGTATTTCTTAGTGCTACACGCTAGGAGAAATTTATCGTATATGTATATGAGTCTGTATATTTAACACAGATCTCCAGTGGTAGCCAGGGGATTTAGCTGCCTTTTAGGGAAGTAAATTCAGAACTCAGCAGGTTGACAGTGTCTCTTCAAATTTACAGTGTCAATGTGCAGTAAAGTAGCTGCCTCCCATACCACGTTTTACTGGACCGTCTATCAATATTTGATCAAATTGGGCCAAAGTTTCAAACTGCCCTTAAATTATATCCAGAGAAAGTGCTTGTACATGCAGAATGCCTGAGTGGGCTTCACAATTGAGTCCTTGTGAGCTGGAAGTATCTTTTAAAAATATAGCTACACCATTCTCTCTGGTCCCAATCTTTCCTTAGAATGTTTATAATGTAAATCTGTCTGCAAAATCCATCGTCGCTCATAAAAATGCCAAGCACATTGGCTCATTTCAAATACAGCCACCCAGGTTTTTGATGCAAAACCATGTACCCATTTGTAGAGACATCGAATTGTACACACTCCGAACATGAATAATGTTGTTCCCGGAATATAGCTATTTGAGGAAAATAAGAGTTGCTTGGAGTGAGCCTAGAGGATCAGTGGAGATGATAAAATGTCATCTTTGTTCTGTCTGCATCTCCAATATTTGGATGGAATAATTACCTGAACAAGTTCAATGCTTTTATTGCCATGGAGATGCATGGGTTGTTTCTGCTCCCCGGCTGGTCTAAACTGGTTTCCAGGACTCTGTTGGAAAATGCACTTTGGTGCATTGGTAGCGCTCACTCCGTCCGTGTGCTCCATGCTGCCCAAACGTTCCTCACGCCTGCCACCACCCCCCATTCCATCCCAAAGTGAATTCTTACCACCTGTGAGTGTTCCTCCTTCACCCTGGAACTCTGCTCTGTACTCTCCAAGGCCCTGGACAGGGCCTGCTGTATGGGTGCCCAGTCTTGTTGATCGAGGCTAGCTCCAGTTGGTGGGTGTGTGACGGCGCTTTCCTGTATAAGGATCTTTGACTTTCCAAGGTGAGACACCGAGGTTGGTGTTCATGACCTTTCAAGGTTGGTTCTGATCCTCGCTGCCACGGATCCAAACTAGAGAACCTTTACCCCAGTGGGACATGACAGTCACTGCCGGTGGAAGCTGACTTGGAGCCAAATATTCTTCCCTAAGTATGAAAACCTCTATATAAACCCCAGGGCTCAGCGATTTCCCCGCTTTGGTCGCTTGAATATTTGTCGAGTGGTTTTTATCATTTACAGGTTTCGCCTCTGTGCCATAATCCACGGGATATTAAGAAAACTAGATATTTTCAGGGTGGGAAGCTGGGACTGTGGTGTTAGTACAAAGCCATCCGTGTATTATAGTCGAAGTCTTTTGCTCTTGCTAGTTATCAAGTTGTCATGGTTCAAATGTCAGTTTTGTTCCTTCGAGTTAAAAACAACCCCTCAATAGCAAACACAGTTGAAGTGAATATTTACTGATAACCAAACCTGTGGGGAACAGGAATATCAAAGGCATTTCTTCTCCCTGGGGCTTGCAAGCATTTGGGGAATTTTCTGCTGTTTATGAACAGGCAAACTGTCCACTAAAAAATAGTGCATGGGCGAGCAGGCTGTGAGCAGAGAGGGGGCTCTGGCGAGAGTATTTTCCTGTGTGCCCTCTGTTTGCACCATTAGTGTTAAATGTCTGTCAGCCTTTCCATTGTAGTCACTGTTTTTCTGGGATTTATTACTCAGCTCTAAAAACTGGCTCCAGGCTACAAATTGCCATAAAGGGGAAGCCATTTGTTTTTTTGGGATTTGGGTTTTTTTTTTTTTTTTTTCCCTTACTGAAATCGAGTGGGTGGGGAGGAGAGAGAATTCATTCCACTCTTATTTTTTGAGTGAGAAAAAAATGACTGTAGTTATAGCCAGAGCATTTGGTTTGCTATTTTACCAAAATACATACATCCATAAATAATGATCTTATCTTAAAACTGTTGGATGATGTAGAGGGCTGATTGCTGGGTCAGGACAAATCTTCCTGTTTTTAAGGGAAGCCAGATCCTGTGCTCTGTTTTTTGTCTGCCTTTTCCTATTTGCTTCTTAAGGAAAAGGTCCTTTATTGGCTCAACCTGAATTTTGTGCCTCGGAGCCAGGCATATGTGACACAGGACACATACAGCTTGGTAATTAATTCCAAAGAGCCTGTGGGTTTAGGTGGGAGAAGCACTTTAAACCTGCGTTCTCTAACAGTCTGCGCTGCCCTTGCAGGTAAATGCACCTGGAAGGTGTATATTATGCATTAATTAATTACATGCAAGTCACAAAAGTGCTTCATGAAACTGTATGTCGAATGCAAAATTTTAAAGAATAGATAAACAATATACGTATACCCTAGTATATATGCTATCTTATGGATAAAATTATATATGTGTGTAGAATAAACATTTCATTTATTCTACTTAGAATATTAAAAATATCTCCTGCTTTTATTTTTAAAGATTTGATAGTGAGAGCAAACTGACTGACTGTGGCTCATCATTTTTATAGATCTTGGTGTATCACTTCATGAAACACTGATTCCAATGTTGGGTCGTAAGTTCTGTTTTTTTGATTTTTTTTTTTTTAGTTACTGGTTTAAATGGCTGTGGTAGCTGAGATATCACACAAAAGCAGGGTTCCAAACGCAAGCCATCCCCCCTGGGTAGTAAAACCCATGTCTCCTCCCAGGAAGGTGGCCCTGAGCTGTCCTGCCAGCAAGGGACCGAGATCTCAGGAGGGTCACCTCCACCCCCCCCACAATGAACTTCCACGCTCCCCGTAATTCCTTCGGTAACCTGAGAAATGACACCTTTGCATCCTGAACAAGTTGTGCTTCAGGGTCAATGTATGTTATTTTCAGATAAAAATTATTATATTTCACATACAAAAAATAAATATAAAGTCAAGTTCAGATATGTTCTTGCTACATCAAATGGGTTGTCTTGCTTCTCTGGGGTGCACGCGAAGGCTGCATTCAAGCCTAGAGGATTGAATTTCACCCCCTCATCTTCCTTCTGCCGCCCAGCTCGCGTGGACTTTTCTAGACAATGCTGAGACGACTGTGGGCTCACGTTCGAGTGAACTCGGGGAGCATACCCCACCTGTGGTGCTCTCGAGCCTGACTCCTGGCTTAGACCAGGAGTCAGCTAGGGGGACCGCAGAGGGGCCAGGGCAGGATGGGTCAGGCGCCGGGCTGCTTGCCAGGGTTGTGTAGTTCCTTATCCTGAAAAGGATGACTTTCAGGAGAGGGAAGATGGCCCAGTTTCTTTGCTTTGTTTTTTCTTGTGAGTTAGTTGCTTTTGTTCAGGGTCACACGTTTGTATCTTTTTTTCTAAGATTTATTTATTTATGCATACAAGAACTGGGGTACAGGCCAGAGATGTAGGGGGTGAGAGGATTCACCAGAGACAGAGTGGGGAGCAGAGCAGGCAGAAGGACCGAAGTACACTGCTGAGGGGAGCAGCAGGCGAGACAGGAGAGGTCTGCTGAGCCACGTGGGTAGCTCCCTGGCCGGGGATCGAACTCGTGCTGTGGAGACTGAGGCTAGCTTCACAGTGCTGTACTTAACTAACCCCTTGTGCCACCTGGGAGGCCCGAGGGTCACAAGTTTTGGGCTAAGGTGATGCATCCTGGGCCCATAGTGGGAGTCGGGCAGCCTCTCAGCTTTACCGCGTGACTGTGGGTGTCCACACGTTCTGGAAAGAACTTTGTGGGGAGTGAGCTGGGTCCCTCTGGCCTGCACTCCAGGGATGATACCTTCCTCGGAGCTGGGATCCTTCCCTGCATGTGCCTAAAGGGGCTGGGCAGCACAAAATGAATAAACAGACAGGTATAACATAATGTGGGAAGGTAGGACTGTGATGGATTAAGCAGTGCTTGCTTTTTCGTGCAGAGACAGCTGTGAGAATGTGGGCCTGGTGTTGCTTGATCTCTCCATTTTCTTAGATCATTTCCCAAAATATGTTTTTTAAATTAGAATCTTTCAAAAGACTAGGTATAAAACATATGTGAATTATTAAGTATATGAATAAAGTGAATACCCATCAACCCACCACTTCATTTAATAGAATTCCAAGCACTGCTGACGTTTGCCGAGTCACCCTCCCCAGTCACATGTGCCTGCCCTTTGCTGCAATTCACTTTCCTGAATTGGGTGTTTATACTTCCCTGGCTTTCTTTATAGCTTTACCACATGGGTTTATTTCCCAAAACAATATATTATTGACTTGCTGCACATGTGCAAAAAAGCAAATATGAAAGTATTCATGGCAACATTATTTGTATTAGCAAAACCACTAATAGGGGAGCAAAAAAAATATCCTGTATACTATTCATGCCTTGGAATACTAGGCAGGCATGAAGAAGAATGTGCTACAGCTCTGTAAATCATATGGATATGTGTTGTGTGCTGCACAAAGTAAGTTTAGACATAGTAAGCTATTGTTTTTTTATGAAGTTCACAACGAGAACAGCATTCCTTTTTTAAAGGAATTCTGGAAATTAGTAGAAATTTTTTGTGCTATGTTCTAATTTTTTAAATATTAGAACATACTTATGTATTTTTATATATTTATGTAAATATAAGCATACACATCTATATAGTTATATTTTATATATTATATGTGTATATGTCTATGCGTGTGTGTATGTGTATATATATATATATATATAGGTGTGTGTCCATATAAGTTTGTGTGTGTGTGCCTGTGTGTGTGTGTATACTATATATGCCAAATAAAATAGGTCTTGGATGAAGTCCTTCCTGGGAGCTGCTGGCTTATGACCTCTGCTCTCAATTTCAGATCAGCTCTTTCTTCGTCATCCCAAGAGGGGAAGAGATCAAACTGTCTTGTTTTAGCATCTCAGGCTGTTGGTCTAGAGGGGATTCACACTAAAGGCTACAGACTATAATAATAAGGAGAAGAGTAGCCTTGAGAGGCAGGCCATTTGGAAACAAGGATTCCAACATCAAGATCAAAGACATCAGGATTTACTCAGCACAGCCACGTTGGAAACTCCAAGTAAACCAGCCCAGGGCTTTGCCCAGTGTTCCATGCTCCCCAGGCAAGAGCTGAATTGGTATAATTTCAGTTATTAACATTGATAAACACTTCCCATCTGCCAGTTATCTGCAGCACCTCTCTCAAGGCTCACTCAATAAGGCAGGTGCCATTATCACTGTCCATCCTGCCTTATGAAGGAGAACATGAAGACATAGAGACTGCACAGTGCCCCAAAGCTAAACTCCAGCAGCCAGCCTCAAGGATTTTGCTCTCAACCGCTATGCTGCACACGTTGGAGTGGTAGGTGTAAGGAGAAAATGCATAAATGGCACATGCCTAGGTGACATCATTCTTAAGGTTTCCAGTTTCACTAGAAGTAGAGCATTGACTTAAGGAATAGCCGACCTGGGTCTTACCTAAAAGGAAATTCACAGTTTCATCTTTCAAAGAGAAAATTCTAACTCAGTCAGCCAAGAAGCAAAGATCAAACACATCAGTGGTCAGCAAGAATCAACAGCAGGTTTTCTGGGATCCTGGTCAATTTTTTATCCTGGTGACCCTTTACAATCAGCTTCATTAAACTCTAATGTGATAGAAAGATATTTTGTAATGGCTCACAGTATATGAAAATACCACATCACCAGGCATGACTTTTCTAAAATAAAAATACCTTTGTTTCTTCCGGCTGTAGAAGAAATGCACCTTTATCGTAAAATATAAGGAGGAAACCAAAAGTCACCCTTGGAATCACCACTGTTAATATTGGAACTATGTCTTTTGAAAGCATTCCCATACAGACACACAGCATAGACAATATACTGACCTGTAGGATGCCATAAAGCTGTAGAGTTTTCTAATCTAGTTTCCACTTAGTATTTATGGCAAATATCTTTTTCTCTCAATAAATTAAGATGCACACAAGAAATCTTAATGGCCATAAAGATGCCTTTGTATGGATGTAGGTTTACTTGCGCTGTTATCTTAACTCTCTTGCTTTTATATTTAACTTTTTCCTATTCTAAACAACACCGAGATGAACATCCCTGAATTCTTATCCTTGGATGCTCGTGTATTTAGGCTCTGGGGATAGAATCCCGGAGTGGAAATACTAGTGATTATGCCTATTTTAAGGCTTTTGATGCTTAGTGCCAAATTGCTCTAGAAGGGAACATTTGTTGACTCACACATTCAGGGCTCACTTGCTGGGATTTAATATTCACTAGCTGGGAAAGAGCTATCACAGTCTGGAGGTCCCCTCTGATGTAATCAAAACATTTGAGTTAATGACATTCAGCCTTGTCAGTCACCCACAAATTATAGGAGGCCTCCTCTATCTTTGTCAATAACAAAAAAAGGGAAAAATTACCCCAAAATGGCATAAAAATTAGGAACCAGACAAGTAGTCACCAAAAGAAGACAGGCAACACGACAGTCAAAGATTTCAGACCCAGAGTGGAGTGCGTTAGGTGAGCTTGTGCTGTGTGGACAGAGAGGTGTGGAGCCCCCTCCCGAGCCAGCACCGAGTCAGGCACACAGGAGGAGTCTGCATGTGAGCAGAACAGAGTGTTTAGGGCTGTCCACCCAGCTCTCGTAGGGGATTCGTAACCTTCCACGGTGTGTAGATGGTAATTAACCTGACTTGGTGTAGATTCTTCTCTGCAAAAATTTCTAATTTTCAGCTTTGCATTTAGACACCACATGGGCCAGAGCATGCCCAAGAAGCAGAGTTTCGAAGGTGGATGTGCCATCTTCACCCGTGAGGACAGTCTCAGTGGCAGAAAAGCAAATGCTGCACCTGCAGTGGGATCAGAGACACACACCTCCAAGCATTCAAGCTGGGTGACTTTATAGATCTCCTAAAGAAAGTGTATGGTTATGGGTCTGATATATAAGCTAGTGTTTCTCGAAACCAGTGTAGGTTCCTTTTTTCTGTCCTGATCCGTCCGTTCTGTGGATCTTTGCACAGATACCTCCAAGAGGAAACAAAGCAGCATAAGCAGGTTAATGTCCAACAAATGTCAAATTCCCAGCATCCCTTTGTGTCTCTATTTAACCTGAGAGTGGATGGCTTTTTGACAGGTTTATAGCTGACGAGTTCTACAGCCAGTCATGCAGGACAATTATGTTTGAGCTAATTTGATGAATCAACTTGATGTTCTCCCATAGTCCCCGTGGCCTTTGTGAGCATATGTGCTCCATTTTCTGCTGGAGGTCAAAAATCAGCTTTGAAATTTGGCTAATCCCATCACATCCACAGGACCCGTCTGGCAGAATCATCTTTGGACAGAAACCCTTGACGGATGCCTAAAATGGGAAGAAGCACTTGGTAATGTGATTAGGGCGGTCGGTCAGGCCCTCCCTGGGCTCCGAGGTGGGGTGCCAGAGTTCGGCAGTGCCTTGTGAACACTTGAATAATTTTGTGGTGAGGGAAGCAAAGAGTTCATCCTGGAGGCATTTGGGGCTCATTCCCAGGGGGGAAATAATTCTCGTTGTTGGATCAGTTTGATAAAGATTTGTGAGAACTGATGAAGAGGCGTAAAGGTTTCCTGAGTTACTTTCCCCATATCCTGAGTAGTTTTTTCCAACTCCCTGCCTCCCAGGAGGCCTGTTAGGAGTGAGAATATCTGGGCAGAAATCCCGCCTCTGCCCGGGTCTCGTCCGAATGCAGCAGCGGCCAATCACTCAATCCCTCTGTGATGTGCCTCATTCTGGAAAATGCGGGCAAGAATTGGTTGTGTTTCATGGGGTTATTCTGGAATTAAATCTAACAATACATGCACAGGGCCATAAACAGTGTCTGGAACATGGCAGATTTTCAGATATTAAAAACGATTGACTGCAGACAAGTGAATATTGGTAACTTTCCATACCCAGAAAGTTATAGGACTTGATTCTTCCAAATAAATTAAGTCCTATGCTCTGAATTGACAGCTGGTAATTTTTTTTTTCTGAAATCATTAGCAAAAAGGATATTTTGCCAACAGATAGTTAAACTGATCTCCCACATCAAGAATAGTCATTTTTACAGCAGGGAGTTACTAATATTTGGGACAGGCTAAAAGCAGACTTGCTGCATCATAAATTAGGTTTGCTGGAGACTTCATTTATTCATCCCACACACGTTTATTGGATGTCCCCTGCTGCACCAAGTGTCCATGGGTGATGTGGAAAGAAGGGGCAATTTGGAGACAGACAGCTCTGTCTCTCACTACGTATGTGAGCAAGTCAGCCTCCCCTCCTTCTGTGTCTTCATCATTAAATTGAGAGACGTACAATCTTCCTTACAATGTTGTCTGAGATAAACAAGATGGGACACACGGCAGGCCTTGGGGCAGCACCTTGAACACAGAAGGTACTCAACAAATTCTATTTTTATTCCAGAAATTCCCTTTAGTGATCAAACCCCACTTTTTGAACAGTATAAAGATGGCTGTGGCTGTCTTGCAGACAAAGTTCTCCGGAGAACCTAGAACAGGAAAGGTGGAGCACATGACATTCTCAATAAATTCATTTGACTGAGCCAATAATAATGATGTGTTTGAGCTCGTGTGCTGAGTCGGCATGGGGGTGAGTGTGGCTGGAGATGGTTAAGAACATGGCCTTTGAGGTCAGATTGAACTGGGTTCAAATCCAGGCTTGCTAATTCCAGAGAAGTGTCCTTATAGGGCTTACTTAGTCTCTCTCAGGCTCTGTGGCCTCCCCTGTGAGAGGGTTGTTGGATTATCCGTGGTGGATTGACTTTAGCTTTTGATACAAAATAGTCCAACGCAGGCATTGACAGTCATTTTGTTGGGCATCTTCTCTGTGTTGGCACCAGACACTGGGGAAAAAGGTAAACAGGAGAGATGAGGGCCCTGCCCTTGTGGAGCTGTCATGCTAGTGAGCGAGGCAGATGGTATTCACAGATAAACACAACCTAGTCTACCAGGAAAAAATAAAAGAGAAGATATGGTCGGGAAAGGTTAATTTATCTTAGAGATGGTGGTCAGGAAAGGCTGCTTTGAGGAGAGATGTGTAAGCCCAGCCTCCAATAAGAAGGAGCCACGAATCTCAAGACTTGAGGATGGAGACTTCTAGACTAAGGGATCCGCAAGTGCAAAGGCCCTGAGGTGGGCTTGTTGGCCCCAGAGTTCTTGCTACATCATCAGCAAAGTTTATGGCCCATGATGAGGTCCAAGTACTCAGGAGCCCGCTCCTGTAGGACTTTATAGCACAGGGTAAACTATTTGGAATTTATTCTAAGTGTGATAGCAAGCCACTGGCAGGTTTGTCACAGATGGGGTGACATGGTCAGATTCCCCTTTCAAGGTTGTTACTCTGGCAGCTGTGAAGACTGTAAGAGACAGAAGAAGATGCAGGAAGCAAGGTAGAAGTTCCCATTCAGAGAGAAAAGGGGGCGAGTAGGGAGGGAGATTTGAAGGATTCCAGACATGACTTGGAGATAGAATTACAGATGGAAGAGCGAGACAGAGAGCAAACCCTTGGCTTCTGTGAGCCCAGCCTTGAGGACTCTCCTTGGCATTTCTTATTCTCCCGGTGCTTCTCCGCTGTCTCCTGTGGTTTGCCACTGGGGCGTGGGGTTCCCGGGAGGCGAGTCCTTTCTGCCCTTGTGAGACTGAGCTGGGGCATCAGAGGTTCTGGCTCCTGGGGGATGTGAAATCAACAGCAGTGCAAGAAAAGAAGGGGAAAAGGCCACCCCAGCAGAGACTGCTTTCGGGAACGAGTTGCTGGCTTTTGTGTGTAGATTTGTTTTTTTAATTCAGTATCTGCAATCAAAAGTTTTTAAGGAAACTTGCTATGCCAGCTCAAGGGACAATAAAATGCAGCCAGTGAATGTAAGATGCCAAGACGTGAACTAAGAAATATAGTGCCCATTTCTTGCAGCATATTAATTGAAATAGTCTCCTGTAGAAATATATTATGATGACAAGATCCATTGATTTATTTCTTCAGCAGTATTTGCTGTTCATTTTGCTCTGCTTTGGAACATGGGGCAAGCAAGACAGATGGTGGTTCCTGTCTCCTGGAGCTTACAGCTTAGTGGGCAGAGGAGGGTGAAAGAAACTCAGTAAAATAAAACAGAATCCACTGGTTCCATAACATGAAAATGTACTGGTGGAGGGTGGTGGATAGACGAATCGGGTCATCTGTACGCGCAGAAGAGAGAGTGCATTTCAAATCATTAGCATCGGGTAGATGTTCTGAGCTTGAGGCTGATTCAGTAATACATGACTTTCTTTATCGTTATTAAAAATGGCAGTGGCCAAGGGACACACACAGTATTCACTGACACATAGAACTTGATTTTTAGTCTTTTTGGAAATACATTGCACAAATAATTTTTCAATGTCATATTCCCAAGTCAAATTTTCTACCAAGTCAATTAAGAATTCCACTTTTAGACCAGAGAGAAAGGTTGAGCTCCCTGTTTTGGCAGAACAAATGAAGTAAAAATTGATAGCATTATAGCTACTTAATGTGACCCCCGTCTACCCAGATGTCACAGGGAGTTAGTTTCTTCTTGGCTGAGAAGATTCTATTCTCTTACCTCGCTTTTTGTTTTATCAATATAATGAGCATTCTTGAAGCATCTGCTTTGCATGATTTCCTGTGATCAGACTAAGCAGTCGTGTTCTCTAAAGCCATCAGAGATGTTTAAATGTCATTTAAAAATAACTTTTATTTTTCACATTATAAAAGTGATATTATCTGGAAATCCTTCCAATATGGCATTAGTTATGTGCATGTATATGGATTTAAATAGAATATTCAAATCCATATTAGAATATTAGAAATAGAATATATCTCTTTTACTCTATTATGGGTATCACATATAATATAGAGGTTCATTTTATTATATGTGATACTGATATTAACATAATATTAACGTATTAACATATTAACATTGTTTATTACATTATTACATGATATAGGCTGTATATTGCATGTCATATAAGATATACTGTTATATATTTGAGCAAATTCATATAGATACACAATATTACTAGTATGTCACAACTTTATATATGTATGTGCACATGGACAGCTTTTGAAGAGGGTGATATTGCTTATCTAGGTTTTATTTTTGCTTTTTTACTTAAAATTTCCCATATATCATTTTATTTATTCTATTATCTCTTGCATTTTAACAGCTGCCGAGCATTCTGCTGTCTGATCATGTCGTGCTATCCTTGATTTAATTACAGTATTGTGCACTATACTTCTCCAACGTTGGACATTGGAACTGCGTCCGTGTTTCCCCTGGGGACCCTGGGGTGAGGAGCACCCCACCAGCTCCACTGGGATTATTTCTGACGATGACTCCTAGATGCCACCCACAGTTGATGCTCCCCTATGTCCACTGCAGCTCTTGAGGTCACTTAGTGATGTTGGGTCAGCAGTTCTGGTGATAGAGGCAGAAGTGGGCCGTGTGTGCCTCCTGGCTCAGCTCAGCCTGCATGGGCAGGGCTGTTTGGTGAGAGGGTGACAGTCCCACGTCCCTGTTGCTCCTGGCAGATGGCCTGATTAGTTCAGAGTTCTCACCTTCTTTCTTCTATGACTTGAAGCTGTCACTTGGCCCTAGTTCTCCAAATAGAAATAAGTACATTTTCTTTGACACTAAATAGCCCTCAACTAAGGGACATTTCTTTAGATATTCAAATCACCTCCCAAGTAAACCATTTCTAAGTAAGGATTTTGATGTTTGGCATTTTCCTCAAGGCTCAGGCTGTTGCTCAGACCTATCTTTAGGCGCATGTTCCGATGGGTCTGAAAGGTGGTGGGCGCTGCCCTGATTCACGGCTGCGGTTTCACGTCTGCTCTGGCCAATTGTGCACTCGGTGAGGGAGCCGTTTCACCGGATGAAACAGAACTGCCCTCGGGCCGCTCTGTGCACACACAGATCTGCTGTGGGCGTGCCTGGGTGGGGGGCAGTGGCCATGAGCTGGGTAACCAAGGGGCAGGTGGGGTGAGCTGTGCACCGCTGGCCTGCCCTTCTCCCTGTGGAACTTCCTAAGATGTACAGGTGCCCCGTGCCAAGTGGGGATGCCATCAGGGTGGGAGGCAGGTGCTTGAACTGGGTCTCCCTGCACACCTGGCTGGCCTTGCTGGGCCACTAGCCTGGATCCACTCAGCCGTGAGAACTCACAGGTCAGGAGGCACGTGGGACGATGAGGCAACTCTGGGCCCTGCGCCAGCAAAGGGGCTGGTGGCCATTCTAACCTCCTAATGAAGCTGCTTTGGCCTTAATTTGCTGCTGGTCATCCTGGCCTGTAAGTCTTTGGATTTAGGAAGCAAGAACTGAATATCCCAATATCCCAGGCAACTTCAAGCTGATTATCAAGTGCAAGTTTCTTTCCAGGGGAAAAGTGTAGTGTCACAGATATTTATTGAAGACCTACCACCTACCAGCACTGAGATAGAATGGCATCTGCCTTTTCTTGCTGAATCTACCCCCGACCAGGGGCCATTTACCATCTTCATTTCACGAGAGATGAAACTGACTCCAAAAGTGATGAGATAATGATCGCCTTTTCTTAGGAGGAAATCCCAAATCTTGCCTCTGTGCCAGAAGCCTCCCCATGCCACCTTCTCTGACTTTGACCCCCCATTCTGACTGCTTCTAGGTTTCCTGACAATCTGAGTCTTTTTGTACCTCAGGACCTTTGCACTTGCTGTTTCTTCCATCTGGAACTCTTCATTCTGAGCTTCACCTTGTGAAATGTGTTTTCTTATCAGTTCAACACTTCACCTACACCTTGGGGCCTAGCTTGATGTCCTGTTTAAACTTGCTTCCTGTCCCTGCCACCCTTATTACTCTAGAGAATTTTCTATAGTCTGAAATTAGCCTCCTCTTGTTCTTTCATTTGTCTGCATAAATACATCTCAACAAGAATAGGTACCTTATCTCTCATAATTCAGTTTTATCAATACATACTTGATGCAGGTCAGTGCTCAGTAACTTTGTATCAAAGAGCTAAATAAACTGAACAAATATTTACAAGGTGCCTTCTCTGTGCTGGGCACTGTGCTTGGCACTGCTCACAGCAGTGAAGAAAGCAAATGCAGAGGGAGAGATAATGTTAACAAAATATTATTAACTAACATCTCATGAAATGGTGTGTGTGTGACAGCAGCCAGTGTTGGGTTGAGCGAAGTCAAGACAAGACAAGGCTGCCTGGCAGGATGGTGTTTCTAGGGAGACCTGGATGAAATAAAGGAGGAAGTCGTGCAGATACTTGGGGGGAAATAGCCCAGGAGACTGGAATAGACAGTGCCAAGGTCCTGGGGTAGAGACATGCTGGCGGGTTGGAGTGCCACATGGAAGTAATGGAGAGCTGAGTGGTAGGAAGTAGAGCCGGAGATGAAGGCCAGGACGGTACCTGCAAAGACTTGTGGGCAGTGCTAACATTCCAGCCTTTAGCATGAATACAATGGGAAGCCTCTGGAGGGTTTTGAGAGAGATAAATAAATGCATACGATCACGATCACACAGCTTGAACCCAGGGAGGTGGGCGGACATGCTCTCTGCGTCCACACAGCGCTCCGTCACGCCTCCTCCCCACCCCCAGGTGCCCTTCCCAGTGCGTGTTGTCACCAAAGCCAAGCCCCGCACCTCTCTTGAAACCTGGTTTCAGTTCAACCCTGAGCTGATGGGGTGGGGGGGGGAGGTGACGCAGGGGGGCTTGTTTGTCTTTTCGTCTTTGTTTTGAGCATGGCATCCACCCTGGAGCCTGTCCCCTCTGCCAGGTGACAAGGGGCCACCTTCTGGCTGATCACAGAGCGGGGACCCATTGCATCAGCAACACCAGCCTTCCTGAGCTGCAGCGTCGGCCTCACCCCCTCCCGCCTTGACACCCGCGGCCTGGCCCGGTGCCAGGTGTGAGTAAATTGGGCCCAGGGTTCCTGTTGTGTTGTTTTCTATTCACACGACAGCTGCTTTCATCACCGGGCGCCGTGAGCCCGGTCTGCAGCGCTGTCAGTCAGCCTTCTTTCCTCCATGCCACGGGGAGAGGAAATCGTTGGTCTCCGCAGTCCCGAGAGCTACCTCCTAAGCACCTAGCCCGCTCCTTGTGTGCCAGTTACCACACAGTGGACCGACATTCTTGCAGATTGTCCTGGGGAGAACTCTGAGGTTCAAGGGCTGGGACAGACAATGGTTGAAATCACAACGAGTAAGTTGGGGTTCGTATCTCCCAGAGGTCAGAGATGACTCCGCTGTGGTCACACTAGACACAGGGACTCAAACGGTGCCATGAGAATTAGGTCTTACTCTCCCTCTGCCTTCTTCTGGATGCATCTCATCTTAGGAAGTAGCAAGAGGCTGAGATGAGGTCACATCTTAAGAAATCAATCACTCCAGGGTTACTTTTCAACATTTCTAATAGACATCTTGGGATTGGCCAGTCCTTGGCTTTGGTTGGTTCAAATGTCCAGACCTAAACCAATCACGTTGTTCAAGGCAGTGCAATGCCCTGATGGGTCACCTGGTCAACCCTGGCCCAAATGAAGAGGTTGTCCAAGTCACCCCTGAGGACCAAAGCAGGCAGAAATGGGGCAGGAATCCAGGAAAATTGGCACCACATGATGAAATGCTGGGTTGACAAAAGCAAAGATGCCAACTCTCCTGTATTCACTTTATCATCAGGGTACTAGGGCCCAGCTACTGTCCCATTCTGCAGATGGGGAAGGAGAAGCTCAGAGATGTGAAGGCAGCGGAAAATACATGGCTGGTGAGAGGTAGAGTCCTGTTCAAACCTGGCTCCATCTCTCCAAAGCCCATGCTCCAGGGTCTCCTTACACTTAGAGAAAGAAGCTGAGGCAGGTCAAGATGACCCTTGACGCCCAATGCCCTGGCATCTCCCTACCATCCCTCACTCCTTTGCTCTGATTCCTTTGCTGCTCTGTAGGTGAAGCTGGAAGCCAGTCTTCCAGGTAATCTGAGTAGGGTGGTGACTCACTCTTTGCAAATCCAGAGAGGAGTAATCTGGAATCATCCTGCGTCTCCTGCATTGCAGCATCTGACCCACGTGTGGGGAAAATCCATATGCCCACAACAGTCTCTTATGTAAATGTGTGGAGGTGTGTTTCAGCAGTGTGTGTATTCATATCCTCCATGTGTGTGGAGATAAATATAGGGATCTATTCCTCTGCTGCAGTCACAAACATCCAGTGACTCAAACATTAATTACAGTCTCCTTGGTGAAGAAAAATATTTTCTATCATGTTCATTTTATGATCATTTGATGTTCGTCTTTGTTGTGGTTACTAACTCATCTGCAACACAATGGCCTGTAATTGGTAGATTGTGTGGACATCTTGGCTTTGCTTCCTGAACCTCTTTCTCTCTTGCTCATTTTTTTTTTTCTCCCATTGGTTGTCTATAAGGGTAGCACTTCTATATATTATATATCTTTCAAAGGACCTGGCAGTCGTCTTTCAGCCAGGCCGCCCGACATCTGTCCCATTTCACAGATGTAAAAACTGAGCCCTGGGGAAAGCTCATTTTTATATGGTCAATTAATGACAGTTGGAAATTTCATAATCAATTTTAATAGTTTCTGGAATATTGCATAATTTCAAATATCTTTGTTTTCCTTGAAATGCAAGATTTAAAAAAAAAGGGCTACATTTCCATTTCTTCAGTTGTGAAGAGTCACGTTACTTAGCAGCCCTTCATTCTCTGTGAACAGTTTGCATCCATCATTTCTCCCTCCAAACAGAAATATTTCCCATAGAGCATTCATATTCTAAATTCGAGGTAAAACATCTCTTCTCTCATTTTCTGTTCAGTTATGTGGCCATGATGGGTTGTTCTTGATAATTAAATTTCTGGTTGCAAAGATGGAACTGAATATGATTGGGGGGGTTGCTGCTAGTGGGCTTTGGGGGAGGCTTCTGATACCAAAGGTAGGTTTGGGCTATAGTTTTCCATGGCCCTCATGAAGCTATTAGCTCTCACTTAGCACGATGCTCACTATGAGTGTCGGCCTGTGGGTCTGGGACAGAAGGGAGCTACTCACCCAAGAACCAAACCCTGAAGTTACCTTTGTCTTAAGCACCCTCCTTCCCTACTCTCAAGCATAAGACAGAGTTCTTGGGGTCCCTACTGCCTTCAGGGATGCAGAGAGGCCTGCTGATGTGTGTTTTCTGAAATTTAATTTCACATTCATTGGGAGAGGTTAAGTTACGCCATGGTGACAAGCAACCCCCAATGCCAGTCGCTGACAAAGCAAGGGTGTATTTCTCACTAAAGCTACATGTCCATTCTGGGTCACTTGGGGGCTCAGTTCTGTCCTCTATCTGGGACAGCTGACTGGAGCAGGCACTGTCTGGGAGGAACAGCACCTGCCCTCATGACAGAGGGAGAGAGAAGTGGCGAATCGCACCGAGTCCCAAAGCAGCACACGCTTGGCTCGCATTTCTTGTGGTCTTGCGTGACATCAAGGAGTGGGGAAATGAGGACATCACATGTCCCCTAAGACCTCAAAGGCAGAGAAACACAATATTTGTGAGAGGTTCAAATGATTTTCAGTCACCAAGGTGTAAAAATCATGTACAAATCTGGATTTCTGCTCTTTTGAGTCATTGCGGGAACTCGCAAGATAGAAGCTCACAGTTGTGTGGCTGCGGAGGGCACTTATTAGCAGCGACTCCATCTAGATGGACGTGTGTTCACCTGCTCATTTGTCTACACTGTTTCACTCACCTGAGGAGTAAACTCTTGATCCCTGTGGGAAATTGAGTTGGTGACTCTTGAGCTAAAATCCAGTCTATTCATCACAGTTCAACTGTGGAGTTAGACAATCCAGCTTCAAATCTGGGAAAAACCCTGTGGGAGTAAGAATAGTAACATCAGAGGGCTGTGAGGGGGAATAAAATGAGAAAACCCAGGGGAAGCACCTAATTTAGTGCCTTGGGCAGAAATATAGCTGCTATATCACCACCACCACCAACCCCAACTCCATCATCAGCATGACCACCATGACCCTCACCATTATCCCCAACATCATCATCACCATCACTTTCATCATCTTTCCAAAGTCTTCACCTTTAACTTACACTGAAAGGGGCTGCAAAGCAAATACTATGAGCGGATGAGTATGACCAGCTCCTCCCTCCCCCATGTCTGTTTCCTATCTTATAAATCAAAAGGGTCGGACCAGAAGCTTTCTGAGGTCCCTTCCAATTCTGACATTCTGTGATTCCAAGGCTCAAGGAGGGCCTCCAGATTCCTTCTCAAGCTTTCAAAGCATTCCTGCTGTGTGCTTCGTGTGGTCTGGAGAGTGTCTCTGTCAAGGGGTCTGCAGGCAGCGGGGGAGAAGCCAAACTCTGAAGCAAGCATGGGAACAGCCTTAACCACAAGTGCTGGCCTTGAACCCATCCAGGGAACACTGATGTGAGCCAACTGTGCATATCTGTTGATGAACCTTCCCAGGAAATGATATTCTGGAACCTTCCACATCTTTGTGACCTCTGTCACCAACTTCAGCCGGCTCAAGGGCCGGTCTTCTCTTTCATGGCACTTGATGGGTAGCAAAAGGACCCCTGTGTCGAATGTCTGGGCTTTATTTTGCTTGTAGGCTGCCTTGCTTTTGAGTAATGCAGTGTGATGACAGCAATATTATCACCCCAAGCTAAAATATTCACCAATAACAAGACAATGAAAACAGTTGCTACAAGTTTGTGCAGTGAAATGCGGAGGAAGCAAATTCTTAATTATCCAAGAAATCTTCTAAAATTCATTTAGGTTTCTACAAATGAGCAGTACTGGACTCAGAAAACCTGGGAGCTTAACTGCAGAAGTAGAGAAGGTTCTGGTTAGGAGTTCAGTACTGGAATAGACAGCTTTGCAGCCCAGCTGTGACCTTAAGATGTTCTGTGTCCTTTCAGGACTTCAGTTTCTTACCTTAAAGGAAGGGAGGTAACACTGACTCCTGAGGCTGGGGAGATTGACTGACAGAACATCCCTCTGCATCAGTCACCAAAGGGTCTGGTGCATTTTCAAGAATATGATTGTCAAGAATAGACAGCCCATGTGGATCTCCCCTAAACCATCCCTGTGGAGTTACACTGAGGAGAGGGCCAAGCTTGTATGAAAGAAAATGCTAGAAGGGATGGTGGCATATAGAATATGGTGTGTTCCCTATAGAAGCACATGGACATGAAGAAGCACAGTCCCAGTGTTCCAGAAACTTCTTATTTTTTTAGAAAGAATTTTAAGTCTAAAGTTTTGTGTGAAGTCCACTCTTGATGTCAAGCAACATGTTAAACTGGGTGCTTGCTCAGCCCTGGTATGACTAGAGTCCTTACCACCTCCTCTCCTTCACCCCCTCCCCCAAACGGCCATGCCTTGATGAAGATAAAATTTCCATCTGCCTCACATAAAAGTGTTGTAAGGACTGAGAGCTCACAAGGTGCTCCTTGATGTCATGACCCAGGCCCCTTCTATCCTGTTGCTCTGGCACCTTCACCCACGTCTTCCTTCTCAAGGTCCAAAAAGGCTGCTCCAGCTCCTGCCATCACGTGTGTATCCCAGCCAACTGGGCAGAGAGCAGCAGAGGCCATATACCTCTCTTTAAAGGAACCCCCTGGAAATCATACGAGTCACTTCCATCCCTGCCCCCTTGGCCAGAGTACATGGGCCATGTGGCCGCCATGATCTGACCGTGAGGCTGAGAAGTGCCATCTTTATTGTGGGTGATCAAATCCTCCACTAAGAATTCTCCAGCAGGAAAAAAGTGAACAAAGTCACAATAAATAATTTGGGTTTTTAATAAAGCACTTGGACAACCAAGCAAAACACCTCTCTGGGCTATTTTGGAGCACAGCATCATTCCGTACTGAGGATGTGATAAGAGCACGTCATTATAATAAAAAGCCCTTTATAGTAAAATGATTAGCAGCAGCAGCAGCCAAATGGGTTCCACGTGTGGTGGCCCTTCCAAGGGCTGGATGCAGAGTTTGCCGAACATGCGTGGCTTTTCTCTGACCCTCGAAACTGCCCTGCGAGGTGGACCTGTCATCACCTTTCATCGGCAGTGGGCACGGAGGTCGGGAGGGGTGAAGGACCCAAGTTCATGGCTGTCAAGTGGCTGAGTGGGGCTGTCACATGGGCCAGTCCAGCCCAAGCCCCACAGCCGGTGCTCACCCTCCTCCCTCCACGGCCTGCCCGCTCACCCCAGGCCCCCCCAGCCATGTTCCACCCCAGAGCCCAGCTTGGGAGAGGCCAAGGCAGCCCAGGACCTGCACCCCCTGTCTTTGGGCCCGCCCCACTGTTCTTTGATCTTTGTTTTCATACGTTACAAATTCCTCCACCTACTTATATTTTTTAGAGGAGAGAAAGGGAAATAATGACTCTTAGCGGAACTGTTTTTCTTCATAGTCACGAGCAATCGTCTTGGTGGTGTGTCCGGGAAGGTCCCCCCTCTCATCCTCTGCCCGGGACCTGGCAGCCGCCTCCCTCTGCCCTCGCCCGCTCTCCTCGGCACACACGTTCTGTGTAATCCATCATGGGAGCCGTTATCCTGCTTCTGATCTAGGGTGGAATGGAAAACCTCCCTCTCCCTTCAGCACCTACCACCCGCTCTTTGATTTGCCAGGCGTGGGCAGAAGGGAAGTTTCCGGTGAATGACCTCAGACCTCTCCATGCCGAGCCCCACACGGCACCTCATTATCATCAGTCTGGGAAGAGAAAACCCAAGCCAGGCTCTTTGTAAACAGTCAGCAAACGGCTCCTCGTTCACTTGTTTGACTTATTGTAGAAAAGCTTTCCTCTCTCTGCCTGGTGTGTGTCCGCACGAGTGGGGGTTCCCCCCAGCAGCTCCCCACCCCTCCCCACCGCAGGCTGGGCTGACCAGGGTTCTAGGACCACAGCGGCTCTGCCTTGGGGGTGGGGGGATAGATATAAACCAACTCTGCTCCTTTATCCACCATGTAGCCGACCAGTAAACAAGAGTGGGGTTTCTCATCCTCCAAACTATTGACCCTGGGGTGGAGTCACGCTCTGGGGGGGGGCTGTCCTGTGCCGGGAAGATGTTCTGCAGCATCTTTGGTCTCTGCCCATTCGGTGCCAGTAGCTCCCTGCTCCCCCACTGTGACCACCAGAAAGATCTCCAGACCTTGTCACGTGGTCCCTGGGAGGAAAGTCACTCCAGGTGTAGACCTGCAGCTTTGGGTGTATTGATGCGGGTTCACAGAGTGGTTAGGATTGTGGGCACCGACCGTCAGCCCTGGGGTACTTCCTGGCACCGTATCTCATCAACTGTGTGACCTGGGACGTATCATCGCCTCTTTGAGATCTGGTTCCCACATCTGTCAAGTGGCCACAATAATTGGATGGGCTTGGTGAGGCTCTTGGTAGTCGTCATTGATGTGACGCTTGTGAAATGCTTCGCACAGCCCCAGGGCCCTGGAAATGAGAAAAGAGCATGAGCTTTTGTGAACGTTGGTGATGGGTATTGAACAGACTGAGAAGCTGTGTGGATGGGACAGAGTCAGGCCCTGTTCCCCACACCCCCATTCTCACCATCCCCTCACTGGCTTTGTGCGCGGCCAATGTCAAGCTCTTGCTATTTCTTTCCCACAACACACTCTCTTCCAGTCCCCATCCTCATGCTCAGGTGGCCCCACCAGTTCTCATGGCCACCCCTCCTTCGCTTCATGGTTGACATTCACCACCCATCATTAAAGCTCGATCTAGAGGTCACCTCTTCCAGGAAGTCAGTCATGATTGTCTTCCTTTCCCCCATATTGTGGCGTGTTCCATCCTCGGTGACCCAGGAAGTCCCATTTTATCTTTAATTGGACTTTACAGTCCTTTTTAAGGCTTGGTTGTCTTTACCATCAGGTAGTGACCCCCAAAGGCAGGGTTTATCTTTTACGCATCTTTGACTAGCTGGGGCCCAGCTTGGAACTATGCATGGACAGTCTAAAACAGCTGTCGAAATAATGGGCCAGGGCAGGAGAGATGGAGAACAGAGGGAAGACAGAAAGCTTGAGTGAGCGATGCACACAGCGTGCTGTCTCACCAGAATCGAAGTATGTGGATCAATAGTAGCTACAGTGAGTGTTTTAGTTTTTATTTTTATTTTGGAGGGGGAAAGTATACATTTTGTTCTTACTGAGGTTGTCTTACTTTTTAAAAAATTTATTTATTGATGTATACAAGAACTGGGGTGCAGGCCAGAGATGTGGGGAGTGAGAGGATTCGCCAGAGACAGAGTGGGGAGCAGAACAGGCAGTTCTACTGAAATGCACTGCTGAGGGGGGCAGCGGGTGAGACAGGAGAGGTCTGCTGCACCTGTCTTACTGTTACTGCTGTTAACAAGTGAGTCTACGTGTGCAAAAAGTGATAACTTTCCTTCTTAGGCCTGTTCTATGTTTACAGCACAAATACAGCAGCTGAGACATTAGCTAACGGTATAACTGATGACTTGCAATTGTTTCCCAAGTTTCTCTTGCTTGTGCTCATTCACTCAACAATACCATATACTGACTCCTGACTCAGGGAAGAACTAAACATGGTTCTTGCCCTCATGGAGCTCGCCATCCAGCCAGGGAGACACACATGTAACGTCAGCAGAGGTGTGCAATACGAAGAATGACAAAGCAGGGCCTAGGGAGGGTCAGCTGAGCGGTTTGCTATTTTAAGTGAGTTGTCAAGGAAAGGCATTAAACAACTTTGAAGGGAGAGCTGAAGGATGCGAACATTACGGTCTTTCAGGTGATGTGTACCCCTCCCTGTACCCATGTGTACCATGTGTGCATGGCAGCTCTGGGTGTGGTGCACACACTTCAGAGTACGTGCAGCAAGAGTGAACAATCCCCTACAGCCTGCTTCAGCACACACAGTCTTCGGGATGCCATTAGGAGTCACTGGAAATAAAACAAAGTCAATCAACTTTGGGGAAGCAGATAAACAATAGCTGAATCTTCCTTTCATTGCAAGACTAAAGCCAGGGACTTTAGTAGATTAACATACCTTGTGACTGTCCAAGTGGGATCTGGAGAACTCAATATTCCTAACTCATTTTGAACTCAGTAGCCCTTATCCAAGAAGCATATTTTAGGACTGTGTTTGCAGGAATATATTTTAATAAAAGCTACCTTGGATTGAATATCAAATTCAACAAATATTCTTATATGACTCTGTCTCTCAAAAAATATCCAGGTGCATCTACTGGGTTCTCATGGGAGCCTGGTGAGAATTCAGGGTCTCTCGCTGTCGAAAACTAAAGAAAACATCTTTGACCAAGTAGTTTCATTCATTTATTCCTGTTATTCCTCTTGGATTTGTGTGGCTGACTTGACCCTGACTGCTCTAACAGCATAGTGAAATAGGCACAGCCAATAAACTAATTATTAAGCTCAGCCTCATTTTTGTTAGTATAACAATGTCCAAGGTGTGGAGATGGGGCAGTTAGCTCAGAAGAGATAGAAAAATCATTTCCAACAATTGGAAAAAGAGCCAACTGTTGGAAAGTAGATTATTAAGGACATGGGCTCTGACCATTCAAGGCTAGACTCACACTTAAGTCTTGCCAAGTTCTCCCCGAGTTTCACTGTAAATGGCATTCTTGCTGATATAACAAATTTTTGTTTTTAATACAAAGAAAGGTGGAGGGCCAGAGAAGAACCCTTTGTGGGAGATTGAAATAATTATAGACAGATGTGAAAAATGAAATTGCTATTGCTGGTGCTCATTAAATATATATATCTTTATTGCAGCAAAATACACATAAGTGAAATTTACTGGCTTAACTATTTTAAGTATACATTTTAGCAGTGTTAAATATAGCCGCATTGTTGTGGAACCAATCACCAGAACTTTATCTTGCAAAACTAAAACTCTGAACCCATTAAACAACCACTAGCATTCGATTTTCTCTGGATATGACGACACCCAGTATTTTATAAGTGGAATCCTACAGTATTTGTCTTTTTGTGACTGGCTTTTATCATTTAGTGCAATGTCCTCAAGATTCAGCGCAGGTTTAGCATATATCAGAAGTCCCTTCCCTTTTTAAGGCTGAGTAATATTCCTTTCTGTGTATTCACTGCATGTTACTTATCCACTCATTACTTCCTCTCCCAACCCTAGACAACTACTTACCTACCTCGTGTCTCTATGAATTTGCCCCTTTTGGACATTCCATGTACGGGGAGATGATCGGGTACGTGGTCTCTTGTGTCTGGCATCATTCACTTAACAATGTTCTCAAGGTTCACCCACGCTGGAGCATGAGTTCAAACTTCTCCCCATTCTATTGGCAAATGCCCTTTCCTTGTGTGCTTACGCCACATGTTGTCACTCCATCTGTTTGTCCACTGGTTGATATGGATGGGCATTTCAGCTACAACCACTCTCCCTATAGCTCTTGTTTCTTGCCTGTGATACAGCAAATCTCTAGCTTTGTGGTATTCAAAATTTCCCTTTTCTCTACTGGGGTAAGAAAGCCCTCTGTGAAAATAGAGTGCAGCGAACCTCTCTGAGCGGTAGAGTAGAGCTTCATCACCCACCCCCCATCATACTCCCTCCAAATAAAAAAAGAAGAAAAGAAAACTGCTTCCACTCAGCTTAAAAGCTATATATATATTTTTTTCTTCTCTATTTCTAATGGAATAGACTTGTGCTCTTTAGGGAAATCAATAGGAGGGGTAACAACCGATTATACTATGAGAAAGGAAATTTTAAAAGACTCTTTGGAAATAGCGCATACATAAAACATTTCTGAACTATCTGCAAATGCAGGAATTATCCCTGGATGCAAGGGAGCTGTGCCAAAGTAAAAGTCTGCTCGGCTTTTGTGAATTTCCGTGTGAGTGGCAACTTTGTCACTCCGGGGCTATGGGGGCTGCTGCACTTGTCCTGTGTCGCCCAGCTTCGAGGACTCACGTGCCATTTGAGGACAAGGCTACTCTGTCTAATTAATGATTGAGCCCTAATTGAACTCACAGTGTTTTATGCATCCCAGTTCTTGGGCGTGTGTCCAACAGCATTTTGATTTTATTGAATGCCAGGTTAAAAGATCCTTAGGGGTTTGGACAATGTATCTCCTAGCTGTGGGCATTGGAGAGAAATGGAGGTCAGGGCTGGAGGATTCCCCCAGGAGACCTGGTCCAGGGAGCCTTCACCTGTTTGAAAGTTGGGGGGTGGGGGCAACGATCTCATTATTGGAGCAACCTGACAAACTTCCCCCTTCTCACTCCTGTCGCACACATACACACGGCCGTCCAACTTTGTTACAAAGAAAGTAGAGAAACTTGTCATCTGTTTGATCATCAGTGCAGTGTAAGAATTTGCCTGTCACTTGTTTAGGATAATGGCTGAATTTTCCCGTTTTCAATTGATGCCTGGCAGTTCCGATGTGTTAGATTGCTCGCAAACAACTGAAAGAAATCCACACATCCTATCCATTGTCAAGTCATTTAGCAGATTATTCTAAGACTTAAGGAAGGGAAGCGAGCTCGGGCTACGGGTCTTTTAAGAAAATATTACACCATGTGAACAAAAGCAAATCCACAGAACTTTAAGATGTCAAAGAACTTGGAAGTCCTTCTGTTTGAAAGATTTGAAAACTCATCGGCCCACGGAATCCAGACAGGTGGGGGGTTGGGAGGGGAAGTAGCCCAGATGAAGGTAGATTGAGGCTTTCTGCCAGTGCCCGCTGATTACGTGTTTTTGTGAAATTTGCAAAGTAAGATGTTTGAGTTTAATTGGTCAATGGGACTGTGGCCATCCCCTGTGACACCCTCCCCCCTTCACAAAGCCCCTTGCATGTAACGTTCAGTAGCGTGGGTGTCACCCCGGGGTTCCGTATGCATTAGTCACGGGCATTTTTTTTTTTTTTTTGGTAATTTCTCTTGCAGTATAGGAGGCTGCAAACTGCCACATTCATTTTGCATTTTATTTTCTTTAAAATGAGCCCTGTCTAGGTGCTACATGCTTCAGACTTTACAACACCAGCAAGCTCAGATTTAAGGCCACGTGGACAGTTCATACCCCCATCGACAGGAGAGGGTTCACTAACATCCCATGACAGCCAGGTGGGCACTCAAGGTGGGCTCCCACTGGCAGGTGCCAGTCAAGCTGGAAATTCAGATTTTTATGTCAAATCTTCTAATTTCAAAGTGTTGATAACTAGCCAGACAAAACCCATCAGAAGAGCAGCTTTGATCTGGGAGCTGTCTGTCTCCAGCACTGGCAATCTAAGATGCAAACACTAAATGAACGGCCTGGATATAGAGATCCATCCTTCTACTCTGCCGTCTTCTGAAAGCTTTCCATTGAAATGATCAGCATAGTTAGATTTTTATTTTTAAATCCTTCAGCTGGCATTTATTGTGTTTACTGTGCCTGTTAGGTAAATATGGTTCTTCCCCAAGTTCGCTCCTGATGAATTGCATCCAGAGGGTCCACCGCCAGGTTTAGAGTTGGGGTGCAGGGCCAGATGCAACAGTGCAGTGCTGGGACCTGAAAACAATTAACTGAAAATTGGAAAACATTCCGATAAAACATCCCAGATAGCTTATTAAAAGAAAAATCTTCTCCCCAAACTGTGGGTTTTATCTTTATGGACTTGTTACTACAGTCCCATGTTAATTAGAAGTTTTTTTGGTATGAATTTTGGGTGATTTCAAGTAAAAACTTTCCTTTTTGTCTACCCCGCCTCCCCATCTTGGAACATTTGTATCCATTTTCTCCACAGCCTCAAATGCTTTTTCTCTAGATATCTCCCTGTCTGGACCCTTATCTTTGAGGTCTAGCTGATGTTAAGACCTTTGCTCTTTAGCAAACTTTTCTCGATCATCTAAGCTAAATGGACCAACCCCCCGGCTTTCTCCCCCAGGAGGGGAAAAAGGACTGACCTAGAACCTTCATACCCCTGCCAGCCTGCCAGCCTGCTGCCTGCCTTTGTAAATAAAGTTTTATTGGCACACAGCCATGTTCATTTGTTTACATACTGTCTGCGGCTGCTTTTGTGTTCAAACTGGAGACTTGAGTAGTTGCAACAGAGACTATTTGGCCCCCAAATCCCCCAATATTTACTATCTGGCCCTTTATAAAATTAGTTGCTGATCCCCAAGACTTTCCCGTTGTGCAGTTTCATTTCCTTTGCGGTGATGAATATTATCTAAACTTAGCTTCGGTTTGTTTGCCTATTTGTTGCTGACTTCTGCTATTAGAATAGAAGCTTACCCAGGGTTCTCTTCCCATATGTTGGATTGAATGAATTTAATCAATGCCATGCTTTGGCCTTTCTATCAATGCAGAGAGGGCTCTACCCAAGCTTTCACTTGTAGGCAGTCGCTACTCAGTACAGGTGTCCCCACTTCACCCCACCCATAGATTCTTGGAAACTGAGAAACTGAGACTTTAAGGGAAACAAGGTTTAGCAGAGGACATCCTTAAATAACGTAATTCCATTCAGCATTGGCCAGGATTGTTTTTTCAAATGGTGTAACAAGACAAGGTTGAACGAAACAATGTTATCCAAGGACTTGCTGTCCAAGCAGAGAAAAACATGCATGTTTCTTGGTTTGGGTTCCACAGACTGGACGAGCCAAGTGCACGGAGAGAGGGGCCCAGAGCTGGGCTCTGTGGTGTCCTTTTTTGAACTTGATGAGAAAAAGCCAAGATCTGAATCTCACGGACATATCTTGGTGTGGCCACGGTGCTTGTCCCTGCGCCCTGTGGCCTGTCATTAACAAGAACTAACTCTTACTTGTCAAGTAAAGAAAGGGCCACTCACTCAGCTTACTTCTGAGTCACCAACCATTTTGATTTAACCCTTTCTAGCCAAGTGAATAAGTCACTTTTTCTGGTCTCCACTCGTGAGGAAAGATTTCTCTTTTTTTCTCTGCTTGATTGCATGACCTTACCCCCTACCAGCTACACAAACCCCATCTTACACAATTTGTCATGCTAAGAATGATTCCTTTTTTTTAAAGCTTTCATTTGCTTTTTCATATGAGCATTGTTTGCAACCTTCATGTTTCATTTTTTTTTATAACTCAGCAAGGGCACGTTTCCAGTCTCCAAGGATTTGATGCCCCTTGAGCTGTTCAGAGGCCCCTGAGAAGCTGGTATATTCTATGCACCATGCCCCAAATTCCTGATGCATAAAACTGCCAGGACATTCTCAGATATGACACTGCACCCCCAAGCTGTGACTCTTGTTCTAAAGGAGCTCAGAGTCCAGTGCGTGTGAAATGCAGGTAAATAGGCTGTTACGGAAAATGATTAGAAGAGGCTTCTGGAAGCAGGACAGGGGAAAACAGAATGAGGGGAATTAGTGGGGGGAAGGACATCGGGGAAGACCTCCCTGGCCAAAGTAATGTCTTAAATGAGCCTTGAAGGATAAGAAGTTGCAGCTAATATCCCTCCAAGCTGGTCTTAAGAAATCTGTTCGATCCACAGAGGAGTTCACCGAAAGTCACAGTGGCTTTGTAATGTGTGGGGCCCCTTCTACAGTTTCGAGAAGGAAACAGCTGAGTGTTAAACCAACTGTGGGGTCTTTCCGAGCACGGCATGCTGTCTGACAGCACGGGTCACAAGCCCATCAAGCTGGCTCTGGTGCTTGTTCTAAAAATGTGTCCAGTATCATTCAGAAGGGAGTAGGAGAAGGAAGTGCCATATGCCATGGCGCCTGGTATGTTGTTGGTGCTCAAAAAAATCTGTTGAAGAAGGCTGTTTATTTATTTTTCTTTTCTTGGAAGTAGACCTGAGCTGGTGGCAAGTGTCTTTAAGCAACAGTTTTTTGACATTTGCATTTTCTAGAAGCTCAACATAGACCGAAAGATTCATATCTGGTTGGCAGAAATCTAACCAGTATGGCCGCCTTTTGTCTTTGAGATGACCTGGGTTTTATTGCATTTAGTCAGTTTATTTGAAAAAAATACATATATATGACCTTTGGATAGAGATCTTTCTCCACATCTCATCCTGACAGTAGATGATGATAAACGGACACTAAACAAAAGTGATTTTTATTAAGACTCATTGAGCGTATTTCAGAAGCTGCCACACAATGAAATGTATATATTTTTGCCTGTCTATAAATCTGAGTAGTCTGGGATTGCCAAGTCAGGTAGTGTAGTCCATGGGTAGCTCTTAAATGCATTAACCCCCTGGAAATATTGGATCCTTCTGCAACAGATGAGTTTGGTGGTGCAGCTCATTAGCATTTGAACAAATTTGTGAGACTTTCAAGGCGTGTTGTTGGATTGAGCTAAGTAGACTAATGCAGTGAATTCCAGACCCTAATGGCTCCATTTATCAAGGGAGCAGGTTTTAACATAATGCATAAACCTTTCTCACATGGCCATTTTACTATGCATTTAATTCTATTGCAACATGGTGCTTCAGGCAGAGGAAATGAAGAACTTAAACAAGGTTAACATTCCGAGAAAAGACTAGGAGAAAATCAATACCTCCCTCCTTCCCCAAATAAAAGATGATTTACAAAAATGGAAATCTATATTGATGACAGGGTCTTACAGATGACAAAATGTACCCATGATGGTCTGTGACTGGGACATGAGCTGTCATTTCCACTGAATACATATCCAGTTTCAGGGATAATGTTATAAAAATGTTTTAGTGGGATTAATGAAAGGTTACTAATTGGCGAAAAGGTCCTCCTTCAGCTTTGAGATTTATGGGGGGACAGTGAAGACTTCTGGGGCTTGTCTGTATCCCAGGCTCACATTCTTGCTGATTCACCGTATTGTCTCCTTCCTACTGATGTGTCTTTGAGAAGAAGCTGCATCCCTTTGCAACACCAGTCCATTCAAGGCCTTTGTTTCGTCCACAATTAAGCAGTTCCATAGCTTCATGGCTTCTGCAGATGGGGACCATGGCTTGGTTGATGAGGGAGATACCCAGGACTAGTGACACATGGCTTTTGGGCCGTGTGCCCAGGTGGGTGGGTATAGGGCATGGTGATGTGGGGCTGTGTCCCATGACATGTGAATTTCTATGTCCGTTGACCTGCATCCTCTCCACCAGGCAGTGTCATGGTAAAGCAAAGGCCACCAAACAGGTGATTCTTTATAAATGACTTTGCTTTGATATTTATATAGCTATTAAGAACCTAAAGAAGTCACTTAAATTTTTCAGCTCTACCTCACTGCCTTTTATGATGGACAATAGATGCTTTCGTGGCTTCATAAATGTAGGGACTTTTGGAAGCTGCAGAATCTACCTCCTGCATGTGTCAGTGGACCATGGTCTGTGACTTGTCCCTGTCAGGAGGTGCCACCCTGCTCCTTAGCCTGGAAATGCTGGCTGCTAATCCTTCACATGGCCCCACCTTGCTGCTTCTATCCAAATGGTCCTCCTAAGTTATTTCCTTAAAAATGAGTCTCCCCAATTTCCCTGTTTCCTTTCTGAGAATGGTTTTCTATGCAGGGCTGGGTGGGGCTGGATTTGAGCAGCATGAGTTATGCTCAGTCAAATAGGTAAAAGTAGGTGATTCCCATCCCTCAAAAGATGGGAAGTTAGAGCTGAGGCCAGGAGATTGGCAGGCAATAGTCCACCTTGGGAAGATTCTGAATTATCCTCCAAGGAGTGCAAACGGGCCCGCCAAGCTGTAGACTGAATAGAGGGTAGAAAGTGGGAGGTTTCATGGACCCAAATATGTCCTGGTCTCCCATCCAGACCCCAAATATGTGGACATCAGCAGGCGGCCGGTGATGGGGCTGAGTACATGCCTCTGCTGACCTGCCCTATTTACTGTCTTTGCTGTGTCATGAATCCTGGACCTTCCCTCTACTGACAGGTAGTATGTATGTTTTCTAAGCACCATTTTGGGATTCAGTTGAAACCATCATCTGTGAAGTTTCTAGAACTTCGTAGGTTTCTCAGCGAGGTGTTTCTCAGGAGTGTGGTGCTCGCCAAATGGCCTGATGCGCTGGATTTGGTGATAGAATAAAAACCTTTTCACATTTTTGAATCAAGCTCAAATTTCATTTTGAAAGCAGGCACTTCATTGGTTATCTCAGAAATCACAGATGTGGTGGTTTTCCAGCTCAGAGAAAGGGTGAGTCTTCAAGCCCCACTCCCAGCTTTTGAGGTGATTGTTTCAAGTGTTGGCTGCATCCTGGTTTTGTCCCTCATGAAGTAACTTAAAAGCTGAAATTCAATTTTGAAATTAAAAACACATAATCAAAAATGAGCAAAGCTTTTCTTAAAATGCAGATAGTGTGTTTTCTAAGAGATCTTGAGGAGAGTAGTGTCTTCAATCCGCACCAGGAAGCAGCTGTGTTTCCAGAGAAAGAGCTGGAACTTGGACTTTTATGAGCTGCTTTTAATTCTCAACTACGTCACATTGTCAGCTACCCTCCCCGATTTTGTCAGCTCATCTGTAAAATGGAAATTAATGGGCTAGCATGAGAACACAATAAGATAATCTACCAGAAATTGCTTGGCAAATTGTAAAATGCCATATAAACATAGGAGATAATCACCAAAAATTGCAGCATGCAAGGAGAGCTCTTGAGTACTGAACAGTAAGCTAGAGAAAATTCTGGGGCAACACAAATTCAAAAAGGAAATAAGCATGGGTATGAGTGTCCTAATAATTATTTTGTGGTGATATTATTATTTCAGGGTACTCAGTAATAACAACGCACATTTGCTTACAACTATATGCACTTGGCAATACATTTAAAATCCTATGACATACTCTAAAATTCTGCTCTGCCCATATATACACTTTTAATCAATATCATTGCATAGGAATATATACACTAAACCAAGTGTAATATAATTTACAGAAAGCTGTTAAGGATAGCTATTTTACTATAAATGTGTTGCTACTTCTCGAACTCTACTCCTGTGAAGTCATTACGTAGTGGAGGTGCTTGTTTACTGGTGTGTTTTTTTTTTTTTTTTCCAAAGTAAAAACTCATCTTTTTGTAAACTCCTGCGAGTAGGTTAATAGAAGTTGTGGAGGTGTGTGTGTGTGCACACATGTGTGTCTGTTTGCAAAAATGAAAACTGATTTGCCCAGGAACTTAATTTGAGCACAAAATCACAGGCATGAATATGCAGAGAAATTTGAATGTGTGTTTGTCAGCAACTGAATATTTGGCAGGGGGGGAAATTAAAATAGATTGCACTTAGAGCTTGAGGAAGGAAGAATAAACACAAATTTACAGGTGAGTGTTAGCAAACAGCATATATATTGAATCTTAGTCTGAAACAGACCAATCTGAACTCGGTAGGAAATTGACATTCTGTTTGTGCTACTACGTATTAGAACTAGAAGCCTCAAGTTATGTTTCTCAATAGGGATACAGCAAATTACTGTATCTGCGTGGCTGGCACTTGGCTCTTAAGAGCTTGCAAGATTGAGGGTTATTTGAGGCATTTAAAATAAAAATTTCAGATAGGATCAAATCAGTATTATTTTTGGTCAGTCATCAAAATAGTGAGCAGGTAGCCAGGGACGCTTATCTGATAGTTACTTTTTAACTCTCTATGGACCTGGATGAGATGGGGGAATCCAAAATACTGGAGGAGGGAGCAGATCTCCGGCCCTGGCTGGGAAGGCCAAGTGGTAATTAACAAGGGTTTGGGTTCAGGCACACGGGGCTTGTCTTGACACTTTCCCCATGTCCCCTAAGGACCAAGCGCTGAAGTCAGTCCATTAGGAAAAGTCACAAAGCCTTCCTCGTCGTTTTTAGACCCACTAAAGTTTGAGAACAAGAAGGACTGAAAAGAGAGTCCCTAGGCGGAGGTCTGGACCTTGGAATCATCTGCCTTTACGATGATGCTATCAAATCACTGGTGTGAAAGGGGCTGATAAGACTTCTCTAGTGTTCTGGTTACCTGCGGGGCTTTACTAGATTTGGTTGTAATAATAAGCCTCTCTAACCTTAATACATGCTAATAGATTTATTGGCTGTTTTGAGGATTAAATGAAGCTGTGGATGGTGACTTCCTTCGAGGTTCGGACTGAAAGTCAGTGTATACGTTGCGTGTCTCCGTAACACTCCATTTATATGATCTTGTCAATGTCCTTAACCTCCTTCTGCCTCAGTCATCTCTGCCTATGATGATAGGAGTATCGCCTGCTTCACGGAGTTGTTGACATCAGAATGATAATGCGGGAGGAGTTGTTAGCAGACAGGTAGCAAGAAATTAAAAAGGAGTCACTATCATTATGATGATTACAAATTGTTGTTGCTGTGGGATGATGATTATTTTATGATCTGTGACTTCAGACACTTTACCTACGAAGTCTTTCTGTGCCTTAGTCGTCTCTTCTGTTGATGGGAGCTTGCCAGCTTTTCCTCCCACCTTGAAAAACTGCAGAAGGGACCACAAGCAAGACAGAGTTTGAAAAGCATTAAAGACTTTACAGTAGAAGGTGAAAGCAGAATAATAATAAGAAGTAATATTCAAATGCCAAGGAATCCCAACTTCAGAGACATTGCAAAATAGTGCATGCCTAAGAACAAGATGTTGGCTGAATAGAGAGAGTGGGGTGGGGGCTCCAGTGACATCATAGTCACCTGTGATTGGATGACACATCACCCCCCAGGAAAGCAGCCTGACGTGCAGACTCTGGAAGAGGACATGGGCCCCTGGCTGTGCAGTATTGCTGGCAAGTGCAAAGTGAGGAGCAGCCTCCAGCCCAAGGGGCAAGACACCTATCTTTATTTTTGCTATGATTGCTTTAGATTCTTATTATGAGCAGCTGTGGCACTGCAGGGGGGAACTTACTTGGGGTCAGCTCAAGGGATCAGGGTTGATCAGCCTCCTCGGATAGTGTGCGGGCTGCACACTAGGATACTGTCCAGGCTCTGGGGGTCTCACAGACACTCAGGGCTTGGAGGTCACACCTGGCCCTCAATTGCGGCTTGTGTGCAGCCTGACTTCTGCAGGAAAGTGCAACCTCCTTCCTGATCTCAGACTGAAGTTCATCCTGGAGCTGCTAGTACTTTGCTAAAAGAGGTCTCTCAGACCCCCTTGCTTGCTCTAGAACATGATATGTGGGTCGTGGGAGGTGGCATTACTCCATGAGGCACTGGGACAAAAGTTTCTTTGACTTTTGCATCATCGGAAGTGTCCATTTATGCAGACCCCCCCACCACCACCACCAGTGGCCGAGACCCAGGTCACAGACTGTCCCACACACGACGCCTCAGTGTCTGGGCTCACACCTGCTCTCATTGTCTCTCTTGGTACCCAGGGCTCCTTATCTTTTGGGTAAAAGGAAGTGGGCACCTCAGGTGAATTGAACCTGCCACATTTTGTTCTCCAGAAGCTATTCTTTTTAAATGCTAGGTTGTTGCTTTTGAAATCCACAAAGTAAGGCTTAAGCTTCATGGGTTCTGCTTTCGACTTCACGATACCGCCTCTGGGGCAAACGATCCCTCGCACAGAATGGGACTGAGGGAGACACAGCCAAAGAAGTTTCTGGAAAGGAGCAGGGAGCTCTTTGTTCCTATTTCAAAGGCCTTCTCCAGCAAATATGTTTAAAACATGACCCACCACAGAAGATTCCTGGAGGAGCTGAGGGTGCCACTGGTGTTTGCTGCAGTCTGGATGCTGGGGGAGGATCAGTGTGTCACTGTGGCCTGTTTAGGACAATGTCAGTGGCTCAACTCATGGGCTGGGGACTCCAGATTCACCTGAATCTCGAATCATCGAATATTTCCAATGGAACCAACCGATGTTTTTTTCAATCCTGTCCTTTCCTGCTATAGTCTTAGAGGAGGTGAGAAGTAGTTCTTTAGGCTTTGTCATTCTCGAGCAGGTTTTTCATTATGTAAAAAGCAATTATAATTCAGAGAAAAACAACTCAATGTGTGAAATGGCAAAATAATTCTAACATCACACGAAGGCTCCAGTTGGGGTCTGCAGATTACTTCTTTGTGTGGAATATAAATACATGTACCCGAGTTTGAGGACGTGTATTTGCTGCTGAAATGCACGCGCTCCCTTTCTAGTCCCCCATGTCGTCTTCCATGCCAAGGATACACATTTGGCAAATGTCCGTGCCAGTGCCCCACTCCCAAGCCTCAGTTTTCCCCTGTACTGCCTTTAGAGTCTTCTCAGATACGTCCTCACTTCACCCTGACCCTCTTCGATTCCCTGGACTTCATCTGGCAACCAAGATGATCTTTTGAAAATGGGACACATCATGTCCCACCTTTCAAGCCCCTTCCATCACTCCACATTCCTCACCACTTCTGCACCACTTCCTGGGTATAGTAGTGTCCTTGAGCTGCTCTAACCGCACACCACAAACTGGGTGGCTCAGAACAGCAGAAATGCATTGTGCACGAATTTGGAAACTAGAAGTTCAAAGTCAAGTTGTTGACAAAGTCATTTTTCTCTCTAACGTGTCTGGGAGAGGATCTTCCTAGGCCCCTCTGACCACCTGACGGTGGCCAGCTCTCCTTGGCTTGTAGCCACATCCCTCCCATCACTGGGACAGGGTCTTCTCCATGGTGTGTCTGTGTCATCACATGGCATCTTTGTGGCCAAATTTCCTTCGTTTTATAAAGACTACAGTCATATTGGATGAGGACACCCCACCCCAATGACCTCATCTTAACTTCACTACATCTGCAAAGACCTATTTCCAAATAAGGTCCCATTCAGATGCAACTAAAATTAGGGCTTCAATATACCTGTTGGGGGGGACCTAGTTCAACCCACAGCACTGGGTTTATTTCAGTAAAATGCAGCATTTTACATCACCCTTGAGCCCCTGCAGTGCCTGACTCCTGGCTATCTTTTCAGCTTCCACTGTCTCCTGTCTCCAGGCTCATGATCTTACTTGAGTTTCGATTGTGATGACTCTTCCCACTTTAGGACTTGCTTTTTTGCAAGTGATGCATTCTCTCTGAGTTGGCCTGCTTGCCTTATCTTTCAGTGTGAGCATTACTTTTGTAGTGAAGCTTGCTTTGAACTTCAGGCCAAGTCTAGCTTCCCTGATGTTCCCCTTCCAGGGCATTTGCCACAGACGGCAATTTAGTCATATGATTATTTAAGACGTGTCCATTCATTTGCGTAAGACAGAAGCGAGGGATCTCAGGCTGGAGTACGTGTTTTACAAGTGTTCGATGGAGAATAAAGAAAAGATTTCATAAATATGACATTCAATCAGGTATGATGGGTAAGTCGTATAAGACACCCACATGATTTTTTAATACTTACAAAAACAATCATTTTTGTTTTTTAAATTCCTTGTAACTTAACATTTTTAGTTTGCCAAAGAGCCATTTTAAGATTTTGTACTATTCTTGTTCCCATAAAGAGCTGAGAAATAATGACTCTATCACTGGATTTAGAAGATAAACATATAGGAGCCCTCAAAAAAAAAAAAAAAGCAGAAGAACAAAAGAGAAAGGAAAAGGGAAGTTAAGGTGAGGAGGGGGCAGGAGAGAGGAAAGCAGAGTCGAGGAAGGGGTGGGAGGGAAAGGAAAAAAGAGAAGGAGAGAGAACACAGTGTCAGATTTACTGCCCAGGACGGCACCGGGGGTCATTTTATCTCATTTTATTATTATTTAGCTACTGCACAAAAGAAAAGAGCCCATAATCCTCTGTGGAATAATGCATTAATCCTCATTAGTCAGCATGCAGTTGGGGCTCTTTCTCTGAGCCACGTGCACCATGAAGAGATACCTTCCCAAGAAGGAGAAATGCCTTATCTCATAGTTCACCTCCTCTGGAATAGCTAATGGGCTGCCCTGGGAGTATACGTTGTTTGTCATCACTTGGAAGGGGCAAGATGGTCCCTATTGAAGGCTGCTAGACCATGAGTGATTTATGGTGCTTTTTACCCCTCGACTGTTGGGGGAGGCAGCCACATGGGTAGAATTCCATCTGTCCCATATGCAGCCCCTTTAATTAATGATTTATCTTATTATCTTCTTTCCTGAAAAAAAAAAAAAAAAAAGGTTTTACTTTTATGGGTCAAGCTACCATCCGCCAAACAGAATCATTAGCTAAATCCCAGTAACAAACAAGTTGATGGGGAACATGCTGGGGAAGAGACGCGTAAGGGGAAATCAGTTAGCAAAATCCTTTACTTCCTGAAGGAAACATTAGTAGGTGTTTCCTAATCCTGCCTAGTAAAAGGTCAGTGCATGCGTGCACGTGTGCACACACACACACACACACACACACACGCATGCATCTGCTCAAGTGCCCATCTAACAGGAGAGGCCATGTAAAGAGACGCCACTGGATGAGGCAACCCATTAATCCAGTGAGTTGGCAGCTAGACACTTGAAAAAAGATGACTCCTTATTACCGTGCAATTGGCACCATGTTAATAATGAAATATTGATCTGTTCCTGCTTAATGAAAATCAACTTATTCTAATTTACCCCTGGAAAGAAGCTCAGTTAGACTCTCATCCCAACTCCTCTCCACTGCCCATCTGTGTATTTTTCATAGTTGTGTTTATTTTTTTTAGTTTATACAGCTGAGGGCCAGGGAGGGGAGAAAGAACAATTACTACCAGATCAACCAAATTTATTTTTCTTTTCTTCCCTTGTTGAAATTCCTTTGTCTGATTGAGCAAGAAAAACCTTCACGGTGACCTTATAACATAATGGACAGTGGTGATTTTATGATGAGATGGTTATAATCTTCAATAAAAATATGATGTTAGAAATGCAAAACCTTAGAAAATCATTAACACTCCTAATCTATAGCTCGATTTATAGCTGTTTACAACTATATATGCATTGCAGTGGGGACTGGGTTCTGTTCGCAAGATTTATCAGTCTGAGTTGCTGAGAACAATTTTACACAGAGAAACTGTCTAATAGCCTATCTTAATTAGCTGCCAATTTTGTGAATCATTTCTGTTTTATAGTCACAGTTTTCCTACTCATTTATTTACCTGTGATTTTGAAATTATCTGTGCAGCAATCTCTTTGGATAATATGGAAAAGAACCAGTGACTATTACCTTCTAAAAATGTAGATCATTTTGATTTACAATTTAAAATGTAAATGCTTTAAGGTCAGGCCTCTGAGAAAAGAATAATTCACAAGTCGATATATTGTTCCTTCTCACTTGTGCATTTATTACCCAGAGGGTGTGCATGTGTGTGTGTGTGTGTGTGTGTACACCAGCCTGGTGGCTTTTATTGCTTCTGCTAGGTGTTGTTGCAAAGAGGTTCACATAAACATTTATATAGGTTTTAGAAAACAGTTGTTACGGAGGAAGAACCTTTTTCTGTTTACACAAATCCAGAACAAAGAAACATTGCACCAGCTTCCGGTAATTGACATGTGGGCGTGTTCTTCAAGGCACTGACTGGAAGAAGTAAGTGTCTGAGATTTATTTTTGACAGGACTTAAATTACTGGTAGCCTGACACATTTTTTGAACAATTACTAGACACTGAGGTGTTTAAAGTAATGGGTACTGTTTGTGTGAGGGATGGGGAAGTTTCGAAACCGTTCGAACAAAACCATTTTCCATTTGATTAGGAAGATGCTAACACTCACATTTATATTGCTAAATAGCACATACCCAGTGACTCCTCCAATGATAGTTTTTTCTCAGAATAAAAGTCATACTTAAAAAAATCCGTCCACTCGATGAATTGGTGAATCATGGGAATTGGGGAAAAGAAGGGGGCCTCTTTGCTCACTGTCAGTTTCTGTCCCTCCTGGGCGCCTTCAAATTGTCCCCCACCAATGTGAACGCGGGGCGGGAGCCTTGTCCTGCTTTCTTTCAAATGCCTCAGAAACTAGGGCTTAATGTTCATTAATTAGTGACTAGCTTTCAGGAGCTTTTAGACATTGTTTAACCAGCCATCTGAACTCTTAACTGGAAAATTAAAATTCACAATTCAAGAACTGCTCATGTCCCCAAAAGATAAAGCAGCTACAGCTGCCGTAATTGGCAATGCATCGATGTTTCGAGTTATCCAAAAGAAAGTCAGAGCAGCCCCTTCCCCCGCCCTTTCTTTCCTGTTGGTGCGTCTGATGAACATGAAGGATTATCGGTCTCCAGTTCTCGTCTTTTATATTTACTGTAGCTGAACGAGAAGGGCAGGCTCTGTGGAGGGGTCCGTGCGGTGGATTTACCTGCTCCTGTAATTCCTGAAGGGGCCGGTCAGGAGAATCCAGAGCTGACATCCCTCATCCCACACTGGCCACGTGGGTTTTATCACTCCTCCAAGATCTTTTTCCCATCCCCTGGGTGCAGAGGCATCTATGAAGTCATGTCCTCTGACAACTCCTTGAAAATTATTCAGTACTGAGCACATCTGTCTTACAAAAAATATTCCCTTTTGCCTTTTTTATTGAAAACAAAAAAAAAAACGACATTGCCAGAGTCCAGAGCAATATTTATTCTCAGCCTGGGGTGATGGTGTCCCCTGCCCCCAGGAGATGTTGGGCAATTTCTGAAGACACAGCTGAGAAGCTGTTCTGGGCATCTACTGGGGAGAGGCCAGAGATGGTGCTAAACAGCCCCCACAAATGCACAGGACGCCCCGTGACAAGGAGTCATCTGGCCCCAAATGTTCATAGTGCTCAGGTTGAGTAACCCCAATGGACAGTGATGAGTAATGATGATTCCAGAATGTTCTGTGCTGCCATATTGCCGGGGTTGGTGGGTTTTTTCCCTTCCCCCCGCCCCGACCTACACATCCAAACTGATAAGCAGCAAGAATGCTAAATGGAGTTGGAATAGAGGTAGTTCAGGAAATCCTTTTGTTTCTATTTGACTTTTAAAGTTTCACAGCTCCTGCTCCCAGCTTCTTTAAAAGAATGATGTCCACTTTCATAACTGACCAGGGGTCAGTTCAGGACAGACAGTAGAACAATAACGATGCAGCAGTGTTAATTACTGCAGGGGGTAGGAGGGTGGGCAGGCAGTGGACCCCACTAGGTTCCAGGCTAGGATGTAAGTGCTTTGATCAAATGCTCACAACAGCTGTGTGAGTGAGATGGGGGTTATTAGGCATGGACCCGCGTTCTCGTCCTGTTTCTTTCTCCTCATTCGGTCAGACTGGACAAAAAGAACGTCTCTCTAGTCTTTTTATTCCTCATTGTTGCATGAGAGAGGGACACTACAGGACGTTCTGCCCCCTCCTATTTCTAAGAACCCGTAATATCCATAAACTATTCATGGATTTTAATTGCTAAAATGAAAAATAAATGCTTTGACTTCATTCTTCTTTTCTCAGCTGGGTATTTGACTTCATTCCTGGAAGATTGTCCAAAATCCTTATGGGAAGTCAACTCCAGGAATCTGAAAATACGAGAATTGAATGTGTGAGATCAGGCTGTTCCTTTTGTTCACTCGGGGTCAGGCAGGTACAGTCTCTGCAAGGGTAGAGGTCATTAATCCTGGAAAAAATAAAGGGGTACACTTTTCTCTGTCAATCCATCATACCCTCCCCACCCCCTGCTTCTTTCCTTTGATCCTTCTACCAGTTTATCCAGTTATTTACTTCCATCCATACATTTGCATAGTCACATCTGCAATACAAGTAAGTTTAGAGTGATTTCTCAGTGCTGGGATAAGATAATTTTTAAACTTTCTTCTATATAGTTCTTCTAGCACTTAAATACATATGTATGAGTCCTTTTTAACAATAAAATTATTAGTTTTTTTAAAGGAAAAGGATTATTGGGGATGAGCTAATGGTTGCATTTCAACAGTCCAAAAAAAACTGTTTTGATAGTTGAAAACAGTGTTTCCCATATTCTATTCACTCTGTTCTGCCAAGTTAAAAAAAAAAAAGGTCTATTTTCAGTTTGGGGTCTCAGTTGATTGATGTAACGTTTCATTCTGAACTATGCATGTTTAATTACAGTTTTCCAGTGACCTCAGTGTTTGTTACTGTTACTATACATTAGCTAAAAGTAGAGGCCATTTGTCATAAGGTTTGGTTATACGAATTCTCTGGGCCATGGTTTTGTTATAGTCCATGGAATGTTCAGGGAAATGGATCCTTGTCCACATTTTAAGGAATCTGCAGTCTGAGTACGGAGACCAGGAATGACAGTGTGTTCTCTGCCACCAATTCTGGGCTTCTTAACACCAACATAACTGCTGCTCACCTTCACAATGTCCTCGGTAAACTCTTACGCATCTTTGAAACTTGTCGTTAAAGGTCACCTCCTCAGTGGAACCCTCCTTGACTACCCCTTGTGAAGATAAATGTTCCCTCCTTTGGTTGAGAAGTTAAATGCTTCCTTTTATTTCACTGTGTCTGTTACTGTACTCAGAGATAAAAATTATTACATTGCTAAAATAATGCCCTGAAGTACCTGTTCTTTCTACTGGCCTCTCTGCTCCCAGCAGGCGGGGACCAGGGCAGCCCACAGAGCCTCCCTCACTCACCTGGAAATGAGCTGGCCACAGTGCAAGTCAAAATGATGAGGTTGCAGTATGAAGTGTAAACACCAGAGAAATGTGTAAAAAGTAAAGGCAAGACTAGATTTTTGTAAAACTTATGTTTGATGGAAAGTTCAAATAGACAAGACAAACAGCCAGATGGAATTGCAAAACAATGAACAAATAAAGGAAAATAGTGATTGCTGTGTCTGAGTTTCAGGCACTTATAACAAAGGAATATTCTGACTTGGAGAAAGCTTCATGGGAAATCTAGATAGCAGCAATTTTTGTAGATCAAAAAAGGCCCATCACTCTGCCAGGGAGGGCAGTGCAGATAGGGACACATGTGCTCTCGTCATCATGGTGGCTGTTATTAGCCCCATTTCACAGATGAGGCCAGTGAGGCTGAGAGATCTGAGGTCACCCAGCTCATCAGTCAGAACCCAGATCCGTTCCCCAGCATTTGGCCTCGGAGGTCAGTGTTCTCCCGGCTCAACCACAGCTGTTCCATGTCCTCTCTGTCACTGGCATTTCCTCCATGTGGAAAGCTCTGAAAAAACTCCAGTCACATTTTGAAATTTCATGACAAAAAATTGAATGTCATCCAAAGTGTAGTTTAGGATTTAAACATCCCTGTCAATCCTGCTTGTCGTCACCAGGAGATTTTTATCCCAAACAACAGATCACTGAGATATGCTTGGCCTGCAGGGCCCTGGCCTGTTGATATGAGTAAGATCGAAATCTATTGAGCAATGTAAATAAATGATAAAGAGACAGGTAGTCTCAGATGTTTTCATTATGGCCTTCTTTGCTGTCAAGTTCATGAGTCGCTCCAAGCAAAACGTTTTTTACCGTTTTAATAATCTGTGCAATGGGAATGAGAGATAATGAATTCTTCACTCAACTGGTATTTTAATTGTTCCAAGATTTGCCATTTTTGAGCGCTGAAGTGAAGTGACTGGAGTGGAAGCAGTAAAATGAGGACAGGAAGGAGATTTGTTGTCAGATTATGAAATGGTATGCTAAGCTACTGAAAGGGTCCTGGATAACAAACCAGGGGTCTGGTTCCAATACTGAATGCCTTGGGTAGGAAGGGGAGGGATGCAAAGGCCCTGAGATGCAAGGAGTTGAACAGTGTTGTAGAAAGAGCAGGAGGAGAAAACTAGCCAAATGTGACTGATGAAAATAAGCAGTCAGAGCATGATGAGAGGTGACAAGGAAGGTGTTGGTAGGAGTGGCCTTTCCATGTGGTCTGGGGATTGAACAGGTTCTAGAGATGTGGGACTTTGAGTCTTAAAATTGGGAGAGCCCTGAGCAAACCAGTCAGTCCCCTGAGCAGAAGCAGGTGACAGCAGCCTGGGCAGACCATGGGGAGAGTTTGGGCTGTACTTTTGAGCATGGATGTTGTTTCACACAGGCAAATCCTCAAGCCCTTCTGCATGGAGAGTGAAACAACCATTTCGTGTTCTTTGCCAATTCTTCCAACCTCTTTTGACCTTGGTTTCCTCATTTGTAGCAAGGGGTGATTACACCAGATGATAAGTGAAGTTTCTTTCAACTGTGAGACCCCATGACATTTTCCACTTTGCTCTGTAGACAGGAAAGAGCCATCAGGGAGTCCTGAGCAGGGGAATAACATGATTTTTTTAAAGGGGAGTTATCTGGCAATAGTTGACAAAATTCATTGTAGCAAAGAAAAATCCAAAGACCGTTGAGCCAAAGACCGTTGAGCTATCATAATCAGCCAGGCAACGGACAGTGGGAACCTGGAAGGGGTGAGGCCAGAGAGGTGGGGGGAGCAGGAAGGAAAGACAGAGTGACAATAACAAGAAAACTTGCAGAATTGGGAGGCTAATGGTACAAGGCTGATATTGAAGCCGCTGAAGTATGAGTCCTTCACTCATGCTTTTGTTGACCATACGGAGTGCAAGTGCATGATGGGCCGGGCACTGGGACATGGGGATGAGCAAGCTCTTCCCTTCAAGGAACTCATAGTCTAGTGGACACACCCCTATCCCACTTCACATTTCAATTGTGTTTAGTGCTGTGGGAGAAACATGCTGGGTGCATACAATGGCCCCCACCCAGAGTGAAGATGGCAGAAAGCTAGTGAGACAAGGGAGTGAAGGCTCATGGATGAGACACTGGCAACGAATTAGGCTGATGATGGAGGGTGGGGAGACCATGGATAAGAATGATTTAGACACAGAGACAGGGTTTTCAGGCCGTGAAGCAGGACAGGGTCAGCTTAGATGAGTCCCGTGTGATTGAGGCAGGCAGAGGGTCCTGAAAGATTGGAAAGGGCCAGTTTATAAAAAGGACTTGTGAATGCAGAACCCATGTTGGATTTAATTCTGAGAATAATGGGAATCACTCAAGAAAGGGTTCTATGCAGACCCCTCGGTGCCATTTCTGAATTGTGAGTGTTTGAATCAGGAAGAATAGTGGTCCTCCGAAGACCTAGGGCTTGGAGGTGTGTAGGGGAAGTTGGGAGAAGGGAAAGGAAAACATGGCCAGGCAGGAGTTATCCCGAGGGGGCTGCACATATAGTACCATGAGCTCCAGCAAAGATCAGTGGTCAAGATAATGTCGTGGGATCGTGTCTGCCATTGACCCCGGGAGGCTGACGAGTCCTCTGAGAAGGAGGAATTAGAGAGAGGAGCAAAGGCAAAGATTGACAGGGCCAGAGCCATGGGTTGTGTCACATTCCAGAACCAATTTGGGATGTTGCAGAGCCGGAAGGGAGGAGGGAGGACTCAGGAGGATTAGGCGCATGGCGGCCAAGAGTGAGTCATCAGAAGGGGTAGTGGAGGCATCCCCGTGGTGCACAAAGGTCAACAAGAAACCAAGTCTGACAGAGCGCCAGTAAGTGTAGCAATTAATAGGTCGTTCGTTATCTCTGTGAAGGGGATTAGTGACTAATGTTTGGATTACATCACCTTGGACAAAATTAATAACAAATTTCCTGATATTCACTTGCAACGATGCAATGGAAATTGGTTGCTCACTCTCCCTGTCTTTTCTGAAGTTTCTTAAATTTGCAAACACTCTAATCTCTTCTGAGTACTGCAGCAGAAAATTGGAATGTGCCCTGTGTACAATGTGGGTGAATCTCTGTTACCCAAGTCCTTGCCTTTTAGCTGTTTAGAATGTCAACTTCTCTGATTTACTCAATGCATAGACAAAGAACTTAACCTGACTGCTTCAGAGTGAATCCACTGCTAGGGAAGTAGAACTAAGGGAGAAGCTTACAGCAACCACTAATCCCACTTTATACGACCAAATCTGCGTGTTCGTGTTTACAAAGAGACTTTTCTGTAAACCAAAGATCTAAACCCCAAATCTAAAAACCGGAGTAAAGACTTTTGCTGTTAGGAAGTTTACTTGAAATAGGGACTATAACATGGATTGAAGCTTTTCATTTCAGCTGCATCTATTCCTTTAAGTAGACTTCTTTAAAACAAAATTTCATGTAACAATTGTTCATTGTAAGAAATTTGCCAAGTTCAAGTAACAGTAATATGCTTGGCATATACTCAATATCACTAACCATTTCTTGACTGAATGAATTAACAAAGAGAAATAAAATGGTACAAAGGAAAGTAGATTAGAGGGAATCAGTCAGATTCAGAATTGGGTAGGCCATGTTAATAATGTTGTATTGAGTGTTTGAGCTTTGGGAAGTTACAGATTTTTAATCAGAGGATTATAGAAACAAATTGTCTTAAAAGACATTCCTCCGCTGCATGGTACTGGATATATTGGAGCAGAATGTGGCGGGATGCAAAGAGGTCACTGGGGAAACAATTGCACAGAAAGGCAGGGGGAAGGTGGCTTCCACTAGGCGGGTGGCTATGGAAATAGTACATTAGATACATCCTATTATTAGAGACTTGCATTTGGAGGATAGCACCAATAGAATTTGAGTATTTATTTGTTCAGTCTAATGAGGCATTGGAGATACTGAATTGGAGCCCTTAAGTGTGAGAGAATTGTGGGGGATCCTGAGAGACAGAAGCCACACACCCAGTGTGATGCTTGGGTGGTTCAATTTGATGTCATGAATGTCATGAATACCATTGCCGAAGGGGGAGTCTGTCTGGATGGAGGTGATGAAAGGAAAGGCCAATATTTAAAGTTGTAAAGGAGAAACTGTTCACAAAATGACACAGAATGATGTTGGACGAAGAGCTAGAAGAAAATCAAGGTGGCGAAATTTCAAGATAGGAGGCAAAGAGAAGAGGGTGTTTCAAGAGGGAAGAAGGCACAAAACAGTCAGGAGGGAGAAGCTGAAAAATGCCCACTGTGCTTGACAGCATGGAGCTCCGGGATGAACTAGGCAAAAGCGTGCTCTGGGCACCATTGGCAGGAGAAGCTAGACTGGGCGGGTTGATAAATGAATGGGAGGCAGGAAATACGGCCTCCATGCGGCACCTCTCATGGGTTGCCAGACACAGACAGTGACATACGAACACCCCATTAATCCACAGATTGAGTGCAAACCCCTCACTGGTGACCACGCTCTATAGAAGGCAGATTAGTGCTACAGTGACAGAATACACCTGCGTTCAGGACACAAAAAGGGAAAATCAGGAATGCAAACTCCAGTTCTTCAGATGCCAAGTTTAGTTTGGGCAGGACGCTTTTGCAAACGGCTGAATCGTGTGCCAACATGCCTAAATTTAAGAAGAGCAACTGGCCGCAGTTGTGATTCTAGTTATAAATAAAATTGACTGTTTATTGAGTGCCAACTGTATGCCCTGTAAACACCCCATACCCTTTACCTCCTTTAATCCTCACAGTGGCACCAAGGGAGTTTTATTAACCCCATTTACACTAAGGACAGCTGCATCCTCCAGGGCTGGAGGGGGTGTCCAAGAACAGAGTTCTCGGGGGCCCTGATTCTGACTGATCTAAAATGCCCAAGTCAACCATGAGGTTAGAGTCGCTTGTAGTCATGGTTGCTCCCTGACAACTTACTGCCTAGTTAACTAGAAATCAGACCGAGTTTGACAAGAAGCATCAAGATTTGAAAAGCAGTTCTACAGAATGATGTGAATATTAAATGAGTTCATGTATCTAGAATTCTTACAGTGCCAAATACACAGAGAGCCTTAGGTAGCTGGTATCTATTATCACTTACCCAAAGACCCTGGGGAGAGAGCCATCTGCCCTTACCCAGCGCTAAGGAAACTTCGGGAATAGTGACAGCCCCCGCCCCCAACTCTTCCCTGCAAGGGTTTGCAAAATTCTTGCGTCTTACAGAGTCATTTTCAACTTCTACTTAAGGAAAAGGATAGTTTTCCTGACTTTGTTCTTAAATTCTTTACAGGAAATGATATTGTTGTAGGCAAGGACAATGTGCTAACGTTTAACAAATGCAAGCGGTTGTGTGTTAGCATTGTAGGGGAGCCCTTGGCACTCGGGTCATTTTTGCTGATCCAGAGCAGCAGAGATTGGCCACCTCTCGAAGTCCACACTTTGAGAGCTGGGGATTGAACTTGACCCCAGTTTAATAGCCACGGGACACAAAAGACAATGCCACTTGACGAGTTCTACTGTGAGTTTACCAACACCACCTAATTTAATCTTGACAATGCAATCTGATCTGATATTAATGCTGCTTTTGAAAATAAGAATTTGTTGTAAGGCGAGGGAAATATTGATGAGCATAACTTGGATTTTGCATTTGTGTGTGTTTGACTTTCTCTGGGAGGTATATTGGAAACAGAAAATTGTACCCAGCAGAGCCAAGCTGCATAGAAACAGAAGGCATGCAGGCATGCTCACATGCACACACACATTCACACGTGTGCACACACGTGTGCATAGCCCCCAACACCTACCAGCTAGCTCAGTTCACCAGGTGTCACGAGCCGTGCCCACCCAAATCCCAGGTTATAATTTCCTGGGGATTTCGTAACACTCTTCCTACCCTTTTTTTTTTTTTTTTTTTTTTTTTAAATTTTTATTTTTTATAGAGGCATGTTTTTATTTATTTATTTGTTTGTTTTGTTTATACATGCACTGGGTACAGTCAGAAGCGCGGGAGGGTGAGAGAATTCACCAGAGCCAGAGCGGGAAGCAGAGCAGGCAGAAGGACCGAAGTACACTGCTGAGGGGAGCAGCGGGCGGCAGGAGAGGCCTGCGCGCCATGTGGGACCCTCCTCTGGTGGCTGGGGAGCAGCCGGGGATCGAACCGGCGCCGCCGAGGCCGCGGGCAGCTTCACAACCCAGCGCTCAACCGCTGTGCCACCGGGGAGGCCCTCTCTTCCTACCCTTTTACATGACACAGAGCTGGCTTGAATAGCCACGTGCATAAATCGTTTTCAAGGTGAAGTGCCATGTTTACCCTGTTCTCTGTGTGTATGCTAATGGTTGCGCTGCTACCATTACTAGTCTCCTCTCTTTAATTTGTGTCTGAATAAGTGTTGTGCTCCTACCTTCCTTTCCCCCAGAAGCTCGGTGGTTTTTATTGTTTGATGAGGAAGCACGTGATAGCTCTTACAGGCGCGCTTGCCGTATAGCCGAACTGATTTAAACAATGGAGCAAATATTCTTCTTCTCATTCCTTAAACTACAAGTAAGAAAATGTGCTGGGAGATGAGGACTTTACCCAAGGACACCCACTGCTGAGTCCACATTTGATGAACTCATCATCCTTTTCTTGCCTCTCCAAACACCTCTAAATTGTTTCCAAGCATCTCCAGTTGCACGATTGTGGCCAACTAGCTTCAACACTAGGGAAGCAGAACTTTTCCAGAAAAACTTTAATTCAGGATGATCCAGAAAAGCATTTGAATCGTCTATGTATTTTTAAAATCAAGTAGGTAATCTCCTTTGCACATGCTAAATATGTCCCATTCTGCTCACACGTTAATAAATTTTTCTCATTTGTGAGAGTTGCTGAGTAGAGCGAGCGAATTGTTTTACCCAGTAGGTGGTGGAGCAATAATGAAGAAGCCTTGTGATTAAGTAGAGTTGGAGCCTCTTATCTTTCTCACTGAGTGGGAGGCACTATTAGTAGTAAAAGTAATTACCTGTGTAGAACACGCTGATTGCATCAAGTACCTACTATATGCCATGAAGATAGTCATCTCAATTTTAGAGCTGCTTAAGAGATCTTCATTCGATGCTAATTTTTTACATTTTTAGCACAAGTACATTATTTTTGGAAAACATTGTCTTAGCCGGACTAATTTTTTAAACTTCATAAAGGACCTCTGATGCCCATGGGGCCAGGGCCCCACCCATGGCCTGACCCCAACATGGCAGTTCCAAAGGCCTCACTGAACAAAGTTGGAATGATCAGCAACTAAATGTTAAACAATCTATTTGTCGAGAGTTGATTTTCGTGGCGACCAAAAACCTGTGCTTTCATCTATGAAATCACAAAGTCCATTATGTGAAACTGCTGGATACTTAAAGCAGTAATTCCTAAGAAATTGTCCATGCCAAATCTTGTTAAATGTTGTATTGGGTAGTTTCACTAAACTTCAAATTCTTCCCTGATAGGAATATTAGAAATGGGGTGTGCTTGATTGGATTGAGGCAAGGCCAGAGAGCTTTTGCTTAGCGGTGAGAACTCAGATAAAGCTCAGCTGAGGGGTATAGAGTTGAAAGCATTCTCCGACTCTTCCAGCAAACCAGCAAAATGACCTTGGCCAGCTCTAACCTTCCGTCTATAAAAGGAGCAGGTCAAACAGGTTTCCTATCTAAGTCCAGTTTCTGCGTAGACAGACAAGTGAATTCTTCACGGTATTTGCATAGGCAAAGAGAAGAGTATGCAGGGGCACTGCTGCAAATTGGTGTTTGCCAACCTGCCCCTAAATGTATGTATCAATATTATTTTTATCTGAAGAGTCCCAAAATGTTACCTTCCTAGCAAAGTTAATAAAATATGATCGGTAAGCCTGGCCCATAGTATTTATACTTACAAGTAGACTTTAAATTCATGCACCTGCAAAACATTATTTTGGAGCCTCCTGTTTGTACTGGTTTGGTCACATGACCCAGGCTGGTGGCCCCTTCTTCATGCTACCCACTTCCTTTGTATTACTGCAGATATCACAAAGGTAAATATCAGATGCGATCAGGTTACCGGGTGAAGGAACAGGTTTCTAAGGCAGACAGACCAAATTCAAACCCTGTGCCTGTCATTTTTACCAGTTGGGATCCATTGAGAACATTTCTCACTTGGCTCAGCACTTTTCTCAAGCTCACTTGGGCGGGGCAATAGTACTGGCTGGGTAGCACTGTTGCAAGATCAACATCAAAAGAGAGAATATGGAATTTTGTTTCTTTTTGCTACTGGAAGGATGATAAAAACCTTCAGTTTGCCATGACTACTTTTACAAACCAGGATGCTGTTTTGATGTCTTATTTTTCAACTTAATTTCTTTTTGAATTTTTTAACCATAAGCGTTCAGTGCCTTTTTTTCTCCTTTTGTTTATTAATGTTTTTCAATTTATCTCAGGTTAAACCATCAGCTTTCTTTCTTATTATTTTGTTCTTTAGACTTCGCTGGTAAAAAAAAAAGAAAAAAACTAATAAAATATTATTAAAAATTAAATAAGTTAATATAGGTAAGGCATTTCTCATAATGCATGCCTCAAAATAAACATTAATCAAATGTATCATAAGTAATCATGGTACCTCCATAACTGAAAATCTCACAACCCAGCAAGAGCAAAGAATGGTGGCTACACATTACTCTAAAGGTTTTTATTTGGTTAATTTCAGATCCTGGAATCATAAACAAGTGTTTTTATAATGGTTAAATTGCTTTATGATGAATTGCAAAGGACTTCTAAAAATTTTCGTGCTGGAATTATATTGTATTAAGGGAGTGGATTTAGTTGTTTTTCTTTCCCGTGAAGATTCTCACTGTTTTTAAGATGCAACCTAAAAATATGTTACCAGCTAAAACAAGACAGTGTTGTCCACAGAGAACAAATGACACATTTGTTGATGGAACATCTACCTGTTGGGTTAGTGTTTCGTGTCCTGGTGACAGATGAGCATTTTGCAGCAAGACTGACTCTTGATTCCGTGGTTTCTTAAAATTGTTTTGACCCTTCTTTTGTTCTTACATATTCATTCTTTGGTTTCCTTCCTTTACGTATCTAATAAGCACCTCTGCTGTATTTTCAAATCAGATATCAGGCTCAGTTCTTGCTCTTCTTCAGCAAATACCTTTGACCATGAGACAAAGCAGGGATTGAACTAATACTTAATTTTTGCTGAAGCATTTTACTGAGAATGTAAATTGCCGATTTTCCCTGAGATAGGCACTAATGATCATAACTAGGTTTTTAAGCCTAATAAAGGCTGTGTCATCTCTCGGGGCCCTCAGTTTGTGAAAATGGGGTAATCATACATTCTTTATCCTATAGATAAAGAGTTTAGCCTGTATTGGCTCAGTGTGGTTTTGGTTCTGTTTTATTTTTCTTTTTAATTGGAAACAGTAGATACTTCATCATGAGTTACAACTTTTGCTTGTCATGGAGAATCTGAAATTTAATGCCGGCTATATGGGCAGAAGCTTTGGGAAGCAAAGCAAGGCGTGGCTGGCTGGTGGAAGTGGCACAAGCCTGGATATCCAGCACTTGCCTAACCTGGCAGACACGTGTGAGGACCACATGCAGGACCACATGCAGGATTCCCACCAGCCTCCGCGTCATTCCTCCTATTGAATACGTAAGGAAATGAAGGCCTGGGAGAGACCAAGGACGCCTTGCCAAGCTCAGACTCAGCCATGGGGTCCAGAGCTCATGTGCTCGATCCCCATGTCTCCTGGGACTCGGCGGCAGAAAGGACTGCAAAGATGGCACATTCCACAAAGGCCCCCTGACTGCCCAAAGACCCCCCACCTCCAAATGCCATCACACCGGGGATTTGGGTTTCACATGTGGATTGTAGGGATATGCTCCTGACATTTAGCCTCCAGCTAGCCTTAATCCTGACTTCTCAGCCCAGCACCAGTGTCCTTGCAGGGAGAACTCATCCTCTATACCTTGTCTCTACGGTGGGTGGGCCATGGTGGGTGCTTACTGCTTGTCCTAATCACTGTTCTTTGCAGCAGAAAGCAGAGCCACTTCCTCCAGAGGAGTGTAACCAGTAATGTCTACCAAATGACCACAGGAGCGTATGAGGGGGCAGCACAGACTAGGGACTTTGACATCAAGGAAGGCAGAACTGGGGTCTCTGCGTGGATCTCCTCGTGCAGCCCTTCAGTTGTTCCCCCAGCCACCCCCGCTCAAGAACTCCATCTCTCCATTCCGGGTCTTGGACCTGACTCGCGTAAGGTTAGGCTTTCTCCAGTGAACTGCTTTCAGTCCAGTTGTTCATGGCTAAGGCGGAGTCTGTTAGGGCCTTAGAAGGAGGTGGTTCTGGGTGAAAGGAAATCATGGCCTGAATAGGTGACCCCCAAATGAGTCTCCCGTAGACTCCTTCTGTAATGATTGTTGCAGGAATTTCCTGTCGGGAACAACGTTTCATAGGCAATTAATGAACTGCCCCTGGCGACCTATCCTAGCAAGAAGGAAGACCGAGTCCCTCTGTTTACCCAAGCAACTATTTGTTAGCAGCCCTTGCTCTGCCGGGTACTATGTCGACTGAAACTCGTGTATCGGGGAGCCACATCTACACTTTGCCCAGGTCCATGGCCACTGAGATGCTGTGCAAAGTGGGGATGGCTGACTTTAGTACTAATTTTATGCTAATCCTTCCAGGTGCTGGGGCTAGAGTAGTGAACCAGACAATCAAATATCCATTTTAAGTAGGATAGAGAGGAAATAAAGATATATGTGTATGAGTAGATGAGCTATATAGTGTGTCTGGTGGTAAATGCAAGGAGAAAACAAAGTGAGGACATGTAGGGGGCAGAGGAGGAATCAGGGGTGAGAGTGGAAGGTTATTGGCCAGAGAAAGGGCTCTGAGCACACACAAAGGGAATGAAGAAGCAAGCCACGTGGCTCTCTGGAGGAAGAGGGTTCATGAGATCCGATCCTCAGTGGCCTAGGCCTCAGCCCTCTTCTGAGAAACAGCGTGGCATGAGTGGAAGACTCGTGTTCAGCTGGAAAGAGGAAATTCTTTTGTCCAGGATCAGATGTTCATCCAAGCAGACAAGTGTCTGTGCTATAGGATAGATCCAGGAGTGTCTTCCACTCCCACACACATCCTATGAGTGAGCTCGCACCCGGCCCCTCGCATCTCTATAGCATTTATGAATTATGCATCTTGGCTCCTTAGCCCAATTACTGATGCTTTAGTTTTGGCATTTGGCTCACTAGACCTGCGGCTTCTTGATGCAAGGCTTGGTCCCCAGCTGTTGACACACCTCTTTAAAGATCATAGATTTGAGTTTTAATGACATAGGTTACCCTGGCTCTTTGCTGAGTGAACAGCCTCTCTATAATGTGCTTTTAACTTGTCTCTTCTAAAAGAACGTCCCTGAACTGAGAACTTGCAAGGACTTAAGACTCTCAGTAAAACTCTTGGAAGGGACTTTCTCTTGTTATGTTCTTATGTCTATTTTAATGACCTCCTGCAGCTATAAAGAGAAAAAAGTAATAGGTTTATTGATCCGATGATTGGCAGGACCTGAATGACAGTAACACATTGTCCTAGGTCTGTCCCCTTTGGCTAGTTTCCCCGAGCACAGGTAAGTCCCTTTTGCATCTGACTGGACCAAAGACTTTGTGTCTGGTGCCATTTGGATAATAGGCCATTTGGATAATTTTCGGAGTAATGCTCCGGGAAGAACAAAGTATTTTTGTCCTCCAGACCCTTCCCAAGCTGTTCCTGCGATCTGGCATTGCCTTCTAAAATTTGTTGGAGGTGGCAGGGTAGAGAACAAGACTGGGGGTGTTTAAGGGCACTCGCTTGAAGAGTAGCGATCTCCTGCACAGCGTGATGAATATGGACAATAATACTGTACAGTGATTATGTAATGTGGTGGCTGTCGCTGCATTGCTACATCAGCAATCCTATTACAAAATAAATGAATCAGAGTAACATGCTCTACACTTTCAATTTCACAATGTTACATGGCAAATTTATTTAATTACAAAAAGCATTTACTTAGACTTCATTACCTCCTAGAGGCATCTGTGGCCCCTTCTCTTCCAGCCTAATTGGGCTCCATCCTCTTGTCTCAGCGTTGAGCTAGATCTTTCTGGGTTCCGTCACTTACTGCTATGATCCCTTATTTCCTTGGCTGTTTGCCACGGGACAGTGAGCTTCCTGAGGGCAGGCACCGGGACTAACTTTGATTCATGTCGAGAGTTTTTATTGGGAACTTGCTGTGTTCCAGGCATTGGATAAGAATGGAAATTCAAGTGAACAGGACAGACGTCTGTCCTTGTGGGGTTGCCCACTGGGGAGGACAGACGTTGAGCAGTCTCCACAGCAGGAAATGCCAACGACTAGTTTTGCTGACCTCGTGGAGGAAACATTCAGGGCCCTGTTTGTTTCTGTTCTGGAAGAATTGGCGTTGAATGAATGTTTGATTTGAACGGAACTAGCTTTAACCCTTCATCCCGCTGGGGTTAACTCACCACCGTTTTTAAGTCCGAGTTGTAGGTACATCTGTTCTTCCTGAATTGACAACTTTGCCCCCGAAGTGCAAACAGCTAAATAATTTTGTTTAAGATTTCTATCTAAATGGAGATTTTATGGCTTTCAGGAACCTTTAAACCTTCCCTTTCCCCCATGTGAAATCCACTATGGATTGAGGGATGGCATTTTTTCAATGTCTGATTTATGCCTGGCAACCACTTGGCTTCCATAATGAATTGAAGACCCTGTCTGAGGAAAAGAGTGTTCTGGAATGTCCGAAGCCTGCGGATTCCATCCATAATTCCACACGGCCACACAGTAGCTCAGTGACAACCTCTGCCTCCCGCCCCAGCACTCACCGGGCCCTCTCTGGATCACATCTTAGACTCCCCCTTCTTATCCCTGACCTGCAATCCTCTCCACTGCTCAGGGATACCTTTCTAAATCTCCCCATTATGTTCAACAGCCTGTCGGTCAGAGTTCAGGCTTACAGGATCATGTCCAATAGGCCAAAGTGCCTAAAACAATTGTTTGCTCATAAAGCTGGTGGCCCATGGGCACCAAGCAAAACCCACAATGAGGGACACTAAGCGAGCTTGTCTGTCCTGGCAGTGATGGTCCTGGCGTGGGATTTTTGTTGTTGCTTCTGTTAACAGAGTTCTAGAACTTTCACGCAGGCAAACAAGCTGAAAAGGGAATCTATGTTTGGTTCCATAATGGAAGCATAATGGACTTGGAAAGCTGGTCTTCATAAATCCATTCATTTATTCAACAAGTCTTTGTAAAACATCTGTTCCTTGCCAGGCACCATGCTTGGCACTGAGGATTAAAAAAAAAATGACATTAAATATAAGCCTTATTTTAAATTTAAAGACATATTGAAAATAAACATTTATCAAACACTTACAATATCATTCGGGAATGTCAAACATTAATTCTCAGCTCAAAATAATGGCATTCATAGACTACATCCTGGTGTTTGCCAATAAGAAGTTTACTTAAACCTAATATTTTACATTAGCTTAATGCTTAATCCTTCTAAAATTCAATGGTGATGATTCAGTTTTGTGAGGTTAAACAAGTCTTTTTTCTATGTGATACCCCAGATAAACTTTTTAAAGCACAAAACATTTATGCCAGAGAAGAAATTATATATACATATATATATATATACACATAAATTATATTGAAGGACTTGATTTGAAGACTGTCTATTTACTGGTAAATGCATTTCACCTTAGCAGACACACACAATCAAATTAGAAACCACTGCATTCTCTTATGGTTATGTTCCATGGAAAACTGCAGATTTATAAATGTCGTGCTAATATATAGGGTCTGAGGATATATAGTAAAACAAATGTCCTTGAAGACACAGGGAAATGACTCATGTTAAGTGACTAAGGAAAGTTTTGTCCTGAGGAACGCACCCCAGTAGGGGAAACTGATGTTAGTAACCATTTAAGCAAATCAATGTGAGTTTCAGACTGTGCTAGAAGCCATGAAAAGAAAATGCCAGATCACAAGATGGAGGGCCATCGACACATCCCTGACAAGGTGACATTTTAAATGAGATCCAAAGAGTGAGAACAGCTGTCCAGTGCAGAAAGGAAAGCTCTTCCCTGGCCTAAGTGTGCCGAGGGCTGTTGGACACCTCCTGGAGCTTCAAGGAGACTTTCTGTCTGGGGTTGGTGGGTGGGGTGGGAGTTGCAGGGAAGAGCTGCTGGGGAGCACGGGGGTCCGTGTAAGCATTCCACAGTGGGGGAGAACACTGGGTGCTTTGGTGTTGGGTGGGCTTCGGTGACTGCACCTGAAGTGGGGGGGTCCTGTACACCCAGAATATTAACAGTAATGTCAGTCCAGCATTACCGCAAAAAAAATGTGCACTACAAACAAGCCATCGGGAGCAGGTGTGCAGGCCTGACACAGAATCAGGAGTCCCTTCCAAGCGAAGGCTTTTTTTTTTTTTTTTTTTTGTAAATACTTTTAATTTGTGGTCATCTTTATGGTGAAATATTTACATGCCTTTGCCAGTGGCAGGTGGTTATTTTGATTAGTCATGAATATTGAATTTTTAAAGTGTGGTCTCATTGTGAATTGCACCTTTTTGCCATGTTTCTGGATCTGTGGTTTTCAAACCTGATGGAGCCTTTCATTATAGCAGGCGAATATGCAAAGATAAAAAAGGCCCTAGCATGACGTCTGGAAAATAACGGGTCAGCCGTGATGGCTGCAACTAAGGAGTGATGATTTTATTACGTAAAAGGTTTATGAACAGAAAGAATGTGATGTCCACTTTACAAACAACGTATTCCATATAACGAAAGCAGGATGTCTTTGCTCAATGACTGGAGGGGGCAGCTTCACTTTCTGGACCTTTGATCCTCTCTAATATTCAAGGTGTGTAGATATCGTTCAAGACCAGGCCAAGGGTTTCAGGTAGCAGCCTGCACATATGCACCTTGACCCTGGCCGGCATGGCAAGCACCTCCTTCTGATGGAAGAGCCCCACCCGCCCAGATCACTGACCACTGACGGCACCTCGCTTCTGAAAGTCTCACGCCCACAGGCACAGGTGCATCTGGGGTGCCTTTCTCAGCCTCTTAAGCTAACTTGAGGCAATTATTTTGCCTCAGATTTGCAGAATAAACAAAGGCTTTGTGGAGCCTCCAGTTTGAGGCAATAAGTCACTCGCTCTGTTTGCTCTTTCCTCGGGTGCAGGGCGGGGGTCCCCTCTGTAGTTTCACTCCACTTTTTGTTTGCTGGTTTGTTTTAAGCATGTCATGTTTGTCCTAGCACAAAATACGCAGACACGCTTGATACCATTTAATATTTAATTCAAATACAATGCTTACCATATCAAATAAAATGTTTGCATGTATGGATTTTCTATTCCCTTCGGAGAGTGTTTTGGGAGCCAGGTGACTCTGGATAGTACACAGTGGCATTTGAAATGGTACACAGATAAACTTCTTAACAATTTAATTGTATTTATTTGAATGTGTAATATTCATACATAAGGAGGGCCAAATCAAACCAGCAATTTTGTAGCTATTATCGCTAGGTTTTCACTGTCACTTCTGATATAAAATTGACTGTTCAAAGATATGTACTTAAAAAGTGAGTTTTTTTAGGGTAGTACTAGTAGGTGAGGTGGTTGTAGGACAGCAGCACTGAACAGGGAGAGCAGAGCAGCTGAGCTTTGCAAGCCACAGGTCCTGGAAGGAAGGGCCTGGTCCTCACCACCTCTGCAGGCCCTGCTGAGCCTGCAGCTACAGATTCCCATTGTGTTCCTCACAAGACGGTTTAAATCATTTTGAAAATTTGCCGACTCCTTTAATCATCCATTTCTATTAGGACTTTTCTCATTTTGTAGCACAATTATTTTTTAGATGTATTAAAAGGTCCATTCATTCCCTTAGCTTGGATTTTTGAAAAAGCAAAACCATCATAAGCCCCTTTCCAGGAGGGAAGGAGACGCCTTTGGTGGAAACTAGAACAACACTTTCAGCTTGTGTGGATAAAACCCTTCATTAGAGTGGAGCTCAGACGCTCCGAGAGTTGCTGGAAACCCCACTTCTGCTGGCTCACCAGGGGAAGGCCTTGTGACGTCAATTCTAATTCTAGACAGAGGGACCTTGGTAGAATTGGAAGCCAACCTAGTTACCATTCTGTGTTGTCGCATCCATTCTGTTGATATGTAAACTGAGTCAAGTAAGTGCCAACGGACTCTTCTGCCAGAATGCAAGGCCAGGGTTCAGTTTTCCCTGAGCCCCAGCTACCTGGCAGCCTTGCATCAGTTAGCCTAAGTCTTCTGTGGCAGTTGTTGATTCTGATCTGTTTGACAAGAAGCGTGTGGGTTGCTAGTCTATGTTTCCCTCAAGGCAGCCTAACAAACAAGCCATTACCTGGGGGATCGACGTTAGCCATGGGAAAAAGGAAATAGTATTCCCTTGTATGGTGCTGACTGTCACATGCGATGTCATTAGTTCCTCCTGAAACACTTCTTGGAAACATTTATCTCCCAGTTGAAATTTGTATGTTGCTGTATTTTCTAAAATCATTTTTAAGTTCGAGTAAAAATAAAGTATTGCATGAGAACAGCGAGTGGGGAAAGGATCTGAGAAACAGCCATAAAAATGGCACTCTGGGATGATAAGCTCTTCGTCATTTTGTGTGCATGTTGGACATACTGGCAAGAAAACTTCATGTCCATACAGCATACATCAAGACTTGGCAAACTTTCTTGTAGAGAGCCAGAGAGTCCATAGTTTGGGTTTTTGCAGATCATATGGTCTCTGAGGCAATTAATAAGCTGGAAAGCAGCTATAGACTCTTTGAACAAATGAGTATGGCTAATCTCTAATAAAACTTTATTTACAAAACAGGCAGTGGGCCATATTTTTAATTTTTTGATATTTTTCTTTTTTATTTCATTATCTGTTAAGCCCACGGTTGACAAACTACAGCCCTCCAGCCACATTTGGCCCTCTGCCTGTTTTTGTAAATAAAGTTTTATTGGCACAGAGCCACACCCATCACTGTATTGTCTGTGGGCGCTTTTACCCAACAGTGGCAGGACTGAGTAGTTGAGTGGAGACTGGCTCATAGATCTGAGAAGTTTATTATTTGCTGGCCCCTGTTCTAAACAATAAAAATGACTAAATCCCATGTTTGATATACTATATGTTTTCTTTTTAAAATGTCCATTCTCATTAAAAACTATCTTATAACTATTAAGATTTTTTAAATATTTGTACTTGGATCCCCTAAAAGCATCTTGCTTACCACCTCTGGTGTGTGAGCCACACTTTGGGAATCACTGTGCTGATAATTCTTGGACAAGTCCCCCAGAGTCTGCACCTAGTCCGTTTGTGACTGCCAGGCTCAGTATAGGTTAACTCTCCCCCTAGCAGGCCCTTTAGTGATGCCCAGTGCAATTCCAAAATAAACACAAGAGTAAATCCACGGTGCTTTCTCTCCCACAGAACTGTGTTTCTGGTTGGCATCTTCTTGCTAACTTTGCACACGGTCAGCTGAGAGTCTGACAGGAACATCTACATCACAGATGTCATTATAACAGGCGTCAAAAATGCTGCTGCTCTCCCAGAACACCTAGGCTCTTGACAAGATAGATGAAACCCACAGCTCTCTGTACCCGACTTCCAGAAATCAGGGCTGCCAGCTTTTCTCGTATTATGAATAGCCAGTGGCTGTTCTGTTAGATATCCCTTTGTCAGGAAAATTCTGCCTTCCAGAATTTTCCCTAAATTTACATACTGCATTATGAACTCGCCTATAGAGAATGCAGAGGGATTTGCAGATGTCTTTCTATTTTTGTTTTTCAATGAAAGTCATTTGTGTTATCATTACCTCCTAGTGAAGGTCTCAGTTAGGCCTCTTCTGGTTGCAGATGGCAGAAAATGCAATCCCAAAAGGCTTAAACAATTAGGCAATCTACTGGGCTCATGGAAATCACAAACCCAGGATTATCTAGCTTCAGATATTGCTAGTTCAAGGCCTCTGATTATATCACAAAGACTTGGTTTCTCGCTCTGTCTCTGGCCTACTCCCGCCTTGTTGGCTCCATCCTGAAAGCATCTCTCCTTTTAATGATCAGATGGTCACCAGCTGCTCCAGTTTCCAGTCTTCTCAGGAGTAAGTCCAGACTGCAGGACCTGGCCTTTCATAACTTCCAGTTACCAACTCACCACTTGAGACTGGAGAGTCCCAGGTCCTACTCCATGATTCACCAGCACTGCAAGGGGGAGAAAGAGCATTTCCCAGGGCTATGGTTGATAACATTTCAGCAGAGGATTCCAGGTCTTTGTTTATACATGGCATATCCAAATGAACCCAGGGAAGTTCTTCAGAACCCAACAGCCCAGCCACACTTACCAGCAGCAGCTAAATCAGGTAGCCTGGACCAGTATTAGAGAGCCCTGGGTCAGGAAATTCTAGGTTTGAATCCCACTTTTGCCACATTCTTGGTCTGTGACCATGGGTGTGTTGCTGAATTTCTTAGTGTCTGGGTTTCTAACCCTCTGGAAAATACAGGCAATTTGGGAGTGAGCTCTATATGACAATGAATGACCTCTCTTTAGCAAAGAGGCAGGCCTGAGATGATGGTCTAGTCAATAGGAGCTCCCATTGTGGCATCAGGAAGGTGACCATCACCAGCATCACCACTGTCACCATCATCACCACTATCATCATATCAGCCAGGTTTTCCTGACCTTGGCACCGTGACATTGGGGCCCTGTGCTTCTCTTTCGTGGGGAAGCTGTCCTGTGCATGGTAGGCACACCTCCAGGAGTGTCCATCGAAAATACTCCCAGACATTGCCAAACATCCCCTGGGTGTCAAGGGTAGAGGGAGATCTGTCCCTGGTTGAGAATCCCTGATTTAACCCCACTCCGATACCATCTGGGGGCACTAATAACTCTTGCTACGGTTTATTCCCCCAGGCTGGTCCCATGATTTTCCCAATAAAAATAAGAGGGTTCTGCCCACCTTGTTCAGGAAGAAGTTTGAGGTACCGGTACCGAGGCTGACAGAACCACCCCGTGACTGTCCTCAGCAACCGCCCTGTGCTGAGCAAGCAGAGGGTGGGGAAGTGTCCCCATCTCCTTTGGCCTTTATCTCTCAGCCCAGAAATGCTGCCTCAAGTCTCCCAGATCACATGTGTTCTACTTCCAGTTTCAGTCTGGCCCAAGGGATCCATCCGGTGTGTCCAGTTAGTTGCTTAAAATGTGTCCTAATGTCTGGCTACCAGATGGAAAATCACTGCTCTAAAACTTGGCCTGCCTGTTGTCATGAAAATGCTTGTTAGACTTAATGAAAAACATAGCCCAGACCATGAGCAGTGTGGCTTCTTAGCACATGCGTGGACGTGCAGAAATACGATATGGCTGATGATGTGCGTGGAGACATTGGAAATCCTTCATTTTCTCATGTTCACCTGACACTGATGCTCCTTGCATGCCGTGGGAAGTTCAGGCAGATTTAGGGTCCAGTACACGACTTCCAGCTTCAGAACCAGCAGCACATTGTGGTCAGGAGCCTAGAATCTGGAGTCAGACTAACCTATTGTACAAAGCTACTCACTGGACATGGAAGCCTGTGTGGTGGCCGATACATCATAAATACCAGTTGACTGGTGAATATTGCTGAGACTCAGGTCATTCATCTGCAAAAATATAGTAAGACCAACATCTTAGGTAGTAAATTAGATAATCTATGTAAAACATTTTGCACATAGGAAACACTCAAAAAATATATAGTTTCCATATGTAACAAATTTACTGGATTCCAAGCCCTTTAATTCATTCTCCATGCAACCCACTAATATGCATTTAGTGCTTGCTTTGTGCACTGTGCCAGCAATTAGTAATTCAACAACTAAAGAAGAGCCGGGTGAGCAGCTGCATACCATCTTTAAGTTAATAAACTTGTAAATATTTAACCTGTAGGAAAGGAAGTTCTTGTTATCCCGTTTGAAACCAACATGCGATGAATCTCCACAAACTGAATTGTCTCCAATTATTTAACTGCCTCAAAAATTAGGTAGAAAGTCCTTCTCGGTTCCTGCCACATCTCCACGGCATTCAATAATATTTTTTAATTTCCAAAAAGAAGTGAGGTTTCCAGGAAAGGCAATGACAAGTAAGTTTACTGGAATTTATTGCAGGCTTATTCCTAATCTATCCCAAGAGTCTCTTGATTTATTTAGTTTATCCTATAGCATAAGAACATGGGTTAGATATATGAGGAATGCAGTTTGGAGGCCAGGCTTGTGGTTTTTCTGTGTCCTTGGATGGCTACAATCCTCTCTCTGGGCATATTTACTTACTGTTTTGTCTTTGCATGATTTAACTGCCATGAGCTCTTGCCTGTGTGCTTGGACCACCTCCAATGCCATCTCGTGGCCATACAAATAATTCTGGTCTGGGGGTGAATGCATGGCCACCCCCTCCCCAAGGGGTCTGAGAGGAATGCAGTGAAGCCTTTTGACAAAGCACCACCTGAAAGTGGGAGGACCCACCGGCCACGCAGGCCCTTTGAGTGTGTCAAGGACATGGCGGACACAGCTGCTTCTGCCACAGCCAGGCTTTCAGAAGGCTGCATGTCCCAAGTCCCAATTTAATAACAAAAATCATCATTGTTATCATCACCATCCCCCAGCTTTTATGGAGAGCCTTCACTTTGCAATTTTCTCCTCTTCGAATAGTCTTCCGCCCGCTCCCCGTTTCCAACAGCTGTGTCCTCTCCAAGTTCCAGCTCAGCCCTGACCTGCAGCAGGGCCTTCCTGAACCTCTCACACCTGAAAGAAAAACAGTCCCTCTTGTGATCACTTGCTAGCATGACCTCGGGTCTGATTTTCTTCTTCGTAAGACTGACTGCTGCCTGAAACTAGCACGTGTGCTTTCCTGTGGACCTAGTTATCATCACTTCCCCCATTAGTGCAGACAGGTCATGGCAGCAGGGAGACATCTAGAAGAACAGTGACAGGATGCAGGAGACTGTTGCATGGGAGCACCTGTGCCAGGTGCTGAGTGCAGGCTCTGGGCAATTGTGTGATTCCCACCTATGCCACAGCCCATGCCACTGAAGTCTGTGTCACTGTAAACCCTGGCAACTCACTGAGCTCCAGTTGCTTGCCTGAGAGTCCACGCATAGTTAAAGGTGGAGCCCCCACCTGCATTTTGAGCTGGGTGCTAGCCCCTCTCACCCCTTTTCACTCTGCCTCCAACTCTCTTTCTCTCTCTCACATACACACACACACACACACACACAAATTCACTTCCAAAGAAGGAAGCTCTGTTGCATTCCTGTTTTCCAGGTCGCTTCCCAGGTCCCAACCCACCTGTCTGGTTTTGCAAAAGTCTAAATCCCTTGTTGGCCGGGGGGCTTCTTCCCCCCATTAGCATTCTGGGATCACAGTGTGCTCGATGGTTAAAGGAAAAAAGTATCCGTCATTACACACTTCAATAATGGGGTCACTTTCCTATCGGGAAGTTCGACCACAGGATAATGCTTTTTGGCACAGCCTGTTTGGGCAGGAGGCCTGCAGGGGAGAAGGTATGTGGCGAGAGTGAGGGGCGTCTGTTTGCCTTCAGCTTCTCTGACAGCTGGGAGCCTGGTTGGTTTGTGTCAACATTCCCAAGGCTGGTGACTAATCACAGAAGGGTCAAAGCCATCAGCCCCCACCCCCACCCCTTCTCGCCTGTCTCCTGTTCCTTCTAAATTAAATCACATTCCACTGCCTTTTATTGTATAACCTCTGGACAAAACACCCTTCCACATACACCTTCCTTAAGGCGAAGTAATTGCGCTAGATAAAGCTGCTGGTCAAGAGCCACGACTAATTGCTTTATGCCCAGCTCCCCTCGCTGGGGGCATACCCAGCATTGACAAATCCATGGCACTTTCCCAATTTCTTGAGGTTTCTGAAACAATTGGTGCAATATTAATTGAAGGGGGGGTTTTGGGAGGGCGTCGGGCAAAACGAATTCCCTATAGCTATTGGCACCTTCTGCTTATTTAATTTCCCATTTTTTTGATCATGGGTATTTGGTTTTTTAATTTCCTGTAATCCAGCAAGGAATGCTGTTCTCTTCCTTAAGGACATCTGTGGTCTCTGCTTTTTCACATTCCAAAAATCCTAACAGAGATGTTTTGTCAATGACGGGATATTTCATTAGAAATCCAAAGATTCCCATTAACTTGAATTATTTTCATAGCTCTGATCAACTTTTAGGTTAATAATTCATGATATTTAATAACCTGTTCAGATCATCACCAAAATTATTGATTTAATAATATTTGGTCATTAATAATGAAAAAGGAGGGGGGAATGATTTTTCTTATCACTTACATCAATTTATTCCTTATTGCCTTGCAAATCTTGAGGAGTGCCAGTAACCTTAAAGATTTTTAATATCCCATCATTCTTCTTGGTAGAAGCCAGGAAAATGTTCTGCATTTTAAAATATCTGTATTCCTGATGTTCAAAGAGGACAATTAAGGGGATCTTAAATTTAATGCAGACTTCTATCCATTTTGGATTGTAAACCTTTCTGGTAGATACTATAGTTTTCCACCCCCACAGTGTGGTTCAATCGACTCTTCTTATTCATTATCTTACGTTGTAATTGCCTCTTTTTTTGTTTGTCTTTTGCTAATATACTTTGTAATTTGGTATAAGAATTGAACTGAAATTCATCATCGTTGGCTTTGGCAATGTGGAGTGTCAAATAGTTTTCTGTTGAATTTCCTGCAAAGCTTGCTTCCGTGATGAGTTTCAAGCATCTCATCTTATATGAAAAAAAGAAAGAGTCAAATGTATGAGCCAGATAGATGACTGTTAACTACTATTTTGAAGTTATTACATTTATTTTCACTTTTAAAACAATGTCCTTTAGAACCTCATTAGAAAGTTGCCTTCATTGTTGGAACATTCCCATGAAGGCATCTTTTGCAATAATAAAAAATGAAATCTTTTGGCTGGTTTCCAGGATGAACTTACTTTCTCCCAAATTCTATTCAATACTTAATGGTATTATGGCGAGTTTCCAGAACCTAACCTTCCAAGCAATGAGAAACTTCCCTCTAGAATTGCATTTTGATGGGAACTGATTCCCTATATTAGATAAATAATGGACAATATGCATGCAGCTTTAGTTCAAGAAGCATCGTCAGAATTCCCCTACCTGAGGCTCTATCTGTGCCTCCTCAAAACATCTGCTTGAGAGGGAGAAGAGGCTCAGCGTGGGGGCTGGAGGGGGAGAGTCGCTGCTGCAGCATCTGTATATTTAGAAACATGTAGACCCAACTTGAGTTATAAAAGATAAAGAAGGAAGAAAGGGGGAAAGGAAGGAAAGAAACCCCTAAAGTGAAATCATGACGAATGAAGGGTGTCGTTTTCAGACAGTGGAAACAATGTGCATAAAACTCAAAGGATGTCTTGCACTTTCTTAACAATGCATAGTTGGGGTCTGCACTAGTGATTCTAATTCCCTGCATAACACAAATACTTCCTAAGTGACTCCCCCCCAATGTTAATCAGGATGAAAAATAACTAATTATGCTAGTAGAAAGAACACCTCCTTTTTTTGAGTTTTGAGTCAAGTAGCTCATGTGTTTTAGGTAGAAAATTGTTTTGCAAATCATGGTGGGGATCCATTCGTGCAATCAATTGTGGCAATTATGAACAGCCTTAAAAAAATAGACTAGTCTCTGACTAGTTATCATGTAACAAGGGAAGTAATATTTTAAAATAGTTGTTTATACAGATAAACACCCATGTACTTGTCATGGGTCATGTTTCTAATCATGGGTCAGGTGCAAAAGGAGTTCAGGCACCCTGGCATAGAAGGCAAATGCACAGAAAAGCAGAAAGAAGCACAGGATGGTAACGAAAAGCATTATGTGAGAATTACACCTCTCAAGTGTATTTTGTTGGTTTGGGTTGCCTTATCTAAGCAAAGTAAGATGTCTTTTGGTTCTCTCTCTCTTTCTCAAATGTTCAGCAGCAAAAAAAGTCACCAGGAGTTTCTCAGAATTAAACATCTGATGGTATGTGTAAGGGGGAGTTCATAGACAGTCCTTTGATGAAATTAAAATAAGCCAGATGCCTGCCACATTGTCGGGCATCGATTGCTTTTACTGAGGAAATGCATAAGATCACGCAGAAGCCAAGAAGAAATTGTTTTGGCAAAAACACTTTGTCCGATTCATAGGAAAAGCCAAGAGATGCAGTCTGGTTTTGAAACAGGAATGGATGTGTAGAATAACTTAAGATACCAACACACCTAGTAACTTGGAGATCATCTTGCTGCTTCATTGGCTGCCGATCATCTCAGCTCCTCAGTAGACAGACCTGGCGGCCAGGACGAGAGTGTTTGCTGCGTCTGTGAGGCTGGCAGCCCTCAGTGGTGTGTCCTTCCAGGCCCCGAGTTTGATGTTCTATGGTGAATCCAGCTCTGACCACCTAGGTTTTAATATTCACTGTTAACTTGAGGAGCTGACACGGATGGGACAAGATTTCATTATGAGCCTCTTTGAACTTACACCAGTTATAGGAGTGGAGAAATAGAAATCATCCAAGAACATTTTTAATGTTATGTCAGAGCCCAATTGATCTGATGGACTTTTAATGACTTCACTGATAATAAGGGAGATCACGACTTAGACCTGCTTCAGCCGATGTGGAAAGGTTGATGGCAATTTGCATGGTCTGATGAAGTCTGAAGTGGAAGGAAATGGACTTCAGAGTTCAAAGAGACTGCACCCTACAGGTGCCAAGCTCCGCCGACTGTTGGCTGCATTGGGCACCGGGCACCCGTGCTGTTAATACTGCACATCCCAAGTCATCTGACACCCCTGCAAAAGTTAGACCCCTCTCAGAAGGCACTCCAGCCGGGGTACTCACACTGGGATGCTAGAAGACCTGGAAGATGACGGATTAAAGGAGTAGGGCAGGAGAGGAAGAAAGTTTCCCCACTGCCCCCCACCACGTGGGCTGCTGAGCGTGCTACCTGCCATCACAGAAAGGACTTTTCACCTGCATTTTCAGGAAATCGAGGTTTAGCAGGACTTGATCGCCTGGAGAGTCCACCTGGAGTAGGGAAATGGGCTGTGCATTTCTGATTAGTATTTACCAAAGTCTTTGTGTGTTTTGTTCTCAAATGTTAACAACGCGGCAGATGGAGTTGAACAAAAAGGACACTGTGGCTTGAAATATGGTCTTGTGCCCATCAAATTCTGCCTCCTCTCTGCTTGGCTTATGATGAATACCATTCTTTAATAGCAGACTGGTGTTCGTGAAGAACTTATTACGGAGGCTAAGAGGAAGCCAAGAATGAAGGAATGCCCGACTGGCAGCGATCAATCACCTCCTTTTAAAGATGAACTGATGCTTCTTTTTTAAAGTAACAGTTCATACGAAGGTCTCTAACATAAATATGCAAAGCATCAGAGCAATTACAGTTGCCTGGTCCTGTTAACATTTCCTTGCTTGTTGGGGGAGATGAATCCATCCTGCCCAGTCAAGGTTCCTTCCAGGAGAATGAAGCCAGGCTCTTCTGCAGAGAAGGGATCCGATTCAGCAAAGGTTAATTATTGGCACCAAAGGAATAATAATATCTAATGCACAAAGACCAAGTCACTTTTGCGTAAAGATTTCTACATTCTAAGATGCTGTCTTCCAAGCTGAGCCCTTCCAGAAGAGCCAGTTCATGAAGTCTTGCTGGAGAACTAAGGAGTGACATGAGGGGCTCCTCAGGGCCAGCATCTGCTGCAGATGCAGAATCCACTGCTGTGGCCTCGCAGCGTGCGATGCCCTGACCTTGCCATTCCTTGCTCAGAAGCTGTTAAAGCAGCATTTGTCCACTTTTACATGGTCAACCTTGGGGCTGGACCTTTCTCTGTTGGGAGAACCTGTCCTGTGCCTCGTAGAGTGTTTAGCAGCACCCCTGGGCTCCATCTGTACCCCTCTCCCCATATTTTGACAATCAAAATATCTTCAAATATTGCCAGATGCCCTCAGAGGGGCAAGATCTCCCACAGGGGACAAGCACAGCTTGAAGCTACCTGGGTGCTGTAGAAAAGTTTCATCTCCCACCTTCCCAAACCATGCGCGGGTGTCTTGATCTAACCGCCTCTGACCATCATGAGTCATGTGTCAACAGCAGCCCCACATACTTCTCGTGCCTTCTAAGCTGTCCCAGGACCAGCACTCGCACTGTGCCTTTCCTGATCCTTTTCCTTATAGGCCCTGCTCACTGCCATGCCAGGAGCTGGGCCAGGGCCTGCAGTGTAGATGCTCAAGTGTCTTGACCCTCCTCCTCTGGTCTCCATCTGCCCAAATCCACTCTTCCTCAAGACCCCACCCAGCACACTCATTGCTAGAGCTCTTCAAGGATGCCATCTGCTCACACACCCAACTGCGTGGAAGCTGTTCTGGGCTCAATTCCTTCTGAGCCAGCTGCGAGCCATCTGGCTTTAGGACACTTGCTTTCACCTCTTTGTGCCTCTGTTTCCTCATCTGTAATGTGGAAGTGACAGTGGAACCCACTTCACAAGACGCTTGCTGGCATTTCTGTGAAAAAGCACCTCATTTACAAGAAGAACATCAACGCCCGGTTAGCTGTTCTCAGCATCTCATCATCTGAAGGTCTCTGCTTTCTCTGCAGACGTGGTTTGTACGCTGGCCTCAGTTTCCCTTGGGGCATAATCTCACCGACGTCTTTTCCTGAACCATAGTCAGCTCCCGTGTGTGACAATCTGGAAAGAGCTCTGAAGTGTGCACAGCCTAAAGAGTTGGGGCACAAGGAGTCCTAGATCATTCTGTGCATGTGTGTGTGTGTGTGTGTGTGCGCGTGTGTGTGTGCAGGCACCCCTGTGCTCATGTGTGTACTTGTGTGGACCCCACTGATGTGTCTTGGTGTGAATTCTTCTGCTTCCATGAGAGCAAAGTCTCTTTCAGAAAGTTTCTTCTGCCCCCTGCGTCTCTCTGTCCTTGAGTAAAGGGAAGTGTGATTTTGGCAAAAGCTAGTTTCTCAAGGCCAGGTCCTTTACATCCTGATAAAATAGTTCAAGCTAACGTATTTTTATTGTTCGGGGCTAAAAATGGAAGAATGGATTTAGAAATAGACTTCAAGGCCTACCTAGGGGGCTGATGAAAATGTCGATTTCTTGACGGAGACTCAGATGTAGTCAGAAATTCTGGGGCGGAGCCCTAAATCTGAATTGTTAAATAACATGTGACCCATGTAACTTACTCATTTGGAGAAGCACACGTTGAACTAAACCTGCCACTGCACCCACCCTCGGCGCCTGAGCTTGAAGACACAGGGAGCAAGAATTGTTTCCCTCCTTGCTTTCTGTCGCGTTCTGGACAGTGTACATGATGCACATGGAGGGGAATTTCTTTTTTAAATGAATGGCTTGTATTCTTATTTCACATTCCACGACCCTTACAAACAGGTCACCCTGAGGGGGAGGACGAGGTGTCTGTCTTCCCAGCTGGACGAGGGCATGGGGGGAACGTGAGACCCGGGGCGGCACAGACAGTCGACACCATCTGAGAATTATCTCAGACCGTCAGGCGTGGAGACGATGACATCAGAGCACCCCGAAGATTTCGGGAAGATTCTGTGACCAGGTGCACCACGAAAGGATCCCATATGGCTCCAATATTCTGGGGGGTGTGGGGGGTGGATGCATTTTTGAGCATAACCCAAAGATGTGAAATGATCCATCCTTGGTTTGTTGCTAGATGATTCATCTCCCCTTGATATCCAAGACCTGTCTCATGATTAATCGACGTTTCCCACAACCGGGAATCTGCGTCACGGCCTCGAGTAGCAGCCCCACGTCCAACACGATTCATTTAAGAAAGAAAAATGAAAAAACAAAAATGAAAAGTCTCCTCCTTCCACTTCCCTAGGTGCCAATAATTTCCTGCCGTCGATGTTTTCTCTTCCTTCCCTGTAGTTTCTGAAGGAAGTGCTGTTCCCCCTCGGCCATCCCTCCCCAGAGAACTCTGATTTCTTTGGGTTTTCCAGCAGGAGTGGCACGTGCCCTCCCGCCTCTCACCCTCTCGTGCCCCATCTCTCTCCTCTCCCTGCACCCGCTCTCACGTCTCTTTTTAACAGACAAGTCGTTACAACACATCAGTACACTTCCAAGCCTCAGTTTCCCCATCTTGGAAAGGATGTCACATAGTCGCTGCCCACCCACCCCGGGTCTGGCAAGGGTTTGGGGAGTTAGAGCAAAAGGCTGCGGAGGGGGTTGGCGGCAGGAGGAGCTCCCCTGCGCTCCGCAGACGCTTCCAGGGGTCCGTCTGTGACGTCCTCTGCCTTTCTGTCTGTTTCTCTGCGTGTGCACCTCCTTTTCCAGCCACCCCCACCTCCTTCCTGCCTCCCATTCCCGAGCTTCACAAGAATCCTGGGCTCCTCCCGCAGCAGCTCGCCACCTGCTCACTGCCCATGTCTCCGGCCCCGGTGCTCACCCACCTTCGGGCTGTCCTGCTCCAGGGGCCGGTGTGCTCCCCTCCCGAGTGGGCTGTGAGCTTGGACCCCCCTTTTGATCTCTCCATTGTAGCCTATCAGGGAGTTTTCGGGGCATCTCCCATTTAAAGGACTTGTTGGCTGGTGCGCATGGGGTGGTGAGAAACAGCAACTCAGAGCCTTAGAAAGTCGCTGCTGACCTGTATTGTGCCCGGGGTCAGGTCTCCTTGCCTGAAGCAATGATGCTTCTCCTTGACTCTCCTGTGGACGGTGCTGCAGATGCCAGGGCTCCCCAGGACTCCGTGTGCCAAGTTCTTTCCCTGGCCTCTCCTCCCCTCCCATCCAGAGATCTCAAAATCAAGCCTACAGGCAGGATCTGCCCATGGAAATGTCGTGTTACAATCTCAGTCTATTTTTTTTTTCCATTTCTTATCTTTTTTTTTTTTTAGTTTTCACTTATTTTCTGTCTTCATTTAACTTCACCTTCCCATGATGTTTCTTGAGGTAAAGTTCATTTACATCATGGTATTTGTTTTAGGGGTGACAGGTTCAAACCTCTGCACATATTTGTTTTCATGCCCTGCCCCCCACAAAGCCTCAGTAATCCTCCACCCGCTTCACCGGGTCTCCTTGCTCCCCTATTCGGCCATCCCTCCTTCTGGTTGCCTCAGATTTGTAAAGATTTCAGTTTTTTTTACCTGAAATCCACATTTATGGCTTCTTTGGGCAAAACAGAGCCCCCACCAGCCCAGATCTGAGCCTCCGTGTGGCTGTGGCCAGCTAGAGTGGACAGTATTGCTCCTGAAATCAGGGCACAGCAGGTTCGTGCTTGCAGCCACATCCACTTAAATGTGTGCATGACCCAGCCCCTCCAGGAAGCTGAGGTTGCCATTCCTGGGCTGCTTACCTGACATCCTTAGGGAAGCTGGGACCCCACGGAACAAGCAGAGCCAAATTTTCATTTCCCATCCTCAACCACCCATGTCAAATTTCCAGGAAATGCCAGACCTTCTGTGGCCCACCCTTGCTGTCCTCATGCCATGAAGTCCAGCTTTCCTTGATGCTTGCAGGTGACCTTCAGAACAGAGCTTCCTCTGAGAGAGCATTTGGGTCCAGAGTTCCGAAAAAAAAAAAAAAAAAAAAAAAACATGTTATGCATTGATCAATAACTTGGTGGCATGCTAGTTGAGAATCATTGTTCTATAAGGAGGATGGAGTTACATAGTAAAAAAAATATAAGGATGAATGTTATAAGCAAGAAAGGAAGGTCGATATCTGTTGGAGCAGTTAGGACATGAAATGAAGATTACTGGAAATGTGGTTTATGGTGTAGAATTTGTTAGAAAAGGTGGGAATCCAAACAATGTTATGGAGGAAACTTTGGGGTCAGATAAAACACAATTCAGATAAATGAGCAGATGCAAAGCCTAAAATGCAACTACAGAAAGCTCTTGGGGGTTGACAGGTAGATGGAAATGTGGATGGTTCTAGAAGATGATGCCAGTCCCGTTGTGCATTCTGAGACACCAGCAGGCATCTAAGTACCTGCCTGCACATCTGAGTAGATTCTGTGCAACTGAAGGTAAGAGATGACACAGACAGAAGAGTAGATCTGAGCTATACTTTCCGATGGCTCCTGCATACATATGGTTCTCCAGAAGTTCTCTGGGAGAAGAAATAAGAGAAGTAGGAGTAAAGGAGAGAGGAGGAAAAAGAGGCGCCCATGCAGGAAATACTCACAAGACAAGTGGGAGGTTAGAGCAGAGAAGTTAAGAAATCAAGATGATCACTTGATATAACTGGGAATCGCCTACCAGAGTTCCCCAAGTAAGGACTGTGTCTGCATAATACCTCTGTGTAGGGTGATTGGATTTGGTCAGGAGAAGGTCATTGGTTCATTCAGTAAATATATACCAGGTCTCTTTTGTCTTCCAGAAAGTGTGCTTGGAAGATCTATTCAGCAAGGTGATTATATCAGTATAGGCTGAGTTTTGCTACAATGACAAGCAGCTCCCCGATCTCAATGACTTGAAGTTACAAAGGTTTATTTTTTGCTCACACAAAGGGCCCTGATCTCTGTCATTTTCATTCTGAGCCCATACTGATAAAGTTGGAAACCCGGTTGCCATGACAAAGAGAAAGCAAGCAGGCATGGTCTCTTAAAGCTCCCTCTGGAAGGTGAAAGCAAGGCGGGTAGCCACATTTTATCTCAAGGGGCGTCAAATACAATTGAAGCTTGTGTCTATACGGAAGCGAACTGGAACTGAATCTGAGCCTCTCCCTGCCGTACCTAGTCCACCAACAGGGGCTGACAGCAAAGACAGATGGTGGCTTTCCACCACCCCACTGACATGACCTACTCCCTCCCACCCACCCCAGCCAAAGAGTGGCAGGACTAACAGGGAACGGGCAGGAGGGGAAAAGCCAGTGGGACCAGCCCCCTGAGGGCAGGAAGTAAGCAGCTGAGAACTCTTCCAGGGAGGTGGGAGAGGGAGATGGACCTATAAGCCTAGACTCCAAACCCCCAGCGCGGTCCTGTGTTCCACTGGACTTCACTTATAAAACTCAAGTTGAAAGATGCAGTAACTGAGACTGCTCCAATGCAGAGTCCACAGAGCTTTCTGAGAGTTGGACCGTACAGCTGCTCTGCCTTGAACCCATTCTCAATTCTTGATATTTATCAGAAATACCATTTCTCCTTCTGCCCCGTCCTGTGCCTTCTCTGCACTTTCCAGTCTTCATTTCAGTGACCCTTGAAATCATATTCAAATTGTGAATCTTCCTAGTAGGAAATTCATTTCTGATATAACATCAGTCCTCATCTACTGAGATTACATGAACAGACTTGAAAATAACTTATTTCAAATAGTCTTCATCCGTGATAGGGTATTCTCCATACCCCCATATTTGTGCCTGAGAAAGGGCGGGGTGAGAGGGTGGAAGGCACAGAAAGACTTTGCAGGCTTCATAGTTTGCAACTTCCAGAGTTGTGCAAAGCCCGAGAACTTCAGTTGCTTGCAGTGAGATTGCGCCATCGATACGCTTTCAGAGTCCTCTTTGCCGGTGGGACAGTCGGCAGAAGTTCAGCATCAGGGACGTAGAAAGAGGTGGTCTTGATGTTTTTCCTGTATTAATATCTGTCTGCAGCAAATATAGTTTACACCAGATTAGCAGACTCAACGCTGCAGGAGTGATGCTGTCGACATTATCAGCAATTCCTGGAGGGGAGTTTTCTTTTTTCTTTTCTTTCTCTCCAGAATTTGTTTATTTGTTTCCATATATACTAAGCCATCCTTTATCCCCTTCCTGTTTATCTCCCTGAAATAGTTTTGTGTATCTACCCATATTAAGTCCACTATTTCATTGTTCATTTATCTCTGTTTGGTGTATCAAATGTTAATTTATAAGCCACTCGTGTATCTAAAATCCGCCCGATCATTGCCTGTTCTGTTTGCTGGCAGGTTTTCGATGGGGCTGTGCATAGGTTTGCCACACTCAGATAATGGAAGTCTCTTGGTAAATACAACTATTTACTAGTCTGAAAGAGAGATTCAGAATATCTAAGAGGCAAATAAAACCCAGGATGCTCTGTAACACCCAGGACAAAGATGTGTCCTAAAGTTGGCTTTGCGTGTGTATTTGAACAATGACCAAATCTGGCAGTTCTGAAAGTAGGGAATCACCTCTCATCTGCTTTCAATATGCTCTTCCTCCTCGTCCCACGAACTGATTAGTGTGTTAGTGCTCTATAAAGCTGCCCATCCCATAGTGTCTGCTTTCCAGGAACTGACTCAGGGATTATGGACCATCTGGTTCCCACTCAATACTGGCTCCCCCACACCTAACACATTGCGTGGTAGACAACAGGGGTCCACAAATGCTTCTGCAGTGCAGGGTGATCATTTGATCCACTGATTTCTTAAATTACGTTACTTATTGAGATGATTTTGGTTGGCAACACTGTGTATGATTTAGAGGTATAGGATCACACCCCTACAGGTGTATATTACTACACCATACCCAACACCAAGCTGCATAACCCTCCACCCTTGTGCATGGGGACCCCATCCCACTTGACTCCTCAACTCCCCGCCACCTCTAGTAGCCTCAGTTCTGTAATCATATGTCTAGGTTTGTTTTTCTTCAGTTGTATCTGCTTTGTTGATTTCATTCCAGATGTGAATGAAGTCATTCAGTGTTGTCTTTAAAAAAAAAAAAAAGATTTATTTATTTATGCATACAAGAGCTGGGGTACAGGCCAGAAGTGTGGATAGTGAGAGGATTCACCAGCAACAGAGTGGGGAGCAGAACAGGCAGATTGACTGAAATACACTGCTGAGGGAAGCAGCGGGCGAGTCAGGAGAGGTCTGCTGCACTGTGTGGGTTGCTCTCTGGCTGGCTGGGGGATCAAACTCCTGCTGCAGAGGCTGCGGATTGCTTCATAGGTTGTGTCTTAACCCCTTGCGCCACCAGGGAGGCCTGGGTGTTGTCTTTTTCCATCTGATTTATTTCACTTAACATCATTCCTCTAGTTCCATTCATGTCACGAATGGCAAGAGCTCATCTTATTTTTCATAGCTGCGTAGTATTCCCTTGTGTATATAGACCACGTCTTATCCTCTCATCTGTCATTGGGCACTTAGTTTGTTTCCACAGCTTGGCTACTGTGAATAGGGCAGCAGTGAACACAAATGTGCAGCTAGCCCTGGAGTGAAATTGCTGGGTCAAGTGGCAGGTCTATTTTCAATATTTTAAGAAATTTCCATCTGCTTTCTATTCCCACCAACAGTGTCAAAGGGCTCCCTTTTCTCCACACCCTTGCCAACACTTAGTTCTAATTTCTTTGAAATGAAAGAAACACTTACCTGTCTCTTCCCCCAGGGACGAGGCAGTGTCTCCTTGTGGTTTGATTTGCATTTTTTCACGCACCTGTTATGCTTGGCCCCTATTCAGCCAGGAGTCTTGCTCTTCTCATTGCATTGTTTATAAATTTGTGTCCATGATTATTGCCCCCCATCTGGTTTAGGGGCAGGTATCCATGGGACATCCAAGGAAGGGGCGATCTCAGATGAGTACTTAGGAGCCAGGGTTTGGAGTCAGACACATGTGCTTGAGTCATGTGGTACCTGAGATATATGGGGTCACCCCTAATTCCAGCCCCTGGCTATGAAGTAGAAATAACACTAGTGCCCCCCATGGGTGTGTTACAGAGATGAGTGAGATCACTAATGAAATCTGTGGTGTAGACAGCAAGCACTCGCTAACCAGCTGCCCCTGCTGTCCCCTCTCCCGCCCCACCTGGTCCAGTTATATTTGAGGCCCCCTCTGTCGGCATGTTAGAAAATGTGGGTGCAAAGTGACATCTCAGTGAACTCTTCCTGGGGGGTTGACTCTGTCTAGGTCTTCCCCCCACGGCTGCTCCTGCCCAGTCAGAGCAATCTTGGAGTTCATGCTCACCCCCATTTTCACAAAAGTCCCCCAGAGAGGCAGCCACAGAGGGGTGTGATTATTTGGGTCTTCTGCTTAAGTGACTTGCCTGCAGCAAATTCAGGCATGAGTGATGCAGGTGCTCATGAAGTAAGATCTCAGGTGCTTTAAGATTCTGCCCAGGAATTTTGGGCCTGGGTCTGAGCGGCAGGAGGGGCGCTGAGCTGGGTTTCTCACATGCAGGTGTCTTCCTGCCACTTGGGAAATATTCTTGGTGATTTGCCCTAGGATGGTGCATCCCAGGTGGGGCCACTGAGCTCCCTTCCTGTCTCCGACACCATGGGGTCACCATTCACTCACCTGTCCACCTGTCTGCTCACAGGCACGTGTGGAGGCCCCGTCCTGGTCAACCCCCGTGCCTCTTGCCACGAGTGGAGAGTGTACGAGACTTTGGCCCCGTGGCTCTTACCTTGCAGATCGAGGCGACTCTAACTACATGCTCTTATGTGAGGCCTTTTTTGGTGTCACGACAGGAAAAATGAAAGCAAGACAAAGAAACAGCGAATGATGGGGGGCTGCAGGTGTTTTAATTAGGTCATCAGAGCAGAATGAAGCGAGGGAGTGAGTGATGCAGGAAGGCGGGGACCTGAGAGCTGCAAGTGGGCGCTGGCTAGTGGGGGCTGCAGGGGTGTGGCGCGGCGGCAGTGGAGCTGAGTCCTGAGAGGGAGACGGATGCAGGGTGTGCAGGACCTGAGCCGGCTTCGTTTGGAATGACAGGATGAGAAGAGAGCGGCCATAGGGGCGGGTGTGGCCCAGGCAGCCCTGGGGCCGGAGGCTGCTGCCGCTCTAGGCCGGGGCTCCCTGGGCTGCGGGGCCTTGGCCGTGTGCACATCCTCCCTGTTCTCGAAGCCGCTGTGCAGCCTGTCTAAGCGCCAGCTTCCCCCTCCCCGAGACGGAGACGTGATACCTAGCCTTAATGGTCCTCATCAGAACCGGAGCGCCTGTGCATCAATAAATGATGGCTATTAAGAGATGACATTGCCTCCCGGCTCATGATTATTTTCATTTTTTTCCCAAAATGATAAAAGAGAAATGAGCAGTTGGCCAGGATGGACACTGCCCTGGTGTTGGGGCCCACGCCCCCTCGTCGCTGTCGCACTGACAAGCCATTTTGGCCCCCTGTCCTATGTAACCCGGGCTGCCTTTTCCAGGGCAGATCTCTTTAATGTAAAAATGCCCCTGGCCCCCCACAGTCCACCTCTTTGGGCTGCCCCAGGCTCTGCCTCACTCCCTTGCTGCAGCCTCACGCATCATTCTCAGTTTTTTAAATGCCCCAAGAGTCTGTCCCCCAACCCCCAAGGCTGGTGCACCTGCTGTTTGCCCAGCCGGCCATAGCTTCATGCACAATATCAGGGGGGACCGACCACAGAACACGGTGTTAAGAGTGTCCCCTGCAGCTGTAGAACTGGGGTCCTGCACACCTTTAAGCTCATCCCCATCTGACACCCCAACTTCTCCTGGTTGACCTCCTCTCATGTATCAGTTGTGACTCAAATCCCTTGTGCTCAGGGACCTCTTCTGGCCTCCAGAATGGGCCAAGCCCTCGCAACTTGGCCACCTGGACCATGACCGTCTTTCTGGAAACACTTAGGGCAGTTGCGATTTTGCTTTGCTTCAGGAGACTGACTGAAGCCCATGTGCCCTCCCCGGGGCGGACACCTCACCGGCGTGGAAGCCAGTGCTGCTGGTTGATTTGTCATTCCTCCCCATTAGCACACTGTTCTTGGCTCCATGAATGTTTGTTGAATGAATCACTAACCTTCCAGGAAGCGTCCATTTCCTTTATAGGCCTTTCAACACATATGGTTTGTTATCCCAAAGCCTAGCAGGAGAAAGCCAACAAGTCCCCATGATGGAGAAACCAGACCCGCACATACAGCCAAGAGCATGTGGCCAGTTCTTGAATGAGTCATCTTGAAGCACAACCTGATGTTGCTGTTGTCAAAAGGATGACACACACTCATGCATATTCCTCGCACCCTCCCCCCACACACGAAAGTATCTTTAAGTAGAAAAATTAAAAGCTAGAAAGACTCTATTGAGTCCAATTATGAGGGTGCCACCCTTTTGCTTAATCACCTCCCTGAGGCCCCACCACCCCACTGAGGATTAAGGATTCAACTTAAGAATTTGGGGCACCCAAGCCTGTGGTCCCTAATAGCCATAAAGCTCAGTGTTGAGCTTTTCTGCCTAACATCACCAGCACCTGCAGGAGGGAACACGAGGCATCAAGGACTTGGAGTGGCCAAAAATGGAGGTTATTTGTCCATGAATGAATAATTATGAATAATTATCAAGACCCCACAATAGTCTAGCTCCATGCTGGGCACTGGGGTTTAGATGCCAACAACATAGACAAACCTGCCAGGCCTCAGGGAGCTGAATTCTAGTGAATGAGATGGACGCTAAGCGTATGGGATCTACGGAAAGGAGCATATAAGATAATCAGCCAGTGCCAGCTGCCGCTGAGCATAGCAGATGGGGGTATGTGTTAGAGAATAATTCAAGGAAAAGGCAGCAATTTGGTATGGAGTTAAGAACCCACTTAGAGAACCCAGTGATGATTGGGGGCCCATCATGCCAATATTTAGGAGAAATGTGTTCCCCAAAGGGGAGCAGCAAGTTCAAAGTTTGTGAAATTTAGTTAATGGCATTGATAGGTTATTTGGAAATATAAACTGATACAACCATCTCTTAGAACCAAAACCATGTAAACAGCAAGTACATCCCGGACACCATTTGGATTCTAAGTTGGTCTTGGTTCTCCCATTTTGGTCAAGCAGTGAAAAAATTCAGTATGGTTCTCTCTGCTTCATCCGTTGTCTTTCCAAGCTTTGCCGCGCCCCACCTGTTTCTCTGATCCTACGTGGCGGTCAGGGCAGATGAGAAGCGTGTGTTTTCACACTCATGTTATGGTCAGACCCTGGGAAGGGGTGACAGAAGGGTCTCTCCCCTTTGTCACTGAGGGCAGTGGTAGAACTGGGCAGTCATGGCTTTTGCTGCTGATCGCACAGTTTGATGGGAAAGCTCGGAGAATTTACTGGGACACTCATGGGGTCAGATAATATCCATCCAGAACTCGGGTGCTTTGGAAAGCTCTGCTGTGCCGGCAAATGGCTCTCATGAAGCATCATGTGGGTAGTTTGAGGGTTCATAAGAAAAGTCATTTGGGAAACATTTTATAGGGAACAATGGGATTTAAATTTTAAGAGGATAAGGTAAGAGATGGAAGAGTTAACGTGCCACAAAAGAAAGTCATAGTGTCTCTTGTTGAGTTCACGAAAGCAGAGCCTGAGGCAAGCACTTGGTTACAGGCAGCTTGTTAAGGGAATGAAACCCTGCCAGGGAGGGAGGGAGGCAGGACAGGGATAGAGTCTCACATCAGATATCACTTGGGTTTGAATCACAGACAAAGGAGCATAAGCCCCAGTGGATTTCTCCTCTTTGATGCAAAGATGATGGACTTTCGTACCCCAATGTCTTTCAATCATTGGTTGTGGGCATCAGGGAGATGTCTTAGCCTCCCTGGTAATGTTGCCCCAATGAGCCCCTGAGGAGGTGTGGAACCTGACCTCCTCAATCACGCAGAGGGGTAAACCCAGGTTACCTCAATAAAAAATCACACAATTTTTTTAAAAAGTTGTGACATATATACATATATGTAACGTATATATGTACACATACACACACAGTGAAATACTACTCAGGTATTAAGAAAGGTGAAATCTTGCTTTTTTGCAATAACATGGATGCAACTTGAGATAATGATTCTAAGCAAAATAAGTCCCAAAGTGAAAGATGATGACTCGGTGGTTTCTCTCATAGGTGGCATAGAAATAATCAAAGCAAACATACCTATAAGACACAACAGATTCTCAGATTCTGCAAAACATGGAGGTGACCAAGGGGAGAGGCAGAGGGTGAGAGGAGCAGGAAGAGGGGGCCACCTGAGAGGGTGCTGGCCCAAGAACTTTCCAGAGCCGAGTGCTACATATTCACATGTGGGTTGTGAGGCGGCGCCCCCGAAATTACATAGTTCCATAAACAAAATAAAAAACATGGCCAATAAAATTTGATGGCAAAGTGAAATGACAATGCTTTGGGTATCTGGGGTTAAATAAGATAGACTAGAGGCCTCCCTGGCAGCGCAAGGGGTTAAGTCTCAGCACTATGAAGCTATCGGCAGCCACTGCAGCATGAGTTTGATCCCTGGTCAGGGAGCTGACCCACAAGGCACAGCAGACCTCTCCTGTCTCGCCCGCTGCTCCCCTCAGCAGTGTATTTCGTCAGTCTGCCTGTTCTGCTCCCCACTCTGTCTCTGGTGAATCCTCTCACCCCCTGCTCCTCTGGCCTACACCCCAGCTCTTATATGCATAAATAAATAAATCTTAAAAAAAAACTAAGTAAGATATACTAGTAAACTAGTTTTATTTGGTTCATTCTACTTGTTCAGGGTGGCTGCTATAGCAGTCACCTGCCTGTGTGGCCTGCCGGTATATGCCCCCTCAGCAGCACAAAGGAAGTTCATGTCATACCTTCAGCTTCAAAGATGAGCTTGTGGAACAATCCCTAGTCACCTCATCACAGTGCTGAAGACACCCAAGTTGCTCGGACTCTAATAGCCTTTCCAGAAGTTGGAAAACACTGTATTTTGTTTTGTTGCTTGGTTCTGTTTGGTTTTAATCAGCCCATCTCATTATGGGGGGTCTCCCTCCACTGCCCCAAGGCAACCACCGCACAGTCTCTTCACAGCCCATTCTTCTTTTAGGTGATGGACGCTTGCCTGTGTCTCCATACGCCACAGACACAATCCTCCTTTCATCATCCCTGTTTTCTCTTCTCTGTGTGTCGTAAGCGTGAATATAAATCTATAGATTCCAAAGTGAAGAGGCAAAGAAATATAAATGGTTTGAAGTGAGCTCTTTTCAAGTAATTTTTCCCCTAACCTAGTGAGATGTCACTCCACAAGAGATTTCACAGCACAGCAACACTAGAAAGTATGATAATCGTTCAAAACATAATTGAAAGATTTCAAAAGTTGAACTGGAAGCATTTTTGTCAGAGTTTATTACCAACTATTTTGTATCTGAAAGAAAAAAGTTTGTGAAAGTTCTGTGACAAGAAGATAAATTATGGAACCATAAGAACAGGGAGATAAATGGATTCTGGAGACTGACAAACAGGGCAAATGACGAGAACATACAATTTTAGAACACAAAAAAAGGTAACTAAATTTGAAAAATTGCATTAGTGTATCATTTTCTGTATATGAGCCATTAGAGAGAAAAAGTGGAAATTACACCCTGTAACAAAGTAAAAATGTTTTCAGTGTTTAAAGGTAATTTTGTAATACTGCTACTATTACTTAAACTCTTACCTCTTATAAAAATCCAAAGACAGGACCCCCTGGTGATATTACCTGTGTCTTAGGCAAAGAGCAACAATTTGAATTCCATTCAAATACATTTGTATTTTGCCAAGTGCTATCAAGCCCTGAGTTGCATAATTTGCCATATAAGTGAAATAGATACTTTTCCTCTGCACATTTATCACTCTCCTGTGGGCTTCATTACTGACAATCAAATCATAGAAGATGTACAAAATTGTCATGATGCACTTATTTCCTCATGATATTCGATACAAATAGTACTTCTTTACAAATGGCCTCTTTTTTTTCTATTTGCCACAACATTTTTGCTGTCTTTTCAGAATCTTACGAAAGTTCCGGTGATAGTATTTTCCCCAGCATCTAGGTAGTAGGGCTTCTTGGAAAACAAATATTTCTATTTGGGGAAAAATTAAAAATGCTTCCCACAAACAGAAATGGTATTGTTTACACGTTCTTTAACTGTTACTCCCTGGATGTGTGCACTGTGGAAAGGCATCTGTGAAAACAAAGACTCACTCTCTCAAGTTTTCTCCCTTTTGTCATCATACATATCTCATCCTCCCTCGATCATCATAAAGATTACATTTAGAGTCATAGCATCAGATGCTCAAGATCTAGTCAGAAAAAGTAAATGAGGTTGTGGACAAAAAAAAAAATCCATAATTCACTTTGTGTAGCTTTTCTGTTTCCACTTTTAAAAGCATCACATAGACAGAGAACTTCCAGTCTACTCTAAAAGATTCCAAACAATGATAACAGCCAGTTGGCAAGATTAATGGGCGAGACTGTAGGGAGCACTGGGGACTGTGGTGAAGCGGAGAACATAGCCACTAGAGGAAGCAACTACTCCCAAGTCTAGCTTTGTGTTCCTTGAGGGATGCAGTATTTTATTTATTTTTTAAAGAAACCAGAAATCTGTGTGTGTGTGCGCATGCACATGTGTAAAGAAATTTCTTGATTTTGAAGGTCAATAGAATTTTCTTTTAATGCATGAACATCCAACAAGTCAAAGGCTATACATTTCATGGACAGATACAGTCTGTGGACTATTAGGATGTGACATCCATGGAAGGGTCTTCTCCAGGAGCCTGGGACAGCGAGGCCCATCATAGAAGGATAATGAAGTCTGTCCTGAATCTCACTACCTCCCTTCCAGAATATGATGTATTAGAGATGAGGTCATCTGTTGGTAGATATTCCTGAAAATCTTCCTTGAAGTCATCTACTTCAGCTGCCAAACTTCCCCAGTCTTCTTACGAATACAGGTGGTATTGGGCCTTAAAAATAGTTACTCCTCCTATCAGCACCATCATCATCACTCCCATTTAGTAAGGATGAATCTTAGGGTAACAAACCAAAGACCTGCAGGAATTACTGCTTTTATTTTTTATATTTCATGTTAATTTCCATTTCCAGGTAAGCGTACGGCACTCCTATCTTTTACAGGGTCTTCTTCCTCTAATGTTGAACTAGAAATCCAAATGTTCTGCCCATGATGTTTGGAAGGCAGGGAGATACAGGTTTTTTGGAGAAAATATACAGCCCCTGGGGTGACCGTGGCACATCCGTCGTGTGTCCTAGGAAACACTAGGCTAGGCTTGGAGCGTGGCTGCCTCTGGGGTCCTGGCTGCCTAGCCCCACCAGAGCCAGTGGGCCCTCAGGGTGGTGACTTCCATTAGCTGAGCACTGTTCCTGCTTCTTCTCTCCTCCCAACCCAAGTGGAATATCTTTTTTATCTGGGATGGGGGTGGGAGACGTGGCAGACAGGAAGACCCACTGTCAACTCTCAAGTCTGTCCAACTCTGTTTCTTTTATTTCTGATACCAGTCCTCCAGGGGTTAGGTTTTGGGAGATAAAAGCCAAAGATTGAAAGGCAGAGGACACTTCTGCTTTCTTTTCCACCATATCCCTTCCTGAGGCGATAAACATGACTGAAAACTATCTAAAGGGTCAGAGACAAAGCCCCGGTTAATGTCTCACAAAAGTACCCCCTGAAGTACCAAGTCTAGCAGCTTCCTCCAGTTCTTCTTGTTAGACCCCAACTCTGTTAGGGGCTTAGTACTTACTGCCTCGTTTATTTCTCAAAGCAACTCTGTGAAGTTAATATGATCATTGTCAGTTGTCTATTGATGAGATAGTGCTCCCTAACAAATAACCCAACTCTTCAAGTAAAACTAAAGTGTTTATTTACTCGCAGTGTGTGATCCAGGATGAGCTCAGCTGACCCTATTCATGAATCTCCAGCCAATTTCCAGGTCAGCTAATATTGGCTCTGCCGTGTGTGGGGTGGGCTGTGCCAGCTCACAGAGGGCAGCCTGAGCTGTGATGGTGGCTCTGCTCTGGGCATCCCTCGCCACCCAGTGAGCTGGCTTTCCCATCTCCTCCCTTAGTGATGGCAGAGGGGACAGCAGGCAGGCCAGGCCATGCAATCATTCATGAGCCTTCTCTTTTTGCATCATATTTGTTCACATCCCAGCAGAGAGCACAAGTCACATACCAAGCAGGAGTCAAAGTCGGGGAATCCAAAATAATTAACTGGCAAGAGGCATAGAATGTGAGAGAGGGCTAAAGTATCAGGGCCCATAATACAAATAGTACCCCATTTCCTGAATCATTAAACTGAAACTAGGAGAAATGAGCCTGGAAGTTAAGGGGTAGGCTTTGACCCCATAAACACCAGACTCCAAAACTTTACTCCTAACTGCTTACTCTGTTGCCTTAATTTGTAAAAGGAGCTTAAAAAAAGGATTCTCCATGTTAAGGCAGCATCCTCCAGGCCAAATGGAGTGCTGAGTAATTGCCTGCTTAATATGGTTGATAGAGAAAGCAAACTTCAAGCCAAAACACTCTAATTTCCCCTAAACATATGTAATCATCTTAATTTTCTCTTTGCCTCTGTTGACAGAGCTTGGGGAAGACAACTCCTTTTTAGCATCAGCAAGTGCTTCCCTGGGAAACAGATGCAAGGGAATGGAGTTGGCATTCTTTCCTTCTTAAAAAAGCCATTTTGTGTAATTCCACCATCTTCCCAGGCTGCCTCTTCCCCACCCACCTCTTGTGCTCGATGTTGCTCTTACCCAATGGCTTTGAAACCTTGTGTTCATTTGTGACCAGGCTCCTGTGTCTTAGGTGATTTGTGACCCAGGTTTAGTTCCAATCCAATCCACTTGAATCCACCTAGGGAACAGAATTGCATCCCTAATGAAAGAGCTGGTGGAGCAGGGCTGGGGTTGTGGGAAGGAGCAGCTCATTGGTCAGTATTTGGTTCATTTCAGAAGGCAGGATTATCCTAATCTGAGATGCAGATCACATTTGTGAAGAACAGAATACAAATCAAGCATCAGGGTGAGTTTCTTCTGTGGGTTGACATGACCAGAAATCACCAGCTGGATTTTAGGGACAGTTAGACTTTCAGAAAACAATGTAAGGGATAACTTTCAGTTTAAATGATAACAATAGTAATAATCATCTGGATGGACAGTTCCTGGACTCAGCTCATGTGCCAGGAGCTCTTTCCAAGTGCTTCCTCTTTGTATCACTATATGCCCATTTTACAGCTCTGAGGTTTAGGTGGCTTCCTTTCTCAGGGCCCCATGGACAGTCAGTCAGTGACAGGCACAGTCAGGGAGCTGGCTTAGCACATGACAGGTAACAGCAGTCAGTCAACTTTGTCAAGAGCCAGAGTATAAAGATGTTTGGCCTCTGCAGCCCATCTGGTCTCTGCAAGACTACTCGACTCTGCTACTGTTGCATGAAAGCAACATAGAAGATGCGTTTACAAATGGGTGCATGTGTTTGTGCAAGTAAAACTTTATTTATAACAACAAGCAGTATGCTGGACTTGGCATTGCTATGCAGATGCTTCCAAGCTCGAGCATCAGACAAATTACTGAAATTCTTTTTAACCTCAGTTTTCTCATTTGGAAATTGAACTGTGATACCTAACTTAAGGGTGACTTGGAGGATAGATGGTTGTAGCATTCAAAGCTCTTGTTTCCCTTATTACCAGCGCATGAAGCTATAGAGGGGAAAGATGGGGTGTAAACCCCAGCATCCCAGCTTCCCAGCTGCGTGATCCAGGGCTGTAAATTTCATCTCCCTGAATCTCAGTCTCCTTTTTTGTAAAGGGGAGGATAATAACCTCACAGGGTAGTTAGAAAGAGTAAATGAATTTAGCATGTGTGAAGTGTTTAGAACAATGCCTGGCACATCACAGACACCAGAGGTGCTTGCTTTATTACTATTATTGAATCATCCAGATTAGAGCCAGGGGGCCTGACTTCCTGTCCTCTGTCTTTCCCTCACTGCCTGCTCCTGGGAACTCTAGACCATCATCACTGTCCACTTACCCCCTGGTGATCTGGTGTAGACTTTGAGCCCTTTATCAGAATGTTGTTCTTAAATCCACAAAAGAAAAATATAAAGGTTACCCAATATCCCCACTCTATAGAAATGCAGTGGTAAAGACATTTTTCAAAAAAAAAATTCTCAAGTAGTTCTGTGTATACTTCTTTATCAACACACTAGATCACACCATCTATCCAGAGCCCTAATAATTACTATAATTCTGAAATAGCAATAAATGTCAGTGGCATTTCAATATCTCCGCAACAACTATAATGTGAAGTGAAGATTTCTGTGATGCCTCTCAGTGCGAGAGTCACAGGTCTGCTTTTACACTTTGAGAAATGCTGGATTTCATAGTGAAAGTTGGTGAAAATTCCCATTAAGGAAACCCCTGATTTCATAGACCCCATAAGGTCCCTTATTCCCAAGCTCAAGAATCCCTGTACCTCCTGCTGTCTTACAGTAACAATAAATTTAAAGAGCACCAGTTCTGATGAAAGTGAATATTTCTGGCACCCACACCTTACAGACTGGGTTTGGCAGAACAGGTGCCCACACAGCAAGAAAATGCTTCTGGCTCTGGTGCCACTGGGCAGCGTCTGCCCCCTGGTATGTGAGCGAGACATCGGGAACTGTGCTGGCCCCTAATTTGATGCCCTGTGTGGAAAGGACTATAGGTGGGACAAGCTAGCAAGAGGTAATGGAAACAAGATACCCTTGACCTCATCCAAAAAAATAGCTATTGTCGCCGGACAGAGATGTGGAATATTTGTAGGTTTGTGGAGAAATATATTTGTTAGTGAAATGGAGCTCGCTGTGGAGTGAGTAAAGGTGAATTATTTGTCAGACGACTGGAGGAGGTTTATGCAATATAGTATTATTGAGCGGGCTATTAACAGAGCGAATTGCTATTGTGACATGCCATTAAATTGTTTTTAGTGTCCACAAAGGTATCATTCAGGAGCTGGCAGGGTTAGTAACAGAGCCGTATTTTTGGTGGACAGCAGCAGATCTCGAAACAAAATAGCATATTTTACAGAAAAGTAAAATATGGTCCAAGCCGGAAGTCTGTAGACAATAGTTTGGGGTAGTCCTTTGCAGCTACTTGAACTGGGGGATCTGATCAAGCCTCCCTAGGCCCCCACTGTAGCTGTAGTTGCATCTGAAATCTGAGTGATCCATCAGGAGAGAGAAAAGAGAGATGGAAGATGAAGAGAGAAATGTGATCCCTGGCTCTTTTAGGATATTTTGACTTGTTTGTGAATATATCCCCAGCATTTAGCAGAGCCCTGGTTCAATGATTATTTGTTGAAAAGAAAGGAAAGAAAGAAAGAGAGAATACGAATGAGCTAAGTGAACTACTGTGGTATGAAGGCATGGATGTGCCCTGTTGAGCATGAATAACCATTTATTCACCGGACATTTTTCAACAGATATTTAGGGTGTACCTACTAAGTGTCAGTCTCTGTGCTAGGTGCTAAAAATGTATGTTTAATGAGAAAATATCCTTTCGGATGACTTCATTCAAGAGAGGCATTCAGAGAACAAACAAGGAATCAAATGAGCCTATTTCAAAATAGTGCCAAGTTATAAAGAAAACCAACAATAAAACCACTGTAATAAGGTAGAGGGTAACTAGCAAGAAGGGTTACTTAGGCTTGGACCTAAGAGCTGCTTGCTGACAAAGAGGCTGCAAGATGAGAGGAAACCCGGCTTTACTGAGGGCTTCCTAAGTGTTGGGCCTGTCCCTGGCTTCTGCGTTTTGTTTATTCTTCCCCTCAACGCTGTGGGGAGAGGATTTGTAACAACTGCCCAAATGACAAGGAAGAGAGCAAGGGTCAGAGGGGAAGAATGACCACCCCACCGTCAGAGCTGGTGAGAGACAGAGCCAAGAGGTGTCCCTGCCTTTCCCCTCCCGAGTCACAGAGGTGAATGGCCGCCATCTTGTCTGAGGCTGGAGGAAAGCGCCTTCTTCATGGCCAGGCAGATTTTGAAAGAAGACTTTCCACTAAGGTCTCAGTCCTTTGATTTGCACATGAATGTTCTTTTCATGCCTTAATGTGTTGTTGTTTTTTTTCTGCCTGGTCACCTGGCTTCATTCCTGAAACTTTTTATGGGTACCCAGGTTGTGGATTCCATCTCATGTCTGATATCTAAGTGACCTGCAGAAAATGTTTATCCCATGCGCGCAACAAACTGAGTCATCTTCCTAAATTTGATTAGGACGAGGAACTAGGACAGAGATCTTAAGAACAGATTCTCTGATTGAAGAGATTGTCTCAACCCCATTTAGGACACATTTTCTCATAGCTGAGCGCTTATGGGCTCTGCCATGTCAGCTGCTAGAAAACCACTATAATTTTAGCATCCATCAGCTACCCTTACCCTGCTTCTCCTCTGTTGGTTTATTTTCTTATTCAGTACTCACTTTATCCACCGGGGCCGTTCGTGTTCACGTGTGTTGGTTGTTGGGTTTGGTTTTTTTTTTTTTTTTTTTTTTTTTGCATTTGTTTACATTTAGGATAGTAGACTGCTTAAAATGTTAGTGTATATTAATATTAATATATCTTAATTGATTACCAAAGAAATGCAGCTTAAATTGCAAAGTACTGTTATTTTGACTATCAAATCATTCATGTATTTTTATATCATTAATGATTTTATCAAATGATTAATGTGTCTAATATTGAATATCGGCATAAAATACTTTTTACTTAAAAATACCTGAAAAGAAATGAGCATGAGCTGTATCCCATAGGACAAGAGGAACTCCAAGGTAATAAAACCCTCTGGAGAACATTTTGGTGTCTTTCAAATGCCTCTGAAGTCAACATGGCCCATGACATAGGAATTCCATTTCTAGGAATTTAGTAGAAGGATAACACACTAAGACTATGTAAAATTATATCCAACAAAGTATTTATAGCATAGTGAAAAAATAGAAACAGCTACACTGTTCAATAATAAGGGGAATAAAGGGTTGGTTATTTGAAAACATGGTAAAAGTATACAATGGATCATCACCCACCATTAAAGACTTTTGGTCTTGAAGGTGAAGGCTCCCAATTTATTGAAGTAGGGAGAACAGTAGGAAAATGATAAAATAACATGTACATTATGATCCTATAATGTACTCTATTTATCAGTAACTACGGTTTATAGAGAGATATAGTATGAAGTGATTAAGGTGATATGGTTGCATTATTATGTAGTATTCTATGTGGTAGAATTTAATCATAGATTTTTTTAATATATATTTCTTGATCACCTCCCCATTGGCTACATGGAATGATTTATTGTTAAAAATCAGGAAACACATACAATGAATGACAGTCGATGTTGAGGTCCAAGGTTTGCCCCATTCCCAGCATCACCTGCTGTCTTTTCCTTCTCAGCACAAATCCTGGAGCTCCTTGATGTGTGGTGTTCCCAATTCCATGTTTCAAAAAAGCTCAGTGCTAACTTTCGACTCATTTCCTTCTCAGAAGGGAAGCCAACCAGGGTTCGTAGAAATTCGGAGTTCTGTTTCTTGTTAACGCCCATCAGGGGAGGGGAGCAGAAGCAGAAAAGAGGGGGAAAAACTCTAAACAGTGTTGTGCTCTGTGTGCTGGGTAGTGGCTCAGAGTGTTTACTTATTAATGATGGTTATTAATTTCTTAACACGCGATGCTGGGAATCAAAGCCCAAGAAAGGCTCAAGAAGGGGTTGTGCATATGATATGTGACTATGTCTCAATCAAGCTGGAAGAAAAAAAGGAAAGAAAGTGATGAGGCAGGGCAGAGTGAGAGCTGGTGCCTTTGTGTTCTTTCGAAAGTCACAAGGTCAACTGACTTCAGAGGGTTTTGCCTGTTGCAGGACAATGCGGTTATTGGAGAACTCAGGGTCTGTCACATCTTAACCTGGTGCCCCAGACCCTGCACCCACTGCCTTTGCCACCTTGGACAGAGAGAGGGCAACTTACCTGTGATACTATGCTCCCAGCACCCAGATGCCTGAGCTATGACCCCAGCTCAGCACTGTCCAGCTGTGTGATTTCAGGCTGGCCCCTTACACACCCACCCTCCATCCCTCCGCCTGCAGAATGGGTGCATGCTCTTCTGCAGGGTCAGTATCATCTCATAATAAGCCCCTGACACAGATGATGCAGTTGGAGCTGTGGCTGATAACCACTTTCAAAAATCATCATTTCATTTTTCGTGTGCATCTTGTGCAGAAGGAAAGCAAGGAGATGCAGAGGAGGAAAAGATAAGGCAGATTAAGTTGTCGATAGAGGTCAGGCCGGCAGAGACCTGAACATTTGGGGTTGCGATGCCCCTTGTCTTTTGAGAGACACAAGAAAATCACCAGGGCATCTGTGTAGGCATGTGTGTGCTCCTCTCCATATTAGATTACATGTTTTAGGACAATAAATCAGTGAAAGAAAAGTAATAAATAATGCATGCCGAAAATGTGATCATGTTTATTAAGAAGCAACAGCCTTGTCATCTTCATTTTCTTCTTCAGTGATTCTTCCCTCTGAGGGTTTTCTCTTCAGGGACTCCCTGCAATTTAGCTGGCGGCCATTCTCTAATTCTTGTTTGCAAAACTACCTGCTTTGCAAAAATAAGTTAAAAGCCGAGCATTGGGGTCCTCTGATGAGTCTTCCATCAAATCCATCCCATCATTAGAGCTGACTTCCCGGCTGTGAAATCCGGGGGAAGGAACCACCCAGCTTCACATCTGCATAGTCTGTGGTTTCCCACACTCTGCGCGAGCCCTCTGTCTCTCTGCGAAGAGTTTTTAAGAAGTCACTTCAAGGCGTCTGGATTTGGGAAAAGAAAAGAAGGCACAAATCACCAACTTTCCTTTTCCTGGTAATTTGTAGCTGCTCACACAATATGTTGACATTAGTGCTTTGTGGCATCAGGGACGTTAATTGGAGTTGCATTTTAATCTGCTGCTCTTCACCCATTTGCACTTGAAAGACCCTGGGAAAAAATAAAGGAAGCGCTTGGCAAGCTCAGTCTTCCAGAAACCAGAAACCGTGCATTCCAGGCAGGACTTTGCACGGTGAAAGCAAAGCGGAGTGTGTTGCATAGGGAGAGAGATGGAAAAAAGGGAGCAAGTTAGGTGGAGAAGTTGGGAAAGATGAAGGGAGAGAGTAGAGGCTAAGCAGGCAGGAGAAAAGAGAGCACAGGGGTGAGCTCCCGGCGGGAGCGGGTGACGCGCAGCCACCTTGCCGTGCTGTGTGTGTGGCTTGCAGCCTCTCGCTGTTTTGAGGCTAGAATGATGCATCCGGCCTTTGTCCTGAATCCTCGCAGGCTCATGTCGATGGTGTGGCCTTCCCTAGAAAGTCTTGCTGTCTCTTGCTGGGTTCCGAGAGAGGGGTCCATCTTTAGAGATCCACTTTGAAATATATTGGCCCCCACTTGGGCTTTAAGGCCAGAGGGGCTTGTAAGGCTCATAAATACCTTGGAATCCCTCCCTGGTCCAGAGACTTCCATCATTCTGTGCAGTGCTCAATTGTTTCAGCTCTCCTCAGGCAAAGGAATTTGCATCCCCAAACGCTGATCTTTGAAAACCAGACTCCCCCATTTCTATCCGTCATTTCTTCTCTTCCCTGGTCTCTGTTCTCTCGACTCCCCATCCTTGGGGTCTTTCCCACGAGCCGGGACCTGCCCGCTCTCGCTGAGGTGGGTGTATTCTGACACCCGCCGTGTGCCAAGTCCCGCAGGATTGACACAGGCCCACAAACACAGCAAATTACCTGTGTACAGAATCCATGTCTAATTAGCTTGTCCTGACACAAAACACTCATCGGGATCTCATGCCCACTCCCCTCTGACTCATGTTCATTTCAACTTCAGTGTCTGAACTCTATTTCCCTCACGCCCCTTTACGTCTTTCCTCTGGATTCTTTGCGGCGCTCATTTTCCTCAGACATCTGATCATCACCTTCTCTGCCGCCTCTCTCCCTGCGTGTACTTTTAAGAGCGATGATGTCTGTGTTGTTTGTGGCGCTGCCCTTGGGTGTGAGTCCAGCCCAGAATTGGGGCCCTTAGATTTCAAGTTGCTCCCCTTCCTCTGGGGGGGTTCGGTTCACTCCACATGGCTTTGTCCACCATCATCGGTGACTTTGACATGAGCCCCACTTGTTCTCAACATGATGCCTTCTACCAGCTACCTCCTTGCCTTTGATGCATCTCCTGTCCTGTAATTAATCTCCCATCTGATCGCTCAGGGGCCCCATGGGCAACCCTAAGGAAAGCACCCCATGCGAGCCAGCTCTAGTATCACCCCAATTTGCATCTGCTCCTATGGTCTGCTCCGGGAGTGGGCCCAATCTTGCAGCCTGGAGACAGGCCATGCAGAAAATAACAGCGTTGACTTCTGCTCAAAGAAAATCAGACCCCCAAAGAGCCAGGTGACACGGACAGTCGGTCCTTCTGTCCTGAGCACGGGTCTTTATAGGCAGCGCTATTAAAAGGTGTGCCTTTTTACATTTTTATTTCTATTTTGTTCTGAATATAATCAATTTCTGAGGAATACCAATAAAAAGGCAACTGAACCCAATAAATTCCATCCCATTGCCAAATATAGTATTAAGAAAATCGTCTCACTCGGCAGTATAAAGCCAGTAATGCTCTGTTCTCGATTTATCTTTATCAACTTTTCATGATGACGGGCATATTCAGGACCAAAAGAGCTGTTTAACCTCACTGGTGGGGACTAGAACAGCCAGATGGAAACAGTTTGTCCTCATAGGATCTTTTATAAGAATGTTGCCCTTGCATTCTTTGATAGATTTGTTTCCATTTTTCTTAAAAAATCAGGTCACTTGTTTCATGGACAAGTCCTTGATGCTATCTGGAGGCCCAGACACCATCAAAATACTTTGAAAAATTAAAGGCATTTCGCTCATGTGAAAGGTCACTCGGGGGTCCCCAATCAGCTTCAGTTTTCTGGCCTCCTAAGTGGACATGACACTCGGGCCAGGTTGACGTGTGAGCCCTGATAGAACGTGTTAAGAAGAGCTCTGTGCACCCCAGCAAGTGCTAACAGCCCAGACACTGTGCTGTTCTCCTCACCTCTATCAGGAAAATGGAGCGAATTATTACATTTTCTTTCAAACTGTCCACGAGGAGTGTTTGGGTGGGTCAGCCAATTAAGCTGAGCAAACCATGTTGAGATATTAAATTGAAACATTTTGCACCAAAGGGAACAACATTTTTTTTTTTCAGACACAGCACAATTTCCAGTGTTCATTTTACCTGGAGCATTACATGCCTCCATAAAGATGATCTGGTCATCTGACACTTGGCTCTCCTTGCTCACCAACAGAAATAAAGGGAGTCGGGGGCATCCTGAAAGAGAGGAGCTCCGAGCGTTCTCCTCATCTGCCTGCATCTGGTGAATGAGATGCATCCTGTGCAAATGACTCCAAACCTTGCCTTTCCCATTCCGTGATGTCGCTTATAATTCGGCATCATGTAGTGGGTGTCAACGCGTCCTTACGCCCACCTCACCTTGGCAGAGATGGTCTTCTAAGAGCCGCTGTGCTTATGTCCTTGTTGGGCATTTTTCCTTTGCCTTATGCTTCATTCTCCTCTTCCTGGGCCTTCCCCATACTCACACCCTGCCTCCTAATCCATGCCAGCACCCTGGAGGAATCCTGCAATCTCTACTCCATGTGCATTCCATGTAGGTGACACTTGCACACTCTCAGATTCTCACACACACTCACACACACTCAGAGAAGTTGAGACACTGCCTTTAATTTTGTTTTGTTTTCTTTTGTTTTGGTCTGTGCATGTGAAATGGATGCATCTCCCAAGATGTGTTTGGATGCTTAAAAATTCTTATATGGTAAATCGATTTTTTCTGGCCATGTATGATGCAGCCCATTTTAATGCACATACAGATTTGGGTGAGGACCCCAGCAATCAGGATGTGAGCGCCTTCCATGGCTCCAGGTCACTCCCTCTCCCTCCTGCTCCCCATCTCTCACTGCTCTAGTCTCCCTCACCATGATTTTGTCTGCACTGATAGAATCCTGCAGTAATTAACCTTTTCAGCCCAGCTCCTTTCAGACAGCGGGGTGCCTTGTCTCCAGGCCAGTTTCCCACGTATCTGTGGGTGGCTGTGCTCGGTGCCGAGGATGTCTGTGAGCAGAGCCCACTGCCGTGGGCTCGTCCGTTCTCCAAGACTGAAGCTCTGTCCTGGTGCTGGTTAAGTTCATCTGTCTTGGGATTCCAGTGCTGGTTCTTCAGGTGCAGAGAGTTTGTATTTTCACATTTGGTATAATTTACCAAACTACTACACTGAGAAAATCAACGGAAGGCGAGCTTGTCCTTAGGTAAATTTAAAATTAAATGGAGCCTAAATGACAGATCAACTTCCAGGAGGAATAAAAACAGTAACTCCTGCCACCATTTATTGGCCACCAGCTGCACGCCAGCCACCGGACTAGACACTGGCATCCATGGTCCATCAACCCTCCTGATTCATAGAATAGGGTCTGAAAGCTCCTGTTCGAGTAGCACCTGGAATAGCTGGGTGCTGTCATCGCCCCAGAATCTCCCAAAGCCCTGTCTCCCCAGCATCCCCGTCAAACACTGGCCCTTTCCAGCAGCCTGTGCTTCTTTTGGCTTTGGTTGGGAGTCTCTTTCCACTCAATAGTTGAGCTGAACTTAATATTATAGTTTCCTTTCATTCCTTAAGTGATGCAAATTGCTCTACCCGAAGAAAGGCATCACATTACACCATTACGTGAAAAATCTACCTGGGAAGAAAAAGATGTTTGGATTTCTCTCCCCTCATCTTTCTTGCTGATTAAAATGACTGCTAGGATTTCCCCCCTTTTTCTTGTTAAGTGAAGATATTCAGTTTTTATGCGGAAGCAAAATGAAGAGAAGAGGTGATCAGTTATTGGGTGAAATGGACTGATAGAGTCAAGATTATTTATGGGGGGGGTGAATGTGTGTGGGGGGGCTCTCCCCTCCTGCTCTTCCTTCCCACACCCCCATGTGTGTGGAGATGGGGCTTGGAGCTCTGAAAATTTCAATATGTGAAGTGAACCCGTTACCTAGTTCAGTTTCCCACTGCAGCTGCGTTCTGATGATTATTTGTTCGCCTTTAGCATCGACAATCACAGTTCTCTAGCTAAAAATCAAAGAATTAGATTTGCAAAATCCAGGAGATCTGCTCGCAGAAAGTTTCCTGCCAATTAGCCTTGTAGCTTCCACAGCTGGGCAGACAGATGGACCCATAGCCTTGTTTCTTGCTTTTTTTTTTTTTTTTCATCCTAAACACTGTGTATTGAGTACATCGTTTTCCCCGGGAAGGATCTGGCTGGCTCTGTCACCAAGACTTCAGTTCCTGAAGCTTACATAACTGTGCTTTATGCGCAGAAGGGCTCGAGATTCTGGCTCCTGTGAATGACTCTGATATAAATGGATTCGCTTTGTAAATGGCTGTAGGAACTGCCCCTCCATTAAGAAGCCACGTCCAGCCCGTCACAACTGTCATCATCCCTCTCTCCCGTCTAATCTGCCACTAAATCCTCTTTGGTCTACCTCTGAAATGGCTCTCAAATGGCCCCCCACCCCCCTCCACTGCTGCTTCCTCAGACCTTCGTCACCTTCCCTGGGCATTAATATCGTCACCTCCGTGCTGGTATCTGCACATCCAACCCCAATAACCTGGTCTTTTTCTTGGCAACAGAAGTATCCATGTGAAGCACAGCTTGGGGCTGGCCACGTATTTATGGAAAGGCTCCAAAATTCCCAACGGCATTCCCACAAGTGCAGAGTGTAGGATGATTGGGGGAAAATAAATATAAATGAATGTATTTTATATGAATAGTTCTTTCTTCGTTTATCTTTTTCTCAAACTTCATTCATCTGGCAGTCATTTGCATAGCTATATAATTTGGGGGAGTCCATTGTCCCCCCTCCATGTGTGCACATGCTTCATCATGCGCCACCAAAACCCTGTTCTATGTCCTCTCTCTCTCTTCTTCTCCTTCCTTCTCCCCACACCCTGTGGTAACCAGTATCTTTTTCACAGTCTGTTATTTTTGCTGTGCTTTGTTTTCTCTGATTATTTATATTCCATGAATAAGTGAAACCATCTGGTATCTGCCTTTCACTTTCTGACTTATTTCACTTACCATCGTCATCCCAGGTCCATCCATTTTGTCCCCTCCATGGAAAATGGTGTGGAGATTCCTTTAAAAAGTATAGATAGAAATACCATAGGATCCAGCAAGACCATCCTCGGTGTGGCCCCAAAGATGATGAAAAGTCTAATAGGGGAAGATCAGTGCACTCCTATGTCCCTCTCTTAATTTTTAGAGTCGCATCTTATCTCTGGCTTAGAGTTATAATCAGGTGATCCTGATGATCTAGTCATGATATTGAGTTATAACCTCCCTTTAAAATAAATTTTATACAGTGTGAATTTTTAAGTGGACTGCTCAAAAACAAATCCCCTAGTCAGTAGCTATATTTGGCCCAAATTGTGAGAGTGGTATGCAAATAGCTGAAGTTGGAAAACACTGGCAGAGATACCAAGTGCAAACACCTTAGCCTGTCATTCAAGATACTGCCCATGTTGGTGCCCCCAGAATAGCAAGAAGCAGCCTTAACGCCTGCCTGTCCCCACTCCTGACGGGCTTTCTTCAACAAGCCCCCCCTCACTTTTAGTCATATCAAACACTTTGCAGTTTTCCCAGCTAACTAAAGGCTCTCATACTTGTGCACTTCTTTCTTCCCTACCTCAAAGTGGTGTTCCTTTGTCTGGACTGTATTTTTTAACCTGGTGGACTTCTGTGCATCCTTCAAAACGCAGTCTACATGTGCCATTCTCTATGAACTCGTCTCTAAATTCCTTAGGTAGAATCCACAATGCTGCTGTGCTCCTACTCTGCTTTATAGCTGTCAGGGACAAACGATAGACTTTCCATTACAGATATTATGATTTCTATAATAGCTGTTAACTGGAAGTAAAGTCTCACCAATAGTTAGACGAAGTTTATTCGATAATTAAAACGAGGATTCGAACCTGGGAGGCAGTCCAACAGATTTTACTCTGTGAGAAATGTTCCAACCAATACAAGTTTGAATTTAGTAGAACACAGTGAGTCACTGACATTAAAAATGTAATTATTCTTGGCGAGGGGGCTTCTAGTTCTAAGTCATCTCAACCTGAAGATAGGCTGATGTCTCTGCACAGAGGAAAGCAAGGTGGGTTTTAATCTCTTCCTTTCTGAAGAATGCAGAGGTGCAAAGCCCCAGCACCCGTGGTGAAATCTTCTTTATGTGGCCCCTTGCTTTTCAGTGGGGGTGCAAAGACTGGCTTTACCTGCAGGCATCAGGTTTTGCATAACTGTTTCATAGACTGCCAATCTGTGCAGATGACCCTGCTCTCCCGTCTGCCAGAGCAGAGAGGGGTCTTTTTCCAGAACTCTTTACAGTATGTTCAAATAGTGAAATAGGTATCTGGCTATTTGCATGGTATCTCCTCCCACCCTAGAACTAATGAACCCCACAGGCCTTTACCTTTACCTGAGTGTCTGGGTCTCCACTGGCCAGTGGTGCATCAAAAAGGACATAAGTGTTTGCTGAACAAATGAAGAAATAAAGAGCTGAGTGAGTGAAGGCAGAGTCTCTCCTCGGTGGGAAGGTGCCCGGGGAAGGTGAGGTCTCACACACAGCTCATCCACCAAGTGACAGTGACTGCCATGTACCTTGCAAAGGACCCTCAGAAAGTCAATCAGAACAGGGTTACTCAAGATGCTTAGCTTTAATTTCTCCAAAACATTCACCCTTAGCCAACAGGGACGCAGCCAGTGCCATCCTTGAGACCTGTGCCGGCGGCTTGCTCTCCCTCCTCCTGCTCTCAGCTTCACAAGGAGAGACTGAGTCTGTGGTTCAGGGCAGGACCCTCCCTCCGGCAGGGCCTGCCTCATAACAGACACTCGATGCTTCTAGAATAGACAGTGTGCGCGCAGCCCACGTATCGGCAGCAGCAGACAATCTCAGGTTTCCCTGGCTGCCGGAGACTGGGCCAGGCGGGGTGAAAACTCCAGGTCACCGCTTGCAGGAGTCGGTCCAAGCCAGGCCTTTCCACACATTTTCCCTCTGGTGGCTCTGTCCTGCTGTGGCACCATTTGGCAAACTAGAGTGTTTCCTTTCATCCCTGAATTCCCACTGTCCATGCAACGCCCATCTGCTTAATTCTGTGCACCTAGTCAGCACGGGGCTTCCGGTTGGACACAAGTGCACAGTAACCGGAAGTGCAGGCTTCACAGAGGGCCCAGCACGTGGCAAAGCCTCACAGGTGCTGTCCTCTTCATAACCATTATCGTGCTAATATTGCTAAGGACGATGTCACATGCAAGACTTGTTCCTTTTGTTGTCGCTGCTGTTGCTTGGATAATTTTATGTCTTCATGCCCTGTCGTCAGTCCACCTGTTTCTTGAGATTCACATGAAACCTCACCTACTGGTGGTTGCTGTTCTAAGCAGCGTTTGGCCTGTCCCTCAACTGTTCATCATTTTGGGAGCCTCGCCGCAAACATCGTCTGCTTCTCATCCTCTTTGCTTTCACTATTTTGGAGTTACTGGGATCCCAGGGTTCCTGGTCATTCATTCATTCCCTTGCCCACTCAGTCACTCAGGAAATATTTCCTGAGAGTTGCTCTGAACTATTGCAATCTTAGGATGCCATCCTGTACTCTGTGTTCATGTGGTAAATAGATTGATATATTATAATGTGGGTGCTATGAAGAAAACCAAAATAGGGTGACTTTGACTTCAGTCACCAGGAAGTGAGGGACGTCCTTGTTTACTTGCTTGTTCTGACCATGCCAGCTCTAGTTCCTGGGTTTGCAGGCACCGAGGAGGCCTATCTGAACCCATGACCCAAATCGCTTCTGACCGACCTATGTGTGTTTCTGTGAATCAGCTGCCCTGACCTCCCGCAGCTGGTGGCGCTGGTCTGCCTGACTCTGGGTGCAGAGACAGCCTGGGGGGCAGAGCATGCTGGGAAGACTGAGGGGGGTTGGAAGAGGATGTGGAACACCAGCCTTCTGGGATCTTCCCCAAACCCCCTCCACCAGCTGCAGTGACGTCTGATCTCCGCATAGCAAGGGCAGGTTCCCACCATCCTACATGAGGAAGGTGGTGTGGAGACATCTGTTGAGTGTGTGTGTTGGTGACCATTCTTGGGGGTCTTGGGAGCTATCAGGGGCAACAGTGCAGGGACTCACCAACGTCCCTCCACTGTCCCCATGGTGGACAGAGGAGACTGGCCACGCAGGAGCAGACAGCAGGCTGGGCTGCCGGCCAGGCGGCCTCCCGGGGGCCTCTGCTTCTCCAGGCCCTGTGCGGGCTGGGAGGGTTGGAGCCCAAGGCGTCATTAGGACCCTTCCATCACTTCCTCATTAGTTCTTAGATAGTGTTTTAATGACAGCTTGAGAGGCTCCGCATCCTGGCCTCCTCCTATTTATGATCCCCACCGTGTTAATGTGCACTTAATGAGAAATTCTTGTCTTGCTTGTAAATCCTGTAGCCGGCATTCAATTTATTGACAGATGTTTGCTTGGATCTCTTTAAAATTACTTCATAAATCTTCCAGGATAAAAGGCCTCAAGTTTGGTTATTAAGACAGGGCCTTGTTGACAGTTTCATATTTAACTGTTTAGAACTCAAGTGTCAGGGCTGGAATGGGGTGCAAGACCGAGGGGCGTCGGGCTGGGCACCACAGGCTATGCTGCCCATACCTAACGGTCCCTCCCTGCAAAGGCATCTCCTGTCTCTGTGACCCCCTCCAGCAGGCAGCACGTGACCTTCTGCGCTTTGCATGTACCCATCCAGCCTATGGGGTGTCAGTGCGACAAAGTATTTCTGCTGACAGGAGCCAAAGGCTGGGGAAGCCACAGTGGCTGTCACCAGAGGGGTGTGCGTGGAAGTCCGGCTCCAAGGTGGCACTTCCCATGACGGCCACCAGTCACCTGTGGGCCTCAACTCCATGTCGGCCAGCAAAGGTGGATGTCTTTTGGGGGGACGTGGTCTCTTGGGGGGAAGTTTTAAGACCACACTCCTCTTCTGCAGCTACGCGCTTTCCAGGCCAGCCTTGAATCAGGGACGTTGCAAGTGATAGAAAACTCACCCCAAAATAGCTTAAGGGCAAAGAGAAAAGGGTAGAAATAAAGATAGACACTGGCTTTTGTGACTGGACTGGACAGGGCTAGTGGGTTTGGTACACAGGATAAAATAACTCCTTCTAGAACTTGCCTTTTTCTGTGTTAGTTTCAAACTCAGAATTCTGGGGCTGGCCCCAGAAGCTCACCAGGCTTCAGACCCATGACCAGCTACTTCTCTCCCAGCTACATCTCGTTGGTCCTGATGGGCTCACATGGCCATCCGTTAGCCAGGCCCTGTGGTCAGAGTGAGGCCAGGTGCTGATTGGCTAGATCTGAGTCACATGATGAACCCCAACTGGAGCAGAGGCATTAAGGCTCAAAAGATGAAACTGTAGGATGAAAGGGGGTATTTGTTTACTGGAAGGAGGAGAAATAAAGGCAGGTTACACAGCAGAAGTTCAGATGTCCCGGCCACGTTCAGAACAACACCCTGCCTTATCTGTTCTTTCCTTTTGTTCTAAAGGATGGTGGTGCATGGGCAGGCTCTGCTCACCCAGTCTGTTGTGAGCACCGGTTGGAGAATGCATTCAAAAGGTGAAAAATTCAGAAACCCCCAGGAGGCCAGGTCATGGAAAAGTTCTCTCAGCCCACCCACCTAACAGAACTAGTAGGAGAAAAAGACTCGCTCCATTTAATACCATCACACATCCGCCCGGGTTGTTTGTAAGATGATAATGAGCATTTGGGCCAAAAATAGAGTGTTTTTTTGCTTACTGGCTGGTGTCTTGTCACATCGCATTGCTTGAATGGTGTCAGATCGCATTGGGTAACGTTGCCTCCATCCGGCGCTGACGTGACCTACTGCTTCACAACACTTAAGACAAGTGTTTGGGGGCTTCTCTCCCAACTGCAATTTTTTTGCACAAGTGCTGTTTACCAGATGAGGCATACATATGTGAGTACTGAGGACACAGCCAGCATACGAGCCAGAATTGGTGAAGGGGCCTGTGGGAAGCAAGGCGCAAGAAACATGTACTCACAGCCCTTGACAAATCTCACCCAGAATCGCCCATGTTGCCCAAAACCTCCCCCAGAATCTTCCACGTTCCCTAAAATCTGATATTCAGTTTCTTACTGGGAAAGTTCCAAAAACTTGATGGCATCCTTCATAGTTGACAGTAAACCTGACCTTGATTTTCTGTGGAACTAACTGCCTATGTCCTTGAGAAGCACATTCTTCACAGAAACAATGGTAAGAATTTTGATTTAGAGTTGCCTTATAATCACTGCTAATACACAGAACGTTTGGCACATGCCAGTTACTATTCCAATCACTTTACATATTCTAAATGGCGTAATCCTAAAATGGCCCTGTGACACTGTGAGGAAACTGAGGCCCACGAATGTTAAGTCACTTGCCTAGTGACCCATAATTCGTGGAGATGACATTTGGATCCAGTTGATCTTGCTTCAGGTATGCACCAAATACAGTGACCCGTGGGCCCTTCTGTGAGGTTATTTGGAGAATGTAGTTAATATGAAGCTAACTGTTACAAGTGTATTATGTATACATATACATGTATATGTGTGTCTATGTGTATGTATATACCTGTTACAGATGCATAATGTATGGATGATAGAGGTGATCAGTCCTGATGCAATAATTCACACAAGTTGTCATGATTTTAAAAAGATGAGAGACAAGAACAAAATTAAATTTTGGTAGGACAATAGCATAAAGTTGGCAGAAACGTTATTTCACAGAATTATATGCAACTAAAATTGGCATAAGCAGCCGGGCCTGAGTATCCTAATTCTAGACAAAGCTCAAAGGGAACCATTGAATAGTTACAATATTTCATCATCCCAAGTTCCAAGGAGCCTCAAGTCTGTTTGCCTAGACAAGTCCAAAAGGAGTTTTTCCCATGGTTCCTCAGATCAGGATGTGGTGGAAACAGTTGTAAATATGAGTTTCACTTTCTTTTATTTTTATTTTTTAAATGATTTATTTATTTATACATACAAGAACTGGGGTACAGGCCAGAGTTGTGGGGCATGAGAGGATTCACCAGAGATAGAGTGGGGAATAGAACAGGCAGATCCACTGAAATACACTGCTGAGGGGAGCAGCGGGTGAGACAGGAGGGGTCTGCTGCACCATGTGGGTAGCTCCCTGGCTGGGGATCGAACATCTGGGGATCAAATTGGTGCTGCATTGGCAGCGGCGAGCTTCACGGGTTGCATCTTAACCCCTTGTGCCACCAGGGAGGCCCGAGTTTCACTTTCTTTTAAAAGGAAAGGTGGCAGGCCCACCAGAAATCCCGTGCATTGAAGTGAAAACAACACACTGATTCTCTTTTCTTGGGCAATATAGTGAATGTGTCTGCAATTGTTTTCGTAGCTGTACAATGTGCTATACATTTGTGTGGCTCCCAAATGAAACCCAGAAATAAGAGCTGGAATACAAATGCTTTGCTTGGTTCCTAATCCTAGGAAATGTTGACAACTGCAGCTCAATGCTGCTAAGCACTCGGGAGCCGGGAACAAGAGTGCTGGGATAGTTTTCCACCAAATGTCTACCTGCCATGACTTGAGAACTTCTCCCTGGGACATTCCTCTCCACTGTTTCCAGTGTGCTTTGTGTGTTAGCCAAACATACCCCCTAGTCAAACAATTGTCCCCATCCAAGGAAGCACCAGCCTTCCCCAGAGAGTCATCAGGGAAATACAACAGAGCATCATCCAAGTCTAGTGTGGATGATAGAGGCACCTGCTTCCTGGGATCCAGGTGATGACTAAATGAGGCCGTGAGAAGAAAGCATTTGGTTTAAGTAAGAACTTGAAAGTTGGGGAAGGTCATATTGGGTCATAAAACTAAATGTCTAGGAGAAGATCTCAAAGCTTCAGGAAAAGGTGCGTCCAGGCGCTCAAACATTGGATGAGACGAGAACATAGCGAGGAGCCCGTCCCTACAAAGGGAGGTCTGAGCACTGCCAGATGGCGAAGACCATGTCACCCTGTGGTCTGTTTCCAGTCCAGCCTTTTAAGCAGATCCCTGCCCAGATAAGCAAAACGAAGTCTAATAATCAGTCAATGCGATTCGGGGAAGAGGAGGGAGCATGAGTCCATGCAGTTCAACATCATGTAGCTGAATCCGCCAGTTGTGTGATGGACGGTTTCATTTCCCCACGGGCTGTTTGGCCATTGTGTAGACACAGCCTAAATTGGTGCCCGCACCTCCCACTAATCATGCCGTGAGAGGGAGAACTGGAGTTATTGAGCTCCCCAAGCAGCACTTTGGTGCACACACCATCTAACGATATCAAGAGATGAAGGAGGCCTTTGAAATGAGCTTTCGAGAGTGAGTAATGACCTTCAGGATGTGGTGCAGGGATTGTCTTTTGAAACTGGTGTATCTTGATGGATGATTGAAAAGCCGCTGTCTTTGGTATAGTTTTCGCGGTTTTATATTTGGGGATGTGTAATAAATAAATGTGTAATTGGCCTCAACATGATGCAAGACCAGGAGGTGAGGATGAGACAGAAAAGTCCTATAACAGCATAAAATTTTATTAGGATTCCCATTGATAGGCACGGCAGTGTTGTGCGAACAAAGAATGGTCTGTCTTAAGTTGGCCAAGATAGAATCCAATACAAGGAAGAACAAATTCCACCAGCTGGTTTGTAGGAGGGGAGGTAAAAGACAGGTGTTCTCATTTTTAATATCCTTAAGTTTCTGCTCCTATACCGATTCCAGTAACAACTACCTAAATGGTTTACCTTGTAATTCTGCAGATTAAGCAGTATTTATGGGGCATTTGTGGTTTTGTTTTTTCTAATTGATGGAAGTGGCTACCTTTCACTGTGGCGTCTTATCCTTCTTTTTCATTGAGATCTTTCTTCTTCCATTTTGGTGCTAAGGTTGGTTTTGTGCCCAATATATTTATTACATTAAAAAAATTATTCTTCGTGATCACAACTCAGCTTGCTACATAAATATTAGATGCAATCATCAGGTATATGGTGTATTTACACGCATGTGTATATATTTATATGTGTGTGTCTTCCATCATGAATCCCATTATTGGCTTGATATGTGAAGAAATCTATTTCTTCGAGATGAATTTTGACCTTTGTTGACAATAATTGATGTCTAAGGTCTTCGCTTTTCTGCAGGGTGTCTAGAAACTGGGTTCAGCTTTTTTTTCATCTCCTGTTTTATTGGGTAGATCAAAAATATTTTTAATATTGCTACATAAATCCCATTAAAATTTACAAGATTTGTATAACAGTTTTGTTCGATGATCTACAGAAGCATAGACACAAACATTTCCCTTTAGCCCTACCTTCTTCAATCCAATTTAGAACCTTAACTGTTCACAAAGGTTTAATTATCTTATTTAATAAATGATAATTTGTCAATTATCAGTGCTTTAATAATCATTTCTTACTGTCACTGGAAAAGAAAAGAGATTTTTGGTTGTCCACTACCATCTCCCACTAGTTCGAACGTGATTTTTCTGAAGCTAAGATCTCACATTTTTGTAAACCCGCTCTGGCCTCTCAATATTCCAATCAGTCCCATATGTACACAGGAGATGCAGGAAATAAACGGGGGCATCGCAGCTAGACTTTATTTTCATTATGCAGCTTAAATAGCAGTATTTGCACAAACCTGGTGAATGCAAATCTCTCTTTGGGAAAACCCTGAAATTCTTCTAAGCTTGTATTTTCTGTCATACTGTTTAACATTTAATTATCTACCAGCTCCAGTTGTTCTCCACAAATCCCATGCGTGTAATTTTTCTTTGGAGGTTTGATTTCAAACTTCTAGACCGGTGGTTCTTCCCTGGGGACAGTTTCCCTTCCCAGGAGACCTGCAGCCATGTTTGGGGACATTGTTTCTTGTTGCCGTGGGTGATAGGGGGCGCTGTTAGCACCCGTGAGCTGATGCAGGGGGGGTGCTGTTAACACCCCACCATGCCCAGGACAGCCCGACAGAGGATTATCTACCCAAATGCCAGTCTTGCTGAGGTTGAGAAGTCCTGCTTAGAGAGAAACTAGCCAGGTATGGCCAAGTTTCCTGCTCAACATCAAGCACAGGCCCAACCCTCAGTAGGTGCTCAGATTCAATTTCACCGTGAACTGGCCTTTTTTTTCCAGCCTTTTGTTCCCTGGTGCCCACAATGCAAACATGCCTTTCTAGCTATAGGTTAAAAACTGCTTTAAAAGTCTTTATTATTACTGCTACTCATTAAAATGATAATAATCCTATGTAGCCAGATATTTGGGCTCATTCTGGACTCAGGATTTCCATGTTCTTAATTTCTTTTTTTTAGCCATATTTTATATTTTTTATTTTATATATTTTTTACATCTTTTTTCATTTTTGCACAATGTATGCATTTTCATCTTGGTTGCAGTCCCCGTACAATTCCCACCCCCCTTATTTTGACCCCAATCCCTCCTCTCCCCGCACCCCATAGTGTGTCTCTGGTTTATAGTTGCTTGTTGATTTTGATTTTTACTTTATTATAATAAGCCAGAAAGAAAAAGAAAAATACTGGATAGTCTCACTCACAGCAGGAATTTAGAAAACCTAAATAAGGGACCAGGAAAAAGACTAATTATAATAAAGAACTTGCCTTTTAAACCAAGGCCTGGGTGGATGGAAATATAGAGGTTTCACCAGAAGAAAATAAAAGGGTTTTGTATTCAATATGTATGGATGACAGGGGTGAGAGTGTGACACAAAATAGGGAAAAAGAAGGAAAAACAAGCCGCCCCCCCTCCCCCCAAGCCGCCCTCCCCTGGATGCCCATCAACATAAGCAGGCCAGGCTGTTCATCTTGGGGGGGATAATCTTTGTACAGAGGGGATCCCTTGGGGGCATTGGGGATTTTATTGCTTTTCATGGGGGGCAGTGTAAAGTGGGGTCATTTAGGCTTGACAAACAAATCTTGACTCACTTTTTTCTGAGGCTCCAGAAGGGAAATAGAATTCTCACAGAGCAGGGATCAGCCTTTCCTCCATCAATCACCGAGGAGGTGAATATTTGGCCCCTCTCCAGGGCCCCACAAAGAAATAAACAACACCAGGGCGGACGGTGGCCCGCTGGTGCCAGCTTCTCCGTAGACTATTTCTCCTCGTTTTGATCGTGTACTTTTTTTTCCCTCAGCTGAAACTTTTTCAGTCTTTCCGTCTGTCTCTCAGACGAGACCTTTGAAGCAGGACCCTGACAGTGTCCTGGTCAGCTCTTTTAGGATTTAAAAAAAAGTTGATTTCCTGTTCTGGGGAGCCATACATCACTGACATCCCCCGTCTGTGCTCCTCCTCTGTGACAGAATGAGAGGTGTCATTTATCACTGGGGCTTGCGGAAGCTGTGGGAAGAGGGATTGAAATTTTTTCTGGAAGGCCTCAGTCTCTACCGGCTGCCAGATCATTAAAAAGGGGACTTTCCAAAGAAAGCTGTGTGTGATGTGATCGCAGTTACTGTCAACCAGAGGCTCCAAGAATGGGGAGACATCAAAAGGGAGCGAGAGAAAGAGGGAGAGGAAGCAGGGAGAAGTTTCTGCCAGGGGCACTTCAAGTCCTGGGGCTGGAGGCCGCTGTGAGTTCAGCGGGAGTGTGTGCATGCTAACTAGGCCCCTCAGAGATCCCGGCTGCCAGTGCCAACCAGGAGGAGCAGGAGGGCCTGACCATCCGAGTTATGTAGGGCACCGAGACAGATGTGGCACCAAAGGGCAGACTTGTCATGCGGTGGTGGAAAAGCAGAGGCAGGGGACAGGGGGACAGAAGCAGAGGATCCCAACAAGCCGACAGGCAAACTGAGCCCCCCTGGGGCCGGGGCCGGGGGCGGGGGGGGGGGTGCTCCCTATAGGGAAAGACTTGGGCAGCCTCCTGTTTGCCTAAGCCCACCCCAGCAATGCCAGGACCATCTTCTCCTGGGTTCCCCTCCTTCTGGCACCAAGTCCACCACCAACAGCATCCCCAGGGATCAGAGAAGAGACTCTGCTTATCATTTTCTTGCAAAAGGAGGCATCCCTCCTCCTAACTCCATGGTATCAAAGTCATAAAGATAAGCTGACACTCGCGTGGTCCAGGCCGATGCCCGGCAAGGTGCCATGGATGTCATTACAGAGCGCTGCTAACTTGGAGGTGGTGCTGCTGAAGCACAGAGAGGTTGAGTCACTTGCCTCAGGTTGCACAGGTCTGAGTCACACGCGGGGAGCCTGGCTCCCAGCTCTGTGCTCTCAGCTGGTTGGGAGGATGAAGAGGGACAGGGTGAGGCTGCCCAAGGACCTTTGAAGACTCTGGATCGAAAGTGTGGTTGTGCTAATTTAGGAAATTGCCAACTTGGTGACCCACAGCAGGGTCAGAAAGTCACAGTGATTCAAAGCCCCTCCATCACCTCTTTGTACAGTGAACCAACGGGATTCTCACATATTTTAAATGACTAAAAAAAACTGTGGAAATTTGCTTTCTCTCTTGTGATACCAGCTCCCGTATCATAGCCTCAACTTGGCTTCTTGTCCCGCAGGCCCTCAAATATTTACCAGCTGGCGTTTACAGGAAAAGTTAGCTCATCGCAGCTATAGAAAACAAAAGAAAAATGGATGGAGAGACCAAAAGCAGGGAGGGAGGGAAAGAGGAAAGGAAGGACATTTAAAAGAGAGTGAATAAAAAATAGGACCGCTTTTGAAAGCGATGAAGAAAACTAAGCTTCCCATTAATGGCGTTAGGAGGCCGAAAGACACCCCAAAATTGCACTGGCTTATGCATCCTTCTGTGGGAAGGCTATCCTTTCAAAATAAGTTTTCCTTGACTGCTTTTCTACAAAGCCTGCTGCTCGGAGAGACAAATTAGCTATTAGGTAATCTAGTTAATTGACAAGTGACTTAACTAATTATCCTAACATGCTTATTAAATGTTACCTTCCCCATTCTCAACACATTGTTAGAGCATCAATTTATTTAAGGCCTTATCATATCACTCTCTGCTGACAGCAGGTTCCTATTAAGACGAGAGTGCATGGGGTGTGCTGTTTCCATCATTACTGCGCTCCCTGGCTGGAGCCAGAAGGTCCGGGTGTGCGAGTGGCCCATCCGGGCTCAGCACCCATGTCCAATTACACCGCCCACGGGTCACTCAGACACATCAGGAGTGGGCTAAATAAAGAGATAATATGTGTTATCAAGGCTCACCTAATGGGAAGACACAAGCCGAGGGGAAACCTAATTTGGCTGGTGGTCACGGTCGTCCGAGGCTGGGAGGCTGGTGTCTTCTGCAAACCCCCAATCTGAAACTCTGGTTGCCTTTTGAAATTCCTAATTTATTGGCTTTTAGAAAGACAGCGTGGTCCGTATATTAACGGACATTCCCCTTGAGGTAGGGATTAGCTTCCTTTATTTACAAATATAAATATTTCTGGGATGAATGGCTAATATTACTAAGTGAGATTTTTTTCCAAACAAGTTTCAAAATGTCCGTGGTCAGTTCAAGTCTGGTTTTTCTGCCCAAAGGAATTATGAAAAGCAAAACTTCTGGTATGGGGAACTTCGAGGACTTTTGATTTGTACATGGGGGCAAATATTTCCCATAACATATGGCTTTTCTAAGAGCCACAGCCTTCTAGTGATCTTATAAGCTTAATATTGGGCATTGGTGACACAGGTGGAGCTGGCTGAGCTGATAGGACTCTTACACTCCCATGTAAGAAAAGGGACATTTGTTGAGAATTTACCAGTCACTCTCAGAACAGGCAGGAAGGCCGGACAGCCAAGCCCAGGGATGTGTCAGAGCCAAGTCCTGAGTCTAGAAACAGGAACTGGAGGCGGCACCCCTGGAGAAAGATCCCTGCACCTTCATTTCCTTGTCTTCTCCGCCCAAGGAGCCAGGCCCGCAGACAGTGTGCGCCAAGGGACACGGGACTGGAGCTGCTTAGAGCAAATTGAACAGCCCCAGGTCTGGGCAGCTCCGGCCAGGACCTCTGATGTGGCTCAGGACCTGTGGCCAGTGAGTCCAGGCTCCCCTTCTCCTGCAGGCCTCAGAGGAGGGGATTGGACCTGCTCCCATGGCCTGGAGTCTCCTTCCTGGAGTGCCAGGCCTGTCCCATGGGCTGGCAGGGGTCTCAGAGCCCAACCCCCAAAGTCCTCTTACAGCTGAGCTCAGAACTGCACTGGCCAGTCTATGCAGAGAAGGCCCAGAGGCCCGGAAGGAGAACTCAGAGCAGGAAGGAGAACTTGCCACCGTGTGGCGGGAGGAGCTTCAAGGCACATGGCAAAGGGTGTGTAAACAGATGGGGCCAAATTACCACCAACCAAACCACACCATGTGTGGGGGTGGGGCGGGGCAGGTGGGGAAGGGGATGTGAATAGGTGTCTTATCACACCGTGTCTGACGGGAAATGAGTCGTTCCCCAACCAGAAATTTTCATTCCGTGAAGAAATGGGGTTGACATAAGTCACCCAAAAAGTAGATGGTTTGAAAAGTATTCCTCCTGTGTGTGATTTGGTAGAAATAAGCTTTTTTCCCATGAGCAAAATTTCTGTCTCCGTAGTAAAAAGAGAGCAAATGATAACCGTAGACCTCCAGCTCCCTTGCTCTCCCTGAACACCAGGCACTGCCGCCTTCCTTGATGGCCCAAGCTGGCGCCATCTTGTGCCCAGTTGGCACCACTGTCGCCCAAGCAAGAGGGACAAGAGTGTGGGCCAGGGAGTCTTGATTCAGACGTCAGTCCCGATGGTCTGATGAAGCCCATCGATACTAGCCTCCCTGGGCTGTTCTCTGAATCTCTGAATACACTGAAAAGTAGAGGGACATGTGAGCCCTGGGTTGAATCCTGATGAATGGAACCATATGTATCTCTAAACCTCAATTTCCTCTTCTGCAAAGGGCTGTAAGAGTGTAATTACGTCAGCGTGTTGATGCAACAAATGAGTCTATTACAGGAAGCCCACAGTGCACATCCTGATGAGTGACCAGGACCCTTCAACTGTCCTTTGCTTGTCTGACCAGGGTGGTGGTGGCTGAGGTTCAGTGGGCTCCCCTCCCCCCAGAGGGATGGCCTCAACGCCCTACCTCCTCTATTCAGAAATCCCTGCCACCGAGATGCAAGTCAGAGAAAGAATTTAGTTAATATGTGCTAGACTTTTTTCTTTCTTCTTAGACAGTTGTTTGAACAGATATTGATTTTTTTCAGTTTTGTCAGTAACTAAATAAAGGTTAATCTCTTTTTCTGGCAAATATTTACTGAGCTTGGACCCGACGAAAGCAGCTCACTGAGGGTTCTGATCTGGAATGGGGCTTCACTGTCTCAGTCAGGTCCACTCAATAATTAATGAAGTGAGATATTGTTGGGTCCGGTGGTGTCCGGGCAAGAAACTCCTGCCCTACTCTGGGGGGCCAGGGGGAAGGATTGGGGCATTGAATCAAAGGACAATGAGAAGGTGGCTCTTAAGAAACCAACCAGGGACCTGAGACTAGTGACAGAGGGAGACTTCGCTGGAGGAGAACAAGGAGAGAGCATTTTCCAGAACCTGATGAAGGTACCCCCTCCTCAGAGTTACCAGCTTCAGTGTGGCAACCTGCCCCAGAGGAGCCAGGAAAATTGCTGCCACTTCCTGCTCCTCTTCCACTCACCCCCTTGGATGGGCCTGGGGGAAGCCAGAGGCCCCAGGGTCCCCTAGACCTGATCTCAGGCCAGCTCCCAGGCACGAGCCAGGAGGAGGGCCCAGAACAGCTGACACGGGAGGAGAGTTGAAGATGGAAGGAAGGCACACTTGGCACTACCTGCCCCCCATGGGATGCCCTTGCTTTGGAACTGACTTTGCTGATTCAGGACCTGGGGCCACAGAAACTGTGAAGGGTGTACCAGCTCCAATGACTTGGGGAGTTTGCACGTTTCACTGTGTGGAAGGGGTGGCAGGTAGGATGTGAATGGCCAGTGAGCTGTTACGATGGCCCAGGAGACAATTAAGACGTGACCCCTTAGTTAATGAGAAAACATTAAGTCTCGGGCTCCCTGGGTCACACACTGTGGCCTGGAAGATGATACTGATCCCAGATGTGTTTCCAGCACTTTTTAGAACTTTAATTAGTAAACAAACTTGAAACTAGATAGGAAAAGTATGGTTTCATTTATGTGTGATAGAGAGAGAAACCAAATAAACAAATGAACTAAATAAAGCAAAAAATAAACTTTTAGACTATAAGACCAAATTAGTGGTTACCGGAAGGGCAGGGGGAGGGAACTCTGGGTCCAGGAACTCAGTTGCATGGCACGGGGTACGACTGGGCTTTTAGTGTGACTTAATGTGCAATCACAGTGATGCACGCCTGAAACTAGAATGCAACATTAGTTCGATAATGTTGCCTTTTCAAGAAGACTTTATCTATGGCCCCAAATGTCTGGCTTCTCTTCATGTCAGGAAATCTGACCTCAAATTCCAATTTCTTGGGGGAGCTGGGCTGTGAGCCTTCTGCTGCCCATAGGCCTCATGGATTAGCTGCTTCCTTGCATCCTTTAGCATTTTTGTTCTTGTACTCGAGCTCTTAGGCAATGTTTTTTCTCCATTTTGCTATCAACAATGAACCCACCAAAGCCTGCTCAAGAAGAGGGCCTGTGTGCTGAGGCACAATGGCCCCTGTGGGAGAAAAGGGTGCTCCTACACTTACATATGGGGAATGTCTGTGTGGAAAGATCACAGCCCCTTCATGGGTCCTGCCCATCTGGCTTGTGCAGGTGTTGGAGCTCAGACCCCACCTTGAACCCTGTCCCTTCACCTTTGGCCCAAAAAGCAAAGCCCCTTATAGCCACCATCTCAGTGGACTCTTATGATAACCTTGTGAAACAGGCAGAGCCCGCATCACGCCCTCCTTTAATCGATGAAGAAGCTCAGAGAAGCTCAGTGATTTTGCCAAGGTTACCTGGCAAGCAAATGTCAAGACTAAAACCCAGGCCTCAGCATGAAATGCAGAATCCCGTGATTCAGGGAGACGGCCGGGGCTCGCGGAGCTGGGACAAGCTGCTCTTTGTTCTACATTTCAGGATGAAAGAGCAAGGGCAGTGATTTCCACACATGCTGAATTAATACTTCTTTCTTGATTTTTTTCTATTTTGGCCCAGTTCATTTCCCCAAGAGGTTAGGTTTGAAAAGGTGGGCCAAGAACATAAGGCAGCATTTCCAGGGGCTGCCGAAATGACCTGGTGTCTTCCCAGTGCCTCACCTTCCAGCTTCTGTGTGCCTAGGGCCAGGAAGCACCCCAAACTCTCACAAAGCAGAGAAACACTCGACTTTTCATGCCCTCTAAGTAGCTGTAGCTTTTTATTTCTGCATGCGTTAGGACTGGCTAGGGCATGTTTTAAAAACCCCTCCCAAATCTGCCTTTACCCAATTTTCAGCTCAGTTAGAATCCCACCCTTTCTGAGCAAAGAAGTTAATTTCCCAATTTATGCTCAATGTTCAGTAATTCTGGGTGCAGAACTTTTTTACAGCTTAGATCCTGCGGGCAGAAGACAATCTGGTTGTGTTTAAGGAGTGGACCTTTTGTCAGTGTCTCTAGGGGGTTGAAAGGAATTTCTTCGGCAGTTTTCTAGAACTCTCTGTAGATGTGCTTCATTAAGTCTCTGTTCAACAAGCCTTCTCTATCCCCTCCCCCAACATTGTTGAGTTGGTGTCTTTAAAGAAATGATCGCTATGAAAATTTCACCTGTGCTATAGGAAGCACTGGTTAAATGTCGATTGGTTTCTACCAAGTGAAACAAGTATTATATATAATAATACATGTCAACATATTTACTCTGCCTTTGTAATGAGCCTGCTTTTAGAGAGAGGAAGCGATGAATGGATGGTTCCCAGGTGTTCTATATTCATTTATTTACTCAACACACACAAATAAAACATCTAGTACAAGACTATTAGGCATTTGGGTTTAGTGGCGAAGAATAAAAAGATCCCTGCCCTGAAGTTGTGGATAGTCTAATAGGGAAGTTGTAGGAAGAGTGATCAGCCATAAACAAATGAATACCAGTTCGTGGACATTGTGATGAAGAGAGGAATGAGAAGTTCAAGTGGGGAGATTAATGCTGCTTGTAGAAATGATTTGAACAATCAGGCATTTGAAAAAAAAAAAAAACACATTTAAGTAGCGAATGTCAGTAAGTTGTCTATTGTTCAAAGCATAAATCTCTATCACGGCTCTTCTCATTCAGTTGGTATAGTAAGTAAATTCATTCATTCACTTTTTCATGCAGTTAGCAAATGTTGATTGATCATGATGCTATCATCAGCCAGAACCAGTGGCTGCGATGACAGATCCCTTGCTGAGCAAGATCTGACACACTTCCTGTTATAGCAGAGCTCTCCCCCGGTGATAGAGGCGGTTGTTAATCAGACAGTTATAAAATTAAACCTGTGAAAAGGGCCACATAGACAAGGACAGAACGCCAGTCAGGGAAGTCAGAGGAGGCATGATGTTTGAAGTGAGAATAGAAGAATGAGTCAGCAGAGAAGAAAAGGTGGGATAATCCTCCCCAGAGGGACAGCGCATGCAAAGACCCAGTGGTAGGAGGGAGTGATGTGCACCAGAAAGTCCAAAGCAAAGTGTGTGGTGTGTCTGGAGAATCCTAAGCGGAGAGGAACCTGGAGGAGTAGGTGTTTCTGATGGCACGGGGCTCTTTGTTGAAGAGTCACTGTCTCTCCCAAGAAAGCAGGCGACATTCCAGGGGTTTCAGAGGTTGGTATCTTCTTAGGAGATATCTTTCATCTTCTTGGGTTCAGCAGTCAGCATGAAATTCCTCGTGGCTATGCTGAGTCTAATCATTGGCTGTGCAAACTATCCCTGCTCTTATCTGACATCATCTATGATTTCAAATTCAGATAATCATAGTACTGTTGGCGCCATAGAAAGCATGCACAAGTATAGATTTTAAGATAGACATTTTCAGTTTACCCTTGCGAGACTAATCATTTTGCAAACTACATCTCTAGAAACACTTTTCTGACACCCTGGACTCCTTTAAAATCATCTCTTTGTTCATTTTGTTCTCCACCTACAATGTATTTCTTTCTTTTTAAGATGCTAAAAAGCTAGGCACAAGTCTTCACTAGTCTAAAAGCAGACCAAAGACAGGATCTAAGAATAAAGCCATGGAAACATTAACAAATACAGTTGGGCCTGTGGTCAAAGAGGGGAAAGAAAGAACAAAGTGTTTCTTCAAGAATCCACTAGACATTTTTGAGTCCATTAGACTTTGCTGATTGCAAGCAACAGAAACCAGCTCTGGTGATTTTTACCAACAGAGGTCACAGGAGCCTTTCTGATGGGGTGGTCTTTAAATCAAGAACTCAGTAATGAGAAAGAACCAGCCAGAAAAATGTCTGAGGAAAGAGTGTTTCTGGCAGAGATGGCACGTGCAAAGGTCCTGAGGTGGGAGCAAGAGGGGCTTATCACAGGGGTGGAACAAAGACCTGTGGACTAGGGTACAGGGGATAAGAGAGAAAGCAGCCAGAGACTGATCAGATGGGGCTTTGTAGCTCATGAAAAGGACTTTTAATTTCATTGCTGTAATGGGAAGCCATTACAGAACTTTTGGCAAATGAGTGACATAATTTGAGTTATAATTTGAGCACAGAAAGATCACATTTTCATAAGCAATTATCTCTCAGGCACTGTGTGCCTACGTTGGGTTTCTCCTTTAATTTTTGCCACAACTCAGTGAAGAGATACAATTACTATCGCTTTGTAGATGAGTAAGCAGAGGAAGAGGGAGGTGAGGTAGCTTACCCCACAGAGGGAGTCACAGAGCTTGTGACAGAGACAGACCCAGACCTGCCACCAGCCTCCAGCCTCTCCAAACCAGTCAATAAACACTAATTTTGTGACTTGTTTAATATGTTCATTTTTTAATGCTTTCAAGAGTTTTTTTATTGATTGCATTGTTCTTTTCTGCTCAATTTTATAAATAAAGGTTTGTTTTGAAATTATAACTGAAGGAAAAATTAATAAATGTGCAGTGCTCTCCAAAAAACTCAGATACCCAGTTCAGAAAAATTCCAGCTGGGGCAGAGGAGGACAGGCTGCAGCAGTATTTGAGGTTCAGTGGTCCCATTTGTGAGAATCGGGAATGTTCTTTGGGCAAAGGATCAAAGAGAAACTTATTCCTCTGTGTGTGGAGACACGGCCCACTTGCCTCCTCTTTTCATCTTTCCTGGTAACTCTGCTTCCGTTTCTCTGATGGTAAAGAGATGAGATCAGCCGCTGGGGATCGGTGGATGGAATCAGGTTTCAGTCATCAGAAAGTTACGTCACGTGCTAAGCATGAGTTACCCTCTTGGCCAGTGTCAGCCTGGGACTTGACTGCTGGGCCATCAGTCCTGGCTCCCCGCCTTTGTGGGCATTAGAAATATAGGGCGCTCTGGGAATCTAGCAGGAGGGTGACTGGGAGGGAGGGGCTGAGCTGGGAAGGAGGGGGTGCAGAGGAGGAGACAGAGATTCTAATGCTTTCACCTAGCACGTCGGAGCCATTACCAGCAGGGACATGAGCTGATTGCATCCTGTAAGAGAATAAAGGGGTATATAACAAAGTTGGTAACAGACTGGGACGTGGATTTGAAATGACTTTCACTGGTTATGCATGTAACTGTGTATTCTTCGTAGAGTTTTACCAATTTTCCTTTATCGAGTGCTTCCATCATAATCACTGTAAGAGATGTTCATTATTGGAAGGTAGTGGAAAGAACACAGAAAATGTATCTCTTCAGAGTCCTGCTATGAAGCGATAGCTGTGGTGAAGGACCCGTCTGTCGTCCTTCTGTGCCTCTCTCGACTGCTTTTAAATCTTGAAGTCAGTCTTTTCTTTCAACTGCTGTGTGACCTGCTGTGTATCTGCTTTGCCTGTGACCAGTGGCCTCCTCACATTGTCACTCCTGCCCCTTGTGATGCCAGAGTCTTTTTACTGGATGCCTGTGCCCAAGCTGCGGTGTAGACACACCTGCTGGCCCACTGCTAATGCAGAGTGCAGTACGCATGTTGGGATGTCGCTTCGAGGATGTTAATTAAAAGGTGTGCTTGCGTCTTAGATGCTCTCTCTCCTTCTCTCCGGTCACTCACAGTGGGGACATCCCTGTGCCCTGTTGCGAGCTCTCTTGGTGTGGTGGGAAACAGGGCGGCACACAAACAGTCAGCCATCACTTGCCAAAAAGCACGTGAGTGCACTGAGAAGTGCATTCTGCAGCCTCAGAGGTGAGGGCTGTAGCCCAGACCACGCTTGACTGCAGACTTGTGAGACACCCTGAGCCAGAGTCCAGCAGCTAAGCTGCTTCCAGATTCCAGAACCACGGGAACTGAGATGATGATAAATATTTGTTGTCATTAGTTCCTAATTTATAGGGCAATTTGTTACGTGGCAGTAGATAACTAATACAATTTTGCGTTCTGGTTATTTTCCCACTTAGTTCTGTCTGAAGTGTCTTATCAAGTTGTTATGCAATCAGTACTCTGGTATGGGGTGTTTACCTGTTCCAATGTTTCTGCTGTTATAAACACCACTGTGGTGAACATCTTTTTATGTAGAGTTTCCTCTGTATTTTTAACCATTATCTTAAAAGTCATTGAGATTAGCTTTAGGATTAAGAGTCGGCTTGGATTGCTTAGACAAAAGGGTAAAAGTATTTGTATTTCTAATTAAAAATCTAACACCAGGAATGTATGGAAATTTCCATTTTTTTCTTGTTTTTGTTTAGCTATTTGGTTATTGGTAACATGATAGACAAAGCATTTCATTATTTTACAGACATTGAAAGGAAGATCATTTCTACAGTCAATTTCTTTTCTTGAGGAAACAGAATTTACGAAAAGAATGAAATACTGAGATGAACAACTAAATGTTTCTTTAAAGTGGCATTGTCCAAGAGAACCTTCCATCGTGATGGAAATATTTATCATCTGCACGGTCTACTAGACTAGCCACTAGCTCTTCAAAGGTGACTAGTTCACTGAGAAGCCAAAAGCTTTATTAGATCTTTTTTAAACTATATGATCACATGGGGTTGGTGACTACTCGATTGCACTACACAGGTGGAAGGATTAAATCAAGGACTAGCCTTCTACTACAGGGAAGAAGTTGAAGTTTGAGACACTAAAGTTTTCACCTACCAAATAATTCATCTTTCTTTACATTGCCTTAAATAGAATTTCCTGTGGGGCTGACATTTAAGAAATAGTAACATCACTTCCATATGGCCTTCAGTAAAATAAGCATATGTTGCCTTCCATGGGAGAATAAGGCTAGGGGGGATCTGACATCACTGGTGTTTGGGACTTAAGGGTCCTTGATTGATAGATATGTAACCATCATTTCTATTTAATCCTTGCTTCTCCTCTGCAACATCCTTACCTAGAGGTCTCCTAAACAGTAAGAGGTTACAGAGACTGGAATGGATGGATGGATGGATGGATGGATGGATGGATGGATCATAGATGGATGATGGATGGATGGATAATAGCTGGGTGATGAGTGGATGGATGGACTGAAGCTATAATAATAGCTAGCTCTCATAGAATATCCAATAAGTGCCATCATTTGAGCCCAAGGCTTTACCTGTCACATTTTCTTCTCAATCAATCCCCATGGTATCCTAAAGAAGAAAGTTCCATTAATCTTTCCTCCTTCACAGATGAGGAAACTGAGGAAATGGCTAGTAAGTAGCACAGTCCTTATTTGAACCGCATCTGTGTACCATTAAGCCTTTTCCTTATCCACTAACCTACATCTCACCTCAAGAGATGAAATGTTACACCATGCACTGTTTACACCTTGTCACGTTGTTATAGTGGAGACTGAAATTTTTCTCCCTCATGCAGCTAAAGATGCTGGGGGGGTGTGAGGGGAAGCTAGAAACTGACAGGTATCTCTGTTCTCTCCCAAAGTAGCTCTTTCACTTTTCATTGCTGACCAACTTCTAAAATGTCAGTGGTATACTAATGTGGTTAACTGTTTGCCTGGGGCAGAAAAATAAAGCTTCTGGCACGCAATTAAAACCTCGTCTTGCCCAATTGGGCAACTAATGGGATCAGCAAGAATGGAGGCTGCCTAGTTAAGGCATAGTTTGTATCTCAGATCCATTTCATGGGGTAAGTGACATAGTGGCAGAGGGAAGCTGCCTGATGGTTCAATTTGAGACTTAATTAGGGAGTCCACAAAGCTACCCTTGACTGCTCATGTGAGTTCACGTGCAGGCTCTTACACACTGTGATCACAAACACTTGCAGAGGCTCCTAGAAACTGAGCTTCCCTCTGGTGGGCCCATAGAGCTCTCCTGTCACCCTGTGCTCTGACCCACGCGTGAGGATGCACCAGGAACAGTCTAGTTCAGACAGTGACGTGTGCTTAGTGATCTTGTTCCCAAGTGCAAGGACTTCTGCCCACCATGGTTAGTCAGAAATAAATACAAGGTGAGGGTTTGTTCACAATGGATCACAATAAGCACCAGAATTCTCTGGCCTTTAAAGGTATTTCCAGGAGCTTCAAGTCCATGTTAGGGATCCTTATCCCCAGTTTTGCTATTAAAAGAGGTGTTGGGACAGTCTCAGCAAACTCAGTTAACCGTGTTAGTTTTAGTTCATAGTGGTCAAGAAATGTTCATTGAAAATCAGCCTTATGTGAAACATGCCAAGTATGATGTTTGCATCCATTGAGTAAGATAAATTCCCTGTGCAGCAGACATTAGGGGTGGGGTAAAGGCAGACAAGTAAATATCTGAGAATAACTTTAGACAGTGAGAGATATTATAAAGAAAATAAAACTGATAAAGTGATAGTGAGGGACTACAAACGGTGATGGGGAATGACATCAAGGACAATAGAGAGAAGTGACATTTAAGCTGAGACCAGAATGCTGACAAGAAGTCATTCACACACAAAAATCTGGAGGAGGAAGGAAGAGCATTATAACTGAACAGCAAGTGCAAAGGTCCTGGGGTGAGAATGAATCACTTGGCTTTGTTCTTTCTAGAGCAGAAAGATGGCTGCTGGAGCACAGTGGAGAAAGGCCTTTATTATTTGCAATAAATACATACCTAACACTTCCTACGTCCAGGCCCTGCACTGAGCACTTTTATAAATATTTCCTCTTGTGACCCTCACAGAAAATACAGGAAGTAGACATTATTTTCTCCATCCAGGTGAGAAAACTGGTCCTCAGACATGTTGAATAGCTTGTGTAAAATCACAGAGGTAGGATGTGGGGAAACGTGTTTAGCTTCCAAGTTCATTCTTTCGGTCTCCAAGTATATTGCTTCTAGACTTTGAGATTAGATTGTATGTGGTGGCAGAGAATGTTAGGGGTGTGTGTGTGTGTGTCTGTGTGTGTGTGTGTGCACGCACGTACATGCCTAATAAGTGATGTCTTGGGGTTTCTCAAATCCTATCAGTGGCTTTATTATCATTCATGTTTTATTTCATAAACCCTTCAACATTGCAATCTAAAACCATGCACTGGGCGCAGCGTGGATGTTTGAGTGGGAGGACCCAGCAATGAGAGGGTGGCAGAGAGCTTTGCAATGCCTACTAAGGCCTGCTCTCGCTTGAGGGGGTGTTACCTCCCAGAAGGAAGAGGAGGGTGGTGTCAAGTTACAAGGTTACATGTGTGACTTTTGCCAGGCTTGGTGACAACAACACCAACTTTTCTTTTTGAACAAAAGAGAGAAAGTGGAATGTGTGAATGACTGCCCTTCAAGCTGTTTCTTCATACCCAGGTGACAAAAAGTCCCTGGAACATTCCTGTCTGTCTTTCTGGCAAATCAACTGCCACAATCTGGCAGAGTGACTCAACGATCAGCCACTCGGGAACAGGCAGTGCAGTCAGTATGACTCTTCTTGGTCTTGTACCAGCTGGTCATTGTCCTTTTGGTTATAATGAGTGGTGATTATGTCCAGGGGCAAACAAGCCAGAGTCCCCAAGATCAAGCACATTTGAATTAGTCCAGGGTTTTAATCTTGATACTGTTGACATTTTAGACCAGATGATTCTTTCCTGTGGGGGCTCTCCTGTGTATTGTAGAATGTCTGTGGCCCCCCACCCCAAAAACTGATGGCCAGACAGGTGTCCAGACATTGCCAGTGGTCACCTAGAGGCACCCCTGCCTCCCATTTAAGAATCACTGTCTGATTCAAATAGTTCCATTTACTAAAAATGGAATCTATTCTTGGTTTAACTCCAAAAGAATAAAAATACACTCAAATATACGAATGCTGGAGTTAAAAATAGCTTTGATGGCTATTTAAAGTTTTTGCCTTAGGAAAAAAAAATGAAGGCGACATCAGAAAAATTGATTGGATTTGTACAAATTCCATGGCAGAGTCTGAAAGATGTTTTTGTTTTTCTGTCTTGCTAATTAGCTAGGATAATGAATGCTAGCTGCTCTAACAAACAACCCCAAATCAGAGGGCTGGCACAGAAATGCTTACTTTTCATGCACCCAATGTCTGATGCTGGTGTCTTGGGCGGGGCCTTCTTTACTGGACAGCTATCCTGTCTGGAACATCTAAATTTTGGTTTCCGTAATTACTGATGAAGGTATGGGTGAGTCCTGGAAGCGATGTACCTCGCTTCTGCCTGCATCCCATAGGTCAGAATTCAGATCACGTGACCTCGACCAAGCTTTCAGGGGAAACTGGGCTGTTAGCCTCACTGTAGGAAGAGAAAAGAAAACAAGATTTGGCAAACATAACATTACTCTCCCCAGATCCCAGATATCAGAGCTTTAGCTAGTTAAACAGTGATCAAAATACTATTGATGTGTTTCTAATAGTCTGGACTGCAAATAGACACTGTTTATTATAGCATCATCTTTGCTAAATATGCCTTTCACCAGAATTGCTAAGATGCGCCACTTCCTACCCTCCATCATGATCTTACATCTATGAATGTAAGATCAGTACATTCGGTCAGTATGATGTATGGACATCTGAACTCATTGGTGTTGGACCTAAAAGGTCTCATACCGTTATTTCTGGTGCCTTCCATTAGGATAACAGATTGAGAGTTGGCTGACATTTTCTGGGCTTTCTGAGAAAACAAAAACTGTATTGTCATGCCAGCAGATTTCAGTTCTTCCCTGGATTTCTTGTAAACTCGACAAGCCCCAATTGGAGCAACTCCTGGCTTGTCCACACCCCAGTTTCCTTCTCTAAGTGCCACATTTCCCTGACCACTGCTCCAGCTACAATGGGATTTCTTAAGAAATGCATATCTGTGGCTTTAATCCTTTGCCTAAAGGACATTCCCCATTGTTGTGGGATTCAAGTCCTGATGTATTATCATCTACCCAAAACATCTTTCTGGCTCTCTTTCCAGTTATGTATCCAAGGGTAGCCTGGTCGTCCACCTAGAAGGCCTTTCAAAAAAAAAAAATGCTGAATGAATGAATTTATAGGATGCAGTGAGCTGGGCATGATTGCAAATGTAAAGTTTCCCCTCCCCCTTTTACACAGAAATCCACCTGTTTCAGTTCCTTATGTCAAAACCTCAAGTGTTGAGACTAGTTACTATTTTCCTGGGAACTTACATGTCATTTAGTAACTACTCCACATGTACATACCTGAAGATGTGCTTATGCATGTGTATATGTTAGTCTTACCTGAAGGCGTTTCACACACAGCCATGTGTGGTATGTATATGCACACTTAGACACACTTCAACAGACTCAGTGATTGCACGTTTGTGTAAGTATGTGCATTTACATATCTATGCCCATTTTTTTCTGATCTTCCTAACACCATGTTTAGGGTAGAATGCCTGAACTGCAGTTTGTAAAATAGATGTGGAAACTGAGCCTCGCCCAGGGAATTGACTAGAAGAGAGTGACTCACCGGTGGTCACAGAGTTAGGTTTTAAATGGAGACCCAGCCAGCCCCGAAGTCTAGACCTTTGTCTTTCTGTTACACTGCCTTTCTAGAGCTGTGCCGCTTCTAATTTCATGGTAACATTTATACTGTAAACAAAGTCACTGTTTCTCATAAATAAGCAAATGAAATTGACATCTAGACTAGAAAGCAGAGGACTGTCGCCTGTATCTTCTATAATAGGATTCTGAAAGATTTTTGACCATCTCCTCTTAGGACAGGGTTTCATATTTCCTGCTAGGCATACACCAAAATTTGATTCCTGTTTATTAAAAGAGCTTGGCATCATTTTGGTTTTTTTTTTTTATTATTATTTAAATGGAAACAAAGCATGGCGAGTCCAGTGAATTTGCTCAAGCTTTGCACTCAAACAGCAGAAGAAAGTGTGCTTTCCTTTGCAAGATTGGCTGGTCAGCGCCCCCCTCCCCAGTTTGGGTGAGGTCAGTCCCTGTTATAGGCACCATGCTATGAGGCAGAGGATGTTTAGCGGCATTGTGGCCTCTTGGGTACCAAGAGCATCTTCTTCCCCAGTTTGACAATCAAAAAATGTCTTGACATTGTCAGATGTACCGTGCATTGAAAACACTGATATATATGCATTTTTAAAAGGTTTCTGATCAAATAATGGCAAAGTTAATGCTATTAAAATAGGAGACCTTTCAAGAACCAAAGAGCATGTGTGTGGTTTCTCCAGGTGAGGAATTGGAGGGGAGTTTGGGGGATACTACTGAGAATCTAAGTATGCCAGACAAGCATCTCTCTGACTTTTCTCACTCCCGTCTCAAATCCCAGCCCCTTCCATGGTGGTTCTTTCAAAAGGACAGAAAGACAATAAAAAAAAAGAAAAGTTAAAAAAAAAAAAGGCAGTTTCAAAATTACATGGCCTTACAGTCCGTCCGGCTAATAGAATTATGTGCCACAGCTTAAATTTAGACATCGAGTTTCATCTCTTACTTAAATGTATCTGTGTGTTTTAATAGGAACATTCAGCTTTGCTTTTATTAATGCAAAAACATTAAGGCACCAGCCCTCGATCCGAAAGCCTTAAAGGGCTGTTTCCAACAGAACCTGTCATAAAATGTGCTCTCAAGCGTGTCCCCTTTAAGAGACTCCAGAATTAAATGTTCCCGTATGTGAATTTTATTTTGTACAGCACATTTGCTTTATGGCTACAATTAAGTTAGATGTGCCGATAACAATGTCTGTTTTCCATTTTAAATCGCACATTTCAGACAGTGTGCATTGTTTTATTATCTAATCCACATGCTTTTAATTGCAATTATGGTCCCTTATGAGTCCCCTGGGAGGGCATGATTGCAATTAAAAATGTAATTTAAATGTTAATTAATTACATTCATTTTCTAAACTGGGAAAATTTCATTTATTATTTTCATGTGTTGTGCACTTATCCTAAATGCATTACCTTCTAAATGTTTTTTTTCCCTAAATTAAGTGTTATGTTTATAAAACAGGGTGTTTAATATCCTTTAAAATTTTTGTGAGGGTGTTTGTGCAAATTATTACTTTAAATTAATTGATTCTGAGCTATATGCACGAGCTATCTGTTCTCTATATAATAAAAATAATTTTGTTGATTTTTCGCAGGCAAAAGTATAGCATCAAAATATATGCCTTTCTCATTTATTTTTCTGATAGACTTTGATGTGGAGAGGAAAGCCATCCTTTTTTTTATTACTATCATTATAATTTTTTTAAACAAAGGAAGAAAGGTATTGTTACTACAAATGATACAGATCATTAATATGAAGAGGGTTTTCCCTCTAGATGAAAATTGCAATCTAAGGAAGAAATTTATAGTTAGATTAATAAGTCATCCTGCCTCACAGGAATAAATAAGGAGGAATAAAAATAAGCCAGTGAGATCTGAAGCTTTAAAAATCATTGTAACTTTCTTCAAAAAAGAAAAAAAATTGTTTTATGCATATCTCAGTTTATCGGAGTAGGTATATCAGTTTCTGTCATTTGCTTAGCATGTGAGGGTCACTTCAGAAATGAAAAATTATAAGGAAACTTCTCTCTGCTCTACACCCTGAGCCATATCAGTTTGGGCAGTTTTATGATTTAAATGTGAATCCCAAGAGAACAAGTTCAAGTCCAAGTATACGCGACATGAAATCCATTAATAAGGCCTTTTGTGAATTTTCCCCCTTCGGTTTCTTCTCCAATTTGCCAAATCTTTCTTTGGCTATTTTATTTTATAAATATCTGTTATATCTAAAATATTCAATAGATATTTTAGAAAAATTCTAGTCAATCAACACTTGTTAGCTAGTGCCTCGCCCCGCGTACGTGCTCTGTGGACAGCAAAGGAAGGAGCAAGAGGAAACAGCAAATCTAGGTTTAGAATTCTTGCCAAATATCTCCGGGGTTTACTCTGCGGGCTGGGCTTGAGTAACTGGTAACTTTTACTTTCTGATTATTTGGTTAAACACTTGATTCTAGGAAGTAAGTACTATCACTATCTCTGTTTAGGGAAACTGAGACACAGAATATTCTGGTAATTCGTTTAAGTCAGGATCGGTGCTGCCTCCAGATGCTGCATTCATTCTGTGTGCTTAATTCAGGGCCAAGTACATGGGAACTCCAGGGATGGACCCCACGATGCAAGAAGGGGGCCCTGTTCTCCAGCCCAGCTCCTTGGGTGTAAGGCCACTTAGCAACTGTGTGACCATGCATGACTTAACCTTCCCCTGGAAGCCTCTGCTTCCTCTCCTGTGCAGTGGGGTGATCACTGAGAACACCTGGCCTGCACAGCACTGTCCAGCTCAATGGCCATCCCTTCAGAGTGATGACTACCCCCCCACACACACCCCCATGAGAATAAGGTCCTGGCCACAAGGCAAATGCAGGAGAAAACGGAGACACACAGGATGCTGGGGCCATTGGGAGGCGGAGAGCTTTCTCCTATGTTTCATAGCTCTAGTGTCTTCAGAATGAGGGACCCAAGATGCCCACAGGCCAGAGCAAAAGCGGGATGTTGGGGCTACAGTGAGGTTCCCACCTGCCCAGCAGCAAAGTAGAAAATGGGGGCAAACAGGAAGGGCATGGATGGAGAATAAGCAGGAAGTCGACCCCTTTGTTAATACTGAAATCTATGAACTGTCCAATCTCACCGCCCCTCCCACCAAAAAAAAAAAAAAAAAAGCAAGAAATTCCTTGCTTAGACCTGCACGTCCCCACTAGCCTTTGAAAACTGGGGACTCCCCATAAGTCCTGCCTACCTCATTAGCAGCCCTCACCAGGCCAGCCCTAAAGGCGCGGGCATCTCTAATGGCAGCAGTCAGGTGGGGGTGTCTGGCCTTTCACCTCCTCGCTGCCCACCCCTCCCGGCTCCTCGCCTGCGCAGGAGGGTGGCAGCCTGACCCCGAGGGTCACCTAGGGCTTTGATTTGCAGAGCAGTTACCCTGATGCCCTGATGTCCCGGCTTCGGGGCGTGTCGAGGCTTTCCTGAAATGGAGTTTGGGGGCGTGGCAGTCCAAGTCCAAATTCTTGGAGTGATTTTTAGACAAATCCAGAGTAACACAGAAGCTATTGTTCGGGTCCCAAACAAAAATGGCCTAGTGACTAAAAAAAAAAAAAAAAAAATGTGGGAGGATGGAAAGAAAAATGAGGAGAAACGTGAGTGGGCCAGGGTTAGCACTGACCGCTGAGGGTCTGCGTGGAGCGTGTCCTTTGTCTGCAGTCTTCTCCTTCTTATACAGATGCTGCCATTGGCTGGGCTTTGGGATGAAATGCAGGAGCAGCACCTGGTGGATGCAGAGTGACCCGGGCGTTTCCTTTCCTTCCTGCCCCCGGGGCTTGGGAGTGATGCCCAGCGGGCAGCCGTGAGCCAACCAGGAGGAAGGTCCGCCCTTAACTAGTGTTAACCCTTTTCCTCGAGGACACATGGTCTCACCTCCGGAGCCTGCTCCTTTCACGCTCTCGCCTGATCCTCACAAGCCCTGGCCAAGAGGGCAGGGCCACCTTCTCACCTCACCCCAGACTTGGCTGCTGGGTGGGGCGGGTGGGATGGGCACCAGCTGTTCTAGACCATGCAGTGAATCAGGAATTCATGCCAGAAGAAGTTCTGCCTGCTCATCTGAGGCCTTAAAGTTCCCTCTGTGGTTCCAGACCCATGGACTTGATTAGGGGTGTCACATGTTGTGATCCCCCCATCTTAAGTCCATTCTAGTTTTTATTGAGCATGTATTATGTGCTAGCTGCTCGCCTGGGTGAGGGGAAGGTCGTGGTGACCAGAACAGCGCCTTATTCTCAAGGGTATTATTTTCTAGCAAGGGCGAACCCAAATTTAATAAATACATAAATAAAGTAACTTCAGATAATCACACGTGCTGGGAGACACACACACCTTCACCGCGACACCTGGCCTCTATGAGGCAGTCGGATTCCCCCCTTGTTCTTTCACTCTCTCGGGGCAGGCAGGTTATCTGCCATGATGCGTATTCTTTACTGATAAGGTCATGGATTTTCCCAGATTTTCTTTCTCCATATCTTTCCCAGTTTTCCTTCCATTCCTCTCCCTCTTTCTTTCACCCATTCTACCCCCCCTCCTATCTTTAGATGCTTCCAGAAAGGTCTCCTAAAAACCCCTCTTGGACCAACACCAACCTTGTCCTCCTCCACGTCACTGGATACCTGTAGCAGCAGGTGCTGTAGAGACAGCGCTAGAAACCTTTGGGGAGGAGGCAGCTGCTGGGCTCAGGGTGCCTCCCCTTCGGTCCCCAGGGCGGGAGTCATCAAGCAAGTTTCTCAGAGCCCTTCTAATTGGAGGTTGCCAGGGAGCTGTGGAACGATGAAGAGCCAAGGGAGACCCAGACTGGGCTGAGCCCTCCCACCCCTGCAGCTTTCCTGATGCACCTGCTGTGGCTGGCGACCCCTATGGTACAGAGCACCCCGAGGGTACCATGGGGCTCCAGTTACGGTCACAGGACCTTCCCAATTTCACCAGCACTGTAGTTCAAACATATTTTTATTTGTGAGTGTGTTGCTTTATGACTTTTGTAGCCTACTTGCCTTACGATGGGAAGCAGACAATCTGAAGCAGTTATAGGGATTAGCACGTTGTCACCAAGCAGGACTTTGATTCTGGTGGGGATTAAGACGGCCACAGTTTACGAAAGGATAAAGGGCTAGTATAAACTCTAAGGGTTTGGCCTAGTGCATCTCAATATTTTTTTACTAAGTATCACTGCATTTTTTATATCAATTTCAGCTGTGCCCTCTGGTATGTATACATGCGTCCCATTACGTTAAGTTCACACTGAAATTCCAATTCTATCCTTTACCATACAGTGGACCCCACTTTACTCAGTTACCCACCCTGCCCCCCCGTCCCTTCTGGTAGCCACTGATTTGGTCTTATAGTCTAAAATTTTATTTTTGTTGTATTTGGTTCATTCATTTGTTTATTTTCTCTATACATCGCATATGAGTAAAATCGCACGGTGTCTGTCTTTCTCTGGCTTGTTTCAGTAACATAATACCCTCTCGGTCTCTCACATCATTGCAAATGGCAGGATTTCAACTTTTTTTTTTAATAGTTCAGAGTATCCTGTTGTGTATCCAGACCACATCTTCTTTGTCCCATCCTTGGAAAGGCCCGTTGCTTGCAGCTCATGGCTCTTGTGAATAAAGAGCATCTCAGATGTTAATGTTTATAGGAATCACCTGGGAATCTCACTGACATGCAGACTCCAATGCAGCCATCCGGGGGGGGGGGCTGAGATTCCTCATTTCTGAGGAGCGTCCCGTGTGCAGCTGCTTCTGATCCTCGGCCACACTTTGGGAAGCCAGGCTCAAGGCTTGAGGTTTCACTCCAGTTCTGTCCCTGGAGGCTGCATTACAACCTTCCTGGACTCAGGGTATCTTCACCTTTGGGGTCCCTTTCCCCATAAAAAAATGTTAAAAATTGAATTTTATGGTTGCATTGCTATAAAGACACATGCAATGCTTTACTGCATTATATCTAAAAATGTTCTTCTACCCCCAAGTTAAATTTTCTTTAAAATTTATTTATTGATTATAAAAGAAAAGAAAATACTTTCATGGGCTTCAGTTTGGCCCTCCCAGCTCTATCCCCAGGGTCCACAATGGAGAATTTGACCCACTGTCCCTTACCGATCAGGTGCTGCGTCTCTGTGTTTCCTCATCTGTGAAATGGGGATCGCAAGACCTGCCCCATTGCTTTGTGCCTTTGCATAGCGAATAGTGCCAGGTACACACTCTGGGAGCCTGAGCTTTTGTTACTAAAAGTTGCCTGACTCCTGGCAACTGTCAGTGTTTCCTGACCTATTGAAAGTCAGATTCTCCATACATTATGGCGCTTCTCTGGAAGCTCTGCTTGATGTGTCCCACTGGTTACATGACCTGGATAATTTCCATAAATTAACCTCTTTTACCTTCCATTTCTGTGCTACCCTGCTGTTCCCCTTCTAGAAGGGCCCCGTCATCTCTCGGATGAAGCAGACAGCAGTGCCACCCTGCCTTCTGCCCTGACACTCAGAGCCCCCGCGAGTGCGCAGGCATTCATTTCCCGCTCGCTCTCTACACTCATGGTTTCGATGGAAAGGCAATACAGCCTGATGGATCTTGAACGAGCTGTCAATTTCTCTGCCTGTCACTCAAGGGCTCGGAGGGGAAGCAGCACAGGCTAATCGCGGAAACCATGGCCGTCCTGTTTTCATGGCCTTTGTTTCTTTTAACTCCTGTCTCCTCTTGTTTTTACCATTCTCGATTCCAAGGGTTCATCCATGGAAAGGCAGGCTGGAGATGGAGCCCAAGCTGTGTTTGGGGGTGGGGTGGGGTAAGAGGCGAGGAAGCACCTCAGCTGATTAAATGTATACACCAAAGGTAAATTACATCCCAATTTCCTGTGAAAATTAAAATAAGGTGGTTTCAGAGTACAGGAAATCTAATCATATTTTATGAGGTTTGATAAAATCCTCTAGTCCCATCAAGGTGATAATCATCACTAGGCCATCAGCCTCACTTTATAGGATAGAGGGGAATGACACTAATTTTCCTTTGTAATAGTTTTGATACATCCAAATAGTCCCAGCATCCAGCATCAACTGATACAGAACCTGCTATAAATTTGGATATTTCAAGTATGCCCTTTTTTTATTTCCTCCACTGGGAATTCCAACCACACGTACGCTCTGAACTAATAATTTCAGAATGTAAAATTTCGTAGGCACTTTGCATAGCCATTCAGAGCATTCACTCATTACACGCATGTGCCATGCTTTTTAGTATGTTTTTTAGAGAAGAGAGACACATCAAAACCCTGCCAACTGCTCCAACTGTTGATTTGGTTTCTCTTCGTCACAGTCCTCAATCTCTTTCTTTGATAAATTTTCTGATCCCAAGGCCTTTATTGATGGAAATGCTGATGCTTTTTATTCCAAGAGTATCTTTTTTCTCAAAGGAGATTTTGGTTTAAGCATCTTCCTCATCTGTCTTTCCAAGTGCTTCTTCCAGATTTACTCCCACCACTTCCCGCCCTGGGCTTCATGGCCAACCTCAATTATAAAACAGAAACTGGGCGGAGGAGTACTCGAATCTCTAGATGGGAAATGTGGAAAATATGCAGCAGCATTCTCCAAGCTTTACTTCTTACTTAGTCCCACGAGCCACATCAGTAATCTCCGCCTGACAGATAGCACACGAGAAGTTTTAAACATTTATCGGAAGCAGTAGGATGCAAAGGATCCGGGCAAGGGTGAGACACCGGATGGACATGCTGTTGGGAGTCAGGGTGGGTCACAGGTGGCTGACAGCCCTGGGGGCTCAGGTGCCCCCCCGAATGGGCTTTCTCTGGGGCTGCTCAGCATGAACATCTCCCGCTGGTGCCCCGCTCCCTCTGCTCTGCTGTCCCCTGGTCTCAACCCCATCCCAGTCTCCTGGCATCCCTTCCTGTTAAAACATCTCTCTTTAACAGCATCACTCACATGTCTTTCTAGAGCCTTTGGCCCTTCTGCACGAGTACCTTATAAATCTTCAGTTCAAACCAAATCATACTGGGGGCCAGAAAAGATAAATGCCAGTTTTTTTCATCGTCAAGGTAACGATAACAGATTCACTAGAATTTACATAGCACCAAAGTCGATTTACATGCTTATTTACTCTGTTGTTCTCTTTTAAAAAAATGAAGTTACCCTAGCAACTGTAATATCACATGATTTCAGACTAACCATAATAGAAACACCTTCTAAAAAGAAAATACACATTTCACCAGATGCATCTTATAGACGCATAAACTGCCATTTATAGATTTTGATCCATTTTAGAAATGATGGGGTGAGGTTCATGCAGCATTGAGTACTTTTCCCATTAATTACTCCACTGGCTTCAGAGACACTATCATGAGAAGGAGAGACTTGAAGGGAGGGGATGCCTTGGACCCTGTACAGGGCCTGTTGATAGGGTTATCTGCTGTATCTCGTTAGCACATCAGCAGAGAGCACATTAGCAAGTTCCATCCTTCATTACATGTTTGCATATGGATAGAATTTATTACTTCATTCAAACTTTATTCTAATTTTAAGAATGATGGCATTTTCCCTGGAGAGATGGTTTGCTTTGTCTAGAATGGAATATTCCAAGGAAGCTACCCTAAAGAAAAAGATATTGCAAAGATTTGTCAGTATGGTTTTCATTCCATGTTTACTATTTAATTTGTTTAAGTGTGGAGTGAAAGCTTCTTTCCATCTAGGGTGACTGTTACTGATGTCAGTTCAGTCTTGCCTGCTGAGGGTACGTAGAGCAATAAAGGCGTGAACTTGTAGCTCCCGGAATTCACATAGGAAGGTCCACACTGCCAGCGTCTTCCTTTTACACTCTCTTCGCTGGGTCAGGCATGTGGCTTCTGGAAGTCAGGCTTTGCATCTTGTAGACAACAGAAATCAGATTCCACTGTCTCCTACTCAGACCCCCCAATGACTGCCCAGGACCCTCAGCTGAAACCCAACTCCTTACCATGTGAGCTGACCCAGGCCTGTCCTTCCTATCGCTGGGCAGTTCACAGCACCCAGTGCTGTGGCCTCGTCCTGGATGAGGCCTCCTGCTTACCTGGCTTACCCTCAGTTACCTTCACTGCTTCGTCATCACCTGCTCGTGCCGCACTAGAGGATGGCCTCCCTGACCGTGTATCTGCCTCATAGTTTCAGTCACTCTCTGAATCGCCACTGTGTCTCCGTGTGGACTTGTTTCGCGTCCATCTCCCCAACAAGAGGGAGACAGCACAAGACCGGGAGCGTGATGTCCAACATGCCCCGGCTCCCAGAGCCAACCTGGAGCCTGAGGACAGTTCTGTGCAAATTTCCTCTATAAATGAAAGTGTGAAAGACGGTCTGAATGAATTCTGTTTCTAACAGATCAGGGCAATAAATAGAAACTCAGTGTCTCCCTTGAAAACAAATAACGCTGGAAAGATGAAACCCAGAAAGACTGAGTTGGCAGAGCCGAGCAGCCTTAGACAAATCCGAAGCCCGCGAGAGTAGGGAGTAGAGGCTGTTGCTTTTGTTGTGACATTGACAGCTGTTGAGACAACTGGTGTCATTGGCCAGAGAAGTTCCTGTTTAACAAAACATGGTTAAAAAAAAAACAACAGAGCTGACTGAAGGTGAAGGAGGTGAAGAAGCAACAGCCATGATGTATGGGTCTCCCTGCTCTGCCTCCAGCTAATGTGTGTTATTCCCAGAGTACTTTGTGTTAGGAAATTATGCATCAGCCAGGCCATATCGCCTCATCAGACACCTACTATGTGCCATAGTAGTGTGGATGCACTTACGTCTTCCATCCCCACCCAGTTCCCTCCAGAGTCCCCGCCTTTCCTTCCTTCAATATTTAGTGAGCTCCCCGAGTCTCCAGCAGTTTGAGGAGCTCCCTTCACTGTCCATTTAGCAAATGCGGGCTGAGAACTCCGGGCAGGTGGCAATGCAGCTGCCCCCAGATGGGTGGCATCTGCCCTCTGGAATTCCCAGTCTGCAGACAGCCAGGGAAGGGTTGGTTGGATGTCATTCAGCAAATCCTTATTTCATGGCATCATATTCATTAAATGGACTGACTCCATCGGTTCCTTTGAAATTGGTGATCATCAATTAAAACGGTGCCCCTTTGCCAAAGTGTTTCCCTCACCTTGGGTAACCCGAGGCTTCCTTTGGAGGAATGTGCTCAGCGTACAAAGCCACCAAATCGGGATGAGTTAGCGGGAGGGTTTTTGTCACCCTTTATTCCCAGATGCTTAAAGTATGAGCCTCTGTCATCTGTCTCTGCCTGTATCCTTCTCTTTCTGGAAAGAGCTTGGAGCCTCTGTGCGTCCAGCGTGCAATACCCCCAAATTTGACTATCACCTGTTATCTACCGGCCTTTAATGAAGGGACCTCATGTCTCTCTCACAATTACCCAGCTAAGATGGAACTTTAAAACCCTCAAGTCAGGACCGTGGGTGCCCCCCATAGTCCCCGCCTCTCTTGAACTTGGCGTTGAGAGCAAGAGCTGAGCAAGCAGTGCGTTTCAAGCTCATTTTTCAGGGTTGCTCCAGGAACAGTGTGTCCTGGGTCCCTGATGGAGGAGGGGCGTGGTCCTTCCCTGGCTGGTGGACAAAGATGGAGTAATTGGGGCATCCTCAGGGCACGTCCAGCCCCAGCCCCGCCCCTGCTGTTGCGGGAAAGGTCTGAAGATGTGTGTCTCACGGGGAACACCTCAGGTCTCCCAAAGTGTAAGGGCTTCTTTGGAGAATGACTGGGAAAACATTAGGGTGTGGAGCCCCAAGATTTCAGGGGGCAGGATCACATCTTCTGCACCTTGAATGAAGGTGGTTCCCCCAAGTCCACACTGCACTGGCCTGGCCCACCCCCTCCAGCTGTGACTCTGTGCCCTTGCAAAGAGACAGGGAGACCAAAGTCTCCTTGGTGAAAGGGGTGGGGGGCTGTGCTCAGGGCTTGGGGGAGAGGTGTTTAGAAAGTTCTTTGATCAAATTGTAGGAGATAATTCACCCGGACGGGATTCTTGGGTCCCGTGTATGAGCAGGTTCCTTGTACACAGGTGCACACACACATACACACACGTTTAAACAAAATGAGATGCTAATACACATGCTGTTATATAACCTACTGTTTCAGTCAATAGTATCTATGTTTCATGTCAATTATCTTTTTAATATCTAGTCCATAGTCTTATTTTTCCAATTGCACAAAAACATTTTCAGCCGAGTTGATGAGACTACTATCAACCACAGGACCAGATGTTGCATCCAGTGCTTCACCCCATAAGTCTTTCTCTAACCTAGCACAGTTCCTTCTGGATGACCCAAAATTAGGGAGGAGATCAAGCCAAAGTCCTGGAGGTCTTCCTTTTGATTCTCTCCAGCAGCCTCTCGTTGTCATTAGTTTGTCCCTCTCCACTCCTCCCATAGAAGGGTACATAGACCCCCAGTGTTCAAAATGGGCTTGTCTTTACCAAAGCACATCAGAGGTGTAGGCTGTATTGCAGTGCATGTGCAAATACATCATGTGCGTGCTCCAAAATTAGTGATGCTGACAAAAGCCCCAAACGAAGGAGGGGGCAGCTGGGTACTCCCTTCACAGGGTACACCCCACCCCAGTATTAGAAAGTCTCACTAAGTGGATGTCTAGATCCCCATCAACCATCCAGCTAATGGTTTTAGCATGAATTAGTAATTTTTTACCTGAATCAGTAATTTAATTAGGATTTTTTTAATGACATATCTCTGCACCTGTCGTTAGAATACATCATGTTATTCACTCGACACTTGGACTCCTTTGCAATAGGAGTGGAAGGTGGAGAATGGTCCAGGGTGCACATCACTATGTTAAGACCTGACAGTGGGTGAATTTTTCCCAACAGTGTAAGGGGAACACCGTGACACTATCCTATGCCCTCTCCCCTCACAGCAATAACCACTGATTTGACTTCCCCTTATCACACTTTTATTAGCTTTAATCACATGTTTCTTTGATTTCCCCTGATTTAACCCAGTGGGGTAGTGGTGCCAGTTTGTAATGTCCAACTAGAGCCCAAAGTATATCACTATCTTCAGTGAGGTCTTGAAATTGGCCAGGGTAGGGATATTTACACCATAGATATTGGCAATTGCTGTAATTTAGGCCTTTTCTTTTAGCTGGGTATTAAACATTTACCACTGCTTTAAGCCCTCGATTTTTTCAAGCCTGACTCAAAATCAGAATGGCCAGAAGAATTTTCTATAAAGCACGTCTCAGAATGCCACCTCAACTGTCCTGTCTTGAAACTCTAGGTTGGAAGCTCTGCAAATCAGTGTCTTTGATCGAACTCTGCAGGAAGTTGTTTGAAGGTTTGAGGACAGTGGTCAGGCGGTCAGCTCTAGGAAGGAAATTCAGCATATGTGCTCATGTCCCCTTCACGTTTTCTGAGTGCCTGGCTTGCTGTCTTCCCCACCTGTAAGGTGCTGGCGGCAGGATGTCACTCCAAGATAGCCCCATTATTGAAGGTGCTTTCTTTGCACCTGCCTGCAGCATGCATCCCAACATCCTTCCTCACTGCCACCCGCCTTTGCTCTGCATCTTTTATCCCATTTCCAAGTCATTCTCCGTCTGGCATCCACCTAAATACAACCACTCAGGGAGGGAGGCAGCAACACATTAACAATCCTCTCTCATCAATCACCCGGGGCTGGGTTACCTCTTGGCAATCTAAACATGAAATGCTGCCCCTACGTGGGGGCAGGGTGTGGGCAGGAATATGAGGGTCTAAAAGGGGGGAAAAAACAAACAAACATGCACGGGCCAGCTAGAGAGAAACCCCGAGGGCATCATCTCCCTAATTGCACTTTTGCCATTTGTCATGGAGCCGATCCATCCGGAGGCTGGTGCTGGGTGTGTGTGGCCAAAATGAGGCTGAAGGGGCGGAAGCCTCTGCCCAATCAATTTCCTTGGCCCGAGCCTTTGGAATCCAATACAATGTAGATGCAGGACAGGGAGAATGATTTGACGCTCATCACATGTCTGGGGGCCGCCTGGCCAGTGGAAAAAAATAATGTCATGCCCAGATGAGCATTGTTAGCCTCTGGCTGCGACACCAAAAGGCTGTGGCCGTGTGAGAACGGTTCCCTCCACGCTCGCGCGAGGTGGCTCTTCCTTCTGAGCCGCTATTGATTGGGTATCGGTGGGCCCCTCGCGCCCCCCCAGTGCCATTTGTCATTTCTGATATAATATCGTGTTATCGTTTAAAGCCGTAATGGGAGAGGTGTCTGTGTTTAAAGCAAACGGCGTCTCGAGCTGTGATAAATGGCTGCGTGGCCTTTGTTTCTGCGGTGCGCGCAGGCAGCTGGCTGTTGGCTTTACCTTTTATCCAAGAATAACTGCGGGATGGTCTCTGGAAGCAGCAGTATCGTTTTGTCAGATGGAGTTCGTGGCGAGCCGGGTGGTCCTGCAGGACAGCTGTGGGGCTTGAGCACCGACAGGATGTGAGCGGGGGCCTGGGGTCGGAGACGACTCCAGCCCCACGTGGCTGCTTTTGGTTGAAAAGTTCTCGGTGCTGTTTTTTAAGGTGAGAGGACAGGACATGCTGATGGGAGAGGAAAGAAATGTGCTTTAGAGCAAAATTTTATTCCAGTGGAAGCTTTGTGAGAAGGTGTGATCTGAGTGGGGGGTTATTTGACGTGGCTGAGGTGGGCCCGGCATCTCCGGGGCTAGGATGCGCCCTCAGAGGACACCCCACCTCCTGGGAACGGGGGTCCCTTCATCTGTCATGGTAGCCCCGACACATGGCAGGAGGGAGTCTGGGAGCTCCCAGCCCCTGCATCTGAAGGGACTCGTGGGTCCCCAGCCTGGCGCCTCATCCATCAGAACAGACAGTTTGTCAGAAAAAGTGTGTGATGGTTTGGTGCACACAATCCCCCTCTCAAAATTCATGAAAACCCAAGTGCTCCCCTAATTTGAAAGTGACTGCATGGCAGCCACGGCTGACCTTTCTTGCTGGCTTCCTGGAGCAGAGGAAAAGGCCAGTGGGGTATCATCTCCTACACGAGCCAAGATGCACTTCCCCAGCTCATGAGCAACACTCGCTAGGCAGTGGTGAGGATTTATAGGATAAATAATGGCCACGAGGTCAAAAACTTAAGTCTACAAGTCTTATTAGGATTTGGTGCCAGTCAAGAGAAGAAATAGGCCCAGAGAGATACGTAATTAGACACATCTTTCTACGTCCATCATACGAACACACACATCATGCAGATGCAGATTCATAAACATCATCCTCTTGTAAATGAAGTTTATATGAACTGGTTACTCGAACTGATTAGCACCAGGTCCTCTAAATGCATTAATATTTTTAAATTAGATACCTACTATATGCTACGCACATTCTATCCTCATAATATCTTGACAAGAAAATGTGATTATCCCCATTTTTCACATGACAAAGATGAGGTTTAAATGAGCTGATGTTATTTACTCATTAGCGTACAGCTTAGAAATGGTAGATTCTCCGTTCATGCAATTGTTCATAGGTCACACAGGACTTTCATGTTGTTTATTAGACGTGTTGGGAATGATGGTGAGGTGTGCCTACACCAAGAGAGAAACTTCTCCCAGATAATCTAAAATCAAGAACTAGCAGATTCTCATGGGGGAAAAAAAAATCCGTTTTTTATGAGTTTCCCAGAGCAAGAGATTTGAGTCTTAGGATTCCTATTACATTAAACCTCAAAACTCCAATTGGTTTTAAGCATCTGATCAATAACATGAGACCAAAGGGGAAGAGCAATAGGGAGTGGTGTGGATTGTGATGAATTCCAGGACAAAGGACCTAATTAAAAGGCAGGGTGCTGCTTAGGTCCAGCTGACTATGGCCACCCAGGAAATTGGCCTTAATATTTCCAGATCACTTTATTTTTCTGTATTCTTTTTTAGAGAAAATTCTCTATACAGATGTTTTGAAAATGTTCCATATCTTTGTGATTTGTCCTCAGTCATGCACCCAATAACAATGTCCCCATCAATGACTGAAACATGAAGGCGGTGCCTGTAAGTAGCCCAGGAGTCTGCTGGCTTGTTTGTGTAGCTGAGTTGTGTTACCTCTAGGTTTGCGTAAATCTGCAATGTTCACACCATGATGAGGTTGCCTGATGTCACGTTTCTCAGGACGTCTGTGTCGTTAAGTGATGCATGACCGTATCGGCAGCTAATTAATCTCCTTTTAAAAACTGGTGATTCAAGCAAAACACATTTGTGGGCTGTGTGTGATCTCCATCCCCAGTGGGAGCCATAAGCGTTTGCTTCCCCGGGGACCACTGACTCCTGTTTACTCACCCCACAGATGTTGTCTCAGTTCTGGGGTCTGAGGAGAGTCGCCCTCACCGTGAATGATGGAGTAACAGGACCATGAGAAGGTTGTCCCTGAAGGAGCAGACTTCGTGCTGGGGCTTGTCCCTGCATTCTGGGCAGCCACCCTGGCGGGTTGCCGTGGACTCTGGTTGAGTTGCCTTGATGCAGTAAAACTCTAGGGCTGTGTTGTATTTTATTTTATTTTTTAATAGAGGCATGTTTTATTTGTTTGTTTGTTTGTTTGTTTGTTTGTTTTTGTTTATACATGCACTGGGTACAGTCAGAAGCGCGGGAGGGTGAGAGAATTTACCAGAGCTAGAGCAGGGAACAGAACAGGCAGACTGACGAAATACACTGCTGAGGGGAGCAGCGGGCGGCAGGAGAGGTCTGCGCCCCATGTGGGACCCTCCTCCCGTGGCCGGGGAGCAGCCGGGCATCGAACCGGCGCCGCAGAGGCCACGGGCAGCTTCACAACCCAGCGCTCAACCACTGCGCCACCGGGGAGACCCATGTGTTGTATTTTAAAGATGGAAACTGAACCCTGTGTCCCCTTCTCAATAATGCCCCCCCCCCCCAGTAGACCTTCCTGAATGTTACAACACCCTCGTGACCAGCCTCAGCTGGTCCTGGGAGCGTCCCCTTCTGCATGTTGCTCACCGGAGTTCCCCATCAGCTCCTTCTGTTTTCTTTCTTTCCTCCCTTGGAAGACCCAGCCACGCTCTCCCTCCTCTGGGTCAGGGCGCGGCACTGCCTTCCCTGCCTGCATGGCCGTCCATCCCGTCCTGCTTCTGCCAGCCCCTCATCCCTCAAGTCTAGGCTGCGATGTCTCCTTCTCTGAGTGAGCTTCGCCACCCTCTTAGCTCCAGTGCTGTCACCCCGCTCTAGCCAGACACCCCATTTTGCTTTCTGTGTGTTATTTATCAATATCCCAAGTCATCTCAGTTATTTCCTCATTTAGCTCTTTATAGAGCTGGCAGTTACGTGATTTTTCAAAGGTAGATTCTCAAGCAGGACAATCTAGATCCGAGTCATCTTCATGCTGTGACTACAGACATGACATTTTACTTCTCCCTACCTCAGTTTCCCCACCTGTAAAATGGGAAAATTGGGACAGGAATAATAATGCCTCTTCGGAGTGTTAGAAGAATGAACTACATTACTTGGAAAGGTCTCAGGACATACACTTATGAAGGGTCTGGAGCAATTTCTGGCACCTAGTAAGCACCCCATTAGGATCGACACTTATCACATCATTGTTATCATTGTCATCATCATCTCTTGCATCTGGAATGTAAGCGCCACGTGCGAACAGGTGCAGGTCTCTCTTCAAGCTCAGTGTGTAGAGATCCTCCGTGTGCAAAGCAGAGTCACTGCCCAGGAAATACTCAGTGAGTACCTGAAGGGTGGGATAGAAACTTTGAGCGCAAGTATCATGGAACCCACTCATCACTGATCGACTTATTTCTTAAATGTCTCTCTCGGTGTGTATTGCAATCTGTGTATGTGTTTCTGCATCTCTCTCTTCCCCTTTCTCTCTCCCCCATTAAATTAAAATAAGGATGAGGACAAAATGCCAGGAAAGCTGGCAAAATAGACTGCCCAGCCTCTTGTCCCTTGCTTTGATATCTGAATAATAATTTCCCCCTTGAACCACGCAGCCCCCCCAATTCACGACTTACACCAGTGGGACTCAAACACGGGATGGGGGAGGCAGTGGCCATAGCAGGACCGCTCTCTCGTACTAATGATGCAAGGTGATGTGGCCTCTCGCTCCTGGGCAGAATGGGAGCTGGAGAAGCAAGCCCCCAGTCGGTGTGTGGCGGTGCTGCTTTCAACAAAGACATCCTGCCATTCCAAACTGTCGAGACCTTTAAAAATAAAAGATGTGCTGTGTTTCCAGCACTATTCAGTATTCATGAGGCTTCGCAGCTTGTTGTAAGGCAAGATGAAAACAATACTCAGTAGATTTTCATAAGTGACATGTAACTGTAAGATTGATAGATGATGCAGTTTTAATGTATGTGAAGTTCAAAACCAACATAAAAGCTGCAAGGTATCTGAATGCTGGATTCCAAACCCACATTTCTTCTGGTGATAAGCCCCAGCTCCCCTGCCCCCCTCTTCTGCACCTCTCCAGCAAAAACTAGGCATCTGCTGAACCTCCCAGGACAGAGTGTTGGGATGTTTCCATGGGTTGGGATGTTTCCAATGTCCCGTGGGTACATCGCTCCCTTGAAACGAATGTGATGAATCATGAAGTTAAATATTGCTCCTTCTGCTAATCAATGCCAAGAAAAATGGTGGCTCAGGGAGCAAGGAGGGCTAGTGACATTGCTAGTCATGTCCTAAAGGGCCTTGCTTTATACTTCATAGTTTGTTGGCTCATATGGGTTTGTTTTGGATGCACACATGTGCCCGCACATGTGCACACATAAGACAAGCGTAGTTGTAAATCGCATGTGGTGTTGCATGGTGTTTGCAATGTAATGTATGTGATAGATACAGCTCATCAATTCCATGCATCAGGCTATGTGATCTGCAGTGAAGACAGGGTTCTAGAAATTTTTACAGTCAGTCTTAATTAAGTACTATGCGTTCCTCTCCTGTTCCCACGACTGTCCTTTAATGAGATGTTGCAAAGAGTTAAACGACATATCTTCATTTTTGAGCCTTTCTTTCCTTTTGTCTTATCACTTGTTGTCTAACATTGATTGAACATTAGAACCTGTCAGGTTCTGAGCAGGAAGTACTGTAAGGAGTCTGACACAGACACAAAGAGATGACGCGTGCTAAAGAGAAATACACACACACCGGCGGGCCTCTGCACACGCGATCCTTTCTGTGTTGAGTCTTACCTTCTTCCGTTCTCATTTTAGGGGAGGGGGCGTGGATTGGCTGCTTTTAGTTTGCTTTGGTTCCAGCTTAGTTAACTCAAAATGGATGGGGTTAGAATATTGAAATTGGAAAATAAAACGGCAACCATGCTTTCGTGAGGACATCTTACGGAATAGCCAGCTCTGAAATGACGTTGCACACAAAACAACCCTACAGGCAGGTACCATTATTAGCCTAATTTTATGAAGAGGCTCAGGGTGGTTAATCAACTGATGCAAAGTCACACAGCTGGTAAGCGGCAGGAGGTTGCTTTTCCCTGTCTCTGCTCCACAGATAGCAGCAAATGCAAGTTTCAGAGCAACATGGTGGACACTGCCAGGGTCAGTGTTGCTCAGCTCCCCTATCCCCCTGCTCCAGGAAACGTCACTGGTGTATGTCCGGCGAAGAGTTTCCAAAGGACTGGGGTCTCCTCCTTTTGCATTATTTTGACAGCTCCTAGCACAGGACCTGGCAAAGAGCAGTGCTTGGCAAACATAGAATGCATGGGGGGTGGGGGCGGGGAAGGAGGGTAAGGAGGTGACCACAGTGGGTGTTTGGGAATTGGGTAATAAATGAAGGTTTCCAATTATAAGACTCAAACGAGGGCACATGGCAGACCAAGAACTCAGGACAACCCGGGCGAGGGATTGGATGTGTAGAGGAGGAGATGATAGGATGTGATGGAGGAACCCTCCCAGTCGGGGTCCTGGGAAGAGAGGAGAAAATGAAAGTGGTTGAGGTGAATTGATTTACCCCCAAGATGCCCTGTCCATCGTTGGCGACAATGATTAAGACTCAGAGAAAAGTCTGGGTCCTGCTGCCACAACCGAAGCTCCACCCAGTGGTTTTCAAAGTTGGGTGATTTTTCCAATTGTTTCATTTTGGCTGGATCTTTGCTGATTTTCCTAGGAGCAAAAATAAAGAGTCCTTGGCTTGAGGTGAGGTCTAAGCCATCAAAGCCAAGGGATCATGGAGTTCAATGTAGGAATCTTCTAGAAATCTATGCCTGGGTTCACAGATGCTGAGCCAGCTGGCTGCTACCAGGTGAGGACTTGCAGAGCACACCTATGCATACCACCTGTGCATGGATGTGCAGAGGCCCCCCAGCAGGTACGACCCCCAGGTACTCTCTGTAGAGACTCTGAAGGACATTTCTTCTTGGACAAAAGTTTAAAAAAATAGACTTAAAAGAAGACTACGTCTGTTTACTTGTAGTTCAGGAAACGATCTTAAATCAACTCCTAGTGATTTAGAGAGAAACAAGAACATAATTCCAATCCCCTACCTTCTTTGTCTTGTCCCTTTTCCTAGGGTGATCACAGTCCCAGGCACGTTCCCATTCATGCCTGGGTGGGACAGATGTGTGTCCTTAGGGCCCTTTGTGCGTACCCCTTGCCCCTCACACACACCCTTTACAACACTCGCCATGTTTGATATCTCTCTTGTTTGCTATTTGTCTCTCTGTGATACTAACATCTAATTTTGCACTGGGCCACATGTGTCTTGTTCATCGCCATTTTCTCAGATCTAACCAACAGTGTACCTGAAACAAAGCAGGTGCTAAAGAAATACCTTTTGAATGGGATGAATTAATACAGGCAACCACCTTTCCTTTTCCAATATTCATGGCACGGAACAATCTAGAACCTTGCAGGTACATCGCAAATATTTTGTGAAACATCAACAAAGTACATCTTATCTTACGCCACCCAAGGTCTTTCCTTGAGCTAAGAGGAAGCCAGTCTTGAGTTTAGAGACAGAGAGAGAGAGAGAGAGGTCAGCCTTCCTCCCTAACTTGAGGAAGGGGTCATCCTTTTCTCTCCCCTCCATGGAAAAGACCACCCAGGTGAGCTGGCAGGGATCACCTTCCCCCGATGAGTGATCTCACTCTAGAACACAAGTTAGATTGCTTAACCTATTTGTGTCTTCTGGCCAGCATGGATGATTCATCGATCTGATCTGGGTGTTTTCCTGATGAAGATACAGTCTTTTGGATCAAATTCACTGAATTCTCTCTTGGTGGTCACCATTTGCGATGAAGGGCTTCCACAATCACAATGGTGGCTTCTAGACCAGTTGCCTTAAACACCTTGGTTTGGTTTTGTTGTCTTTGTTGATATGTTGCTTCACTCTGTTGGGAGCCTTGTGTGGTTCACACTGAAGTCTCTGCCAGTGGCAGTGACCTTCTCGAAAGAGGCGCAAACCCTGATCTGTAATCTCCAAGAGCTGCCTTCCAGAGGTAGGGTCTCCCCACCGAGATGAATACCTCGAGTTGGCTTTTTTTAATTAAGGCTCCGCATTGTAACTAGTCAATGTACATTATTGGGAGAGTGAATGTCAATGCCAGTGCTTTTTCTTTCTCTCCTTTATCTTTGTCAGTGATTCAAAGACATGATTTATGGTTCGTCTCCGACTTTCAGCATCATCCATCAAGTCCTGGTTTCACTACAGGGCTCCACGTTGTAAATCATGCCGAAGGGTTGTCACTCACTCCCCTTAACCCTTTAGGGATGTGGTTTAGGGTCGCTCTCCAGGAAGGGAGCTTGGTAAGATGGCAGTTGAGGGGGCCTGGGCAATTGATGGGGGCTCATGGGGCCAGCGTTGTTAATTGTTCGGCCTGATGAGATAATTATTAAGACCTGGGTGAAGCCTGGGTCCAGCTCCACCCAGCCTGGGCAAGTGGGAAACACCCACCCACGACATGGGAAACGCCCCAGGCCTGCACCAGCTCTATTCTATTTTGAAATGTGCGTTATGGATGTGAAGTGCTGAGTTTCCCTTCGGAATCAATCACAGCCTGGCTCTGACTGTGACCTTGCAAAGATTATAGAACGAGTGCAAAGACCCATTAGCAGCTGCTATTTCAGGCTTTGTAAATTAACATCATCCCTTCTCCTCTACCTCTTTTCCCCTGTCTCTACCACTCTCCAGCTCGCTGTCCCTCTCGCACAATCAGGAAGGTGGAGAGGGTTGGCAAGGCTGAGCTTGAAGACTGGAAATTGTAGAAAGAAAAGCAGAAGGATTTTTTTCTAGAGCCAGATCTCCCCTTCCACTGATTCCTGGCAATGGGTCCACTTCTGCCTTCCTGCCTCAAGACTTTGAGATCAGAAATACTTGATAGAGGCAAAAATCCGAACAACTGGCATTGAACAAATGGGCAGGTGTGTGCTGGTCCATTGGAAATGTGCAGCAAGTAATCAGGGGTCACTGCTGAGAAATATGTTTGGGGTCCCTTCGTTCAGAGCTCGGGGCCACTTGATAGCAAATTAATCCTGAGTTATGCAGAGCTCCGTCTTGCCCAGGTGAGCCATAGAGACAGCCAATGTATTTGCAAAATATATATGCGAATTGCAAAATATTAACATTCCTTGTCCAAACGTTGCTGGCCTCCCCCCTGGCCATAGGAACCCTTTCCTGGGTGATGTTTGAGGGGCTCGGGGCCTGGCTGTCTTCCCCAAAGGGCAAACTATGCTCTTCTTCATTCTTCTTCTCCCCAACCCACCCTCCCCCTTCCACTCATCATTTTTGCAAAATCTTGGGCTTCATGTCATCGGTTGCATTAGTGCATCTCAGTTGCTGAAGTCAGTGACCCGAAAAAGCCCCTTCCGTACCTGTGATCTTAACTTTCCAGCCCCCAAATGGCTAATCTTATTATTTTATCTTTCTTGGAAAGAGCACAAGGATCTTTTCAAACTTTAAATGACCCCAAAGCTATTAATCCTCCTAACAGCCTGGGAAGGCAGGTAAACGTTGCTGGACTAGTATTTCACGGAGCTGCCCTTCTCCTGCTGCCCACCCCTTTGCTCAGCACCAGATTTATACGGTACACACAGTGTCTGCAGACCTAACTACAGGTGACTTGGAAACGGGGAGCCTGCAGATTAATGTGCCCATTCAGGATGATGTATTCTATTTTTTTGTGCTGAGAGGAGCGCTGATGGCCAGCTGGTAAAGGCATAACAAGGAGGTCAGTCTCCTGTTCCACTCGCAGCTTATTACAGAAAGGGCTTCTGCCGGGCCTCTGCTGCGAAGCCAGCCACTGCTCTTTGAATTCCGTCAATAAGACGTCTTCTGTTTATGCGCCTGGTCAGTAAGGCGCATACTCTACCCGACAGTAAGGGAGAGAGCCGTTCAGCTCGTGGGATTCGTAGGCATGGAGCAGAGCCCCCTACTCTCTCTGTGAAAGAGAGGGGTCCCCCTTCCCAGCAGTGCTGGTCCCTTGAATAGTACAGCGGTCCACAGAGCTCACAGAGACCTGCAGAGGACGCCCCAGAGGCATCAGGCATCTGCTCAAAGGATGCCGACGGCAGTTCTGCTTCAGCAGGTGCCACCTCGGGCCCAGGGGCCGTCAACTCACCTGGACCTTGAACTTGAAGGAACCCTGAATCCCACGCAAGATGCCAGAAAGGAAAAGAAAATGCATTTTAGTGAGAATAAAATAGTCCAGCTGTCTCTGTGTGGACCTAGCACATGGGGCAATACCTGCTCCCAGGAGGCTGGTGGAAGCATTCAGAGCCGTGAGTCACCCGCCTAGTGGAAATGGACAGACCAATAAATTGTGTGATCCAATTCACACAATAGGTGTGTCAGCATTTTCCAGTTAAATTCCAAGCAATTCTAATGCATTTAACTGCAGGTGGTGCAGTGCTCTGCAGGTCTCTGGTGGTACCCATTGGCCAGAATTGCAATGGTAGAAAATTTTAATAAATTATCCAGATTCGTACAATATACCCCAAAGCACTGGTCCAAAGCCAGGAGTAGACAGTTCAACTCCTGCTTCCCTGAGTCCAGTTTTCCCCAGGGTCCTCTTTTTACACAGAAAATTCTGAGCTCTGTGTGTGCTTAAAATGTACAAGTTTCATCCTCTCTCTCTCTCTCATTTTGCCTTGCCTCAAACCCATTCTCATTTTCATTTCTATTCTGTCAAGTAACAGTGTGACTTTGTCTTTGACATTAAACAGTTGTATATACTTTTAGCAGAGTTTGTTTACTCCATCTGTATTTCCAATCAGCGTGGAAGGTTTACCAAAGCCGTTCATTACTGATTTATTTATGATGTATTTAGATAGCAAATATGGAGCTGTCAGCAGTTGCTGGCTAAACAGTGTTGACAGACATTAATAACATATGGTATAGCAATGGAATTATGATCTTTAATTTTTTAAAAAAAATTTGATCCTCAACGTGCAATTTGGGGTTTTGCATTTCTTAGGTAGTTGGGTACAGCAGAGGAGGCTTTTGAAGAAACTGCATTTTCTCTTTATTTGTAACCTTTGGGGTTTCCTGGTGGTGACATTAACATCTTCTGTGTCTGTTTAGCTGTTCAATTTAATGGAAGACAAATCCTCCCAAAGGTTTAATTTACTCTTGCAAACTGAAATCGCTATATTCACACCGTGGGAAATGGCCCTAATTTTCCCAACCTTCAGTCGCCATCAAGCATATAATTTATTTCTCCCCCTTCGATACATTCCTCATTAGAAAAAAAAAAGTTTTTGATATTTAAATGTTACCAAGTTCAAATGGAGGAGCCTCGTCTCCTATTTCAGCAAAATGTTCTTGCAGGCAAAGCTTCTACCTGACAGCCACCCATTTTGTACTGGGCCAGAACAGACAAACATTGAATTTCTGACCTTTAATTGGCTGTTCCTTTGAGCTTACAGAGTTTCCTCCAGCAGGAATGGGAGAAATTGCTTGATGAGGCTCAACCGCAAAAGCAACTGGTATACCTGAGTTGCAACATTATTCAACCCATCTGCTGTGAAGTTGATGATTAGCACCCTGTCACCGGACAGAGAACCTACAGGGAACAGCCAGGAAATAGTCCACGGTCCTGTAAAAATGATCCCATTTTCTAAAGTCCAGCCCTGTCTCTTGAAAATGATATCCATAGAACATTACCATTCAATGAAGATGAAAATGCAAGTTCTCTAAAGCAATGAGTCTGGTCATGGTCTCCATTGTGAATTTGATGGAAGCCAACACCCAAACACCTCCTCCTAAGCCAACATGCACGCAAGTTCTGCATGTAACTTAAGCCTCCTACATCCTGTCTTCCCAGATACAAACCCAGTTTAGACTGAGCAATCGTTTAGTTCTTTACATGCTTTTTGTACATGAAAATGGAGTGTTTGCCTTTGTTTTCTAAGGATGGGAGACCCTGGGTCTTGTGGATTGACTGCCTCTCATGCACTACAAGCTCTTCTAGTGCTTGATGGACATTCTCACACAAGCTCCTCAGAATACTCTAAGAAATATGTGTAATTCCCATTTGCAGATAGGGAAATGCAAAGGGGTAAATGTCTTACCCAAAGTCACATAACCGATAGGAAAGGAATCACAAGTCAACTCGAGACAGTCAGATTTCCTAGTCATGCTTTCATGGTCAGAGCACACACTTCCTCAGATTCTTTTTGATCCCACCTCTGACACCAGCTGTATGACTTTAGACAAGCCCAACACCTATCTGCGTGCTGTGTTTCTCCCATTCCAATGGCTTAATGAATAATTGCCTACAAAGACATCATTTCAGAGCCTGACAAAAAGCTATTATTCATTAAATGTTATTTTATGGAATTATCCTTATTGTGTGTGTATACAAATAAAATCAAGGTGTACAAATATTTTCTTTTCAGTGTAGACATCTTCAAAGTCAGACACAGTGAATCTCTTCTGTATCACATCCGCCATATATCAAGTCTCTGAGTCCCTGTCACTGACCTCTGGGCCCAAATTTGAAGGACTCATGACATTAGGTCAGACTTCCCCTGGATAACCTATTTGCAAGTCATTTGATTTGGGCTGTTAATGACATCTTCCCAGAAGTATCTACACTGGTGTTTGCTAGAAAAGCTGGTTTATGCAGTATATTCCAGGGATTCTGGTTCTGTGGGCCATCCAAGAATTCTGCCTTCCATAGCCTCAGTTTCCTAATCTTCCCAATGGGGTGGTGCAGCGGCACCTCGGTCACATGTGTCTGTGACTATTAAATGTTTATAAATCACTTACTTAGCAGTCATGACACACGCACGCAGCTTCATTGTGGCTATCTGTCCCTGGAAAGGGAAATACAGCTCAGACACAGAGTAATTTCCCAGACTAAAGGAGTTTAGAACTCAGCTCTGAGAAGAATCATCACTCGATCAGCAAGAACATCTTATTGAACACCATGATACTTTGCTAGCAACTGGATGACACAGAAGCTGCCTTTGAAGGGAAGCAGAGCTTCTTCCTGTGGGAGCCTGAAAAGGGACTTATTTGGATCACAGATGGTCTCCCCGAGAACCTAACTTCTTGCCATCCTGTCTCTACTTCCTGAGGCAATTGTGACCATTGGGCAGTAGCCTGTGAGAGGGAGAGACCCAGCCATGTGGCTTTCAGGGAAGTGGCTCACATCTGTGTGAACAGAAAGTGCAAAAGCCCTGAGGTGGGAGTTGATCTGAAATTCCAAAGAACACGCAGGACCACCAAGGGGGCACTCAAAGAGGAGGGAGAGGAAACAGTTAAATTTGTGAGACAGTTAGAAATTTGGTCTTTGACTATGTGATGACATTAAGGGATCCTTATTATTTATTTATTTTTTTATGTGAGAATGATTCTGTGTCGATGAGAGTTCCTTCCCTTCAGATATTAGTGCTAAAGTATTGGAGAATAAAATAATGTGTGTTGTTGGGTTTGCTTCAACATAATCCTGACAGGGACACTGGTTGGAGGGCTGGGTGAAGCAAGACAGTCCACCAGTTGAGAAATGTTAGAGCTGACTGATGGACAGACAGCATTCATCAGGGTCTATTTTTGAAAATGTTTGAAATTTTCCATTTGAAAAAGAAGTCCTAGAAGAAAAGAAAAGAAGCAAAAAAAAAAAAAAAAAAAAGCACCTGGAACATACTAGATTAGATAATAGAGAGCCTTCAAGCTCGTTTCAGTTTCAACAACTTTTCTAAGAAAGTTGAAAAGGTTGAAAAGAAAAAGCATTTGCCCCAAGTAGTTATTTTGCAGCTCTAAGACAAAGGTAGTGCCTGGATCATCACCTGTCCCAGCCATGAACACCTACTGACTATGATTCCATAATCACAGTCTCACCATACCTTTGCTTCACTATTTGGGAGAGAAACTTAATATCCTGTGCGTCACTTCCTCCTGCAAATGAAATTTAAGACCCCATGTTAACTGTGTGCTCTGGAATCCATACTGAGAAGGAAATCTAAACCCAAGACTTTGTGAGGTAGCATATGGTTCTCTGCAGATACTCATTATGAAAAATTTTACAAGCTTTCATAATCATTGCTAACACCTATTGAGCAGTTACTATATATTAGGCACTGAGCTTTACATGTTGTCTCCATCTTTCTAGCAACCTTAAGAAATAAGGACTGATATTAAACTTATTGTATAGATGAGGAGGGTAAGAGAGACACTAAATGACTCCTGGATTCCCATGGCATCGGCAGAGAAAGACTTGCAATACTGTCTCAAATCTGAACGGTGACTCTTAAATTCTTAAATTCTATACCATGTCGCCTCAATTCTAGGCAATCTAGGGTCTTTGATCCAATGACAGGGAGTCAACTTTGGCACCAGAAGCTAGCAAGACTCAACTATTTTTTAGATGGCTGTCAGCTTTCAGTGGTGATGTGTTATTCAGCTTTTAGTACTTTTGACCTTGGGGAGGGACGAGCCAGGGGAGGACTCAGCCACTCCCCCTTCTCTTTCTGCCTTTTTCCCCTGGCTGCTGTGCCCATGTAGAAGTCACCACAGATGACTCTTACCTAGGCAGATCAAGGGACACAATGTGAACTGTTGGGTCTTTTCCATCCTTTTCAATATGAATCATTGTCATGAGCTGAGCTGCCACTGTCCTCACATAATATCAGCTGCACCATGGCGTGAACCCACAGGCACAGCTGGCTTGACATTAACTGAGAGGGGAAGGTGACGTTCGTAGGTGCAAGGGAGGGACCTGGGCCTGAGCAGAACCAAACTTTAGTTTGTATATTTGGGGCTCATTGGGTTGGGCCGGGGATCTCAAACTCACAGGTCAACAGGGGACAGCTGGGTCTGGCCGATTAGCCAAGTGGGCCACGTGTGAGGTGACATGAAATGAAAAGGAGGCAGGTGGGAATTTCAACACAACCCACACGCCCAGCGCGGGCAGCTGTGACACGGCTGAGAGGAGGTGCCAGGCAGAATGCGGCCAAGTTGCCAAATTCAAAAACCTGAGTTTTTATGTAAAAATCTCCTGATTTTTAGATCATGGTAATTTAACAGTTTGAATGGCATCAACCAAACCAAACCCATCTGAAAACTGGGTCCAGTTTATTAACATGGCTTGGGGGATTCGACCTGGCGCCTTGGGCCTGTGCTGTCCTCTGGGGGAGCCCCATGTGGTCTCGGGTCCTTGAAATAGGGCGGGTCCAAGCTGAGAAGTGCTGTCTGTGTGAAGCACACATGGCATTCCCAAGCCTTGGTCCAAAAAAAGGAAATGTAATCTAGCTCATGAATTTTTGTATCCATTCCATGCGGAGGTGATAACATTTTCAATATAAAAATATATTATTAAAACTAATTTTGCTCATTTCTTTTTCATTCTTAAAGTGGCTGCTGGATACTTAAAATTGCAACATGGGATGTTGGGTCCTGGCCTCAGGCCTTCGTGTGTGCTCACTTTCTGTTGTGGACATGTGAATAACCACAGCTGCCATTTGCGGGATGATTTCCATGTGCCATCGAATGAAGCCCCTGTGGAGTTTTCTTTCATTTAATCCTCCAAATGACCCTTTTAGGCTATTGTTCTTCTCACCACTTTACAGATGGGAAAACCGAGGCCTGCGAAAGGTTAAATAATTTGCTGAGAGTCACCCAGGCAGCAATGAAGGATTTGATTCTGCTTTTGCCTACAGGTCTTGCAGAGAACAAAGCATGAACAACTAACCACTCTACTAACCAGACTTTCTCCCTCCCCACACAACCCCCTCCCCCCCAAAAAAAACCTCAGAGAATTTGAGCAAATCTTAGGAGTGTGAATGACTGGTTTCAGATGTGCCTGAGCTGAAAATAGTGTTCATTTCAGTCCAGGAAATGATGGTTTCGCTCCAACTTGGAACTTAAGGGCGATGCGTCATTAAATTCAGAAGACGGACAATATTTCCATACAGGTGTGTTTTGCTTTGTGTGATATTCACCTATTCTCTCTACATTGCGCGGGACCAAGTATTTGTGACTTGAAGCGCATTTGTAATGCACAGAGTTCCAGAGGCTAAGAAACTTACCCTGGGTCCTTCTCATTCTCACAGAAGAGGATCTACAGCTTTATCCTTCTTTAAACCTTATGTTCGTGCTGTCACTTTGGCAGGGTTAGACCTTCCCCTACTGGATTCTCCTAGACATGAGACCCAGAGTGCTCATCTGGACCCGAGGCTTGTCCACATGTTTATTCAGTAGACTCGTGGGTGCATGGGGTGAAGGGGGACTGTGATTCCCGCTCTGTCCCAGTGTCTCATCTGCTTCCCAAAATATTAAACACCAGTTGTAGAGACAGGGTGGATCAGCGCGAGCTTCGGGTTCAGAGTCCTGGGCACACGCCCCGATGGCATAATTACGAACTGCGACCCTGGTCAAAGCATTGAAATTCTTGGAGTCTCCGTTTCATTGCATGAAAAATAAAGGCAATAACAGTCACCACATATGACTGTGGTGAGGATTAAGAAATCAGGACCAAAAGCGCTCAGCACAGAGTACACAGGGCAGGTGGTCAGATGCAGATGCTGTTGCCATTAGCCAGTCATGAGAAGAAGTTGGCAGAGGTGGAGGAGCATGAGGATGAGGGTTTCCCTCCATTTGTTTCAGTCCTTGCCTTTGTCTCCCTGACCCCAACACTGGGGACTAAATGTTATCAGCGTTCAGACAAATCAATAGGAGGAAATATTTCCTCTAGAGCCCCCAAAGACGTGGGTACTTGGGTGCACATTCACCTCTAGCTCCAGGCTTTGCAGCTTTTCTCTGGCTTTTGGGAACAGTTTGTGTGAATGTGCAAACATTTGCAGAGCGTCCTGTGCTCGGCGGGTAGTGACCGTTACAGGAAAGCTGCTGATTTTTCTACTTTCCACCCTGTTGGTGCAGGAGACCTTGGGGTTTTATAATCCAAATTGATGCGCTTGGAATGCCCTCCACTCCCGCTCCCTGCGCTGCACAGATTCATTTTCTCCCGAGTGCTCCTCTGGCCCTGGGGATGGCGGGACTGGGGCTAGAGCCTAACCTCGCCCTGATGGGCTCGGGCCGCGCTAATTTGAATCCCTCCTATTTTTCTCCCATCCACCTGGCGCCGCCGTTTGATTTATCTGCACCTGTTTGTGGATTCACTGATCACTTTCTTATTACTCTTCCACCTCCATCCATTTCAGTTTGCGGCGCCTTTCGGGTGATTTCTTACGCCACCCCTTACCACCTGCTCCAACCTGACAAATTATCGACTCAAACTGTTGCTCCTGACCTGGCATGGTCTCCTCGCAGGGATATAAATGATGCAGTTCAGAGGATAATGATGCCCTAGTAAACATGCCATTGTTCCTCCTTCAGCCTGCCCTGTTTGCAATTCACACGCGCCGGGCCTGTGCACTGCTGTCCCAGCTCAGGCAGGGAGAGAAAAGCAAGAGAAGCTGGGAAACCCACGAGCACTGAGTAATAGGGTCAGAGAATAGGAGAGCCGTTCTTTAGGCCGTCCGGCATCTTATTTTGCTGTGGCTAAAAATCTGGAAGGATTTTAATCAGGTGTGCTTGGAAATCCTGACACTGAGTGCCCAGGAGCTGCGGGGAGCTCTCAGGAGCATGTGGTCAGCAGGAAGGAGGTGTCTTCAGCTGCCCACCTTCCCCCTAGCATGGTTCTCGCCTGAAGGGCCCGTTTTGTCTCCCCATTTTGCCCACTGAGCGCCAAGCAGTGAAGAAAGGAACCCCAAGAGCAGCCCTGTTTGGGACAAGGTGGCTTGAAACTGAGCCCAGTGTTTCCCCCACCATCCTGGGTAACGCTTAAAAGGGCAAAGCCCATGGGTGGAAGAACAGGAGATGAGGCAGTTGCTCCGGCCTTAAGCATACAGACCCTGTGCAACAGAAAGCTCCCCGCCGGCCAGGGGCAGACAGGGGCAGGTCTTCCCTGCTCTTCTGAGAGTGTGGGTGTAGCTGCTTCGAGGACAGAGGCAGCCACCCAGAGAAAGAAAGAGGATCCCTTTACAAATATGTTCTGACTTAGAAACCTTGGTGCTGCCATGTAAAGTTAAGGGAAAATAAGAAGTTGAGAAGACATAGTTATGAGATGTGTGTGTGTATGTGTGTGTGTGTGTGTGTGTGTGTGTGTGTGTGTGTGTGTTCAGGCCAAGACTTAGCAGGGGTTACTTCTGGGCAACAGGATGATGAAGAATGTGTGAACTTGACCTCCTATTTTAAATATTTTTGCAGTGTTTGCATTTTTTATAAGGAAGATTTCTTTGGTAATTGATAGAGAGAGAGAAAGGAAGGAAAGAGTGGAAAGGTGGGAGAAAACAAATGGCAATTAAACTCTCAGAGAACCATCTGGAAATAGTAAAAGGAGCAGTGGCGGTAGTGGTAGTAGCTGGTATTTATTGAGTGATTTTCTGTGGGTGCCAGACCCTTCTAAGCACATTGTCTTGAACTGAGTCATTTAATCCTCATGGTAACCTATGAGGTGGGGCTTGTTACTATGTCCAATTTACATACGAAGAAACAGACTCAGACTTTAAGTAACTTGCCTGAGGTCACCAAACAGCTATCCAAGAACTCTATTTAAAATTAAACCACTGATGAAAGATAAAAGCTCTTTTTTGTCTGAAATATCCAGGGTTCCTGGCTCCGTTAGGTGTAGCAGTCGGCCTGAGGCCCACAAAACATTTAGGGGCTTGTTAAAATGTTTTAATTTCTTTCAAAATCAGGGGGTTGGGGGGGTGGGGGGTGGGGGGAAACAAACTTATAAAACCAAAGAAAATGTTTTATTTTTTTACCCATCAGAAAAAAAAAAAGTAGAAGTTTGAGACCCATAAAAAAATCTGTTACATTCTGCCTAAAATAGAAAAAAAATAAAATGTTGAAGTAGTTGAACTATTTAAATCCACAATACTTAAGATTTATCCCAAAAATGAAATACTTAAACAAAAGGATATGACTTTTGAAAAAAAATTCAGAATAAATCTTAATATTGATATTATTCTGGAGGGCAAAGTCCCCAGAGGCAGAAGTGCTGAGGGCCCCCAAAAGCTCTTAAAACCAACCTTTTTCAACCCCAACCGCCCACCTAAGTTTCAATCTCCTAAGCTAATGAGTCCACAATCAGGAAAGAAGTCAGTCCTGACCCGCAGTCTCAGTCAGGAGGGGCCTGTCTGCAGAAGGACAGGGTGCCTACACAGCCTGACCCCCTCTATTTAAGTTGTCAGCTTGCTGGAATCCCCCGCATGAAGTCCATGAAGCATAACAATGCAAGAGAAGTGACTTTACAGGAACTTTGAATGTGGCATAAGTAACAAGAAGATCCTGGCAGACATGCCCTGCTTTTTAGGGAGGGAAAATGTTTTGGGAGACCTAATTCTTGTCACCTAATTTCTTTAATGATACCAGGCTAGCATAACTCCCTGTTAATGAAAATGTATGGCAGAGTATACTAACACTCCTGCTTGGAAAACTTTGTTTTTCTCCCCCAGAACACAGGGTGATTTTTAAATGAAGATGCAGTGGACATTTGTCTTTGAATTTGCAACCCCAAGTGAAGCGCTGAATGATTAGGACGCATTTGGGGAGGAATAGAATTAGCAGTCAAGACTATTTTCATGTCAGTGATTAACTAAAAGTGGCAGCATTGTAGACTTTATTCAGTCTTTTAACTGAATGGCGTGGGGCTAGAACTGCTCAGATGTGGCTGGATTCAGGAGTCAATCCTTTTCCTCTTGCTGGTTTCATTTTCAAAAGGTTCTTGCTTTAGGGAAGTAGCCCTTGACTCAGAGTCCACCCAACTGGAAGTGTTATAGGGCAGCCCCGATATTGAACGGGTTCCTGGCTGTGGGTCCTCACCCGTGCGCTTAAAAGGGACTTATGAATACTCCACTGCAGACACACACAAAAGGTTAATAAAAGGTTTATTTACAAGGGAAAAGGAAATAAGGAAAATGTACAACTCAGGGAGAAAATAAGGAAATAAAGTCGTTAATGCGTCCTACCGCCGACCTGGAAACCCAAAGGCACTCCCGGAGCTGGCCGGAAGCTGCGAGCTGGTGGAGAGCCAAAATGGGGATCCCCCAAAGCCCACATGTCTGCCTTTTATATCCACCTGGCTGCTTAACCCCACCCTCAGGTCCCAGCCACCTTCCCTTGGGTGGTGATGGGATTTGGAGTTCCCAGTGTCTTTGGCTTTGGCCTGGGGTGGGGGTGGAGTCCACAAAGCCTGTATGGAATTAGCTTTAGGACATCCTTTTCTCCCTAACAGAAGGACTGTTTGCCCCCAACAATTCCACCGAAATTCTGTTTAGGGGTCGGGTCAGGAGACCATCTCTGGACCACTCACTATGGCTGCAGGGATGGGGTGCTGTGAAAAGCTTGGGCCACATTACTCAATGAGTGGCTGGGATAGGTTAGCATCCCCTGAATTTCAAGGACTAAAAATGGAAGGGAGGAGTTTTATTCCAAAGGAAAATCCAAACCAATATGTCCACAACCAGAGAAACAGCAGCAAATGCTAGATAACAGTGTGTACTGGACAGTATAGAGTACCTCAAACAAAATGCAGCAAGGTGTTTATTTCGCCAACAAAATGAACTGATTCAGAAATAACAAAAAGGCAATTTAGAAAGTGCAGCCTCCTGATAAGATGTGAGTCACTTCCCCAGAACAAAATCCTGAACCCACTTAGATAGATTTTTAGGGGATCTGTTTAACCAAAGAGCTCATTGGAGGAAACTGGGGGGATGATGCATCGTGGCTTCTGATTTGCTGGTTTATGGCTTTCACTCATTGGCTGAGCTGTTGCCAGGCAAAGAGGCATCGGGATCTTTCTTCCCCTGAGTCACACAAACATCTTCCAATCAGAGATGGGGCGTGCTGAGTCCTGTGGTTTCCTGATTGAATGTGCATGAGAATTCTAGATGCCAGACCTCATTTTAATATGACTTCTGTATATTCATTTTCACAGTATGGCAGGCAAAAACTTGTGTTTCCATTTAATTATAGATATTAATGATGTATTACAAGTAACCCAACAAAACTTTTCAAGAAATTTTCAAAAGGCCAGAAGTTTCAGAGAAGCCCGACTGAAAGTTTGTTAACATTTCCTTGTTAATCCCTTGAAATTGTAACTGTTGGCGCTCTCTGAAGAAACCTGACTATTGGGAATCTGAGTAAGTCCTTGAAAAAAGCTGGCCCCCCAATTCTTTCTGTTGCTGCACCTGGGTGTCTTATTACAACTAGCACAAATCCATCTCCATTGAGCTGAGGGCGTTGCTGATCAAACCCACAGCAAAAAGTCCTTTAATTTTAATTAATCAGTGAATAAGAAAACTTGAGCTCTACACCATGAGTGAGACATGGCACTAGACTTCACACATACACACACATTTGATGGAGAAATATTTTCTCTAGAAATGGCCTTCATTGCTTTTGATAACACCATTATTTGGGATGCCATTAAGAATGTAATCAACAAACTAATTGGACTTTTTTGCAATTTCATGCCAATGAACACTGATAAACCGTCCTCAATGGTTACACTTCCAACTTGAGATTTGAATAGCACCTGAAAAAAAAAAAAAGAGTCAGCATGAAACTATCATTCCTCCAAAGTAAGGGTGACTGTAACACCCCTGTCTGGAGGGATGTTCCAGATATCTTCTGACTTCCTGTTAAAGGTAGAACCTGTGCTAAGTTGCACAATTTGCACATTGCTGAGGTTTGCGATCAGGGGTAAGCGATGGGTGGTGGCTTTACATGGCTTCAAATCTAGTATGAAAACCCAAAACTTATGCGATAGAATATAGTGCTAGGTAGACTATGGGAAGTGGCCCAAATCAGATGAAATGATTCAAGTTCACATAATTAAAATACTTTTTTAAAAAAATTTCTTTATTTTTGCATACAAGAGCTGGGGTATAGGCCAGTGACTCAGGGGGTGAGAGGATTCACCAGAGACAGAGTGAGGAGCAGAACAGGTGGATCCACTGAAACACAGCGGGTGAGGCAGGAGAGGTCTGCTGTGCCATGTGGGTAGCTCCCTGGCCAGGGATCAAACTCGTGCTGCAGTGGCTACAGATAGCTTCATAGTGCTGAGACTTAACCCCTTGTGCCACCAGGGAGGCCCCTAATATACTTTTTTAATAGTTAAGACTATGTACTGAGAAAATAACTATAAACAAATACACACATTCCCTACTTTCATGGAGTTTCTCTCTCACTGGAGGGGCGAGGGGGAGCAGATGATGGACAATTAAACACACAAATTATGGATTATGTCAGATCATTTAATGCTGTGTGAGGAAAACACGCAGAGTAAGGGCTTCACTGGAGGTGAAGGGCAGTGTCAGGAATACCCAGGGTCACTTTCTTTGAGAACCTCTGAGCAGAGGAAGGAGCCAGCACAGGGAGATTACCGAACATGCTTTCACCGCCTGGTGCTTAGTAAATCCTCAATAAACACCATGGAGATTATTTTCACCGCTACAATAAGGAGCCGGCGGCCTGCACGGCGGTGCAGTTACACCCAGTGTGACTACAGAAAGCTTCGGCAGGGATATGGCATTGGAAGGAAGGACGTCCAGTGGACACAGAGCAGGCCCTGGCGTGCCTCATCCTGCAGAAAGGTTTTGCTCGTGTGCTGCTTCCTTTTGTCAAAACCTGGACGGCGGGGCTCTAAGAGCCCTGAACCCACACTCTACATGGTAGAGCGGGCCGGGGCCGTCCACACCAGCAGCCGTCATCCAGGGCTACAAGACCAGTTCTCGGCACTTCAGTCCCTGCCTCGTGCTAGTTTTCAGGCCAACACAGCGGCATTTTGGATAGTCCCGCGCCACCATGCGAGCATGCACACCACGGCCTCTGGCTGCCATTTTCATAACCCGGCTAACAAGAGAGGTTGAGCAGCTTCTTTCCAGACTGCTTGGATTCCCAGCTGCAACCAGATTTCCAATCCAGGGACCTCTTCAACTTTTCTTTTTTTTTTTTTCCCTTTTGGGAGAAAAGAAGAAGGGAAAATAACTTAATTAAAATATAAGAACATGGTGTATTGGGGGCAGGAAAGATGAAGAAGCTAAGGGAGGTCTTACCTGGGGACTGAGCAACTCCTTTATAAGGGGGCTGCTGACCCTGCACCCCCTTCTTCTTCCCAGGACCAGCCATCTGTCTCTGGGGTCTGACTCCTCATCCCCTGGGACTTCTTATTTTAGCCAGCACTGCACCAGTCAGCTTTCCAGGGACTCACACATCCGGGACAGAAGAGAATTAGGATGTGCGCTGATTTTTATTAGCTAGGACAGCATCTGGGATCAAAGACTAGAAGCCATGAGGACCCCAGGTCCCTTTTTGATAGCACACTAGTACTTCAGGGCTAAAGGGAATAAGTGTTAAGGCATGGCCCAGTCATTTGCCTCCCTGCTCTCTCCACTCACCCTTTTACCAGCCTGGCTGTTGCAGGTTTCTGAGGTGGGTCAGGGATGTGGCAACCAGGTAAAGGGGGGTGAGGGAGGGGGCCCCCCAAGGAGGAGAGGCTGCAGTAGTGAAGGAAAGGTAAGCCAGGGCTGGATTACACAAACCATGGATGTCCAGCTAGATAATGTCCTTTTATGCTAAGCACCATCAAGCCCAGTGGCCACCTACATTTTTCTGGTGTCAGCATCATCCTGGAAAACACTGTTAAAAGCAGCTCTACAGAGCTAATTCCTCCTCTCTGATGTTACACCTTGGGAGGGTGCATGGGGGGCCGCTGTGTTCCACTCCTAGATTTGTCACCACAGAAGACAGCTCGGACGTGTGGGGATGCTATAATCTCTCCCCATAAATCAATCCTCGCTCCTCTTAATCATCTGGGTTGCTCTTCTCTGAACTAGCTCCAATTTATCTACATCTTGCCGGGACCAAGTTGTCCAAAAGTGAACACGCCATTCCAAGGCAGGGAGCTCTCCACTGCCCATAGAATTCTGCAAAATGGCTCATGTCCAGTTTCCAAAGGGGCCATTCCTGTGTGTTCTAGAACCTAACGTTGGTTATATTTAGTGTCTGACTGTCAGGCTGCGGCATTCGGAAGTTTGTGGGCACATTATATATTCTGCAAAGTCACATTGCAGGTGATGAGCGGCTGTATCGATAGATGAGTAATTGCTCACTGTCATGTCCACGCTGTAAAGCTGTGTCCTCCCAGGTTGTGAAAGGCAGAGCTTGGGAGCTGCTACCTGCCCGCTGCCTCACCTGTCCGCTCCCTACGGATGGGGCCACCTGCAGCCTTTTGTACCAGCGCCCTCTGCTGGCCGCATGCCCGCAGCCTACGCACTCTGGGAACCAGGGGTCTCCCCTCTCCTGCTGGCCCCTGGCTCAGGCCCATGGAACACCATCATTCCCATTTTAAAGGCCAGATCACAGAGCCCAGGGAAGTGAAGATGCATCTCACGGTCTTAGAGGATGATGCATGGAAACGAATAACAGGAATCAGAATCACAACCCAAATGGTCATTGGCATTTGTCGATGTCCCAGGGCCAAGAAGGGCAAAATTGAATATCAGCCACAGAAAATGGCAGGAGTGCAGAGCTGGGGTAACCCAGGGAGGGAGGGAGGGAGGACCAAGCCACCTGGCCAGTGAATGAGGCAGTGACCACAGCCTGGCCAGGCAGCGAGGTAGCGTCATCGTGTCAGAACTTCCCCTTTTCCAGAAGGCAGAGCTCATCTAGGCTGAAATATGACATTTCTCTAATTTTAAGACAATGTGTGGGACAAATAAAACAGCTTTGAGTGCTACCCTCACCCGCCACTCCCTGCTTACAGCTCCTGCTTCCCATGGCGCCCTCCTGTTTGCTATCACACTGAAGCTATCACATTGAGCTGTCACCTCATTTTGCAGACCAAAAAATCGGAGGTTGAGGGAAGGTATGCAAATCTCATTAACACTGGGAAGATACTCAGACTTCTGCTCCAAGTCCCAGGTTCTTTCCACCAGACAGCACAGCCTGGTAATTTACTTTGGGAGAAATCACTGAGACCTGCCAGCCCAAGCCCCTCCGTTTTAAGGAAATACGTAAGAAAGCCAAGGGCCCATCGAGAGGGCACTGGTAGCAGAAGATGCCGTTGAAGACACTGGCTCTTCAAGACGCTAGCTTGTATTCTTCACAAAGTTCATTTTCTAACGACAGCATCTATAGGTTGAGGGTCTCTAATGCATGATTAGAACATTAGCTTTGAGTAGCTTTCAAGTCACAGGGCAGCGTGTGCTCAACCGCCCAGTGGACTAAGTTGGCACTGAGTCTGATTCAAACAGAGAGATGGGTGGCATGGAGATGCGTCAAGTGACATCAGACTTTACAACAGTTGGCAAAGGGGCTGCTGAGTTTGACCTGCAGTCTTACTTTGTTTGGCCACACAAACTACTAAGTAATAATGAGCATCATTACTGGAATGCAACAATCAGAAGGTTCTACATCTACTACAGAATTCAAATTCCTATATTCCTTGGCAAAATCCAAAAATCTGACACCTTGATTCTTTATTTGCACTTGGCAAGATCAGCTGGAGCAGAGCTGGGGCCACCCCTTCCCTCAGGCCGGCCTCAGCCATACTTCTCCGTTCCCACCTCTTCTGTTGCCTACCTGAGGCCAAATATCAGTAGTTATCATTATGTTTTATCATTCTTTTCGTAAAGACCTGAGATGTCTCCTCTAGGGATGCCTCTTAAAAGCGAGAAAACGGACTGAGGGAATGTGTCAGAAAAATCAGGAGTTGCTTTCTCAATGGAGGGGAAGGATATTCTAACATCTTTATTCCGTGTTGTAGTCTGACGTTCCTGGTCCCTGCTTAGCATCTGAGCCATCTGCTCCATCTCAGAGACCACTGGGTGTAGCCCGATGTGTGTTAATCTGCTCACATGGGCTACCTAGTATAGACTTATCAGTCCAGGGTAACGAATCAGCAGATACAAATAAGGCGATCAAATTTTGAGCTACAGCCTGGGTACCCCACCTCCTGATGGGTGGCCATTTTCAATAGGGAGAACATTATAAACAAAGAAACTCTCTCTCTGTCTCTCTTTGAGACTTTTTCTCAGTATTTTCATAGAACGCCCATTTCTCGTTACTCCATTGACCCAAGACTTCCAGGTAAACACAAAGTCTGTTTGAAATGCTGTGAATTCCTTCATAAAAAGCAGGTGTCTCCATCCATCCATTTCTATGGCCCTCCATGTGGTTTTTTAAAGATGATAACAATCCTGAGCAGTTCACCAGAAACAAGAAATAAAATTTGTGAAGCTTAACATTCCCAAACAGAAAGCAAATGTAGCTGTTGTTTTTTCTCTCCTGCAGTTCGGCAGGGCTGAAAATGGAATGTTTGTTCCTGTTTCTGCTTCATTTTGTATTAGATTTGTAAGGGAGCCTCAGTCAGCGATGTAACTCCTACTGGTATTGATCAGATCATCACTGTTACTCATCCTTGAACTGACAAAGCTGGGGAGAGGCACTGGGCTGGGGAGCAGTGACTGTTGCCTGCACTCGGAGGAACGAGAAAACTAGAAGTTGAGTCCTGAGGGGAGACTGTGTGAAGGATGTAGCTCTTGAATCACAAACTCAAAGGCTTACCGTGCTGTGGGCACAGCAAGCCTGGAGAAGCACACGTAGTCGTCACAACAGGAACCTGCCTTCAGCCGATTATATGGCTGGATGGGATGAGTGTGCAAATTGTCCCCCAGATCTAATCCCTAATACTCAGATTGTCCCCCAATGAATCAAGGAGCTGATTTTGGGGAATGAAATCTCATTTTCCAAGGTTAATAACTGATTTATATTTTTTATTATTCTGGACCAAAGTAAATATGTACGTGACCCAGATGGGGTCCCAAGTTACCAGTTAGATGCCTCTGGCCTGGAGTTGACTCTTTATTTTTAAAAAAGGAAACTGAGGAGCCATTGAGTGATGTTTAAAATATAGTTAAGAGAAGAGACTGGCATCACACCCATGCCAATTAGAGAACGAAGTGAAACTTCACTGTGAGATAAGACAAGAAAACTGTTTCTAAAATAGCGGAGTCCTCAGCTCTCCCCTCAGCGTGATGACGTTCACGTGCTGGAAACCCCTCAGTGATGACAGCGCGTCTGGGCTGATGTTCCATGAAAGGACAGGTGTAAAATGCTCTCTGTTTTTCTTAAAGAAAAGTTAAATAATTTGCTGAGCTCTTCAAAGGGACCCTCTTATTAACCAGTTTTTTTGAAATCAACCATTTCACTTGACATAAGCTAGTGTTATTTTATCTTCCATTGTATTATTTTTGTATTGGGGTAAAACTGGCTTCAAAAACCGTATATGATTACGGGGTCAGGTTCACAGCTCTTCAGATGGATGTCAGATTTTGAGGTTTTGTTTGGTTAATTTGTTCTTTTATTTTGTTTCTCTATATTCCACATATGAATGCAATCATCCAGCATTTGTCTTCCTCCTTCTGACCTATTTCATTTATTGTGGCTTCCAGTTCCATCCACATTGTTGCAAATGCAAGATTTCATCTTTTTTTGAAGATTGATTTATTTATGCATAAAGAACTGGGGCACAGGCCAGAGGTGTGGGGGGGGGGTGAGAGGATTCACCATAGACAGAGTGGGGAACAGAACAGGTGGATTGACTGAAATCCACTGCTGAGGGGAGCAGCGGGCGAGACAGGAGAGGTCTGCTGTGCCATGTGGGTCACTTCCCTGGCTGGGGATTGAACTCATGCTGCTGTGGCTATGGATTGCTTCATAGTGCTGCATCTTAACCATTGGCACCACCAGGGATGCCCGATTTCATTGTTTTTAATAGCAGAATAGTATTCCTTGAGAATATATACCCCATCTTCCGTATCCACTCATCTGTCGTTGGGCACTTAGGCTGTGTCCATAGCTTGACTATTGTAAATAGGGCTACAGTGAACATAGGAGTACAGATGTCCCTTCAGACCAGCGTTTTGCATTCTCCAGATAGGTACCTTGGAGTAGAATTGCTGGATCATGTGGTAGATCTATTTTTAATATTTTGAAAAACCTCCATACTGTGTTACAGCTACAATCCCAGCACCGATATACAGGAGTTCTCTTTTCTCCACAGCGTTGCCAACACTGGTGTCTGGTCTTTTAGACATAGGTCATTGTCTCCAAGTAAAGTCTTACAGTAATGATAATCTGAGCAAATAACTGATAGGAGTCAGTAAGTAAAATGAGCAAAATGAGGAATGAGTTAAGAACATTCACACACACACATACATACACACACAGAGTTATACACACACAGCCACGCATGCATGAAGAAGACACAGCAAAAGCATGAGCACTGCCTTTGGAGGGATTAGTGCTGTTTCTATGCAACATTTCTCACTGATGAAACATTCCTCTACAGGGCTACCACTTAAGGGCTAGTTTTCTTTTTTCTTCTGTATCAAGGGTCACCTGACTATAATCCATGGACCAACCTGTTTCTATAAATAAGATTTTCTTGCAACATACACACCCATGCATTTACATATCATCTGTAAACTGCCTTCATCTTACCAAGCAGAGTTGAGTAGTTGCAACAGAAACTTGATGACTCATAAAATCTAGAATGTTTGCTAATGATTCTTTACAGGAAAAGTTTGCCAACCCCTCACGGATGTTACAGATCTACAATTCACCCCCAGTGTGCTGTGGGGTGTAATTAGTGTTTGTGTGAAGGACTAGGAAAATGATATTGGGTACACAGGAATCAAAAGCTCAAATGACTGTGGAGGAAATATTAAATACAGGTCAGGAAATGTTAAATCGGAACACTGTGAATTGGAGTGCTTTTTTCTCCAAGGAGCCAGAGGCTCAGCCCCAGAGGGCGTGCAGTCCAGGGTGGCGAAACCCTCTGACTATTTTAGGGGCATTGATGGGTCTGGATTTTCCCGTGAAATCTCCATTTTTGAAATGGAGGCAGCTCCATTTAGAAAATAAACTCTTTGTAGGTCACTACAGGGGGGCACCTATGTGTGCCATTTAATTTGGTTGGCAGGGAGTGATCTTAAATTCCTCATTTTTGACCAAGCTGTAGTAAAACAGATTGATGGGGAGCTGAGATCTTGTGACAGACTAGTAATAAGAAGGGAGTTGATGGCCGAGGCTCATTACCAGGTCTGTTTTAAATGCCAGCACCTGCTGTGTTTGCCTTCAAACAACACCAAACACCTAAATCACCATAGTAAGCACAGATAGAAAGAGACAGAAAGGTTAAAAGTATACTCATAATCTCTTGCTTCTTCTCCCCTCCTAAACGTGTTTGAGAGCAATATTGTTTCGTAAAAACAATATGACCCCATTTCTAAAGCAATATTCATGCTAAGCTAGTCAGCTGTTAAATATACCCAGCAGTTTGCATTATGATGAAGCTAAGCCAGAATTTCAATTATTTTCTGGACACATTTAAAATTATAATACTTTACTGGGTTAGTGTTATAGTTCATCCAAATTACTCACAAACTATCATATCAATCTCTTGCAACTGCTAACGCCTTACAGATCCGTGAAGTTAGGCGGAATAAGAGACCGGCCAGGGTAACGACCTTCATGCTAATGCTGTGTTCGAAGGGGTACCTGTCTCTGAGGGTGTGGACGGCTAGTGGTCAAAAGTCAACTCTCCCTGCCCATGCTGTTTAGGTCTGAAAAAAGCCAGGTGGGCATAGAATGCTCTTTCCCTGCTTCCAGAAAAAAAAAATCTGGTTTAGTATATAAATTTCCAGCAACCCTCTCCACCCTGCCTCCTCGCAAATTTTATTTCTGCTGCCAAATAACATGTTAAAGTCACTCTCCAACTACCCAGAGTGGTTGCTGCGATTTCTCCCTCTCTGTGACACTTCTGCCAGCCACTCCTGAAATCTCAACATCTTGCCTCTCTCCCTGGACACTCGCTTTGGGTATCGTACCTTGTTCCAGACCAGTGGTGCAAGCTAAACTCGCCAAGAGCAGGTCCTGCTAATCAGCAAAGATTTATGAATATTACCATGAGCAGTTGTTGAAATGTGCATCTCCCGCAAGAAGCTAGGCTGCTCCGGGCCCCCTAATCAAAGAGACCTTCTCGTGCCCTTCACCAAGTCCAGAAGACCAGGTGCTAAATGTGTCTGAGTTAATTCATGATGGTGTGTCCCCAGGCTCCGTCACTCGGTCCTGGCTTCTAAGGAACACGGTGTCATTTAAAAGCAAGCACCTTGGGACCAGGCTCTTGTGGGTTCACTGAAGGCTAACTGGAGAGGAATAGGGGTGCCCCAGGCCCAGAATCGCCAGCAAGGGTGTCTGGAAAGCTAGTGCAAAAGTTATCCACATGCACACTCCTAGATCAGGCTGAGACCCCAATAAATAAGTCCACCAGAAGACTATCTAAAGAGTTCTGACTTTCCCAGGTTGCCATTGCATAGATCAAATGAGCACAAGAAAACAAAAAAAAAGTGGTTTCTATCTCATGCTTACCCTTAAGACCTAGGTCTACCTGTCTAGCAGGGAATGATTAGCCACCTGTGATGATCTACCATGTAAATTTGAATCAGTTAAAATGAAATTAAGTGAAAACTTCTTTCTTCAGTTGACCAAGTCATACTCTTAAGTGCTTAGTGCTGTGGAAGGCCAGCAGCTGACCCCCTGGACAGCTCGGACATCTGACATGCCCCTGGTCACAGTGGGTGCTACAGAGTAACATTGGTAGAGATTTTTGTTGATCAAAAACATCTTTATGTATTGGTTTGTGGGAGGCCACTCAGGTTGGTTCTGTGGCGGGGCGATTGTGGACAGCGCTGTCATGGGCCTAAGTGTAAACACCTCTTTTTGTAATTTTAGACTAAATACCTAGTAGAGGTATTGCTGGATCATACAGAATTTCCATTTTTATTTTCTTAAGATACCTTCATCCATTTCCAAAGAAGCTGCACCAGCTTGTATTCTCACCAACAGTGGATGAGAGTTCCCTTTCACCACATCCTCGCCAACATTTGTTGATTTTGTTCTTTCTCACACAGGCCATTCTTGCCAGGGGGATGTGATAGCTCACTGAGATCTTAATCTGATAATAAGTGATCTTGAATTTTTTCAAAATTAAAGTGATTTTTAATTTTTCATTTAAGACTGAGGGGGCACGGGCACAGGTGCTTTGGTGAAGGGTGAGTGGAACTTGTGCATGTAAGAAGAGCAAAGATGAATCCCAAAATAAAAGAAAGTTGACTTTTACCAAACATTCAAACTCTAGATAGATTAAAGATTTAAATAAAGCCGTAAAAGTACTTTAAAAAATCCTCATGCCTTTATCTATTTGTCTATGAGGCACTATGACAGCTGATAACGGTCTTCCTAAGTGTGCTGTGGCCACCACTGGTGGCTCGCAAGATAATTCAAGATAATTTAGCATCAGTGAGCTTTTCTTTTTAAATTCTAAAAGTTACATAGTTATTCAGGGCAAATTAAAAAGATACGACAAGAATTTTGCTGAGTGGAAAAAAAGCCAATCTCAAAAGCTTACCTACTTTATAGGATATAACGTTCCTATAATGACAAAGTTATAGAAGGGAAACAGAGTAGGGAGTGCTAGGGCTGGGGTGGGGTGGGGATCACTATAAAGCCTAAGGGGGTTCTGTGATTGTGGCGGAGGTCACATAAACCTACACCTTGATAAAATCACATTCCAAGGGTGGAGGTGAAGCCGGTGAGATCTGAACAGGTGGGTGCATCCGTGTCAGTTTCTGGCTGTGGGTTGCACACTCGTTAGGCGTGCATTGTAACTGGGAACCTGGAGAGAATATGTGGGATCCCTCTGTAATGTTTCTTACATGCATGTGAATCTACACTTACCTCCAAAGAAAATGTTTCAAACATACACAACCAGTACATCCAGTCCGAACTATTTGATTAGCATTTCCTCAGGAGGAAGCTAAAGGGACAAATGCTCTAGCAATCCACTATCCAGATGAGAAGATAATTAGCAGGGAAGCGTGCAAGGGATGGGAATGTGAAATATATGATGAGTGTGAGATTTGAGAGACTGAAACCTGGAAAACTCTGATGTGATTAGAAAAACCAACTCTGGAATGAGACAGTGTTGGGATCTAATTATTCAGACGAGCTAGCTGTGTGCCCTTGGGCAGGTGACTTAACCTCTCTGTACCTCAGTTTTTGCATTTAAAATGCAGATGGTGGCAATGCTTTGTCCTGACATGATGTCGAAGCTTGCATGTGAGAATATAGGTCAAACACTAGTGCTTTCGCCCAGTCCCACTAAGACCTTAATAAATGGCTGTTATCGTTGGATCTGTGTACCTTGTTTCTTAAGAATCAGAGATGATTAATTATTCATATGATTGCTTAAACCAGGGTTGGCAAACTTTTTTCCGCAAGGGGCCAGAGAGTAAATATTTTTGACTTTGCAGGCCATATGGTTTCTGTTGCAACTACTCAACTCTGCCGTTTCTCCACAAAAGCAGCTACAATAAAAGAACAGATATGGCCGTGCTCCAGGGTTATGTTATTTACAAAAACAGGCAGCAGGTCAGATCTGGCCTGTGAGCCATAGAATGCCAGCTCCGACTTGCGCCACCTTCCTCTGGAACTTGAAGGGGAGTGAGAGATGATTGAAAGCAGACTCGCTCGTCTCTGCCCTGCCTTTCTTCTCTCGACATCTCCCCTGACACCAAGGGGCCATTCCCCTACTTAGCCCATCAGGGTCAAGTCAAAATAGGTTACCGATTGCCCTGCAGAGTCTACTATTGACTGGAGCCCATCGGGGGGCCTCTGGGGCTCGTGCATAGTAGGATAACTATGGAGGGACTGATTGACCCATTACCATGCGAACTGAGGCCCAACAAAGGTTAGTGGAGTTTGGAAGGCCAGGGCTCCCCCGGCGACTTCACCCTAGATGCAAGGGGTGCTGATGGGCACGCACCTTGGCATCAGTTGGCATCACAGATGCTGCAAAGCATTTTATTGGCAGTGATGTCATCATTCATCATTCAGATCTTCACCATGCCCAGTGACAACTATTGGTAGCTTTGTTTCATAGCAAAGGAAACTAAAACCCAGAGACACCAAAGAGTTTTCCTAAAATTGTGGAGCTCATTAACTGGCAGACCCGAGACTCCAGCCAATTGTCCTGACTCCAAACTCCAGTCTCTTTCCATGACGTCACAGCTGCTGCTGAGGAAATGTTTAACAAATGGAAAAGAGGCCGAGGGACGATCCCAGTAATGTTGCTACGTGAGCCCGAACGAAGCAAGGAGGAGGGACTCGGTTTAAGTGCGCTGGCTTCCCACTCGTGGGGTTGTCAGGGGGAGAGCAGTGTTTATGACACAGTCCCACTTGTTTCTATATGAATCCTGCAGCAATGCACTATAACAGATAATAATATAAAGGTGAATACACATGTGTGTGACAAAGTATGTGTGCAAACAAACACACGGAGATCTGGAGAAGGATCGAAACCAGGAGTTTGACATTGATGACTCCCAGGCCAGGTGTGCCCTCCAGACATGCCCTCCAGGCCACGTGTGCCCTCCAGGCCAGGTGTGCCCTCCAGATATGCCCTCCAGGCCAGGTGTGCCCTCCAGGCCAGGTGTGCCCTCCAGCCCTACCGTCAGCCTGCAAAGTATCAATGAATTTGAAGGTGTTGTCTCTAGTTTATTGCAGTTTCTGTTGCTCCTGAATGGCATCCAATTCTACCTGTCCAGCGTACAAACAATCCATGTGCTTCTCCTTACACTGGAAGTGCCTTTGCCCTGGAGATGCCTGGGGTGGCACCATGGTTGCCCTCCTGTCTCTCTCCACGTGGCCAAAACTGCGGTGGCGGCTCCATTGCAGACCCAGCTAGGCCAACTGGACTCTTCTGTGCATCTCCTGGGCCCTGGGAAGGCTCAGCCTGCTCCCCCCCCACCCTCCCTGGCAGATGACCAGTCTCCCTGCTTCCCGCTGTGACTTGAGAGGGCTTGGCTGGGCCCGCCACCCTGCGTCTCCCGCTCTTCCCACAGATGTTTCTCCTAACTTGCTGGCTCAGAAGAGAAAACTCAGTTCCCCACCTGCTCTGCATGCTCACCCCTCAATCTCTCTCCCCTCCCTCCCTCCCCTTCCCCGGTCTCCACCTGCCCCCCCAGCCCGTCCCCTCTCCCCAAGCCTCCCTCCATTTATTCTCTGTCTCTGTCTCTCTCTCTCCCCACCCCCACCCTTCCCCCTCCCTGAACTTCATTTTTTCATTTTTCCCTCAGCTGCTGTACGTCCCTCTCTGCACACAGGTGCACGCATCCTCCCTTGAAGAGCAAACCAATGAGACAAACAAACAAAACCCGCAGAGCCTTCCCCTCCGCGGCCCCCAGTGCCCACCGCCTGGCTGGCTGTGTCTCTTCTCTAACCTCCAACTGCTCTACGTGTGTTCTCCTCCCATCCTGAGCAGTCACCTCGCACTTCTTCCTTGCAGATGAGAGTGCTGGTGTTGACACGTTCACACTGTGTGTGTGCATCTGCACACGTGCCCTGGCGCAGACACACACACACACTCACTCACTCTCCTGCCTAACTATTCCTAAGCCCAGCAGTCATGGATCAGAGCACAGCACACCACAGTCACGTTTTCCCCTGACCTTGAACACCTTAAGTGTCCGTTTACCTGTAAAAAGGGTACAATAAAATATTCCCCTCCACACTTGTTGTAGAGGCACAACACAAGATACTGCATGTGAAGCGCCTCTCACCTGCTGCTGTTCAATAAATGCAGTCATCGTTGCTATGAACTGTGTGTGTATATAGATGTGTGCAACTATGTAGATCATGTATTTACACACACATTGACACACGTTTATTTATATATCCTGTATAGTTAAGTATATTCAATAGACTATACATAAATGTTTACATACGTGTGTGTATGTATATATTTCCTGTGGGTCTTAAGCATTGTCTCTCCAGCTCAGCATTACCAATCCCAATGTTAAGTGTGTGTGTATAAAATCCCCCTTTTAATTAGGAGCCTGTGGCCTGTAACCATGTCAAATCCTTACTACCTTTTGCAAAGGACTCAGCTTTTTAAGTGTCACTCGGAAGCTCTTGGCTGGCGAGCAGGGGCAGTGGGTGGTGGCGAAGTGGGGCTGTGTTCACAGGGCTGTTGCTGTGACTTTAGCAGAGCTGAGGTACCCGGCGCTGCCACGGGCTTCTCGACAGGACGCTGCCATTCGGAGCCAGGCAACTTTCTCCTGGGCCGTGTGTGCCTTGTAGGGCATCCAAAGAAGCCCTGTCCTCGCCCCCCGAGCCAGCAGCACCCCAACAGTAGGAGACCTGACAGCCTCCAGGCATTGCCAGGTGTCCCCTGGGAGGCCTGGAGACCCCTCCGGTGAAGCAGCTTTCACAAGCTGCCGTCCAGGGTGAGAAGTGGGGTTTGTGGCCATGAGTATCGATTTGGAAAATGCAACTTGCTTTCAGAGGCATCCTTGTTTTGACTCCAGCAAAGGACTTTGGGGGAGAAAACTTTGATCTCACAGGGTTTGTTGAATAGAATTCTGTGGGATCCAGGTCTCCCTCTGCACATCTCCCAAAAGAAAATCACCCTGAAAGGCACCAGATAATCCGGGTTGGCGGTGGGGGTACCCGCATGTCCCTAGGAAACACTTCAAAGTTGTTGTTTCTTTAGCTCAAAACAAACAAGGGTCGGTGGTCTCCTTGCAGCCTCTATTTCTAGCTGTATTTTCTATCTGCATATTTTGTGACCGTGGAAAGGACTTCACGGGCAAACGTTCTTCAGAAACTGTCTTTAATTATTCATTTGGCTGTGCTATATTTTATGTTTCTTTTCATAAATGTTAATCTTTATTATTGCCTTACTGGGGGAGAGGGTGTTGGAAAACACACACAGTAATACCTGTTATTAAATGACCTATCACAGTGACGTGGATAAATGTGGGGAGCGATTTAATTGTTTCCTGTCTGCAGTTTTATACAGTTTCTATCAAACTGAAAGGTAATTTTTTTTTAGTAGCTGCTTATTTTAAATGTACAAAACCCTCGTGTGTAATTCCATTAGCTGCCCTACAGCATTGCAATCTACACTTTCCCCGAGGCTGTTGTGAAATATTGATGAAACCCTGGCTTTTGTGGCTTCCTCTGATACACTAAACATTTGTCTGATGTTAGTTGAACTTGAATGAATCTGTTCAGAGCTATATCAGTAGTGACTTCAAAGGGAGGAAGGCTGTTCCAGTATTTTCCCCTCATTTTTCTTTTTTTTCTTTCTCCTTTTTCCTTTTTCTTAACAAACTGGAATTTCCAGACATTGCTGGTCTACTCTATAAAAACAAAGTTCGTATAAATGGTTCTAAGCTGACGGCTGATTTTGACGGTTCTAACTTGTGGTGGTTGTTTTTTTGTTATTCTGATCCGTTGTTTGTATTATTTTTAGAGAGGTGTGTGGAAACTGGTGCACGTGCACACACACACACACACATACACACACACACACACGGGAGAAGATATAAAGCAATAAACCAGACTTGTGATGTCTGACACAGAATTCGGTGCTTCTAGAAGTCTGCCTCTTAGGAGACCCTCCCAGCATCAGCGAGTGGGCACCTGGTATGAGAAAAAATTATCTGTAATTGACTTTTTCCAGCTAACGCTGTTTGCATTGAACTTTACAAAATCCAGGACGAAGGCTCATATTTGTCTGCGTGTTTCTGGCCAGGTTGTGAATTATTTGTTGAGATGATGTCATGGTCTTGCAGGCAGCAGAACATCTCACCAGAACATCTCGCCAGCAGGTTCTGTGGTATTACTGGCATTTGCGTACCATATGTCTCTGCGGAGGGATGTCCTGGGCATGGTCCTGGGCACTCCTTCCCCTGCTGCGACAACTAAAACACCTCCAGGCATTCCCAGTGGCCCCTGGGGTGGCGGGGGTGGGGAAGGCAAAGGTGCCCCCAATCCACGTGGCAGGTTCAGTGCTCTGAAGATGCCCAGGTCTGTCTCCACTGAAATAGAAAGGATGGCAGTCATTCTGTTCCCACGGGCAATAAGGCAATAGGGGATTTCCAAACAGGCCTCTCCCAGGATCATTCTTCAGATCTATTTTCTAGAACACCTTCACCTGTCCTCAGGAGTCCAGGCTCTAATCGCAGCTTTGCTTTCAGAGCTCGCCAACAGAAACAGAGTGCGGCATCAGCTTAGTACCTTGCAGATAAACCATCAGGAGCCCCCAGGCCTGATCTTGGGCTGGGTGGCACTGGGTTAGGAGCAACATTTGTCCATGAAAGCTCAGTAAACCCTAAGGCTCAAGCCCCAAAGTGACTTTAATCAGTGTCCCCCCTCAGCCGCACACACCCCCCCACACACACACAGCCACAGCTGAACCTGTTAGTCTGCTTAGTGCTGACTTACACCCCAGGACTTTGCACACAGAAACCCCCATGATACCACCTGGCCATTGGCTTCCTGCCTCAAATGAGCACACACAGCAAGAGGGCCTACCCTCTTGCTTTGAGGGCCTCCCGTGGTGGCACAGCGGTTGAGCGCTGGGCTGTAAAGCTGCCCGCAGCCTCTGCAGCACTGGTTCGATCCCGGCCACTGACGATGGTCCCACATGGCGCGCAGACCTCTCCTGCTGCACCTGCTACTCCCCTCAGCAGTGTACTTCGTCAGTTTGCCTGTTCTGTTCCCCGCTCTGGCTCTAGTGAATTCTCTCACCCTCCCGCGCTTCTGACTGTACCCAGTGCTTGTATAAATAAACAAATGAATCTTTAAAAAAAAAAAAAAAAAAAAGATGTTTTGACATCCACAAGTGACCCAGGTTACTGGTCATTCAAAGACAGGCTTTCTGAAACACCAGATTAATAGATTGTGGGTTTCTATCTAATGAATTCAACACCAGCACACTTCTATGGTTAGAACACCCTGACAGCTTCTTGCCAAGGTGTCTCTGGCACCCAGCCCCGTGTGCTCAGCTTTTCAAATCAAATGATGATGTAATGTGGGGTCTAGAAGCATCTTTGCCCCCATCACCCTTCCTCCTTGGGGCAGTACTTCCCTGCTAACCTGGCAGAAAAGAAGGAAGTGAATTGGGTAGAGCAGAGCCAGAAAGAATCTAAGCCCAGCCCCTCTCGCCTGGCCTCCCACCTGCCTCAGAGTCAACCTGCCAGATATTAACAGGCCTGTCATCCGCTTTTTCCACACGTGTGTGTTGCGAATACGTCCCCGCACTGTGTGCTGCCCGTGGTAACAAACGCATGTTCCATGCAGACACCACAGCTGAAATAAGTGAGCTGTGCGTCCAGGTCCGGCCGGTGATGGCCGCATCCTCTCACGTAGGTGGCTTCACTAATGGTTTGAGGGACAGTGGTTTTCTTTCTCCTTCTTTTCCCTTCCCCTTCTCTCTGCTCTTCCTCTGAGGTCCAGCCACATCAGCCAGGAGCCACGGAGTCTTGGCTGTATCCGTGGGGGGCAGAGCCGATGGACAGCGCCGTCCCAGCTGGAAGGAGGCGCCAGCTTCCTCTGTGGGTGGCGCGGGGATCCAACAGGAGGAGGCGCGGCGCCCTGTCTTCTGCAAACGGGCTGAGGGGTGGGGGGATCGATGCTGGGGAAATGAAAAAGGACAAAATCAATAAAAGAAAAGAAAAAATATTTTCAAGTTCTTCAGAACAGTCATGAAGATTAAAATTAAATTAGCCAGAGAGATTCAGAGTAAAAAGTGGTGTTGGGGCCCTCAGCTAACCCGGCTCCTTCAAGCTTGGAGAAGCCGAACCTTCTGTCTGCTTTGCTGTCTTGCGCGAGGACGGCATTTGTCAAGGCAACAGCAACTTCACTTTGTCTCCATTGTCAGTGCATCTAGACTTGAAGAAGCTTATTTTCTGCAAGTGCCTTCGGTCCCAGACATGTCTGCAGTCTATTTATGTTTGGCTAAAACAAACGGAATAAACAGTTGAGAGGATATCATTCATATCATGACGGGAGGGAGGATATAGGCCTTCTTGACATCCTGCATATACAAATCATTGGATGTCTTTCTAACTAGCTGTGCTTGTAAATCAATCCATGCACCTCTTCAGAAAGCATCTGCAGGAAAGTGATTTGACTTCACCTGGCAGCGGATGAATTGTCTCATTGAAGAGCTGGTCTTCCTGGGTTAGCTACAGCTTTGGCCCTAGTCCATTGACGTGGCCACACCAAGAGAAGGCCCTGGGAGCCTCTCCACCATCTTGAAGAGTGTGGAAATGCTGGGGTGGATGCCCAGGGGCATCTCTAGCAGGGCTAGAAGCCAAGCAATGGCAGAATGCTAAGGGGCTCAAGGGCACGGTCATGATGTTGTCAATGACCTTGACATTTGCCCTAAGTCACTCAACACTCATCTGTGCCCAACATTAGTCCCTTTTTCTGGTCTTTAAGAATTGTCCCAGCCCTTAAGGCAAAGGCCACTGAGCAGAGAGTACCCTCCCTTCCTACTGGGGTCATCAACCTCTACAGAAAAACAGAGAAGCGCCCTCACTCACTGTCAGGGCCTCGCCTCTCGGCTAAAGCATGACATCGTACAATCTGAATGTTCTTGAGTCGTTTAATCATGCCTGGCAAGTCCCTAAGGTTTGTTCCTGGAAGCCAAACAAAAATAGATAAAATTGTTGAGCTCATACTGATACAGAGGAATGTCTCTGACTTTTTCCCTGCAAAATGAAGTCTGAGTTGGAGCTCCATTCAGAGTGTTCCCTGGGCTCTCATCTCCAGTAATGTATACATTTAGGTTTTTTTTTATTCAGTCACCTAAATTACATTTTTTAATATTTATTTATGTATTTATACAAGCACTGGGTACAGTCAGAAGTGCGGGAGGGTGAGAGAATTCACCAGAGCCAGAGCGGGGAACAGAACAGGCAGACTGACAAAATACACTGCTGAGGGGAGCAGCAGGCATGGCAGGAGAGGTCTGCGCGCCATGTGGGACCCTCGCCTGGCTGCCGGGGATCGAACTGGTGCTGCAGAGGCTGCTGGCAGCTTTGCAGCCCAGCACTCCACCGCTGCACCACCAGGGGAGGCCCTGAATTACATTTTTTGATCTTATCACCTTCCGGGTAGAATCAAAAGATCCCAGACTGATAAGACTGAGCTTCAAGAGGCTCTCAACCAGGGGAAAAATTGGAATAATAATCACAACAGGATCATGTATACAGTTGAGGCTGAGTTTATCTAACCAAGAGACTCCAAAGTTGAACAATGCTGTGAAGACTTAGATCTATAGCAGGGAGAGCCAGATCATTAGTGTTTTAAATACCGAACAAGCCACTCAGAAGACACAACCACAGTCAATGATTTATCAAGATCTTTCTATGTGCCAAGGTCTGTGCAAAAGCCCCTTGACCTTTTTCATCCATTCAGCAATCACTGTTTTTACTCTCAGTGGCCACTCAGCAATGGCACCACACGATTGTGTACCCCCAAGAAAGTAAAATGCTTGTCCTTAAGCCATGACACACTGTTCTCCTCCTATCACTTAAAAGTTCTGTTTTATACTCACTGGTAACTCTTCTAGACTTATCTTTAAAATATCTGTATAAGGTAACCCTCATGTTTATACACAAAGGAAAAGATACATGCAATAAATTGGCTAAGACGTGCCTAAAATAACTTCCAATTACCCCCTGCAGCCATCTTAAAATATCACTGATTGTAAAATGCACCCCAATTTCTGAGATGTTAAAGCAGAGAATAAAGGTCTTGAAATCAATGAATGGTCTTTATAAAATAGGCTGTGCTCGCTCAAGAAATGCTGAAGATACAGCAAAGCACAGAAGGCAGCAGTGGCAGAGTCTAAGTGGCAAAGCACAGATTTAACTCTTACACATAGAAAGATTTGATTGCAAGTTTAGCAGAAACCACAAGGGAAAACCCCATGAGACTGAATAAGAGGGGACCCTTGCCTTGTCAGGGGGACAGGAAAGACCCTCGTTAGGGTGAGACCATTGCATTAAGACTGGAGAGTTAGGCAGGAGGCAGATAGAGAACCAAAACACGAACTGCAGCATTTTCTCAGTTAGTCCTCATGGACCATGCAGGGTCCATTATACTTACCCTCTTTTTACAGATGAGGAAACCAAGATTTGGAAGCTTCGGTAACTTGCCTAGCAGGCAGGCACTGATAAAGCTAGGATCTTCCTCACCTCCAACAATAATTCGTTCTGCTTGCTCAAATGGGCAGAGAGACACTCTTCCGGGTAAATGCAAACGTGATCAAATAGTTTCGATGTTAGCAAGGAAATAATAGTTTATATCACAGTCTCGCTGTTCTGGGAAAAAAAGGGAACTATATTATGGACCAGGGTATGCAACAAAAGAACATGGTTGGAATTTTCTTCCAAGCAATGAATAAGTTTTTTAATGTCTGACTTAAGTAACTTTCGGAAATATAAACTGTAACCCTGGTGCTATCATTTGCAAGCAGGGCCTGTGTGATGGGGCCAACCAGCCCATCATGGGGCCGTGAAATATATATATATTTTTTTTATTAAGAGGGTTTTGTAACTTTACAGCAGGTATTTCTATGTTTCTGATCTTGAATTTATACTGAGACATAGAATTTGTGAGACATAGGATTTGTGGAAGAGGCTGGTATTCAGAGAAAATGTTGCAAGTCTGAAAAGCAAAGTGAGTTTCTGGGAGCTGCTGTTTGTCGGAGACTCGAATGTAGGTAAAATCCATGGCAGGTTCTGGAAAAGACAAGTTTTGCTCACTTTACAGCTGTCTAGGGTTTTTAAAATATCAATTGATTCACTTTACTGCTATTTATTAAGCACCTACTGTGTGCTTCTGACTGCTTTAGGGGCTTGCATTACAATAACTGGTCAACCAGACAAAGGTCCCTTCCCCTGAGGGACTTACAAACCAACTGAGAATGATCTCAAGAAACAATGGGTGTGATAAGGCCATAGTAAGTAATAAGGTTGTCAGTGCTACAGGGAACCAAAAAAAGTCACGCAGGAAGGGGCATTGAGGTAGAGAGCAGGACAGCAGCGGCAGAGTTAAATGGGTGAGCAGAGGAAGCTTCTTTAGGAAATGAGATTTTATTTTTTATTAAATTTATCTTCATATATCATCGTTCATTTTTGAACAGTGTTTGATTTCTCCCCTCCTGTGTGGTCCCCAAAGGTCTCCCCCCACCATAGTCCCTTGTGATCTTCCTCCCCCTGTTTTGTCCCCTCTCCCTGTCTCTGCCCTGCTAGATGCCTCAGATCTCTGGTCAGCTTGCAAGTTTTGTCTTTTTCCTGACCCTCTGCTCAGTGTCTCTCTATCCCACATGTAAGTCAAACTATCCAATATTTCTCTTTTTAGGAAGTGAGATTTTAGCAAAGACCGGCAGGAGGGTAAGGAAGGCCACAGAAAGAGCCAGTGCAATTATCTAAGACAGGCGTTCCCTGGCTTGTCTGGGAAAGAAGCCCTGGACGGCTCAAGCAGAGACCCAGACAGGAGAGCAGCACTAACTTGCACAGGAATCTAAGAAGGCTGGCTTTGGCTGCGAGGTGAAATCCCATGGCGCTTTTGAGCAGCTGACACAATCTGATGTATCTTTCATCCTACCTGTCTAGAATGCTAAGAATTGACCTTTGGTCGCAGTGATGGAGTCGACTCCTGGCGGAGTTGAAGCTCCCTGTGAGTAGTAGCCCGCCTGACCGAGACCTTTGTCCATGTCCCATCCCCAGGCCACCCTTATCACCCACCGTCTCACCGCAGACTGTCCAAGGGTGGGGGGTGCTTGGGGCTTGGGTTGGTTACCAGTTTCTTCTGCAGAACCAGAAGTTTCTTCTATGTCCCTTCTATTAGCCTTAAATTCCTCACCCCCCAGAAAGAGGTCAAAACACCTGCCTCACAGGATAATTTCCAAAATCAGTGCAGACCAAATCCTCTATCCTCTCTCAGGCACACAGCAGGTGCTGGGAGGTGTACCAGGCTCTCTCTTGCCTTACCGCTCCCCAATAACTAGAGGCTTCGCACAATGCTAATTCGGTAGTCTGGAAGATATTTAAATTTACAATCTTTATTTTAAGTGGGTTTGCTTGAGTAATTAATTCAATGTTAAGATTTTATTGGTGAGGCGCCCAGGATTTTAGCAACTGAGTTAGTTGAACATGAAAGGTCTTTAAGGATGAAAGATAAAATAAAGTCTGTTCTGTTACAACTCACATTTCTGTAAAGCAGATTAGCTTGTTCCTGATTGGTAAATCAGTCAACGATGGGAATGTAATGAGGACGCCACCTTGATCCACATGCGATTTTTCCCTCCATATTCTTGTTTAGCACCACTCGGTGCGCCAGCCAAGGATGAAGTTCAGCAACAGCTAAATGCGAGAAGACAGAGAATATAATCTTCTCACTTGGCCTTGCAAATCTTCTCGTCACCTCCCTTGACCTTTTCTTTCTTGACCCATCTCTAACTCCACCATCTCACTCCACCCTTAAACTCCTTATACCCCACTGCCATCATTTCTTCTTTGAGAAAGTAAAGTCCTTGATTTTCTGGAACATTCCTTCATTCACTACGGGTTTAACAAGTTGTTTCTAACTGGGCTGGTGTTTTTATTACATTTTCGCTTGCTTAGTTATCCTCTGGATGCCTACTTGCTTAGTTTGGAAGTGGTCTACCTTAATCTTATTGTTCCCTTATGTGCTATCATTTTAATGCTAGGTTTTGCAAAAATGCAAGATTTGTAACGTACATTGCACACACCTCCGCCAGACACAGAGAGCCGAGCAGGTTGCAGCTGAAGACGGGCAGGGGCCTGGGTGTGACCTGCGTGCACAGCCCGGAGTATATGTGGTTCTGGGGCCTCAGGAGATCATTTTAAAGCTGGGGTCCAGAGATGTCTGGGCCTATGACCTGAGGGAAGTTGTTGGACCTCTCGAGGCCTAAGATTCCTCCACCTTTTAAAAATGATGTGAATAATGTCACACCCATTGGCGTGCTGTGAGGCTGAAATAGAACAACATACATAAAGCATTCATGAGGAGGTACAATTGGAATAAAAGCCATTTACAAGCGAACAGGGTTCTAGTGAAGTGGGGTAGAGTGGATGGAGGTCTCACAATCAGAAGTGGCCCCCTGCATCCAGGGCCCAGTCTAACTCTGGATCACACACAGCTGAGACATGGGAAACCCCTGCCCTCTGTTCTGTTCTCTCTCCATCTGGAAAACTGGCTCCAACCTAGCTTATTTGTGCAAGATGCTGCTGAGCATCCTCAAGGGCCCCCACCCCGTGCGTGTCTGGGTTCCTGTTCTGTACATCTAGAAAATATAGCCGAGGAAAGATAATGCTCCCACGGCTGGAAAAGATCATTTGTAAGTGGCTTGTTAAAGCACACATCATTTTCCTGATCAGCGGTAGCCAGGCTGCATCTTGAGGAGCTGATGCAATTTATCATGTTATTATATATTTAGGGGCTTTTTGAAAATGCTGTTATTTACTCAACCGACTGTGTATATAGACTATTTAAAGCAGATTTTTGACCCAGTAGACTGTACCAGCCCCATCTATCGTTTCAATGAGCATGCTGGGACTCTTAAATATGCAGATCATTGACACAATAGACTAAGAGTGCTGGAAACATACTCCAAACGGGTAGATTCCAGTCATTGGGGGATGATATGTTTCTAAAAAACGTGTTCAAGGCAGGCCCAGACATATAGCCAGGCTCTACGGGAAAATGCATTTCTGGATGGAGAGGACTCTGGCTTAAGAGGGAGGTTTCCAGTTTCCAGAAATAGGGGACTTTCAATAGCGTGGCTTTGTGATCTGTATACTCATCTATGAGCATTTAAACCACCCTTGTGAATTCCCAGCGATGCCACCAAGACCTGGCACTTGCTCTATTCTAACTCGCCTTGCAAGAAGCCATATTAGTACAGACTCCTCCTTTGATTCGAAGTATCTGTTGACCACCATCTCTTAGACTGACATCATTGCTTGCAAGCAACAAATATTGTCTCTGGCTAACTTGAGTTAAACTGTGTTGGGAAGAGAGTGGAGCGGGCCACTGAAAGGGAGGAGCCCATCAGCCTTGGAAGTCGGGGGAACAGAGCAGAGGGGTGCGCTTGTCAGGGTGAAGCCCTGCCAGCCATTCCATTCTCGAGTGGTGGGGTCAGATTCCAGTTGTGCATAGCCAAGTCTGATGGGCTGGGATCCTGTGTCCACACTAAACAAACAAACAGTCCACAAAGGAAAGACAAGAGAGGAAAAGAAAGTGCCCATGTTTTTGTTTTACCTCTCTACTCTTTAAACAAAGTATCAGACACACATGTTTTCTGGATTATCGTTGGAAAAATAGTCCAGATGTGCTGGAGTCTCATTAAATTAATCTCCCAAAGACCAGAATCTATATCCTGTTGGCTGCTTCCCAGTGTGCCTGGAAGAGAGCAGATTTATACAGCCTGGATGTGCTAATGTTATTCTTATGTCAGCTCCAGATTGATCTTTTGCCTTGAAAAATAAAATCAGCTACACTACCTACTTTAACATGAAGGGAGATGATTTCAATTATCAACTCACTCAAAATGCTGAAAGCAGAGGGGATGATTAGCAAGGGACCTCTCCCCCACCTTATGGCCCACAGCGGGGACAGATGATGGACAATAGTCCCCTCCAGAACTGTGCTGAGCAGGAGGCTGCAGCAATGAATAAGGCAGATAAGGCCCTGCAATCATGGGGTCATGTTCAAATTGGGGACAAAGATGTTCAAGGCAGGAGTTCAGTCTTAGCACTGCTGATATTTGAGCTAGCTCGTTCTTTGTTGTGAAGACTGTTCCATGCAGTGTAGAATATTTATCGGCATCTCTGACCTCTACCCTCTAGATGCCAGTAGTCCTGCTACCCCACCTCCCCCGTTTTGATAACCAGAATTTTTCCAGACTTCACCAGATATCCACAGAAACAAAATCTCAGCTTAGTCACGGAGAATGCGTTGGGTCTCACGGGGAGGATTGTACACTGGGGCTGGGACCCTCCCAGTGGGTGGGTAAACATTGTCTCTGCTGTTTTATGTAAGTAAAATTTTGAAGTACTGAGAGAGAAGCACAGTTTCAGAGTCCTTGCTGTGTGCCAAAACTCCTGGTACTGGGAACATGAGGATAACCACAGTGGCCTCCTTGCTCTTAAAGAGCTTACCATCCGGAAGGTGAGGTCAAGAACCACAATTTGATGCCCAGTTACAGATATTAGTAAGGTCCATTAGCTCAGAGAAAGGAGACTAATTGGGGAGCTTGGAGAAGGTTCCATGGAGGAAATGGCATGTAAAATGGCTTGGAATTCAAAAACACCAATATGTAAGTGACAATGGATTAAGTGCTTCCTAATCCAGGGTCAATCCCAAGTCTTATAGTTGACCTTATTATCATCAAGGGTAGTTAATGGATGAATAGCAAAAGATTACCTTATGCTTTGTTAGAATTATACTATTTTCCCATTAAAATTGTTAGGGACTAAAGACTATGTACAAAAAATGTGTATCATGCAAAACATTAGGCCAGTGTGCATATGGTGATAAAAATGTGTATAATTTATAAAGTAACAGACACCTGAGTAGCTGACAGATTGCTCAGTTGCAATTAACTCACCCCAAGTTATCGTAGTCAGTAAAACGAATTATCTGCTCATGAAATTTCAAAGCACAGTCAAGCTTCAGGTAGAGTTTGATCAAGGTTCCAGCTCCAATTTGTTTTAATTTTCTTGGCTCTGTGCTCTTGTGTGTGTTACCTTAGTGTTCAGGCTTCCCTCATGCTAGTGAAATTGTTGCTAGTAGTTCATGAGATTTTATCTTCTTGTATAAGGATGGAAAAAAGGAAAGGGAGAAACCTTTCCTTTATTAATCATCAAATCAAACCTATTGGCTTAGGATAGGCCTGATTGAGTGAAAGAAGCCACTATTGTAAGGTGATCGGCTTAGACAAGTCATGACACACACAAACCAGGTGCTACCCATCCCACTCCCTTGTCATCTAGGGTGTAGCCTGAACGCTGATGAGTTTTTCAGCATTGCCCAAGAATGTTATTGTTAAATATTTATAGGTATCAAAATATTGGCAAGGCCTGGAGAAACCACCAATACACTCTTTGAAGCTCTACCGTTAAGTATAAAAATTCCCTCTGTATCTCCTTATATTGTCATTCAAAGCTGAGAGAGCCTGCATAAAAGATGTTTTTTCAATAATTTGACCCATGGCTACTCCTTCTCCTCCAGCTCACAAAGCTCTGGTTCTTCTTCCTACCATTTCTCCAAGAAGAGAAAATTTCTCTTTTAAACACAAATGCAAATTCACTAAAAGGTTGGCTAAACTCAGCCTCTCTTTATTAAGAAAAAAATATGTACAAAATTTAAAAAGAATTTAATTTACAAATTTCTTTAATTTACAAAAGGAAAAGATATATATATATATATTCTTTTTTTAGGAGGTTCAGCTTTAGCTTGGGATTTGGCTGAGAAGTAACATCAGATTTAAAAAGCAGAGGCAATCAGATTTATAAAACAGAGAGAAAGAAAATCAAGGACAATACAGTGGGTATTTGATGAGTGTCTCTGTGTGTTATCCACCCCGGGGGATATTAGATCACCAGAGAATGCCATCCTCTGCTGGAAGAAGACAGTTTTGGGGTGCTGACATAGTAACCTCAAGACTTTTCCTATTTGCTCCTCTCCTTTATAGGTAGGGACAGAGAAAAGATGACATGTCTTGAAAAGATCAGGCTTAAATGAGCCCTAACCTAAAATCAAAGGGTCAACAAACCCTGGAGAATTTTCCATTAGATTATTCAGACTGTCGATTCAAAAAGATCGAAGACCTCCGCATCTCCCAGAATTTGGGCCATTTCCAAGAACTGCTTCATCCAAGTGTCCAGTGCAGGTTTGGCCCCAGATCAGACCTGCTGTTTCATGTAAGTTGCCTCATTTAAAAGCTAACCTAGTTAATTAAGAACTGAAATAGGTCAGGATTTATTTAACAGAGTTACCGGAGTTATTTAGAAATGCTAATTCCTTTCATCATTAACTTTCTTGTTTGTTTGTTCCTTGTAGTATAAAAATACTCAGTCTGATAAGAGGATTTAAATGAATCCAGAAGGAACTGAATGAGAATAATGCTAGGAACTTGGTGGATTTGTTTCAGCCAGCACTTGAAAGAATAAATCCTAAAATTCCTGAGAAATCCAGCCCCCTGTTGCTCTTCATGACTAAGTGGTTGTCCCCTCACTAATGAGGTGAGGGACATCAGTGAGTGCTTCTGATGACCAGGCATTCTGAGTTCTTTCCAGTTATCTCAATTCTCATGACCATCTTTGAGGCAGTTACTATAATGATGTCCATTCTGTTGGTGCATAGACTGAGGCCCAGAGAGATTGAGACCCACAGAGGTTATTGCTTTGCAGAAGAAGCCAGTGTAAGACCTGGCCGAGGTGGGATTTTAACCCTGAGCAGAATGGCTGCAGATCCTGCAATCTTCATTTCCATCTAACCGCCAGGAGGGTGGTACGTGCTCTTCATTTTGTCTGGCTCTCCTTTAACAAGAGAGCGTGTTCTTCATGCAGCCCCTGCTTCATGGGCGACAGATGGGGTGAACATCACCCTCCCTCATCACCAGTGCCCAAAGTTGCAGCTCTGACTTTGCAGCTGTGACCTTGACTTTGTAGCATAGCTCAGCGGTTGACATCTGGAGCTTTGTGGTGAGGCTATCCTGAGCATGTAGAGTGTGAGTTGCCTCCTAGGCCTCTGCCCACCAGTTGCCAGTAACACCAATTCTCTAGCTATAACAACAGAAAATGCCTGCAGATAAAGCTGTCAAATATCCTGGGGGTGGGGGGGTGCTAGCTTGCACCCTGGTTGAGAACCACTGAGGAAGAGAGATGGCGACCCAGATGGCGACCCAGATGGCGACCCAGATGGCAACCCAGATGGCTCCAGGGCCACATGTTCTTCTATAGAAACCAGCTGTCAGGAAATGATCTAATAAATTCACTCACCCTGAAGTGCAAAGGTGAGATGAGGGAATGTCTCTGTATTTTTACAGGGGATGGTCCTGGGTTTGTCTCATGCTAGATGGAAAAAGTCAAAGTACAGGGTTAGGTGCAAGAAGAAGCAGAGTGTAAGAGGTTTCCAAACTGAGGAGGAGCAGGATTTTCAAGGCCCCTGCGTCTGTATACAACCTTAGCCAACCCAAGGGATGTTGGTATTTTTGAAAAAGGCTTTTTTGTTCTTCTCCATGGCTTGAAAGTAGATGGGGACCCATGAGACTAATCCTCAGTTTGTCAGGGAGGGAAAAACTGCGCTTCACCAGTGCAGCCACCCAGTCGTCCGGGGTCCGCCTACCTCATTCCCTCCTGTATTCAACAAATACCTGAACAAACTGGATCCTGGACAGGAAAAGGGATATGGTGGTGAAGCCAATAGCTTCAAGCTGCCCCTAGGAAGTTTAGTCTTAGAGGGAAGACAACCAATAAGTGAGTAGGGGAATAAGTTTATTGCAAATTGAGATAAGAATTGTACAAGAAAAGAGACGAGGCTGAGACAGGAAATAACTTTGGCAACAGGAGGCTTGGAGGGAGGGAGCGGGGTACAGGGATCTGGGGTGACCCTCTCAAGGACTGGCAGTTGAGTTGACATTAAATGAATGAGAAAGAGTCAGGCATAAAGGAAGGGGGAAGGAGGATCTGGTGAGTTCAAAGAACAGGGAGAAAAATTCTAGCTTTAGAGACCTGAGGCGGGACAGTGATGGGGGTAGCTCGGGAATGGAAACACGACAGGTGCTCTCTGTGGGACGGGTGAGGGCGCACATAAACTGGGGACAAGGGAGGGCGCTGATGGGGGTTACAGAGGACATGGCGTCTCCACTAGCCAAGTCACTGTCACTGTTGGGCAGGCACAGGGACCGCAGGGGAGGGACACAGGCCTCTGGTGAGGAGGTCACTGCACCTGCTAGAGTAGTCCAGTGTTGTGGGGTGCATGACACCTGCAGAGTTTTTGTAATTATTTGAGAGCTAGAATTGACATCTCTGGCTGATGAATCAAATACAGGCAGTGCAGGAAGGGAGGAACGCAGCTTAGATTCTAGAGTCCGACAGGCCCAATTTCAGGTCCTAAATCAGCTGTGTGGCTCCAGAGATGTAATTAACATTCTCTGCAGTTCAATTTCATTATCTGCAAAGATGGAATTTGAATGACATATAGGACCATTGTGGGATCAAATGATGTAACACGTATAAAGAAATTAGCCCATCGGGCTTTTGTTCTCGCCAACTGCTAGCCATGTGTTAAAACAGAGAATGAACCACTTCAAAACTGGGAGATCATGGGATCTAATGTATGTTGAGCGGCTCTTAGACTGAGTTATTGACAAAAGCGTAAAAGCTTGTGTGGAAAGTTCTTCCCATGCTTAGGCTGATCAGCTCAGATCATGGTGGGAGACCCTGATCATCATGGGGACCCCATACGCCTGGTGTCTTGGGGGCCTCAGAGGCAGGCGGGCACAGTGACCATGAAGGTGGAGACTCCAGCATGAACAAAAGTTGCCAGATGCAACGTCTGGGCCATGGCTGGGGGCAGTGAAGAATAGCAGGGCGAGGAAGTCCTTCTCTGTCTGAGAAATTGGCCATAAGACAGGAAATGTCTTTCCACCTCACTTCTGTGATTCTAGAGATAGCAAAGACTTTTCACCAGAAAAGCAAAGGCCAGATCACTTTCTGACAGTGCCAATTTAGCTGCTCTGAGGACAGAGGAGGCTTTTTTCTTTCTTTCTTTCCTTCTTAATGGGAAGTGGTCACAGCCATGAACTTAGCAAAAGAAGCAGGTTAAAATTTGTCCGTTCTTGGCTAATGCAGTTAGACGTTTTCGAGAAAAGGCAATGAGAAGTGGTCATTATCCATTATCTGCATGAAATATTTCAGAGAAAGAAGCAGCATTTGCCAAAAAAAAGAAAAGATGTTTGACTTCAAGCCAGGCAAGAAGGAAACAAGATCACCTTCGAGCTCTGTGGGATGGCTGTCCTAATGATGTTATTTCAAGTAAAATGGGAATATATATCTGAAAAAATACAGATGGTGCATCATCAGCCTCATACACTTTCTGAAGGTCGTTCTGGACAATGATTCACTGTCCCTTTTCTTGGCCAAAAAAAAAAAAAAAAAAAAACAAACAAACTCTAAATAAACTTTCCAGTCTTGGAAAGAAGCATATATGGTTGCGTGTGCTTATAAATCCTTAGGTGGGGAAATGCATAGAAAATCAGAATACACATTTTGCTGAAAATGCTTGCTACCCCTTGAAAAGTCAAAATGTAAAATCTTAATTTGATGGGGAACTGCTCTTCCTCTTAGTGCAGTTGCTTTGTCCCTGTTCTGTTTCACTTTGCTTCCTCCTGCTCCCAGTGAGGGCTCTCTCTGCGTGAGGATAATAGAAGGATAATGATTTCCCAAACTGGAACTACCCAAAGGCTTATGAAGTGGCCTCCCCTTCACCCTTCTCCGTGGCTGTTTTCTCACTCTACTTTTTTAAATTGTCACCCAAACATTTCCTAGTTGTCATACAGACGAGGCTGAAACTAGGTGGCCGGCCAGACCCCTCTAGCCCCTGCAAGCCCGTCTGCAGTGAGAGCGATCCTCTCTCAATGCAGAGCCGAGATCTCCAACAAGACCTTCCCCTTGGAGGGTGGGTTATGTAATTGCAGACCTGATCATTATGGGGGATGACCTAATAACTTGCCACGCCATGTCTGCCCCTCAATTGTATGGAACTCCCCAGCCACATATGACTGTCTCCTACACGAACGATTTAACATGGAAGTAACAAAGCCCAAACTGGAGGGAACTCATTTACTCATGACATGTCCAAAGCTGATTCATGTGTAGAGCAAAGATTATCTAAAAGCTGTTGGCTGGAAATAGATTTTGGGGTTACAAAGAGAGCCCAAGTCAGCTGATGTCAGCCTTCTGTGGGTTCAGGTTAGGGAGACTAGGATGGGAGTGTTTCCATGGTGCCTTGAACAAACCTGAAGTCAGGAGCTTGTCCTTGATTCATCCCTTGCAGTGTCGTGTCTAAGACATCCACCTGCCTATGACGTCGATACTATCGTGATTCCCGTCTTGGAGGTGAGGGAGCTGAGCCTCTGAATGTCTTAGTAACTTTCCCAAGATCGTGTTTTAAGCTGATTTGAACTAAAACCCTCCCCGTGCCAAGGTCAGTGGGTCATCTTATGTGTTCATTAACTCATCAGCCCTGAATCAGTGGTTTTACTTTCTCCTTGCGTGGTTCAAACTGGGAACAATCATCTAAGCCTGGGGCATTTCATCTTTTGGTCCCTGGAGAGGGAAGGGCTTGGATGTCTCAGTCATCATCTCTTGTCACAGTACTGGCACCCACATACTCACGTGAACACGGCATAGAGCAGTCGATGCTAAATATCTTGCTGCTAATTAATCACTTTACAACTTACAGCCAGGCTTCTCAAACTTTCTTGCACCCAAGAGTCCCCTAGGGATCTTGTTAAATGACTCCCAGTCCAGAATCCTGGGATGGGGCTGAAAGTTTCCATTTCTAACAAGTCCCCAGGTGATGCCACTGCAGCTCCTGGTCCAGCGACCATTGTCTGAGCAGTGAGGGCTACCACGTGCTTTCCTTTCCTCCTTGTTCCTGACAGAGCCCTGTGAAGCGGGCAGGCTTGGGACGGTCACTCCTCTTCCCCTTGATAAGGAATCCAGGAAAAAGCTGATCAGGGGGCACTGAAGGACCTGCCAAATCTTCAGGCTCTGCCTACTCTAGTTCTCTTTGTTCAGAGCTTGCAAATGCCAGGGTCTGAGACGTGTGGGTTTCATCTGCATGGTTTGCTTAAGCAAGAGATCTGCCAACTTTCTGGACCCCATGGCTGCCCATGGAGTGGCAGTTGTGTTCCCTCAGTGAGGCATCAACTCCCTGTTTGCTCCATGGCCATCCTGTGCCTCTGCCTACCTGAGTGCCAGAATGCTGCCCTCTGTAGCTGAGGATCGTTTTGCTCCCTTCTGGCCCACTTTGCCCATTCACTCACCTGCCTTCCTCTAGCTCAACATCTTTTCCTTCCCATGCATTGGATCCAACTTAATAACTCATCTCTCTACATACCTCGGCCTGAGGCCTCCTCCGTTGGAGGCCCAGTGAGACTCAATGAGGGTGTCTGGTACTTGATAGCTATAGAATAAATATTTCTTGATTAAATGAATAAACAGATGAACCACAAAGAGATGACACAGCAGCTACTTCTCCTGGCTTCAGCTCACCTGGACCTTTCCTGCTGATGGCCAAGAAGTGGAGAAAGTCACAAACAGCTTATCGTCCAAAGAGCGTGATGACCGCACAGGAAAGCTCCCAGGAGCACATTAAGTAGATGGACTTTGATTTCCACCAGACCCCACCTGGTGGGCCTGCACCGGACATGTAAGACATTCCACGCGATGGAAAGGCCTGCAGGAAATTAAAAAGGAGTTGTTTCTGGTGACCCTCAGAAAGCTCTGCATCCTTCTCTGCCCAGCACACAGGCTCAGGACAAGCTTGGTCCTCACACACTCAGTCTTCAACAACTGTAAACAGAAATTTCTGTTAGTTTGCTCCCCACATTCAAGGAAGGAGGGAGCAAACCCTTCTCCCCTGTCTGTGTGAGCAAGTCACACTTATGTGAATGAGCTATACAGGGTGTGGCAGGCAGGGGAGTCTATATGCCACGGATGTTTCCACAGCCACGAATGTTCCTATGTAAAGATGTGCATGTGAGCTTACGTGATTCCGTGGACTGAGGGGCCGAGCCTGGGCTCTCGGGACCCCAGGAGTGGTGTCCAGCCCCCCTGCCTCTGGCCATCCACGTCTGAAGAGAGAATGAGCTGACCCCTCCACACTGCACTCCCAGGGCCTCACACGGGGCCTGGCCACCACTGAGAAGAAGCTCAGTCTCCAGAACTAAATCCTCGATCACTTTACTCAGCCTGCCAACAAGAGCACCAATTAGTGCCAATAATAAGATACAGATTAACAGATTCCCAGGCCACAGTCCCCAACACACTCACGACCGGTGACAGAGGCCTTAGTCGCTGTCATCAGGCCACACACCTACAGGGCCCAGGGACGGATGCCCTTGCCATCCCGCCGCGGACGTCTGCCCTGCACGCGGGGGAATCTGTGTTTGGTTTTAAACTGCCATTTAGTGGGGTAGGTTGGCGAAAACGATCTTATCACCACCAGACATGTTTTTAAATGAGATCTTGCTGGAAATCAGGTTTCAATTTTGAAAATCAGCTTTCTTGAGTTTTAGATTCTTTTAGGGCCCCCCCTGTTTCCAGCTGGGGCATGAAAAATGGTCAGTGTTTTTATTGTAAACACGCCCGTGAGGATTCTCAAGGCAACTACAAAAAAAACCCTGATTCTTAACATCGAGCCACCATGAAATATTTTGCACAATTTCATTTAAATCATTCTGACTAGACATTCTGGGAACAACTAAGGTGGTAATTTAAAAAAAAAAAAAAATCCCTCTAGTTTTTTGTTTTTTTTTTTTAATTTTGGTTTAAAGGAAATTTCTCAAATACAAGGGTTTACTTCTAAATTCTACCCATATATTCAGAGAGTAAAACATTTGGAGCATAGATCATATTTTTCACTAATGACTTTTCTCCTTTTTTTAAATCAACAACTCAGGAGTTCAGCCCAATATTTGTGTAACGTGTATCATGAATTAGCTAATGGGTTTGACTCATGACAAAATGAGTCCGTATTTTCAAAGTTCCCACGTGTGAATCAGTTTTAAATCAGAATCTGCGTGCATTGGGAGCATATTGGTGGATGCTTTGCAATCTCGATGCTTTGTTGCTGTCTTCCCATGCAAACATTTAAATCCACGGCTCAGGATTTTGTGGTGACAAGAAAGTTAGTTGGTAGCTGGAAAAGATGGTTCACAGGGATGTTCTAGATTTATCACTGGACAAAGCTGGTCAGGATGCTTGTGATACACACCTGGCCCCGGGTGGGGGGAGTGTGCGGGGAAGGGGCCTTAGCCCATCGCAGGCACCATTTGCAATGCTGTGATGTAGCATAGTTTGCAAGCAGAATACCCCCCCTTCTACTGTCTGGGGCATGGTGGGGGCCAAGGGACAGTTGTGTTCTTTCTATGTGGCATCAACTTTGGGAGAAGCAGGTCTCGGTCCACTTGGGGACACGTGTTTTACCTCTATATTTCGTGAAAGGAGCCTATCCATCAATAAGCAGGCAAACGAGATCATGCCAGGGTGTGGAAAGTGCTGCAGGGATTTCAGTAAATCAGCTCATGTGGCCAAGAAGGGAACCTGCCTAGGAGAAGCCCCTCTTGGAAAGGGACCTCTGACCTGAACCAGATAAATGAAGAAGAATCAGTTCTGGAAAGGTCCCGAGGAAGACCCTTCTGGACAGAGAAGTCTGCCCTGGCAAAGACCAGCGTCAGGGGGAGGATTGGAGGGGCAGGAAGCTGCTGTTGGGGAGCAGGGTTCCGGGTGACCAGGCAGAGAAGTAGGGGCCACCCCAGCAGGCTCTCCCGGATTATGCTAATGGTTTGGATTTTCTTGTAAGTGCAGCAGAAAGCAGGTGCAGGAGTCAAAACGGAGCAATGTCACCATTAATACCTTCAACAGAGAATATCCCGAAGAACAGACTGGAGGGCAGCAGAAGCAGGAACCTCATTTTGTCCCAGTCGGGCCCGTCACCCAGCTTGGAAGACAGACGGTCCTTGAGCCTGTCAGGTCACCGAGAATTGACAGGATTTACTCCCGCACGAGCTGTCCTAGAACAGCCGAGTTCACCTGGCCACAGGCAGGCAGTGGAGAGGGTGAAATGAGAGTCAGGAGGGAACAGGAGAGGCTTGGCACCAGGGAGTTTGATCTTCCAGCCTCAATCCACAAGGAGGTTCTCCAGACAACCGTCCTTTCTTTCGTACGTTGGCATAATTGCCATCACTTTCTTTTGTAAAATGAGTATTCAGAAGAATAAACTTGCCAGTCATCCGTTCTACCAAGATTTACACACGATGCAATCTTATTAAACAAATCATCGGTGGAGAGGGAGACAGGGACTCATTACACACCCAGGTCGCCGTGTTCTGTCTCTCTCGCCTCCGCTGCCGGTGGCAAACAAAATCACTTAAGTCAAGTGAATAGTTTTAAATGTATAATATTAAAATGTGTTTTTAAAAACTCCTTGGAACCCTCAGCCATTGTTAAAATACACTCACTTTGACGGATGCTTTGGCACTTTTTTTTATGAGGCTTTTCAATGCATTACCTTATCTGGTGCATGAGATTTAGTCTGTTTGGCAGAAGAAAACAGACAAAAAGGGTCTCTTGGCATGAGTTACTCTTCTGTAAAGGTTATAGTAAACATGTCAATGCCTAATTAAGCAGAAAATTTTATCTGTATGGTGGGGGAGGCGTCGGCTGTCTGACTTTTCTTCTGGGGAATCCATTTAGAAGGACAAAGTAGATTGTGAAGTTGAGCTGATCTGGAAAACTCAGCTTCCAAATGTCAGCAGAAAAAAAAAACTTCTTTTCTTCTTGTGTGACAGTTGCTATGCTGGCTGGGCAGCGTGTGTGTGTGTGTGTGTGTGTGTGTGTGTGTATCTGCACACGCACACACTATATACACACATGCATGTCTTCCATCAACACACATAGAAAATAATGTGAATTACTTCCCAGCTTCGCGTTAAACATCAGGCACTGAGCTAGGCACTGAAAATACTGAGCTAAGGGAATCCTAGCAGTGCCCATAGCCATTTATAGAAAGTCCTCTTTTTCCTCTTAGATTTCTTCACTTGATGAATGTGTACATGCATGTGCGTGCACGTGTGTGAATGTGTGTGCACATACTTTTCTTTGTGGCTGTGATCATATTGCCCGTGCGTCTTGACCTGGAATAGTCCTGTCTGATACCTCCCGTCTCAGTGTAGGAGTAATGATGCCTTTTAATTCTCAAAAGTGTCCTTGTTGGATTCATAAAAATTTGCCTGATTCTTTGCAGTATTTTGCTTGGCTCTGGCACAACTCATTTATTATTTATACCAGACTTTTTCCTTGAACCTGGTGGTATGACCATGTTTGCACACATCCATATTAGTCCAGGGAGAAGAAATAGTGATGAGGCTGAGGGGAGGGAGGTGATGCTTTTAAATGAGGGTTCTCTTGCATGGAGCGACCACTTAGTAATGGCCGCTTGGCTAGACTGAGTCATGTTTGTACCTTCAAATCCCTTTATAGAACCAGAGAGCACAATGCCCATTTCATAAAGCACCTACTTGTCAACTTGCTAGGAAAGTAGCAATAACAATAAAATAACGAACGTGACCTCTAACCCGGTATTGGAATGAGTTTTGACTCTTTGTCATGGTTGGTGGTGACATGCCTTGCCCCAGCTTTCCCAGCTTCTCCCCTTCGAGAGGGCTCTGTGTTCAGTAACATTTCAGCGAATTCCACCACTTAACCTTTAATCTTTAGGTCTCCGTAAAGTTTTCCTGTTCGTTGGGTCGATCAAAAGGGAGGACCAAGTGTTCAGGCCACGGATCTGCTGGCCAAGCAGACTGGGATCACACAGGGATGCTGTCTTCCGCGCTGTGTGACCTGGACACAGTCCTTAACCTTAAAGCCTCAGTTTCCCCATGGGTGAAATGAAAATGATCTTAGTACCTTCTTCTTGTGACGAGTAGACAAAATGAAAGACTGCATCTGCTGTGTCTGTATAATACTCATCTTTAGCAGCAGCAACCTTTGGAATTCCCGACGGGAGCTGCCTCTTTCCTAGCACACCTGCTTCTGCCTGCCTCACAGGACAGACATCCAAGGAATGGTCATCCCTTTGCAAGCTTCACCTTGGTGACTGGCAATCACTGCAATGCTCTAGGGTTTCTCCCAAATATCCACCTGCCAGAGAGGGGGCCAGGCGCCCATAGGGAAAACACTGCATTGAGATCAAGCAGGCCTTGCAAATATAAGACTGAGTGTCCTTTGCTTTGGTTGCATTTCAGCCACGTGACTCTGAAAGGGCCAGGTGAAGAAAATGAGCACGTGGACATAAATAGTCACTTCCCCATCTCCATTGATGGATATTTGCCCATTAATTCCCTTTGCACCCGCTCCCTCCTGACTTCATTTTCCCTATGCAATTACTGGCCCTAAATCCTTTCAGAGCAGGGAAGGCATGCATCCCCAATAGCATTCTGCATCTACAAATCAAATGTATAATTGGCATCTCATGATGGGGACCCACAAATCACAGTGCATTTGAAATTACAGGCACAAGATCGAGAGGGCATTTTCAGCCTTGTCTGGAAAGGACTTCATAAACCTGTTTGAGAATAATAGCACAGTCCCCAAATCTCCCATTCTAACACCATTTGCTATTATTTTAAAATCATTAGATTTGCTGAGCTTACATAATTTTTCAGCTATCAATGGAAGATTTTATTCGATACTCCATAATCTCTCTTCCTGCCGTGCGACTCTGTGAATAAAACATCCTAACGAAAAAGACGCTGGTGCTCAAAAAATAAAATGGCTGTGTGTCCCAATTAAGTCTGAGCTGAAGACTCATCTGCGATGACGACTGTGTGCCCCTGTTGCCAGGTGTTTTGGGTGGACCTTACCTGGCATCCAAGAGTCAGGGCTTAGTCCTCTTAGGAGCCGATCTCTGTAGAGCTGTGTCTTCAGGAGGATTTGGATTCAGCCCAGTTTTCCTGAAAGCCATGTGCATGAATTTAGCAACTATCTCATTATAAGAGAATCAGAATGCTAGTCCTTAAACGCGGGCGCTCTAGGCATTGATCAAGAAGGGTAACTCCCGCCCATTTTATTTTAGAGGCAGCAGGCGGCACCCAAGGCGTCATTTGGCTTTTCCCTGAATCCATTGCTTGCGGTGCATAAAAGTGTAGATTAAATCGCTATGCAGTGGGTGTGGGAAGCACCTCTCAAGTGGGGAAATTGGCTTGGAAGGTGAAACCCGTGATTGCTGTTTCAATTACCTCTCGCTCTCCCCTCTGGCAGGCTATGCCCAGGAGGAACCCCTGAAAGAAGAGGAGGAAATAAAAGAGGAGTCAGAGGAGGAGGCAGACAATGGCTCCGGCACTCACCTTCAGGGCGGCAATGACCCCGGGACAGATGAGGAGCTGGACACCGGCCCGGAGCAGAAAGGCTGCTTCAGCTACCAGAACTCTCCGGGAAGCCACCTGTCCAACCAGGACGCCGAGAACGAGTCCCTGCTGAGCGATGCCAGCGACCAGGTGTCCGAGGTCAAGAGCGTCTGCGGCAGGGAGGGTGCGGACAAGAAAGCGGCCGCGCCCCCCAAGCTGCCCCACGAGGCCCACAGCTGCATGGACAAGATGACCGCCGTCTACGCCAACATCCTGTCAGATTCCTACTGGTCGGGCCTGGGGCTGGGCTTCAAGCTGTCCAGCAGCGAGCGGCGCAACGGCGACCCCCGCCACGGCGGCAACAAGACTGACTTCGATTGGCACCAGGACGCGCTGTCCAAGAGCCTCCAGCAGAACCTGCCCGCGCGCTCCGTGTCCAAGCCCAGCCTGTTCAGCTCGGTGCAGCTGTACCGGCAGAGCAGCAAGGTGTGCGGGACCGTGTTCACCGGGGCCAGCCGGTTCCGGTGTCGCCAGTGCAGCGCCGCCTACGACACCCTGGTGGAGCTGACCGTGCACATGAACGAGACCGGCCACTACCAAGACGACAACCGCAAGAAGGACAAGCTGAGACCCACGAGCTACTCCAAGCCCCGGAAACGGGCTTTCCAGGATATGGACAAGGAGGATGCGCAGAAGGTTCTGAAATGTATGTTCTGTGGCGACTCCTTCGATTCCCTCCAAGATTTGAGCGTCCACATGATCAAAACAAAGCATTACCAAAAAGTGCCTTTGAAGGAGCCGGTCCCAACCATTTCCTCGAAAATGGTCACTCCCGCCAAGAAGCGGGTGCTGGACGTCCACCGGCCCTGCTCCCCCGACTCCACCACCGGCTCCTTCGCGGATTCCTTTTCTTCTCAGAAGACTGCCAGCCTGCAGCTGTCCAATAGCAACCGCTACGGCTACCAGAACGGCGCCAGCTACACCTGGCAGTTCGAGGCGTGCAAGTCCCAGATCCTCAAGTGCATGGAGTGCGGCAGCTCCCACGACACCCTGCAGCAGCTCACCACCCACATGATGGTCACCGGCCACTTCCTCAAGGTCACCAGCTCGGCCTCCAAGAAAGGGAAGCAGCTGGTGCTCGACCCGCTGGCGGTGGAGAAGATGCAGTCGCTGTCCGAAGCCCCGAACAGCGACCCTCTGGCCCCCAAGCCCTCCAGCAACTCGGTGTCTGACTGCGCAGCCTCTACCACCGAGGCAAAGAAAGAGGGGAAGAGAGAGAGACCGGAGGAGACCAGCAGCAAGGACGAGAAAGTCCTGAAAAGCGAGGACTACGGAGACCCTCTCCAGAAGCCTTTAGACCCGACAATAAAATACCAGTATCTGCGGGAGGAGGACCTGGAAGACGGCTCCAAAGGTGGCGGGGACATTTTGAAGTCACTGGAAAATACTGTCACCACCGCCATCAACAAAGCCCAGAACGGGGCCCCCAGCTGGAGCGCCTACCCCAGCATCCACGCCGCCTACCAGCTGTCCGAGGGCCCCAAGCCTTCTCTGCCCATGGGATCCCAGGTCCTGCAGATTCGCCCTAATCTCCCCAACAAGCTGAGGCCCATTGCACCAAAGTGGAAGGTGCTGCCACTGGTGCCCATGGCCACCAACCTGGCCCCCTACACCCAAGTGAAGAAGGAACCAGAGGACACAGATGGAGTCGGGAAGGAGCGTGGGCAAGACAGTCCCCACGATGAGGCATCCTCGTTCAGCCACGGGGAGGGGGAGTCTTTCCCCCAAAGCGAAACCCCCTCAGAATCCAAAAAGGCTGAGCCTTGTCCCCCGCAGGAGGACGACAAGCTGATGAAGGAGGGCGGCGAGAAAGAGAAATCCCAGACGTTGGAGCCGGCGTCTTCTCTGAGCAACGGATGCGCCCTCGCCCACCATGCCTCGGCCCTGCCCTGCATCAACCCGCTCAGCGCCCTGCAGTCCGTCCTGAACAACCACCTGGGCAAAGCCACGGAACCCTTGCGCTCGCCTGCCTGCTCCAGCCCAAGCTCAAGCACAATCTCTATGTTCCACAAGTCCAATCTTGGCGTCTTGGACAAGCCGGTCCTGAGTCCCGCCTCCACGAGACCAGCCAGTGTGTCCAGGCGCTACCTGTTTGAGAACAACGATCAGCCCATCGACCTGACCAAATCCAAAAGCAAGAAAGCCGAGTCCTCGCAAGCACAATCCTGTACGTCTCCGCCGCAGAAGCACGCGCTGTCAGACATCGCAGACATGGTCAAAGTGCTCCCCAAGGCCACCACCCCGAAGCCCGCCGCTTCCTCCAGGGTGCCTCCCATGAAGCTGGAGATGGATGTCAGGCGCTTTGAGGATGTCTCCAGCGAAGTCTCGACTTTGCATAAAAGAAAAGGCCGGCAGTCCAACTGGAACCCTCAGCATCTTCTGATCTTGCAGGCTCAGTTTGCCTCCAGCCTCTTCCAGACATCGGAGGGCAAATACCTGCTGTCTGATCTGGGCCCCCAAGAGCGAATGCAGATCTCAAAGTTTACGGGACTCTCCATGACCACGATCAGCCACTGGCTGGCAAACGTCAAGTACCAACTTAGGAAAACGGGCGGGACCAAATTTCTGAAAAACATGGACAAAGGACACCCGATCTTTTATTGCAGTGACTGTGCCTCCCAGTTTAGAACCCCTTCTACCTACATCAGTCACTTAGAATCTCACCTAGGTTTCCAAATGAAGGACATGACCCGCATGGCAGTGGAACAGCAAAGCAAGGTGGAGCAGGAGATTTCCCGGGTACCGTCGGCTCAGAGGTCTCCGGAAACAATAGCTGGCGAAGAGGACACAGACTCTAAATTCAAGTGTAAGTTGTGCTGTCGGACATTTGTGAGCAAACATGCAGTAAAACTCCACCTAAGCAAAACGCACAGCAAGTCACCCGAACACCATTCACAGTTTGTAACAGACGTGGATGAAGAATAGCTCTGCAGGTATGGGTTTGCTCCCAGGGGATGTGTGAGGAGCCTCTGTAAAGGAGATGGGTCTGTTTAGCGGCAGCCAGCATCTCCCAATGCCAGGTGGAGAGTAGCCTGCTGGGATAGGAGTTGTTTTTATGAAAGACTAGCATGTGATCTGTAAGTCCCAACGAGCCTCTCAGTTTCTCCCATGTAGTGTTGGAGAATAGACTAAAAATGGGCTTAGAGAGATGGGGTTCGCAGATGACTGCTTCTTCCTATGTGAGCCCCTGAAGTACCCAACTTTCAAGGTCCAGCCAAGGCTACACCTCATTTTAATGATCAAGTACTATCTTCTCTCACTGTCCCCTAGCACCCCCCTCTTCCCTAGCAATGCTAATGACGCCTAAAGTGATAAAAAGGTGAGAGACAGAAGAAGATTGTAGTTACTGGGGGCAGGCGCCTAAAGAGATTTCTTAATCCGCTCATGAATAGCTTCAAGCCGGTCTTCACTATAATTACTGTAATCAGTGCTTTTGCGGCTTCCTTTCAGCAGTTGCTACCTTCCGCTCCCTTCCCTTTGTTTATTCCCCCCATTCGGGTTCCTATGAAAAAGCATCGGCCTGGTAGTTGGATGGTAGAAAAATATTCTCTGCAGAATATGGAGATGAACAGAGAGGAAACTTATTCTTATTTCATCTATGGGTTTTCCTTAGGCTAGACAGGTCTATCACCTTTCACACGGACAGATGCGGTGCACACCCGTGAGACTTGACCTTCCATAAAGAAACAAAGGACTTTCAGCACACCCGTTGCCAATGCACATGGGGTCCACAGCTTCCAGATCATTTGCATCACGGCAGTTCCGTGCCGTGCACAGTCTCTGCTGCCCAGGCTGTCACCTCCAGCAAAGAGAATGTAGACCAAGGTCAAATACCTTGACAGATCAAGGCCGTTTTCAAACACTGCACATAAGTAAGGCCGGATCCTAACCAACCCCTTTCCTCTCCTGTTTGTCTCCTCTCCAGCATGAGCTGTCCCCACCCCTTCCCCACACAAACATTAGGAACCCTCATACATATTCAGTCTGCCCTTCCCTCAGACCACACTCCAGGGTGGGCACTCCACTTGACTTCAACCTCTAACACTTGCCAGTCTATGTCACGTCATGCCAGGTTATCAGGAAGCTCTTTGGATTCCTTCGCAATATGATAGGAACAACAAATAATAACTTACCATGTAAGCCCTCGCCATTGTCACTAAGTCATCAAAGGCAATTTCGGTAGCTACCTGTTTAAATGAGAGACTTTCAGACCAAGCCACCAAGGAATGAGCGCTAGCAGAGTTGGGGGTGGAGAAGGGTATTGATAGGGTGTGGTGAGGGAAGCCACTGAGCATGAGAGGGTGAAGAGAGAGAAGGGGCTCAAAAATGTGAGCTGGGACTGTTGCCTAAGTGAGAAGATCTGGGAGCCTCTACTGGAGGGGGAGACACCCTATATCTCAGCCGGTTACCTGGGTTCAAATGAAGACAATTGTTTTGTTTGCATGTTTTTATCATGATAATTAAAATGTGTTACTGGCAGATTCATCTCTCGCTTTCCAAGCATGATTTGTTCAGCTCACACTGTTGAAAGAAAAGCCGAAGTGCATCTATTGAATCTATGCGCGAGCTTGGGCTCCAAGATGTCCTATTTATTTGCTATAGAACATTTAAATTTTATGTAACTTGCTATTATACTTTTCTGCTACTTCAAAAAAAAAAAAAAAAGGGTGGATAGATACATAATTCTCAGAGAGAAGAGCTGTTTCAAATCCCATAGTGATAGGTCCAAACCATGGTGAAGAGGACAAATAGGAATGTTTATTTGTGCTACAATAAAGACCAATTTTCCACCTGTTAGGTTTGTAATCATTTTTTGTTTAATTAATATCACTGCCCAAACACTGGAAGATATAAATAGAGGGGAGAAAAGTCATTTCAGTTAAAACTTGAAACCTACAAACCTATTCTGGAGAGCGAAAAATAAACCAATAATTTAGGAAAACCTACGCAAAAAAAAAAAAAACACTTCCTCGTGTATTGAATACAGAGTTAGCATGCTTTTTCATATCTCTACATTTACATAAAGTCAGTATGTATGATCTGGACTTTTGAAACTCCCTATTAGAATGATCACTACATGAAACCAAAACACCCTTCTAAAGACACCGTGGTGCTGTGATTCTCAGAGATGATGGCAGAAAAGACAGGTCCGAGGATTTGAGACTCTTTCCAAGCAATGGGAGTGTTGGGTCTGTGCGCCAGGGCATCAGCCCGTCTGCATAACTCTGTCTGGTGCTGGGTGGGCATATCTGTGTTAATGCTAAAGCTCTTCCTGTCGGCCTGAATGGGTTCTACAGCCGAGTGACAGTAGCTTTCAGATGCCCAGGGCAGCTAGGAAGGGATTCCTCCCGCACAGGGGCCTCTGGAGCACCATCTATGCGATCCTGGCCCGCTGCTCCAAATGCTGCCGGTGTGTGTTTAAATTAGCACAGAATGAGATCTCGCTGTGATCCGGTGATGAGACTGTTGCTGGTTGGCGCGTGTGCTGGCACAGGTCGTGCAGAACGCCAGGAGGTTTTAGAAACGTGGTCAAGCTTTTGTGGAAGATTTGAAAGCTTTCCCCGATCCATATTCTCTGTAACTCAAATTTACACCTGATTTTTCTTTCCTTTCTTGGCTATGTCTTAAATCCTGCTCAGTGCTATGCTATATTAAATGCAGCTTTTATTAAAAAATAAGTAGAAATTGTTCAATGTGTATCCCGATGTTTGGATGTCAGTTATCTAAGGCAATTTCAGTAGGTATTGGGCTATACCTTTAAAAACTACAAGCTCTTGAATAATAGAAATTAAACAAAGAGCAAAGCAATGAGTCTGAAATGCACAAGAACGTGAAATGATAGTCATTATGGCGTAGTATAGGAGATACACGTTTAGCAGCACACCTAGTCTTGAAATTGGAGGCGGGAGTGAATTCTGGTGCCGCAGTTGTTGGGGTGATTTGATCAAAACACTGGTTGGGGGGACAGCAGGTAGGGTGGCCAATAAAATAAGGAGGTGCAGTTGTAGTACAATTTCAGATAAACAGCAAACATTTTCATTTTAAGCACATCCCAAATAGTGCAGAGGTCATATTTATAATAAAAAATTCTTTATCTGAGATTCAGTATTGTTCATCTGAGAGTCAAATTCAACGTTTTACGATGAGGAACACTAATCTGCATCCCTGGCCATATTACAGGGATTACATGGCAGTCTGGGAAGAGCCGAGTGAGCAGCGCTAATTAGTGTCTGTGGAGGCATCAATTATTCCTCATCCAAAGGATAAATATTTCTCTTTTCCTTCCTCCCTCCGTCCTATCCTCACTTCCTTCTTCTCTCCTTCCGTCCTGCCTCTGTGTTCCTTTCATCCCTCACAAGCACGGCCTGTGCTCCCCGGCACCCCAGACTGAGTGAGCCCTGGAAATACAGAGGAGGCAGCGCTCGGGGTGCTGCGGTGACCAAGTGCCGGGCCTGCGGACACACCGCGCACACGAGCTCACTTCACTCTCGCCAGCAGCCGAGGCGGTCAGCGTGGACTTGGCCGGGTTACAGGCGACAGTGGGGGTGAACAGGTGCCCAAGTGCCCACAATCTCGGAGCCCCCCTGCATTTCCACCATCCAGAAGTCAGGGCTGTCTGCTCCCAGGGAGTAAACCTGATGGTGACCAGGACAAGGTCAGCCTGCGAGGCAAGGGGCAGACAGGCAGACGGTCCTGGGGGGGAAGCTGAGTGAATATGAGGGGAGGGGCGCGGCCCCACTGGGGGCAGCCGGGCACAGGAATGGGGGTTCAGAGGTGGGGTGATGTTAAGACGAGGATCCTGGCCACAGAGCTCCTCAAGTCTGGGGTCCATCCCCAGCCGTCTACCTGTCTGAGAAGTACACACGTCTGTGTCTAGGCAACGAGGACATGCTTCTCCCCTGGTAGGAAATGCGATAATTAAACTATGCACTTCATTTCCACAAAGATTGGTACCTAGTAGGACCACCCAAAAAATGAGTTCTGGACAGTCTCTGCAAGCCCCTGGCTGTTCACCAGCCTCCAGGCTGAGCTCATGAACGCTCCAGGTGCCAGGGAGCCACCAAGTGCCTGTGAATGTACCAACTGCAGCGTTGGCCACAGCGTGACTGGTGGCCCAGCACAATGGGGCACACTGGCTTTTGCAGGGAGCTCAGAGGGGCCGGGCTGTGACCAAGAACACACGGTCAGCAAAGAGGTATCATTCGAACCCAGGACCCCCGTTGCTCATCAACTTTGCCATATAATTATATATAGTCGTATTGAGGTCCCCCTGAGTTCCAGTGTGGTGTATGATTTAGTTACAGCTTCACACCTCTTCAGATGTGTGTTTCCACATCACTCCCTCCACCAAAGCCCCCACGGCCCTCTGCCATAGCCCATGGGGCCCCTCCCCTCTGGCCCCCTCCCTGCTTTTCCCCTCTACAGTGCCAATTCTACAGTCTATTTCTGGGATTGGTTTTGGTCTCACTTTGGCTGTCCTCTACCTTGTTGCTTTATATTCCACGTAAGAGAGTGCAGCCATCTGCCTTCGTCTTTCTCCTTCCCACCACTTTGCTTACTCTCATCTACTTTCATCTGCTCTTGGTTTCTCTTCCACCTGACCTGATGGCTGCTCGGCACCCCCTGAGGCCAGGGGTGCAGCCAACAGCTCAGCGCAGCGCCTGTGAAATGCGGTGCAGGTGTGGAGAGAGGGCCAAGGTGCTCCCGAGGGCCTGGAGCTTGTCAAGCCAGCGATGCAGCTCGGGCCTGGGACGGCCGGAGCAGCCTCCCTCCCTCCACTGTCTTGTCTTAGTTTGGTCAGGAACCTGGACACGCAGCACCCAGCATCTAAACTTGACCCAAATGCCAGTGAAAATAGAGCTGTAAGAATTTCTTGTTTGAAATCTTCACTCTCACCCTCTCGAATTCACCCCGGGGAAGCAGAATGAGAATCGGCCAGCAGGGTCAGCTGCGAGGCGAGCGCTTCTAAAGCAACAAGGAGCAAACGGTCCTGTCTTTTCATGTTGTCATTTCATCCCAGCGACCCAGCTCCCGCTCCGTCTCCCCTCGTTTGGACTTCTGCATGCTCGATCCTGACGCGTATAATTTGGTGCTTTAATATAGAGTAACATTATTTTTCATTTACTCCAATCTGCCATCAGTATCATCTTTTCATTTAACCAGATGCAATTCTTTTTTCTTTCGCTAAATTGAAAATCCATGAGCGACAGGGAGTGCAATGTTTTAATTAGCTCATATTTTTTATATGGATTTATGTCTTTAAAATACATTTGTGTAATTCTTCAGCTAAATTAAAAACGTCTTTCTGCAAAAGTGGGGGGGGGGGAATACAGAGCTAAATTGTGTCATTAGCTTAGGTAGATACAGATAGAGGGGACTTAGTGGGGAGACACACGCCATCCCCGGAGCTCCCTCCTGGGCTGGATCTGAACTTGCCCTTCGTTTTCAAGAAACCTTTCTCTATCGAGATTTCTCAAAAAATGACTGGAGGAAGGATTTTTTTTTTTTTTTTTTTTTTAGGACCCCTCTAAGGAAAGGAGCAGTTACCTTGAACGAACCTAATTTGAAACCCAACCTGCCTCCAAACAACACAGGAGAGAAAAGTCATAATGATAAACAGTTTTTGCTGCATTTCTCTCTTTGTCTTTTTTTTTTTTTAACTATCAAGTTTAAAGCTTTCTACAGTGCTTTTTTTCTACTTTATAGGAGACAAGTGACATTCCGTGGTAAATGGGAGAAAACGCCAAGCAGAACTGAAATCTCTCTAATGCACTGACACTAACTTGCCCTCTATTGTTGGAAGTGAACAAGCACTCATGATTGTTCATCACACAACCCCTAATGCAGTTAAAGCATTCAGCTATAATTTCTCCTTGCATTTATAATTACTGTCATAGACTACACACCTCGGTGAGCAGATTAAAGCTATAAACTATTTAGCCGCGGCTCTAAGACGGGGAACTTGATTTGTCTGGCAGGAGTTATTTGTTAGGGAGCTTGACACTTCACATAAAAATGACTCAACTTGATGAAGAACAATGCAGTTTTAGCAATGCGGGGATTTTAAATCAGTCCTGACGCCACGCCCTGCAAGGATCGTGGGGCAGTTTGTTAAATGAAATGTAGGCCACGAGATAACGGAGCGTGTTAAAGGGGACCCCAAATAGAAGGGGGTTTGATGTGTGGCGCCTTTCTCGCCTCACTCTCGGAAAGAACGGGAGTTTGTTGGAAATCAGCGCCGTCACGTCCTCTTGTTAAATCTGGGGTGAACGTTCTAGGGGCTCCCCTGGCAGGAGGAAGGGATGCCGGGACCCCACCGACAAGTCCTATTTAGGGGGTTTCGAGAACTCCATGCCCCTGAGAACATTCAGCAAGGCCGGGCTCCATGGCCATGGCTGTCGTGGGTTCCCCTGGAATATTCCTTAGATCTTTGTTTATTTCTTTGTTGCTCGCAGGAGGTGCAGGGTCAGGCCAGGCGGGCATCCTGCTGCGGCCATCCTGCTGCAGCCATCCTGGCTCAGCCATGGGCCAGGCGCTTTTCAGCTTGCAGTCTTCTATTTGCTGGGACCCAAGAGCCAGGAGCTGTCACTGGGTTTGGGGCCAATTCGATCCTTTGGTCCTACGCCGCCCTTCACCCCAACCTCCCTCCCCACCTCGCAGCCATAAATAAACACACACGTGTTCAAAAGTGCTGTTCGGCAGCAAGAGTCTGCTGAACATGCTTTCACAGCAAGTGTGGGTGCGCGTACCCCGTGTTAGGAGTTGCAAGCTCGCGAGCCCCCGGGCCGGGCACAGCTTGAACAGGAAGACCCCAGTTTTGCAGGAGGCGTGAACTCTCCATGGTCTAGATTGAGAGTTTGGTGTCGGGGCGCGACGGCTTGGTTTGGGGCTGGCGTGGTTTCTTTTGGAACACCCGTCAAGCCAAATAAAAAGTAATCTGGAAACAAATCCGATTTGAGCCCTGGGCTGCAGGACTTGCAGGCTCTGAACCAGCTACAAGTTCAGGGGAGACACCAGCCCCATGCTCTGTGGCCCCTCTTATCTGGCACCCCCCTCCCACCACCCCTACATCGAGGATGGGGCTCCCACAGGAGACTGGAGGGCTGCTCCAGGCGCCCGCGTGGCGTGGGGGTGCGGGCGGGGCTCCCCAATGGGGTAACTAACTGTCCGGGTTCGCCAGGGAAATGGCAGGGAGGGTCCCTGGGCTGTGGGGCTGAAATCAGGACCCACAAAGTGGCGGGAAGACCCCCCATTCCCTCGGGTCCAGAGGCCCCTCCCGGGCGCTCGGCTGGTGAAGCACCCGCCCTAGTCTGTCGTGGGGTGCGGGTCCACGCTGGGTGCCCCACGTGGTCTGCGGCTGTTACCAAGACGTTATGCCCATGGCATTCGCTTAATCCTCACGCAGAACCGTACGGGGGACATTACCCCTTCAGACAGGGGGTGGGGGGGAGGCTCAGATTAGGCATTCGGGGTGCGGGTCCCGCGGCAGCAGGCAGAGCGGGCACTCCAGGCGAGGTCCCGGCTCCTCACCCAGCACAGCCCCCTTCTCCCTGCCCCTCCTCTTACCATCATCTGTCTGGCGGACCCTGCATGTCTTCCCAGCCCTGGCTGGTTCCCTAGGGTCCAATTCCACTGGGCGCTACCCCAAAGCAGGGGACAGCAGCCAGCCCCCAAGTTATTAGCATGGGAGAAAAGAGAAGCAACATTTAAATATTCTGAAAGTACAATCTTGGGCATAGACCACTTTCCTCACTGGGCCCTCCAGCAAATCGACACTTTCCATGCGTGGTTTTATCTGGTATTTTCTCATCTATGGAGAAAAAAAAAATGATGTTTCAGGTTATGTTATTTTCAATGCTACATTACTCGATTTCACAGTCAAATAATTCTATTTTTGTTCCCCAGAGGATTTTGTCATGTTTAATTGTTTATGACTCCCTGCTCCCCCCTATTTGCTGCAGCCCTCAGTTCCCCCTTTGATGCCTTCCCCGGAGTCTCTGGTGTGTGGTCACCATGGAGATGGGTCCCTTTGCAGAGTGTTTGCTCAGCACCTGGCCACCGGGAGATGTAAAAGGATGACAGGTGGGCGGCCTTTGGAGGTGGTGAGGGCGGAACCTGTGGTGACGCCTTAAAGGGTGCGGATATTGATGCCTGGACTGCCAGAAGGGAGCACATGGCAGCTCGGGGCAGAAGTCAGAGCTGCCAGTCTCCCCAGCCGAGGGCCGGGCAGGTCACGCCACTCCCCGAACAGAGACCTCATAAAGAAACCCCCCAAGCATGCTGCGGTGACAGGCACATGGAAATCCCAAGAGCTGCTCCCCTCACTGTCGCTGCAGAGCCCCCCGGATGGAGGGTGGGGCATGACAGCATGACCATGGGCTGGAACCGGTTTCACATCCTGTCCCAGGAACCCCCATTTGGGAAGAACGAGAAAGTTGGTTAAATGTGAGAGGTGAGGTGTGGGGGGCTGGCCAGTGACACCAGTGGGCCCGGCCTGTTCTTGCTGACTCCATCACAAGACATCCCACCACGGAGACTCTAGTGCTCAGCCTGTTGCAGGGAATGTTCTGGGCCCAGGAAGTCTAAGCAAGTGAGAAGAGAAGTAGGCTGATGAGGAGGCTGAAGAGAGCCAGCCAGGTGGAGAGGCAGGAACAAGACCTGTGGGGAGAAGGACAGGCAGGAGGAAAGCCTTGCAAGTCGGGGAGTGTGGTTCATTGCAGAAGGCGCAGGTGGCTCAGCCCGCCTGGGGAGAAGATGGTGGAGACAGGAGGCCGAGCAGGAGGGAGGTGGTCGTGCACACAGCGATTCCCCAGGTGCCCCCACTCTGTCTTTTGAGCCTCATGAGACAGACATTTACTATAAATCTGCGCTGTTGAAATACTTGACATGGTTTCCATGAAGCTGACTTTGGCGGGCTGGGAGGCAGGGCCCTGGGCGTGCACCTGCACCCCCAGTTCACAGGGTGTGGAGCTGGTGCCGGCTTGAAACTCCAGGACAGGGCAGCGTCTGGTTAGTGCACCACACAGACTCTGAACGCTGGAAGGAAGGAGAGGAGGAAGAAGGGATGGACTTAGGGGGGACGGAGGAGAGAGGTGGTGTCAGTACCTGAGCAGTGGGCGCCCCCTCTCTTGGTATCCCCCTGTGTGACGTGACAACAATGTCTGCATCCCTCCTCAGTGAGGGATCAAACAGACCAGTGGGAGCTGCGGAATCTGACAGTTTTGCAGCCCGGGAAAGTGCTAGAAATGATCTGTGAGAGCAGCACGCGGCCTGAGGACCAGCGGCCGGCCTCCCTGCGAGGGCCCTGGGCAGAGCCAGCGAGCGCCTCTGGTGAGCGAGTGGGGCATCGGGGTCTCCGTGCTGTTGTGTTGTTCTTTGTCTCCTCTTAGAGGACGTGCCGTGTGGATGTCCCGTTCCAGGGGCGGAGGAGAAGAGAGGCCCAGACCTGACTTTCTGATGAGAGGGCGCAGACTGATAAAAATCCTCACATAAATAGAATAAAAGTAGTGACAGCGTCCGAGAATGTGGGGCTGGCAAGGAAACAAGCGGTCACTCGAGAGCATGTCCTTCTATGCCTGGGCCACCTTCTGTACATAGGGAGGGCGGAAGACAGGGAAGGGGCTGGTCAAGTGACCAAGCAGGGGTCAGAGAAACCCCCCCCCCCCCCGTGTTGGGGGAGCTTGGGGCCGAGCTGGACACGAAGCCAAGCAGGCCTTGTAGAACTTTGCATTTTTCATCTCAAAATCCAACAAGAGCCCAGGGTTGAAACAGCGAGGGGCCTGGTTGAGAACAGCTGTGGCTCCTGAATGTGGCATGGATGAGAGGGGCCCGGGCAGCAACAGGAGGCCGTGGGGAGTGAGGAGAAAGGCCGCGATGAGGACCTCGTGGATGCTGGGAGCCGAGATTCGGGTCACTCAGAACCAGGCTTGTCCAGGAAGGAGAGGGGTTATCAGACCGCGAAGACGTGCAGGGCCTCAGGACAAACTTGTCTCTGTAGCGCGGCCCCTGGGTGGGCTCCGGAGGCAGCTGCTCTCCCCACATCTCTGGATCACTCCCAACTCCCAAACATGCCAACGCGGCCTGTTCCCGAAAAGAAGCCATTTCCATAAAAGCAAACCGCTTTTTTTTTTTTCTTTCTTTCTTTTTTTTTTTTGCTTCTCCAGGAATTATGAAGTACAAAACGTAAGGTCCCCGCTGTGCTCGCCTTCCTATTTTTCAATCCTAATTAAATTTCTCTCTGCATTCTGTAATCCAGCCCCCGCCCCTCCTCGGAGCATCAACACTAGGTGGTCCCAACTTCGACGCGAGATTTACTGGCAAGATGAAATGGAGGAGCACATTGTTTTTTCAAGATGATTTAATGACCTTTTTGGCATCCCCGTGACTGCTGAAATCTTCCATAATTATTCCGTTTGGCGGCAGAGAGTTCTGTTGATCAGAGGAGGCTGATGTAGATGTCAAATGTCAATAAATTTGCAATCCATAATTGTAACCACTTGATGCTGGAGCCGGCCGGGAAACGACTTGGTCACAAGGCCAAGAAATGGCTGAACCAACAGAGGCGCCCTGGAAGCTGAAGTATTGCACATGCACCACTTGAGCTTTCCTCCGGCACCAACTCACCTTTCCCTGCCTTTGTCTTCTGTCTCTGTCGCCATCATTGTCTCCTTGCTGGTGGGAGCAGGCTACGGCCTCAGGTCTTCTGGGTCCATCTCCACCCAGAGCCAGTGATGCTGTAGACAGCCCAGATTTCCCCCGATCATCTCCATACGTTCTTTGGGGTCGTGCTGTTCAGGTCTGTTTGGCCCCTGCCAGAGACCAAGAATTGATTTTCTTCTGCTTTGCTTGCTTTCTGGAAGGATGGTTTATATCGGAAAGGTCTGTGTGAGGAATTAAGAGAATGTTCCTAACGACGGGGGGAAATACCCTAATATAAATATATACCATTTGTGGGCCTGCACTTTGACTAGTGCAAGTGAACTGAAAGATGCTAGAAAGGCTCTGGAGTCAGGGAAACATGTAACAGCTTCACTTAATAACTCGTCTAATTCCTTGAGCTCACCTTATCAAGTTTTAACCTCTGAATCTCAGAGTTCCTAGTTCAAAAATGCAGAGTCTCCTCTGTCCTCGTGTTAATTTTTAAATTATACATCATTGTAGAGAGGCCCTGGTGGGGAAGATGATGAGCCATTTTCACATCTGAAATGGGGAATTATAACTGAGCATTAGTGATCGCTGATAAATCACCGTGAGCAAAGTAGCATCTGTAACCACACGCATCTGCTGGGGAGAAACGCAGTGCACAGGAAGGGGACTTAGAAGGCGCGAAGGTGATTTCCATGAGGGGAGGTTGCAAGCTGGTGTTGACAGCTTCTCTAGGGTACGGAGCCACCCCCAGACTCCCCTGGACCCAGCTTGTGGTTTGTCTGAAGCTGGGTTCAGCTCTGTGGCTGTCTTTCATTTTTCCTGCGACTATTTTTTTAAGTGCAAATTTCCTTGTAGGTTGAGAAATGTGTCCTCAAGCTCACTAGGAATCAGCAATAGGACCTGTCAATCTGAGAGGGCATTTCTGCCAGGTGAGGGCACCTATGTCAGGCTGTTGGCTGCAGAGCATGGGCAGCTGGGAGCCCGTGCCTGGCCCCAGGCAGCATCTGGGACCAGGTCTGTGGGTCAGGCTGCCTGGGTTTGAATCCAGATTCCCCATCACTGGCAGTACCAGCCTCTGTCCTCACTTCTCAGCAATGCATATTCTTCATCTAGATGGTAGGGGGAGCCCTCTGACCTCAGGGGTTCATAGAAAAGGTTAACATGACCCAGGTGATGCTTCAAGTCAACCCAAGTTCTCAAACTTGAATATGCAGCAGAATCATCAGAAGAACTTGTTCAAACCCAGAAGGTTGAGTAAGAGGTTCAGTAGATCTTGGATGGGGACAGATAATTTGAAGTTCTAACAAGATGACATTTTCATGCTGGTCTGGGGACCACACTTTGAGAACCACTGTTGTATGCACAATACCTGGGGTGTTGTAAAGGCACTTAAATTTTCTTCTGTTGACTTCAGTTGTAGAGACTGTCAGACATGCTGTGCTGTGTGAAGACACAGCATCAACCTACCATGGTACAAAATGGAGTCAAACCAAGAAGGCGAGGTCATCCACTAGGAGGGTAGCCAGAGAGTAGATGCTGAAGTCCAGAGGCAGCGTGAGGAGAGCTTAACCAAAATCCAAGAAAGGGAGAGGTGGCCTGGGAGTTTGCATGGCTTTGCTAAGATCTCTTTAAAGGGCAGGAAATACCAACTCAGTCTTTTGTACTCTATCAGGAGGAGTTTCCCATTGGACAAGACTTGATTGGCAGTTGAAAGAAGAGGCCTCCTCTTGACTTAGCTTAATTGCCTTCCTTAATTCTGGAAAGATGAGTCATAAAATTATTCTGCAACCAAAAGTTACAACTGTTCAGTGCATTAACTCTTAATTGTGTCTATCAAGATCTTGTTTACAACTGACTGTAAACAAAGTCAAATTTAAATGAGCAAAGCAGGGACTTAATCAACTCATCCAAGAGTAGGGCTTGTTTCAGGCACAGATGGCTCCAGAGTTCAGAGGATGGATGTCATCAAAACGTGGTTTTCCCAGATCAGATTTCCTCTCCATTGTCTTCATTTTCAGGACAATGGCAAGATTGTCTAGACTGACTCCCAGATGATGTGTTACCGGTGTAGGCACTTCCATGAAAAGAGTGAGTGTTCCCCAAGAGTGTCAATCAATTCTCACGCTCTTGAAGCAGTGCTGGTGGCCGGGAGGATGGGGTGTTCTCTTGGGCGTTGAATCAGAAGCACTCAAGCACATTGGCTTGAGTCAGCACTTTACAACTTGGGCTGGTATCAGTGTGATTTGGGGGCGATCAGGGGGGCTTGGTAGAGAGGGAAAGGGAATGACCCTGAATCCAACTCATCTTGTCCCAGCTTCATGAAGGTCATCTTTTCACTCTCCTGCCATCTGCTGTACTTTGTGATTCTGACATGTGGTGTGTAACGCACTCCGTATGGTCCTCCAACCCCGGATCTGTGGCGCCTGTCCTTTCACTCACCTTTCCCCTCTCCCATTGCATCGCTAATGCTTCTTGAGCAGCTCAACAGGTTCTTTCCCACATCACCCCTCCGCTCTGTCCCCAGGGTGCTAGGTTAGCTGAAGCTGGTCTTCAAGGACACTGCAGTAACGGCTCCATGGCGGTCACCTGGAGATCTTTTCATCCCCACTCACGACCCTGCACCGTTTGGCTCAGCACACAGCTGCCAGATAATAGCCAAAAGTCAAAGCAGATATCTTAACAAGAAGAGCTACCATTCTGTGGGTGTTTAGTCTACCTCCTGATCTTCAAATACAGTCATTCTGATCCTTAAATTAACCATTTAATCATTCAAATCTCAACTTAAATATCATCTTCGTTATGGAAACTTCATTGCAAATCTAAGTCAGGAGTTATCCACAGCCAGATAGTAAATATTTTCAGGGTTTCAGCCCCACAGTTGCTGCTGTCATAATGCCTCTCTCTGTCACTGTAGCACTAAAGCAGTCCTAGGTGATATGTGAATGAGTGGGTGTGGCTTTGTGCCAATAAAACTTTATTGACAGGCACTGAAACTAGAATGCCATATAATTTTCTTGCTGTTTTCACAAAATAGCATACTTCTCTTGATTTTTTTTTCCAACCATTTAAAAGTGTAAAATCCATTCATAGTGTGTGGGTCCTATGGGACAGGTGGTTGCTAGATTTGACCCACAGATCAGCGTTTGCCACTCCCGAGCCACACCATCCAATCCTCTCACTCCCCTGTTTTATATCCTTTATTAGATGTGCAACTACCTGGTATTACGTTAGTTATGTGTGTATCTCTTTGGCTCTGGCACTCTGTGAGTCTCCCAAAATATAGTAGCGAGCAGGTGGGCATTTCCTTACTCCTCATAGATCTTACAGGAGAAGAAGAAATAAGAAAACAAATTAATAAGCAAGATCATTTCAAACCCCATAAAGGAATAAAATACTAAGGACTTGGGTAACAGTGGTGCTGATTTATTACACACAGTCCAGGAAGGTTCTTGGACGGATGACCTGGGAGACAGGAAGGATTGAGGGAGTCAGTTCTAAATTGAATGAGAAGAGAATTGCAGATAAGGACGGCAGGTGCAAAGGCTCTGAGGCATGCAGGCACTGGGAGCATAGAAGAAGGTCACTGGAACTGTGAGTATGGAGTAAGATAAGCTTGAATAGTGAGCACAGACTCACTTGTGCAGATCATGGTGATGAGTTTACAATATTCTAAGTTTAGGGGGAATGGGGCATAACATAAGGGAGCAGCATCACCCAGTTGCATTTCTAAAGATGACTCTGGACGCTGTGCACAGAAGGCATCGTGGGTGTGTGTGTGCACAGACACCCTCTTTCCTTACCAGAAGCTCCTTGAAGACCTCAGACATGGACCCTGCATGCAGAGCCCTCACCACAAACTTTGTGAAATTAATGCATTAATTAAAACCATTAACACAGCCTAACTTTTTCTTGACCCTGTGACCGCAAGGCTTTTTAGAGTCAGGTTCTTGAAGCAGGTCAATTTATATCACAAAATTCAAAAATGACAGTTTATAAAGTGACCTCCCATTCCATAATGTGACTAAACAAGCAAGTGAACACCAAAGGCAGTGCGTGCCCAGGCGCTGATGCAGCTTGAATATGATCCGTGTTCCCTTTGCTTTGAGGGTGAGGATTCAGAATCCTATTACCTGGCGCCATTTTTTTAAATATTTTATTTTATATAATTCTTACATCATTTTTCATTTTTGCACAAATGTATTTTCATTTTGGTTATACTCCCCATACAATTGCACCCCACTTATTTTGACCCTAATCCTTCCTCTCCCCGCCACCCCCTCCATGTGTCTCTGGTTTATAGTTGCTTGTTGATTTTGATTTTTACTTTATTATAATTCATCTTTTTCCTGGTCCCTTATTTAGGTTTTCTAGATTCCTGCTATGGGTGAGACCATCCGGGATTTTTCTTTTTCTTTCTGGCTTATTTCGCTGAGCACGAATCCTTTCCAGCTCCATCCATGTTGCTGCAAATTGCATGAGTTTATCTTTTTTGAATGCTGAGTAATATTCCATGGTGTATATGTACCACATCTTCTTGATCCAGTCATCTATTTTTGGGCATTTGGGTTGTTTCCATAGCTTAGCTATTGCAAATAGTGCTGCTGTAAACATAGGGGTGCAACCCAAAGAAGTGATAGCAAAGGCAAAGATAAACAACTAGGACTACATGAAATTAAAGAGCTTCTGCACAGCAAAAGAGACAATAACCAAAACAAAGAGACACCCCACTGATTGGAAGTAAATTTTTGCACACAACACTAATGATAAAGGACTGATGACAAAATCTACCTGGCACCATCTTAGTGGTATACCTGATTCCTACACCCGACTGAGTGCACACAGCCTGGGGAAGTACTGTCCATTCTTCCTTATCAGTCAGTCAGCAGCTACATTGGATAATTACTATGTATAGGGGCACTGGGCTCTGTGATCAGAAACGAGTAAGAGAGAGAAGGGGTTGCCCTTGTGGGGCCTCTGCCTTGGCTGGGAGCCATGGAGGGACCACCAGGCGATAGACAAAGGCAGGACTTTCCAGACCCTGGGAGCTAAGAATACAGAGCAATGGGTTAAGGGAGTGGAGGGTACTTTACAGGTAGGGGAGCAGGAAGGGGGCAGTGACATCTTTGCTGAAATCTGGAAAATGAGAAGCTACTGGTCACCCGTGGAGTCACGGGGGAGGCAAAGGCAGCACCTGCAGAGGCGCTGACGCCACACATGCTGGCAGGAGATGCTCATGTTCTCCCCTGTCCCCCCCAAATCTCCCAGGCTGCGCCTCAGAGGATCCAGCAGGTGGCCAGCTCTCGTGCAGTTAGGAAGCAAGACTCATGTTCACCAGACTCCACCATCAGGGTCAGAACAGGCTCCCGCCTGCACCCCAGGGGAACCGGGGCTCGTCCACCCGCTGACTCTGCCACAGCTCCTCTGGACTCTACCACCTCATCTCATGTCATCCTCCTGCCCCCCCAGCACACATGTGGCCCCAGCACCAGCTGCATTGACAGGTGGCGATCACAGGGAGTGGGTGACTTCACCATCACCACGTCGGCTTCCCCCGGTGCCCCTGGTGCTGAGCCCCAAATCTGCTTGATTCTAGAGCCTGGGAAGCAGATTCGTACATTTTTTAATGACCCCCAAAAGAGGCAGAAGGACAATAATAAGAACCAACCCACATGGAGAGCTTGCTGTGCGCCACCTTTTCTCCAGCTTCACCCCCAGGGAGCAGGGGATCTTGGGCGCATTTTCTGGCTGAAGAAATGCAGAGGGCCAGCGGGAGCCCGCGAAGCCATTGCTGGGGTCACACAAGTGCTAAGTGATGGAGACAGATTCAGGGAGGGAGGAGCGAGGCGCCCCCGCATCGGAGAGATGAGCCCACAGGGAAGGTTGGGAAGGTTGTCAGCGCAGGGAAGGTTGTCCTGAGCCGGCTGGGTCCACCAGCAGGCACGAGGCGTGGGCGCCCGCTAGCCTGTTCCATGCCAGGCGTGGAGACCCCAAAGCCACCCGCGCGAGGCCTGGCTCTTCCCGCCCTGCGTCCTGCGCGCAGTAGCACGCGTGGCTCCTGCAGCCACATGGAAGGGTCTCTGCTCGCCGGGAGAGCGCCACCTCCATCTTCGTCACGCATGCCCATCTTTTTCAATCTAATGAACTCCAAGCATCAGTGCAACTTCAGTTCGGCTGTCTGTTCGTGCATAGTTAATATTAAAAATGTACTAACAGTGTGGCTGAGAGATCAAATTATGCACATAAATATGCTGGCATAGCAGAGGCGGCGGCAGAAGCTGAAGTTAGCAACACTGATGCCAGTTCACATTTGCAAATCTCCCGTCAATCTGTCATTAAACATGTTATCAAATGATGATAAGTGTATGCTTCTTGCTTGCATTGGTGAGCCGGTTCCCGATGTTGATGCGCATTAATGGGATAATACGCATTAACATAGCTGTGCTTCGATGAACACAAAACATTTTTTATCTGTCTCAGTGTGTTTCCCCCTGTGGCCCCCAAGGAAGTGTTTTGTGTTATCAAATTGCCAAAAAAAAAAAAAATGGGCAAACATATTACTTGTAATTAGCAAACCTTGTTGTCGTTGGTTTTTACCCCTAACCTGCCACACACTCCCACTCCTTAACTCCTGTGTGTTGGTGATAAAAGAGAGAGAGACAGAGAGACAGAGAGAGAGAGTGTGTGCTCCACTGTCTTCTTTCAGTAAAACGATTAATGTCAGAAACTCAGAGCTGGCAATTATGCTCTGTCTTAATGCACTGGCCTTTCATCTGGGGCCTCGCTCTTGACAGGCCTGATCGTTTCAGTTCAGTGATATGAAAGGCAGCAAAGGAAATGATCGCAGACATCCCGGGTCCATCGTGAAAGCCGGCGCTGAAATGCAGTCCTGGCTCTCCATCGTGAAACTGCAGCAGAGGCTGAGGGAGTTAGATTGGTGGCCCCGGCATCGCCCAGATTCAGGGTGTCAGCGCTGACTGGGGAGATGCTCCAGCCGTGCTCCAAGCTTGGGAATGGAGAACATGGCAGGGACCCCTGAGTGAGACACACCATATGAAAAAACAAGGGATATCCGTTTCCCTTCTCCCCAGACGCCCACTCAATCCTAAGAACACACGCCAAAGCAGGCGTTGGTGGCAGGCGGCAATAGATGTGAGCAGTCCACTAGCCCAGTGACCCAGGATATAGCTGGATTCATGTTTGATCAAAATGAAAATAAAACGTAGAAATTCTTGAATGAATGCTCAGATCTTCATGACCCAAATATGACAAGTTCAATATTTGAGAAATGGTGCTTGTGCCCAGTTTTCTTTGTAAAGGGAGGTTCTCCAAGATTCCAGTCTATTCTTTCCTAGGAGACCTGCTAGCCTGCCTTTGTGCTTTAGCTCATTTGTTCATTCGGCAGAGTCAAGTTAGATACCTACTATGTGCAGAGACCCCAAGACTCAGGGAGTCACACAAACATAAGTCCTGTCTTCAGGAAGCAGAAAGTATTTGGGGAGAATGCTGTTGTAATCACTATCTAATAATGAATTGATTTCTGTGATGGGAAGTGTAAGTGGTGGTAGATTTGGTGCAATTATTATAGCATTTACTCCTCAAGCTCAAGTGGAAAGTGTTCTTTGGCATGAAAGATGCCAAAAGTTTACTGGGTTTGGCCTTCCTGGATTCCTGTTTACATGTGTTTTAAAATTAACATTGACTTCTTGCCATTAGTGTTTGTTCCTAAGTGGGGTGAGTGCCTTATTAATGATTAGAATTATTGTTGCTGTTATGAACGTGCTAATTAAAAGAAAATTCTGTCACACGCCTTTGTGAGGCAAGTAAGAACTTTGCAGAGAGAGATGTCAGGCCTGGCACTGTGCAATGATGAAAAAGACAGAGTTCGGGATAAGGGAAGAGACCTCAAGAGTCCTACCATCTGCAATTGTTGAATATTTTTTAGGCATTTTTCCCCTACTCTGGAAATGAACAAATACACTCATTTTTTGAATGGAGGCATCTGCTTTTGATTTTCTTGGTCCTAGGGTGGCAATAGTTGGCTTCTCCAGATTTGTGTCCTGAGGACACCTGATAAGTCACACTTAGGAATTGATGATTGGGGCCAGACACTCGTTTGGACATTGAGGGCATGACTATGACCATACACCATCTGTTCTTTAAGAAAATCCTAGCCTATGGGCTTCCCATGGTGACGCAGTGGTTGAGCGCTGGGCAGCAAATCTGCCCACAGCCTCTGCAGCGCCGGTTCGATCCCTGGCCGCTGGCGAGGGTCCCACATGGCGCGACAGACCTCTCCTGCCGCACCGGCTGCTCCCCTCAGCAGTGTATTTCATCAGTCTGCCTGTTCTGCAACCCGCTCTGGCTCTGGTGAATCCTCTCACCCTCCCACGCTTCTGACTGTACCCAGTGCTTGTATAAATAAATAAATTAATTTAAAAAAAAAGAAAAAAAAAGAAAATCCTAGGCTAGGGGACAAGGAGAGGAAACAAATGCACAATTTCAGTGCCTTAGCATGAGTGCCCCAGGGGGGATGGATGGGGGTTCCAGGCACTCAGAGTGGGGTACTTAGCTTGGTCAGTAGCAAGAACAAATTTCTTCTTTACATCATCAATAAGCCTTTTTTTTTTAGCATAATAAGTATGTAGAACTTTGTCAAAGAGACCAAAATCAATAGACCAGTGATAAGAGCTAATGTTGATTGAGAAACTAGATGGCACTTTCTAGTTGTCCATTTTCACTGTCTATTTTCTGTCTCCTTACTAATTGTCTATTGCCTTGCCTGTCTTTCCCACCCAAACACTAGCCCCACCAGTGCTGATGTTGTGGTTATCAGAACACAACTAAGGGTCTGGCATTTATAAAATAGCTACTTGTGAAAAATATTGTTCTAGAAAAAAGAGGTAATAGTTAAAAGATACAGACCTTCTTCTCCCGGGAAATAAAATCTAATTGTAATGATATACTCCTTACTTTAAAAATATTCTTAACATATTCAAAACACTCTAAGATCTGTTAGCTCAGTTGGTCTCTCCAGTGATCTAGAAGTGAGGAAACCTAGTCTGGTGGTTCATTATTTATATGCACAGAAAGATAGCTACAGAAATGTAAATATATATCTCCAAGATAGCACAGGCACCACCAGTGTCAAAGCGAAGACTAGTGCTGTACTCAATCTCACCCTCAAAAAGGTTCTGTCTTGCTGATTGTAATCTCCAAAGGGGTCCACAAACTCAGCCCACTGACTGTTTTTATAAATAAAGTTTTATTGGAACACAGCCATGTCATTTTTAATGTATTGTTCATAGCTGCTCATTCCTATAAGGACAGTGTGGGATGGCTGAGACAGAGATTGTACGGCCCACAGAACCTATAATATTTATTAGCTGGCCCTTTCAGTAAAAGCTTGCCAAGCCTCGCCCCATGTGGCAAATGCTTGTGAAAGGTGAGGGTGGGGGAGCAGAGTAAGCTACATTGCCATTTGTCCCTAAGAACTTGAAAATTGTAGGGGAAGTTGGCTACTTTAGAGACCACACCAGAGATTTTAAGAATAGTGGACGTTTAAGAAGGATTCTCAGTTGTACATGGTAGAATCTACACCTACTGTCAGAGAATAAATTTATTAAATGTAATTATATGGTTCATGGAATCACCCAGAGATCAGATTTGGAGAACACCCAGCCAGGACTCATGCCCCGATGCAAGCCAGGACTGTGCCAGCAGAGATGCCCCAGCACCAGCAATGCACACAGATCCCCTGCCACACCCTTAGCCAGGACATGGGACTATCCCGCGACAAGCTCTGACAGCTTCCTCTGACGGCTTTTACCTTATCAGGGTAGAAGTTGTCCTTACAACGAACACTTCAGCATCTGCCTTACCTCAGTGCATCAAATGGTGGCCCTGGGTCCAATGCCTGAATGTTAACTGCAAGAGAAGCTGGGAGGGCAAGTTCTGACTTCTACCTTGAGGAATGCCCTTCCTTTCCATCAATTTATTGAGATGCTGACACTGTGGTATAGACTATGTTATTAAATTTTGAAGAGAAAAATATATGTTACAGAAATAATCAGTATGGCATTTTTTTAGAAAAAAAAAAAGAATGGATTTGGAATTTTGTCAGGGTGCATCCATGAAAAATTGTACATGAGAAAGAACATTTTTGACCAGTGGGCATTGAGTGTCCAGCTATAAAGGAAAAAAATTTATATATAATAATATTGATAATAATAAATAAGATGTCGCTACATTAGTCTATGAGGTAAGAGAGATTATTTCTCACATTTTATGGATGAGAAAATTGAAGCATAGCAGGCTGATAAGTCTACACTTGTAGGTGACAGAAGAGGATTCAATCTGGAGTGGCCTATAACTTGAACTCCCACGCAGGCAAGAAGGAGATTTTTTAATCTTTAATTTGAAACATTTCCAAATCCAGTAGCAAGTTATTATATCCCCTCTCCAGGTTCTCTAAAACTCTTTTTGAAGTCCATTTGAATTCCATTCTGTGTCCTATACCCCAAGCCACTTTCTTTTTTAAAAAAAAAAAAATTATTTATTTATGCAGACAAGAGCTGGGGTGTAGGCCAGAGGTGGGGGGCAGCGAGAGGATTCACCAGAGACAGAGTGGGGAGCAGAACAGGCAGATTGACTGAAATACACTGCTGAGGAGAGCAGTAGGTGAGACAGGAGAGGTCTGCCACGCTGTGTGGGTCACCTCTCTGGCCAGGGATCAAACTCAGGCAGCAGTGGCTGTGGAACTGCTTTATAGTGCTGAGAATTAACCCCTTGTGCCACCAGGGAGGCCCCACTTTCTGACCATAATTTGCTTTCTCCCAGTGTATGTATACCTTGATATGCATAGCTATATTACCCAGGATAGTAGCAGACAACCTCCTGAGGCTTTACTATATGTAAAGCATCCACAGCAGCAGCTCATTTAATCTCAACAACATTATGGTCATTATATTTAGATTCAGATTGCATCTTCGATCGTTGATGTATGTTGACCAAAGTTACACAGCTGGAAAGCGGCACAACTAGAATCAAAGTCACGTGTATCTCAAACAGTATCCTCCTTGTTTGTCCTCTCCTAGACATGGAACTTGGGATACTTTTGGCTCATCACTCATTCCTATCATTAGTCCTTCCATAGTCAGTTGATTAAATTAGGTAAGTAGGTAGTTTTAATGATATAAGAATCACTAATGAAAACAAGAGCAGGATTTAAAAGCTACACATATTTATCACAAATCTCAATCTCTTTAGCACTGATTTTATGATTACTGAGCAAGGACTCACTGCCTGATGTACACAGACGCTGATACCAAGACATGCTGGCTTGTGAGAAAAGAAAGAGCTTTATTGCAAGGTCAGCCAAGAAAAAGATAAGGCTCAAATCAGTCTCCCTGGCCTGGCGGCTAATATTGGTTTTATAGGCATTCTGGGAGGGAGAAAAGACTGAAAATAACTTGGTAGTTTTATTAGTTAGATATGAATTAGCTCTTCCTTCTCAATAGCCCTTGGCTTACATAAGGTGTCACCTATTTATGTGTGTATCTTGCAGTTTTGCTGAGTTGCATCTGCGGAGAACTTGTGGTTCAGCTGCCTCTGTAAAAAACAAGACTTAAAAGGAAAGTTCAATAAGTTGAATTACAATAACTGTCATAGAGTCTAAAAGTCTGAGAGCCAATTGCCCTTGATTTCAGTATGAAATGCTTTATCTCTCTAGTATTTCTATACTTTCCCCATATAAATTAATAAATGAGTACTCTGAGCAGACTTTGGAATCCTGTACCCTGCAGAGAACAGAAGACTGACCAGTTCTGGATGTTGTTCAGAATGAATGGTCACTACCGAGGAGTATGAGGGAAGAGTCTGGAATCAGACTGCTTGGTTCCAGATCCTACTCTGCCTGCTACCAAGAATGTGTGCAATGTTGTGGTGGTAAATATTTAACAACTGGCTGCCCAACAAAAGCCAACCATTATTTTTGGATTCTGTGGTGTTAATATAACCAGGGTAGGAAGAGATTCACACAGTTGGACCACATGAGCTCCAACGAGCTGGCACTTGCCCAGTCAGTGTGCCAACAAGTCACTTAATCTCTCTAGCCTCTAGACATTGGCCAGAAGGCAGGTACCTCCCTCTAAAGTTCTTAGAAGGATTAATAACCAAACTCGTAAAGGAGTTAGCACTGTGTCTAGCGCTGCGGTAGGTTTTTATCAAATGTCATTAGCTGGGATTCCATTAGTAGAATCCTAGTGTCTCATGTCTCAATTTCATTATCTTAAAAATAGCAATAAAGTACTTTCCCTGCTTCTTTCAAAGAATTATTGTAAAGATCAAGTGAAGAAATCTACATCAACTGCTATGGAAAGTTACAAGCTTATTTTAAAAAATAGACTATTTTATTAAAGTCAAGTCTAAATCTAGAGAGTGAACTTTTGGTGAGCAAAAATTATACAATGGGATCATAATTTTTAGTTCTTCTAGCCTATTTCCCTGAGTTTTTAGACTTTCCTCAGCTTCTGATATTAATTCCCATTGAGAAGTCATTTAATTGAGCTCAGTCTGGAAGTTCACCAGCTCAGAGAAAAAAATTCAGCCCATTAAGAGAGTCTGGCCCGTGAAACTTTTTAGTTTAAGTCTTTTTGATCTTTTGCCTTCAATCCTCTAATCCTTTTTATAAGGTTTCCTCAATTACCACTGGTTTTAGTTCTTTTTCTCAACTTTCCCTTTGAAAAGCAGGATTTCCATCATGTCTTCAAGGTCAAGGTCAAACAATACCTTCCTTCAGGAGTAGGATCAAAACAAGGGGGGTGGGAATTGTATGGGGACTATAACCAAGATGAAAATGCATACATTGTGCAAAAATGAAAAATGATGTAAAAAATACATAAAATAAAAATAAAAGAGCAAAAAAACTACGAAGGAAAAAAAAAATACCTTCCTTCCGTACTACTTTAGTTGCATAAAGAACACACAGTACCCCCGTTGCGTGAGGCTGCAGTGGAATGTTCTCTTAGGTTTGCTATGTTCTTTACTCAGTCCGCCCTGTGAGCTTAGAGAATGCAATACTAAGAGCCTCATCTTGGTATTTTTCCCTTGAGCATATTTCTGCTTAGTCATTGGGTTGGGGGTTTTCTCTATACCCTCCTTTTACAAATAACAATGTTTGATTAATGCTTCACCAGCCAAAATTCATAGGTGGATACAAACGGTCAAAGGTCATTTCCGTTTAGACACAGTCAAGCCTCTGGATTTCAGAATAGCGAATTAGTAATGAGCCTATGATCTACCTTCTACGATCCTCCATTTCAAATCTTACCCTGCAACTTGCTAGATGTGAATCCCCAGTAAATTACTTAAACTATGTGCCTGTTTTTCCTATACAAACATGGATGATACCAAGAACTAATTCAAGGAATAGTTAAGAAAATTAAATGAGTTAATAAGGACATACAGGAGTTTGAATGTTTTTTAGCTACCCATAAAATAAGTGAGCTATTGTCATCATAAAGTAGTATTTCTCTTAATACTCAAGGGAAATTCACTCAAGTTAAATTTTTTGTCACATTTGCATATTCCTTGTGCTATTATTTACTTATCACAAGCACTTTTATTAAAGAGGAAATTTAATTACTCACTAGCCAAAATGGAAATCCAGTATCTTTTACCAAAAAGATGACCAAAAGGTAGGTAGATGCTGCACCTCCCCCTGCAGTGACCTTTAGGGTAACCAGCCCTAGGTCCGGCTGGGCAACCAGCGCGCAGGGGAAGAACAGCAAAACCCTACCTGCTGCACCTCCCCCCGCAGTGACCTTTAGGAATGGCTTTCGCCAGGGTCCCTAGATCCGGCTGGGCAACCAGTGCGGGGGGGGGGGGGGGGGGGGGGGGGGGGGGGGGAATAACGACCACCAAGAACCACTACAAGAATGCTAAAAATCTTATCCCGTCTTTCTAGAACTACAAACTTTAATCCCTTATTTGTCTTTCTAAACTTCCTTCTTTCTTCTATAATGGTCATTGCTTGTTATGTAGATCACCTCCCTGATGGTGATAGACTGAGCCCATGGGCAAGCTGATTTCATTGATATTCATTCCTGTGCTTTTGGAAAACATATATATACTGGTCACAAACGTAAAGAAAATTACACTCAGATTTTCACTCTTGAAGTGTGTCTGTTTGTCATTTCTTTCACCGACGCCCTGACCACCCTGCACGCTTCTCTCAACCCTGAGGTGGCCTCATCGTCTACTGCTGTGCTGGTCCGCGCCAGGTAGATAAGTAAACAAATAGATGGATGATAGATAGAGAGAGAGAGAGAGAGAGAGACAGATAGATAGATGATAAAGTGGCAACTGAACAATGTTTTTACATCTGGCCAGACCCTGTTTCCTGCCTAAATCTTGGGGTTGAGTTCTGCGCTTTCCTGTGATATAAGTTGGGAAATAATTGGTGAAGGCTCAATTCTTTGTACTTGAGACTTGAACTGAGGCTTTCTTTTTGGGGGTGAGAAGAAAATCTAAAACAGAACCCTCTTTTACGCCATAGTTCTAAGCTTTACTGCTGAGTCAATGTAAGCATTATCTCTTAAAGCTTCTCACATCCACCCAGTGATGTGCACCCCATATTATGGTTGAGATGAGACTGAGAGGCATTACCAGTTCTGTGATAACTGCAAAAAACTTCAAGTGTTTTGGTGGATGTTATGTATAAGAGAGGTTTCTCCTCTCAAATTCATTCTCAATATCCAGATTACCCACTCCCATTGTTTTAATTTTTTTTAAAGATTTATTTACTTATGCCTACCAGAACTGGGGTACAAGCCAGAGATGTGGGGAGTGAAAGGATTCACCAGAGACAGAGTGGGAAACAGAAAAGGATTGACTTAAGTACACTGCTGAGGGGAGCAGCAGGGAGACAGGAGAGTTCTGCTGTGACATGTGGGTAGCTGGGGATCGAACTCGTACTGCAGTTAGCTGCAGATAGCTTCATAGGTTGCATCTTAACCCCTTGCACCACCAGGGAGGCCCTCCCATTGTTTTTAATGGTGTGCTTTCTTTATAAGTTTTTCAGCTGTAGGTCTGAGTTCACATCTCCTCTCAAGACCAGAGACTGATGTCTTCTTGAGGTATTTAGAATTCGCTCTAGACTTCACCATGTGAGCAGCCCACCTCCCAACTCAAGGAGAAGGTTAGACATCAGTGTGTATTAGTACAATCATGTAATCATGTTGACTCATTTCTGTAGCCTTATTATTAAAAGACTGCAACCTATCCTAGAGCATCACCTGTTGGGTGATCCAACATGCAATATACCTGCGGTTTCCAATCTTTAGGAATCAAACCCCCTTAAATTAAGCATGGTGTGACTCTCTCCCCCATCCATCAGCACACCAAGACATAGGAAAGCGCCATTTCAAACAGCAGGACCGGTTCTGCCAGGGATGTCTCATCCCCAGTACCATTCCTCCTACATCTTTTATCTTTTTCTGAAAACACAGGCACTGAAATATCACTGCTCCTTATCTTAACACTAGTTTGTTCTGTTCTTCCTCCATCTGAGGTCAAAGTCATCTTCCTAGATTTGCCCTTATGTTCTTGGTTTGCGGTTAAGGTTACAGGGATACAAAGCCAGAAATGCAGCTCCAATTGCCTTCTTCAAGGCAATTGGAAGTTTTGCAACATAGTCACTCAAGTTTCTCATGCAAGCCTTGGCTATTATTTTCAAGCAAACCAACTGGGATGAAACCAAGTTTGGAAATTTCTGCAGGAGCTCTCCCCTCCCCCCTTACATGAGCACATGCACACATGTGTGCTCATACACACACGCACATACACACACACGACAGACTCCAGAGTCTGCTTATTATACAGATGAGAAAGATAAAGCATAAGGAGGGAAATGTTTTTTCTCAAAGCAAATCCAGGATCTTTGATTTCAAATCCACATACCCCAGCGCATTCCAAGAGACAAAAGGTACACAATGTTTACACACACACCACGACCTTCTGTCCATGACCTCTAGGGATTTGGTCGCACAGCAGTTCCTATTGCTTTAGTTCAAGAGTCATCATTCCCACCACAATAGATTTCAGTTTGCCAACTAATAAGAGGAATGATATTAAGAAATAGATTCATTGCCACAATAATGTCTCAAATTCAGAAGCTTCTGGAGGGATTCATTTCATGCAAGAAGCCAAGAGCCTTTGCAAATCCGTCCACTACAGTATTAGTTGGGCAAGTCATTACCAAGGGGTGCAGTTTCAAAAACTTAGTTTGAATCTATGTTCCATCACTGATTAACTGCAAGGCTTGAGCAAGACTTAACTTGTCCAAGCCCTGGTTTACTCACCTGCCAGAGAGACAATAATAGCATCTTCTTCCTAAGACTGTATGAGAATTAAATATTATCATTACAGCCATGCCTGACATACTGAGAACATTAAATGTTGTCTGTAATTAGCATATGACCTGCCTGAACATCCCTGCAGCCTGGATCTTCTGCTGTAGAATTAAATGGCCTCTTCCATCTATCAGAAGATTAGCTATGAAATGATACAAAATGTTGGCCCTAGTTCTTGTTCTCTCCTTCTAGACAGAGAACCAGAAATTGTGTCTCAAATTCATAAAGGGGTCTCTCGGAGGGATGGAGGTTAGGTTCTGATTCTCCAGTTTCTTTTTTTTTAAGATTTATCTATTTATGCATACAAGAACTGGGGTACAGGCCAGAGGTGCAGGGGATGAGAGGATTCACCAGAGACAGAGTGGGGAACAGAACAGGCAGACAGAATGAAATCCACTGCTGAGGGGAGCAGCAGGGAGACAGGAGAGGTCTGCCGTGCCATGTGGGTAGCTCCTTGGTCAGGGATCAAACTCGTGCTGCAGAGGCTGTGGATAGCTTCATAGGTTGCATCTTAACCCCTTGTGCCACCAGGGAGGTCTGCTTGGCCAAGTCTTAATAGAGACCACAGGAGAAGTCAACCCACCGGCACCTTGACCTCCGACTTCCAACCTCCAGGACTGAGAGAAACAAATATCTGTGGTTTAACTGGCCTGTGGGGTTTTGGCTGGGCAGCCCTTGCTGACTGGAGTAGGTAAATATGTGACAGGCATAGACACAGGCCTAGAAGGATGATGACATGTTAAACCGAATAGAGGGTTTGATGAAGATGAGCAGCCCTGGTGCTGTTGCTCAAAGCAAAGTGCTAATTATATTCTAGGTGGTAGGTTTGTAACTGTCCACTATGAAATTCATTCAACTTTTCTGCAAGTCTGGAAATTTTTATAATTGTCAGGGGAAGGGGAAGGATTAGGAAACCAGATCTAAAATGCTCCCTACTGGGACACTTTGAGCCTCAGAAAGAATAAAATATTGCAACTGATTGACATTAATAAAGTATATTTAAATTCACCAAAAAAAAAAAGAAAAAAGAAAGGGGACATGGGAGAAGGGTAGGGGTTGTTTGAGCCAGGAAGTGGGACTAGCGTGGTTTGGAGGGGATGAGTTGGGAGGGCTGGTCCGAGCCCCAAGTGGGGAGCATTTGCAGGGTGCCCCAGAAAGGCACCGAGAAATCACCAGAGAAGCCAGAGCACAGTGATGGCACCTGATCCCACCCGTGAAAGGCTCCATTAAGCTGCTGCTGAGCCAGGACAACAGCAGTATCAGGTAGCTTGGAATCCACTTGCTCTCTCTTAGAGCCAAGTAAATAAATGGTATAGTTTAGTCCTAGAAAAGGAGAGACCACAAATTACTTGCAACACATCTAAGTCCAAAGCTGACATCGGCCTCATTAAGAACTGCTCTTAGGACACAGAAAGTGCCTCGTTGGAGATGTGAACCTGTCTCCCCCAAAGGGCTCCCAGGAGCCAACTGCTTGGCTGACAGCTGGACCCACAGGGTCTCCCACACCTGTGAATCGCACACCCCAGGAGTCCACGGTGACCCCGTCCCAGAGCAGGCGGGAAAGATGGTGCCTGGGAATCATCTTGCTCTTGGGCAAGCCCCCAACTTCCTAGAGGATGGAAAACTGATGATCCTCCATCTGTTCCATAAAAGCCATAAGCCTCACCCTGTTTTATGACACAACTGGAGTGTCTGAACACAATCTGGAAGAGTCCCGCTGACAAGGTCAAGAAAAAGTCGACCAGAGCATTAATCAGAGAACACCATTTCCCCCAAGATTTTGCATAAAATGACTTGAACTGCCAATTTCACCTTAAAATAGGATGACTCACCCTCTTACCACAGGAGGCAAGGAATCCTCCATAGTTTTCATAAGTTCCACCTAAAAATAAATTGCACGTAAATATGATGGATCTGGTTTCCCTGAAAGAATATATTGTTTTTAAAACATAGTTTCATTCCCTTCATGTTATTCCTTTGTTTTTTTAAAAGATTTTTTTATTTATGCATACAAGAGCTGGGGTGCAGGCCAGAGATGCGGGGGGTAAGAGGATTCTCTGGAGACAGAGTGGGGAGCAGAACAGGCAGTTCCACTGAAAATACACGCTGAGGGGAGCAGCAGGGAGACAGGAGAGGTCTGCTGCACCGTGTGGGTCAGCTGCCTGGACAGGGATTGAACTCGTGCTGCAGAGGCTGCCGATGGCTTCATAGTGCCGCGTCTTAACTTATTCATGTTGCTCCTTCGAACACGTGTCCTGCTCTTATTTTTTATCTCACACATAACTTGTCTATTTCCTTGGTCCTTTTGTGGGTATTGTCTTTTTTGTCTCCTTTTAATTCTAAGTCTAACCAATTCTTCACCCCACCACACCCCAGGTTGCTTTCTTAATTCTCCCAGTTGCTAAATAATTAGGCCATCGAGATCTCACCATCTGCACAGAGCCCAGCAGGAACGGGACCCTGGCTGTTGGCACAGCCCACCAGGAGGCCTCCACAGGACGTTTCAGTGTTGGCCTTCACTGCTGGACACCTCAGCCTTGCATTAGGTGACCACAGCTTGGGAGTTCCTACTTGTGCCATAATTCCCAAGTAACAGAAGACACCCCATTCTGCACACGATGCAAGGGCACTGGAGGGGCCACAGGGCCACAGTCAGGGGGCATATTTTTATTCATCTTTGAAAGAGAAGAAAGAAAGAAAATTCAAGCACATGCTCCTCACCAAGGTTTACCTTCTTTGCTTGCCACGTGCTGTCCAGCTAATTCCCTGCCGGGAAAGTGTGGCTGTCACCCCTCCATGAAGCAACACTCGCCAGACACGTGCGTGAAGCTTCTCTCTCCCAAAACAAAGCCTGCAAATTTCAGATTTTCCTTAAATGCAGCCCCCAGCGAACCCTCACTCCCTATTTGAGGAACTCCCAGGCTTTCACATTTTGTTGGATTCTGTAGCTTGTTTCATCACGATCTTCTAGAGGACGGAATATAGCAAGTGTCAAACCCCAGGGTGTATTCAAGAGACCTTCCAGTCGGTACTGATTCAGGATCTGCAAAATCACCGAAGCACTTACACCCCGACGCAAGCCTTTTAAGGTCAGAAGATTCATAAAATCACTCAGGACATCTTGTTCTGTTCAAGCTCCTTTTCAGTTCCCATCCTAATAGGCGTTACTCAAACTTCGTGAGAAAAGCAGCTTTTGATGTTCACCTGGAAGAGATTTTCTTGACAAAAGATTTGAAATGTGCATGTTTTCTTTCTTTTCGGCTCTTTTTTTAAATATAAAAATCACGTTTTCGGTTCTCTGCTAGCTAAGGGGCAGCAGATTCTCCCTCCCCGGTCCTTTTATCTCTTCAAATGAGCAGTGTCTGTGGGTGTGGGGATGATTTTGGTGAGTGAGTAGATATAATTAGCTTCTGGTCACCTCAACATGTCAGTCACCGCCGCCAACTGCTACGACACCCTAAATTCAGGTTCGCTCCTGAGAGTCTGACTGTCACCTGGTGGGATGCCACCCAGATTTCTGGGGGTTTGGGGGAGAAAGGGATTGGCCAGCTAGGTGTCCTGTGTTTGCTTTTGTGGATTAAATAACTTGAGAGTAGCAGAAACTGGTTTCTAAAAGAGAAAAGGAAAGAAATACAAGGGGAAAGATGATAAGGTAGAAAGAGCAGACACTCAGGCATCAACAAGACCACTGTTGAAATTCCTCCTTATTCTCAATGACTGTGTGACCTTGGGCAGGACCCTTCCCTTCTCTGAGTCTTAGCTTTCTCGACTACAAAATGAAAATGGAAAAATACCTGCCCTAATGATATGCCAGGAAGGTGAAAAATTTGGTCATGTTATTCTTAGGTTCAAGAAGATTCTCAATAAATGTTTGTCTCAGTCCATCCTCCCAAGCAAACTAGGTTTTGAATACTGACTCATGTAAATCATCTCGACCAAATGCTGCTGTCGCCAGCCAGTAAAAGGAAAAACCAAGCCACTTAAGGAACAACGAGAAAGGTTTGAACAGCCAGCTCTGTTCGGTCGGGCCTTCCCTTCCCGGCGTCACTTAGTTGCTTGGCAACTTGGCTCCAGAGTGCCACCTTCAACCCCCAACTTTCAGGATTTTAAAAAAGGAACCTTCTATTAGGAGAAAATTCACCTTTGTGGCAATGCCATTTGAGGGAAGAAAAGTATATATTTTAAAAGGCACCCCAGCCAACATGAATACATCTCCCACTTAGCACTCGGAGATGAGAATATCATAATATTTAAATCAGTTTTGAGAACTTTCCTTGAAAAGGAAAAGGGGGGAAAATCCACTACTTGAATACCAGAGGCCGCCGGGAGTTCAGTTACCATAGAGATTTTGTGCTGGCGAATGGCGTTGGGGAGCAAACCAGCATCTGCTCCTTTTTTATTTGTCACTCGTGGGTGCCGCCTCGGGCTCCAGAGTCTCCTCCGTACCTGCCTTCCTGCGTGGTGTGAGGGAGGGAGGCCAGAGCCAGGCTTCAGTCACTTTTTCAATCTGCAAACACGATGTTGGGTCGGAGGACAGCGGAGAGCTCAGAGACGCGGCTGTACTCGGTTGTTCGCCTGACTTTGGTTTGGCTGAGGGTTGGTGAAAATTGTGTGGGGATCACCAGGAGTGGAGAGGAGCCTTGCAAAATTCTCCACAGTGATCCAGAAACAATGCTTAGCCCCATTATGATCTCCCCACTTCTGGTTTCATAGACCCTTTTTTAAGGACTCGTTTTTATTCATTGGTAAATGCGGAAAATGGGATGGAATTCATCCTCTCTTACCATACCACCCTGTGGCAAGCATGATCCTTGGAAACAAATTGTCTTTGCGGCCTAAACTGCTAAGTAATTGTCTTTCCAACGCTGCAGGGGGACGGGGTGGAAAAGCGGATGTGCAGGGTGTTTCTCGGGCCCTCTCTTCAGCTCAGGCCCCGGGAAAGCGTCAGCCTCTCTGACAATGAAATGGAAACAGTTCCATAGTCTCAAGAAAGGAGGAAGGCGATTAATACTTTATAGATTCATCCTTTCGTCTCAGCGAGCCCAAGAAAGGCAAACCTTGGAGATGGGCTTCAGTGGATGTCAACTAATAAATACTCATTTCCATAAAATTTAAATGAACCCAGTAAAATCTACCTCTTGCTGTGCAAGAACCCCATCTCGTTACTCAAAATAGCAGCAGTGTAATTACTGGAAACCACACCCTCCACGCCGAGGTGGTGGGGAGTAGAGACAGCGTGTTTCCACGCACGAGGCCACCGAGGCCGTGAGACAGGCAGCTGGACTTTTAAGGGATTGCTGCTGTTGGTCATTGCCCCTCCAAGCCCATGTACCTCATAAAACCGTGCAGAGCTGTATTTTGATTAGCCTAAAAACACAACAAAGATACTTCTTTCAGCACGCACAGGCCACAGCCCAAACACTTCAATACTTAAAACCTGCTTATGCAGTTCAAGAAAATTCAGAACTTTCCATACCCACTGAGATGGGCCGATGGACACCCCAGCTGACCCCACATCCTCTGTGCATCTCAAGTGACCTTTAAGCAAGGCCGAGTCTGCCTTGTTGAGACATAATTGCTTAATTAAAGAAGGCTTTTCAGCAGACAATTATTTCCCTCAAAACCCATCTTTTAATTAAAAAAAAAAAAGCCTTCCTTTGATTTTAGGCAAAATTGGAAGTGGTTCCATATTTTCATCTTCGACAGCGACACTGGAAAGTGGTTTAAAGAGCAACTGACACCTGGTTTTTCTGAGCAGATTGAGCTGTAGCTCAGACAGCTAGGACATAAAGCTTTCAATCGATTGGACTTTTTTCAGTCCATTGAGATGTGCTCTAACCCCCACATCATCTGGAAATCCAGAGCCCTCTTGAAATTTCTGAGTTTCCTGGAAACTTTATTTTTCTTAGTCCGTTGCCATGATGGGGGGATCTGAAAGGACAGAGATGCTACACCCTGGAATTAACTGTGGGTGACCCTTGGATAAGATAAGTCACCTCCTTGTTCTGCAGTTTCCCAAATGTGAAATGGTGTGAAAGAATAGGTCCTGCATTGCAGGGTTGTTGTAGGAATTAAAGAAGCTAAATTTTTAAGCACTTTGAACGGGACTTGTCTGGCCGCGGGTGCTCAATAAGCAGCCACGGTTACTATTTTTTGCTTCTGCACAAATCCTTTTCCTACTCTTATCTTGTAGCAATACCTTTATCACTGCCCTAGAGCTGCCCGAAGTAGGACACAGTCCTTTCTCCTTAATTATTGACCCTCCCCAACCCCTCAATGTTAAAAAACCACACAGGTGTGCAGTAAGATTTTCTACTACAACCACACTAGTCAGTCTTATAACAATATTGTAGGGCCAATAAGTTGTTAGTTTTAGAGCCTCCTATAGGCACAGTATGTAATATAGCATAGTGCGTGTAGGGTAAGGTGAAACTATCAGGCTTTTCTGCCCTCCCGCCATCAGGATAGATGACGGATCTGCGGTCCTGAATGCATGCCTGATGGCGGCACCTGGAGTAGGGTGTGGGCCTAGGTAGATGGGATTCACCTGGGCTAAGACTGTGCTTTTAAGGGCTTTTAAGGACTGTGCTTTTAAGAAGCCAAGAAGTGGAAAAGCAGGAGAGCAAAGAAGCAGAGAGAAGGCCAGAGAGCCCAGAAAGAGTGAAGACTTGCTGGGGGCTGAGAGGACTGCCAGCCTCCCGGCCCCCCCACCCAGCACCCCTACCTGCCATGTGCCTGGTAAATCTAAACAAAAAACCTATAAAAGTCACTAAGGGCTCCAGGACTCGCTCCTCCTTTACCCCGGTCTGCATGGGATCATAGAAAACCTGCCCTGTGCCATTCCTGCCCATGCAGTGCGGTACTCTCTGCAGCACATGTAACATCACATTCCAACTGGAGAGTGTCCCGGGCCCGCCATTTGCTTACTACCCCTTACCATCTTGCGGTCCAACGGAAAGCAAAACAAAATAATTTCCTCTTACTTAGGCCAATCTACAAATTCTCTGCCCCCAAACTAAACTCAGCCCTCTGCTGCTCTTACACCAAAAGATCTGTTCATGAACTTTTCAAGAGGCTGGCAATACCTCCTGAGTCTCATTCTTGTCTGCCCCACCAATCTGGGTAAGAGAAAAGCGGTGGATGAAGCTGTGTGGTTAGGCTGTGCCCCAGGAGAAGGGCACCGGATGCTCCAGGCTTAAATAACCAAGGTTTTCCTTTCTCTCCTTTGTGGGACGTGGTCACTTGGCTTGTGTGGGGGCAGTGGCTGCACAGTGTCAGGCTGAGTGACCAGACAGGAGGGCTGGAATCCACTTGTGCTCGTTGGCCAGCTTCAGGCTACCCACCCCCCACCCCCGGCTATCTTCCTACCCTGCTCCCAAACTTTTGAGCTTGAAGATCTCGCCTTGATCATGGCCTAATGGGCCTGGCTTCGCACTGGGCGTGACAGACACAACATAAAAGTGTGTTTGGCTCAAGTAATAGGGAACCAGACCTCATGGGGCTTATTCACCAGGAGCCCCTCTGGCAGGGTGGGGAGTGGGGAGGAGGCAACACTCAGCCATTTTAGGGTCTCCAGGTTCTCTTGCCTTTGCCCTGGTGTCCGCCCTTGCTTGTGATAATCAGCCGTGTGCCAGGTGTGCAGTAAGGGGACCACCTCCAACCTCCTCTGCTCCTCTTGCCAAACAAGCACCCCCTTTCTTGGGCCATCCCTCCCCGCCTGGAAGAATCCATGTCTACCCAGTCACACCTAGATGAAAGTGAGGCTGAGAAAATGAGGGCTTCGTTCTCCAGCCCCTACAGCAGGGGAAGCAAGAGCAAAGGGAGCTGGGCTTGTGTGGGGATGACTCTAGAAGTAGCCATCCACTAGGATGGGGAGAGAGAGAGAGATCTGATATGTATGGGTTGGAAGCGGCTGACTACTTGCTGCTGACTCTGTGTATCAGCGACACAATGCCAAGAGTCTGCATGAAACCTTGGGGAGAAAAAATAATCAGTTAAATATTTAGATGATTTGCCGACAAGGGGAACTTGCCGTTGGCAGCAAAGATTTATTAAGCAGGCTACAAAACAAGATGTCATTAAACAGTTTGAAAGCATGCCCTCGTAATTAAGAAAGGAGAAGGTTTCTAATTTGGGTAATGAAATCTGTGACTCAGAGGAACATTCATTTTATTAATATTGGTCGCGTGCCTACTGTGTGCCAGCGAACTGCGCAGGCTGACCCTATCAGACAGAGCCAAAAAGGTCTCCCTTCGCGCAAGGCTGTTGGTGATAAGGGCCATCATTTATTGGATACAGGTGTGCCAAGCAGGACGCTGAGCATCTTCCTGAGAACGATTTATCTTCACCACAGCCGTAGGGAGCAGGTCCTGTTGCTTTGCCATACATGGGGTGAGCAACCGTCTCTGTCTGTCTGGGCCTAAGAGGGTTCCCAAGATTGGGACTCCCCAGGCTCACCCAGCCAAGTCCTGGTCTCACCCACCTAGACGTAAGGAAAGCAGCCAGGCCAAGGTGGTGAGGTGACCTATCCAGGAGAGCACAGCCAGCGAGCCAGTCCCTGGAATCCAGGCCCAACCTGCCTGCGGCCAGGCGCCTGCCCCCCCCCCCCAGGCACCCAGAACCCACACCCCAGCCCTTACTGCCTCTCCCTCCTCCTTCCATGGATCGTTTCCTGCCCAAACTTCCCCTCTGAGGGCTGAGGACTCCCTCGTGGAGCAACACAGGGAAGAAGAAGACAAGCTGTGCCCCGTCGTGGGTGGTCTTCTCCCTGCACCCCTGAGCAGCTGCGGCCCCCCTGCGTCCGCCCCTCTCCAGGCCATTAGCGTTTATTGCCTCCAGGCTGTTCCCAGCCCGGGCTGCGCAGCGGTGTCACCTGGGGACGTTTACAACCACTGAAGCCTGGGCCTGTTGAAAGCAGCGTCTCCGAGAGCAGGTTTGGAGGTCCAAGTGTTTCACTTTTTTAAAAAAAATTGAGTGTGTCTTATCTACAGCAGAGGACACAAGTGTTAAGTGTGAAATTCTGTGGCTTTTACGTTCGTTCGCATGGAACCACCACCCTCCCACAGGCCATTCCCGGCCCCCCTGGAGACCCCCCTTTCGGGTGTAAACTCCCACAGGGGGCCCCCAAGTGCCATCAAAATTGAGCACTACTAGTTTGGGGTCCAGGCCCCCATGGCCAGAGATGACCCATGTTTCCAAAGAGAGTGTGGTGGTTACATGTTCCCTCTCTCCGCGGTGCCCGCCGTGCCCACTGCACGAAAGCGTCTCCCTGAGCACGGCCAGCTCGGGCCCAGACGCTGCCAGGAGCCCCGCGTGGAGTCTGGGCCTTCCTGATGATATTTCAGATGTTAAAAGAAAAAACAGCAGTAATTGGACACGTATTGGGGGCTCCTATTTGGTCTCCATTTGGAAGGTTCCTGGAGGCGCTCCAGGAAGACAGAACATGGCGCTCAGGCCTTTTTGCAGTTCCAGCCTTTTTTTCTCTGACCCGAGTTGGGGAGGGCCAGTTCAGGAAAATGTTGATGCCGGGTCTTGTTCTTTCGCTGAGTTCACACTTGGCCTGGGCGGCGGTGACACCGGCGACTTCAGTGTAATTCTGCGGAGCTGAAAGCTGATGTCAAGTGCTAAATGGGGGAGAGCCGGGCGTCTCGGCCGTGATGTGTTTGTGAGCACGTGTGGCCGGAAAATAAGCTGAGGACTCGGGGAAATTGATGTTGTACTAGCAAAAGGCCAGCGACACTCAGGAATGATCCATGTCGAATGTTCCTCTGGCGGCCCTGGGTCACCAGGGGAGGGCTTTTTTGTTTTTAATGTATAGAACGTACAAGTTTGAAAAATATATATTTTGCCTGGAGGGCAGTTAAAGAGTCTTTATTGTGTCAGCATCCCTGGATCATTTATATATTTTCCTGCCCACATATTTTATTCATAATGTCTATTTTATTCCCCTTTATTTTGTCAAGTTGGTGTTGCACAATATGGCTTTTCTCTTAGAAAACAACCCATTATCCGAGCGGGGCCACGTGACTGGTTAAATTCGAGAGCATTGTTGGTTAAATCAGGAGCACATGTAAGCAGCTGGGGGTGCTGGGGGGCTTCAGGGTTTGGGTTTGGGATTTATTATAATGTTGTTCCTGAAGTCTTGCGATGTTCCTGAGGTCTGGCCTCAGGGAGAGTGTGAGTAGGAGAGGGTGTGGTTTTCACAACCCAGAGAACTGGGGCAAAAGGTTAAAGGTTATGACAATTCTTTGCATGAAAGAGGACCAAGGGATGGGCAGGACGGGGTGGAGGATCCTCATGGCAGCATCCACAGAAGGGCCAATAGAGAAAAATACAAATTAGTTGCTTTTCATGGATTCTCCAGGCAGCCCAGATCTGAGCAAATGTCTGCTCTCAGTTGAGGCCTGAAAACCTTATATTTATTCAAAGAATGGTTGTCCTGCTGCCGGTAGACTAGTTCAAGAGTAGTTCAGCTGTGTCCTGGTTTCTGGGTTCCAGATATGAGAGGATTAACGCTGCCTCCAGCCCTCCCATGCAAAGCTCTTTATGGAAAACACATAGAAAATGCACTTGTCATAGGGCCTCCCCTGGTGGCACAGCAGTTGAGCGCTGGATTGCAAAGCTGCCCGCAGCCTCTGCAGCACTGGTTCAATCCCCAGCCCTCGGCCAGTGTCCCACATGGCACGGCAGACCTCTCCTGCCATGCCCACTGCTCCCCTCAGCAGTATATTTCATCACTCTGCCTGTTCTGTTCCCCGCTCTGTCTCTGGTGAATCCTCTCACCCTCCCGTGCTTCTGACTGTACCCAGTGCTTGTATAAAAAATAAATAAATCTTTACAAAAAAAAAAGACTTGTCAGAGGGCGAGAGAGGGTAGAGGGAGGAAAGAAACAGTTGCACATTAGGAAAATGTGGAGGAAGTTTTGTTTCATGAGAATGTAGTTTATAAAGAAGAAAACATTTTATTCTCTGGGGCGACTAGCATGATATATATTTCTAGAGTTCACATGCATTTCTCACATTAGCAAGCTGCCAACAGAGTGGTATCAGCCAGGAAGAAACTAAAATCCTAAATTCTAAAGCTGCAGGGAAATAAATTCTGCCAACAACCTAAGAGAGCTTGGAAGGGACTCTCTCCCCACTCTAGCCTCTGATGAGACCGCAGCCTTGGCCAATACCTGGATGGCAGCCTTGTGACAGAGCTGACTGATGAAGGATCATTGTTACCTGCTTCTCACTGAGTCTATCTAGCCTTTGCCAGGCAAGGTCTGCCACATCCCTATGTTGGATCTCCGTGGACTAAACTTCCTGTCAGTCAAAGTCATTTCAGAATGAAAAGCGTATGATCCTCTTTTCTTGGATTCTTCTTCTCACCAAGAAGAGAATTTTGATCACTATAAGGGAGCTCATGGGCCTTCCTTTAGTGAATCCAATGAAGGCCTTGCCCCAGAACTCTGGAGACAAAAGTAGGGAAAGTTTATGATCAAATAAGTTTGGGAAATGCTGTTGGCCCCGTGTTATTATGGACAATCACAATGGACATGAGGAAATGAATAGTTCTGGGAGGTCCCGAAGTAAAGAAACCTGTTAAGATTTACTGTTTAACTCAGCATTCAGCATCCCCTGGCTAAATTTGACCACCAATTTTTTTTTCTCCATAGAATCCTTTAAAACACATAGTCTAAGGAACACACTTTGAAATAAACCAGGATCTCAAGCAACAGAAGACCTGAGTAAAGACTGAATTAGCCTTGCAAGTCAGCTCAGCCAACTTTTCATTTTATGCATAGGGAAATGAGTGACAGAACTCAAAAGATGTGTGGGGGTCACAGTTGCCAAATCAGAATCACGTGACTCAGAACAAACGTAGTCACCTCTGTGGGCCTCAGTTTCCCTGTCACTATTGGGCTAGATCAGAGGTCCTCAACTGGCAGACCCTGAAATAGTCTCAAATTCTGATAACTACGTGTTCATTGATTTAAAACAACACAGGCTTGAGGGCCTCCCTGGTGGTGCAGGGGTTAAAGTCTCAGCACTATCAAGCTATCGTCAGCTACTGCAGCACTATCAATCCCCAGCCAAGTGCTGACCCACATGGCACATTAGACCTCTCCTATCTCATCCACTGCTACCCTCAGCAGTGTATTTCAGTGGACCTGCCTGTTCTCCTTCCCACTCTTTCTGGTGAATCCTCTCCCCCCCCCACCCCCCGCACCTCTGGCCTGTACCCCAGTTCTTGTATGCATAAATAAATAAATCTTTAAAATAAAACAACACAGGCTTATCATTGACAGTTTCTGTGCATTAGGCCCAGGCCCAGACTAGTGAGGTCACAAAGTTGCAGGCCAGGTATTGGCAAGGGCTGCAGTCTCATCAGAGACTCATCCGGGGATAGAGTCACTAGCAAGCTTCCTCAGTTTTTGGCGGAGTTCATTTCCTTGAAGCTCTTGGACTTGGGGATTCACTTTCTTGTAGGCTGTTGACTGGTGCCACAGTGTCCAGAGGTCACCCACAATTTCTTGCCATGCAGATTTCCCAGCCTGACCACATACTGCATCAGAGTCAGCAAGGCAGAGTCTCTGACAATCCTATGCATGATGACCATGGAAATGGCCTGCCCACCCTTTCCAGATTCTATTTGTCTACATAAGCCGTGGGCCCTGCTTACACTCACAAGGGAACCACATAGGGCTTGGGCACCAGGAAGCAGGCATCGTGGAGACCATTTTAAGAGTACAGAAGTTATTTTTGCTGCAAATGCCATACTATTACAGAGCTATCTGGTCAGGTGGAACATTGTGTTACGATGATCATCTAAAATGCTCTAAAGCAAGTTAGACCTTGCAACAAGCTGAAAGAGAGAGTTCTAGTACAGGGAAGACTTGCAGATGTGAACTTGTAAGAGCAGCTGGTAAGGAGAAAACTGCCCATAGTCAAAATCACCATTAAAAATCCCTTAAGCCATCCGTAAAGTACAGTGTGCTCGTTTCATGTAGTACTGTATTGTACATTACCTTGCATAATTCTTATGCAAGTTAGCATTTAAAAACCATTCAGCCAGATTGAAGGAAAATCTACACTCAGAGTCTGGGCATTCAAGCATCCTGCTTTAATGCAAATTCCTAATAGTAAAGAGAATACGAATGAAGAATATTAAATTCCTTCCAGCCTCCAGAACTTCCTCCATTCTGTTTTATAAGCAAGCTGTAGAATTTTATAGCATGCTTATCTATTCATTCTGTTGGTAACAGTGAAATGAGAAAATATACATGAAATAAATCATTTCTAGGTCTGGCACATAGTAGGGATTCAATGGTGTTGTAGACTTTGAGTATATGCTTGACTGGTGAGATACTCAGAGACGCCGCATTTGGAAGAGTTGCAGAGATCTGGACCACATATGTCCCATTTGTGTGAGTTGACACTGCTTCCCTGTCCCTTCTTCATGGGCATAGGGATCATCTTCAGGGGGTGAAGAGTCAACAGCTTTCTTTAAGTGGGTCTTGTATGGACATCTTACCAGGAATGATACAAGCCCCCTGTGGCATGCCTCTCGTGACACAGTAGACTTTGTCAACATGTGTCATGAGTGTACAGGAGAGTAAGGTGGGAGGAGACATGCCTACTGACACAGGAGACTGCTGGAAGGTGCCCAGGAGGTAGCACAGTCACTGGGCTGCTAGAAGGGTGACAAGCTCAAACCCATCGCTCAGTTCAGGCCCAACCGTCCGTTGTCATTTCTGTATGTCACCTACACCAACGTTTGCAAACCCTGCATTGGAATGAATGCTCCCTGCCCATTTTTTTCCTAAAAAGAGTTAGGGGTTTATGTCTGGTGTCCAAAATTCAAAAGCCACAGGGGCTACATATATATAAGTATATGTACAAAACAAGAGTGAAATGGGAATGGGGCTGGATAAAATGGCAAGCAATCGCCAGGTCTCTGTAAGGAATGCAAATGTGGATACTTCTCCAAACACTTTGTGGTTGAAACTTAACAGACCTGCAGCTGGATTCTGCCGGTGTGGACATTGTTCCAAGTTCTTAAGGGCCTGCAGGTGGTATAGTCTGTTTATGTTGTCCCTGGGTTTTTAAAAAGGAAAATGCTGTCACCCTGTGTGAAAACAAGATGGTGGGTTGTATGTTGGTCTGATCTCATTGAGTCTTTGGAGGTTTGGGGTAATATGTTCACTCTAGAATTTAGAGCCACAATCCTCCAGGCAGGACTAGGAGGAGGTCCTTTATTTTTCCATGAAGAACTACCTCTCAGTAACTCTCACTACTGTTACCCCATCTGGTTATAAGTGAAATACAGGCTTGGAATATCATTTTTATCTGCACATATTTAAAATGTAATGTCCAAATATTATGCTGTTTGAAAAGAGACACCTGTCCAAAAAATTCCCAGGAAGGTTTTAGAGAGTGCACTTAAGCTCAGATTTAGACACAAGTAAAGCTCATTTTTCATTTAGTAGAAACCTTCAGACTAGCCAAGACTTGGACTACATGCTGAACATTTTGCAAATGTAGCAATGCCTCATTTGTCTGACATGGACTGTTCCATGTAAATGCATTTTCCACATAACTGAAGCTTATCCCTTTGCACATCAAATCATATATTTATTTTAACCATTTTGCATAGGAATATGTCTGAGAGTGCATTACACACTCCCCTACCTCCTTAAATAGAATATGAGAAACATAATTTAATCTTTGCTTCCTGACTCTGGGTCACAGTCATGAATATCAAGTGTTGGGTGGCTCTGGGCTCAAATAAAGGGGCACCTCGCCTTCCCTGCAGCAGGAAGAGATTCTTGGACTTCACTTTTCAGGAACGAGCATTTGTCATGCTTTTGAGATTGTGCCCATCTCAGCTTTAAGTATCCCCATTGTACCTAAAACCCTTTTGTCCCCTCCCTATTTAAATTTCTCTCTTCGATGGAATAGGAAGGTAAAGCAAAGATAATATTTTGCATGGATAGACAGAAATTCTTGATTATTTCCTGTTTAAAAAAGTTCTTGTAATTTGTTACCCCGAACAAGTTACTCAATCCTTCCCTGTTCTACAATTTGAAAGCAAGTATATCAAACATAACGTTCTCTAAAAGCCATAATTCTATTCCAAGTTGCATAATTCTATACTGTTTCTAACCATGATATGAGATGAACTAACATGTTAAAATTGTGTGTAAACATAGAGATGACAGATCCTGGGGGAGGGTTTCCATCTCCCCGCCAGCAGCAACGTGTGTGGGCTGAGCATCGCCTTCTTTGTCGGTTCTCGGTTCTGTCCTCTGTGGTTGAGGCTCTCAGAGAAGTGACTATTCAGTAATTGGAATATCTTGTTGTTTCAGTTATCAATTGCTGCATAACAAAACAACCCCAGATTTAGCTGCTTAAAACATTTGTTCATTATTTCTCATGATTCTGGAGTTCGAAATGTGTGCAAGATTCTGCAAGGAGTTGTGTTCAATGGAATGTAATCTGAGGGAGCTCCCTTGACTGCATTCAGCAGCAACCGGACTGGACTAGTGAGGACTTAAAACCCCTCACTCATGAGTCCCGTGCCTCAATGCTCCTCCATGTGGTTTCTCTCCTGCCATGTTGTCTCATCATTCCATTATCTAATCTTAATTTTTTGACAGCATGGTGGATGACTTCTCCAAGGGAAGAAAGACTGCTAGGCCGTTGAAAGGGTTGGCCAAAAATTGGCTCAATGTCACTGCTGCCACATTTTACTGGTCAAACGAATTGCAATTCAAGGCAATTAAAGGAAAAGGGAAATAGATTCCAGTGCTTGCTGGGTAGAATTGCAAGGATGGGCAAAAAGAAGGGAACCTGATGGCAGCCATATTTGGAAACTTGCTTTAAGGTTTCCTTTCAATGACAAAAGTATTAATTAGTTTTGACGTACCCAATCATTCTCTTAAGTAGTGTAGGTCCGGAATAAATAATACTTTTCCTCCAGGAAAGGAATAAAAAACAAACCTACACTTTTAATTGGGTACTTTTCTGGAACTGGATTCCAAGTCTGTACTTTTCTCTTGTAAACAGACAGCAAAGTTCCCAGGTTTTGATTCAGTAGTTGATGAATCAAAGTTAAGTCATGTGACAGGAGATATTATGTCTTTCTGAGCTCTCTGTATAGCTGCACTTGTGCGTGGTTGTTGTCAAAATACTATGAAAGTGTTTGCCAACAAACCACATTACCTAACTGAAATATTCTATTTGCTCTCCTATCAAAGGAAAATAGCTTCCTTTCTCTGCTGTGTTTTTGTGGGGTACCTTTTTGTTCGAGTCAATGTTCATTCATTCATTCAAGTAGATTTGTTCAGCATCTTCTGCGTCAGGCTAAAACAGGAAATAGATAAGACAGACATTTCCCTGATCTCATGGAACTGACTTTCTAGCATACAAAATGGATAATAAATAATCAATTACAATTGAAATGAATGCAATAGAGGAAAATTATAAAGGGTGGACACTCTATCACAAGGACCTAACTTAGTAGAAGTTGGCAGAGACCTCTCAGAGCAAGTGATGTTTGAGTGGAACTCTGGAAGAGGGTGTGTATCCACCAGGTGAAAGGACTATAAGGAAGGGTATTACAGGAAGAGGGATTACCCTTTCCTGGAAGGGGAAGAAAATGGGATAGTTTGTGTTCAATGAACTGAGAAAAGTCTAAGGTGGCTGGAATGATAAGAACCAGGATAAAGATATGTGTGGTATTGAAACTAAAATAGTCACTTAAGAACTTTGAAACTTTGGGCATCATATTGAACTTCTTTGCACCTTAAGATAAAGAAGAGAAAGAAAAATAGTAATTCTTCTTGTCCACCCACCCACTTCTACTCACACAGAGGCACATTAGGAATCTGAGTCACTATCTGGTTAATCATGGTTAAGACCTACATGAATCAATAGCATCTTCTAAGTCCCAGGCTCCATATTACAATCCAGGAGTGCAAACAAGAACAACAGTGCACAATAAAGCTGAATTTATTGGGAAAAAAAGTGCCTTCCAGGAGCCCGCAGCTTATGTAGGAGGGAGTAGGGGGTGGGGGTTGCCTTGAAATGAAATCAGAGCTATGAAAAAATAATCTGCAATTTATAGTCAGGCTAGATTTAGATCTGTAGCAGTCATAAGAACTAAAAATGTTACTACACTGCCCTCCCATCCAAATGTGTTTCAATATAGTATTTTATGCTTGAATATGACAAGAAAAGGACATGTGCTCAAAATAAAAGAAATTCCTGTAGGTTTTTTGATTATGTACTTTTGGCTAAGTTCATCAAAACTGAATTTGACTCATTTTGTTACTTATTTACATATTCCTTTTGGAGTCTTCTCTTGCCAGTCATGTAGGCACATTTCCCCCTAGTTTTTAAGTAACTTCTCAGTGACTGCCATGTAGGATGTGACAGAGGATGTAGGTTTATTCTATGGAGGTGTTGGGTGGGAGAACTGGTGAGTAGGCATCAACCAGGTCTTGTCTTAAAAAATGAGGTTAGGAAACACTGGTTGCCATTTTTTTAATCCCCTGATATAGCAGAGGTTACATGAGAGGGTTTACTTCCTTGTCACCTTCACCTACCAATATAAGCAGCCCCAGAACCCAGTGGATCACAGCTCCTTTGATGTTATTCCTCTGCTACCCTCAACACAGGGCTTCCCTTCTGGGGTCTAAAATGGCTGCTCAACCCCCACCATTGCATCTGCATTTAGGCTACAGAAAGGGGATAAAGGGAAATCATGCTTATTCCTTCTAAGGGTGTCCCCCACTTTTGTTCACATCCCATTGGCTAGACCTGGTCATGTGATTATAACAAGCTACAAGGAAGTCTGGGTGCTGTAGTCTTTACCTAGGTGGCCATGTTTACAGCTGAAATTCAAGGATTCCTGTTACTGATAAAGGGAAGAAGGGAAATTGGAAAATACCCAACAGCTACCAACACAGATATCAAGTGGGTATTGCTAGGATGAGGAGCCAAAGATGGGGGCTTCTGTAATACACCCACAATGCTGCTTTTATGGAAGAGCAGCAGGAAACACGGAGGTTAATGTAGATAAAGTGGTGGGAATGGACCCCTCCCACCCCACTGGGGACAGTCAATAAAAAGTACATTGTCTTAGAAGAATAGCAAAACCGTGCAAAGTTCTGCTTTGCGTCATCACCACATGCTAGTGATGTCATAGACCAAAAACTCCTCCCCGCTGGGGCAAGCCATTCCCACCCACTACCCCCATCCTCACACGACTGCCAAGACAGTGCTAGACGGGAAGTGCCCTGCTCCTGAACGAACAGTGGGGGAAGAGAAGGGCGGAGGAGCAGACCTTTTCCCTCCCACAGGTGCACACGCACTTCTTAGTCTTGGCTGACTCCTTTGCTGTCACTGAACAAACCCTCCTTAAACACAATATGTTCTGGTGTTTATAGTCCTACTTAGGTGCTTCTTGTTCACATCTTGGCTCTGTCACTTCCTATGTCTGTGACTTTGAACAAGTCAATGCGTTTATAGTCTCTCTGGCTCAGTGATCCTCAAACTTAATCCCTGTGAATCAGAGTCACCTGGGGGGCATATTAGCTCAAGGTTGTTGGGCACCAGCCCCAGAGTTTCTGACTCAGTAGTTCTGGGGAGGTGCTAGAGAACTAGAACTTCTAACAAAATCCTAAATGATGCTGGTCCAGAGACCATGTTTTGAGAAAACAGATCTTAGAGGAGGGAACTATGCTTTACCACTATTTGGTGACTGCAAAGGGTCAGAAGAGAACCCAGCATAATGGGAGGCTGTGGATGTTTTAACTGTTTTTGAAAACAGAAACTAACTAGTGACAAGACATTACATTATCTAGTGAATCACAATTTTCACTGCTCTTTCCTAAAACCCAAGCATTGTTAAGGTGGCGCAAGGGGTTAAGATGCAACCTATGAAGCTGTCTGCAGCCACCACAGCCCGAGTTCAATCCCCAGCCAAGGAACTACGCACATGGCATAGCAGACCTTTCCTGTCTCCCCGCTGCTCCCCTCAGCAGTGGATTTCAGTCTGCCTGTTCTGCTTCCCACTCTGTCTCTTGTAAATCCTCTCACCCCCTACCCCCGCAACTCTGGTCTGTACCCCAGCTCTTGTATGCATAAATAAATAAATCTTTAAAAAAAAAAAAAAAACAGTAATAGTAGTTAACAGTTTTCATCAACCCAGTGAGACAAAGGGTGATTAAATACCTGGAGCTTAATACAATGTCCTGTGATTGCTCCATCAATATTTGCTGAGCGTGTGACTTTATTGAGCTCTTACTACATACCTAGCATTTACTGTGGCTTCAGGGCCCAAATTATTCCATTAGTCTTCAAAATAACCATGAAGCCGATTCTATCATTAGTCCCACTTTTCAGATGGGGAAATCAAGGCTCATAGAACTTAAGCATCTGGTGAAGTGTCATTAATCAAAAGATGGCAGACTTGACCCCCAATCGGTTTGCCCCCAAGGGCAGTTCTTAGTCACAGTTGTCCATTGCAGACTCAGTCAACCAGGGTCTCTAAGCCGAACCCTGCTTGCCACTTTAGTGTAACCCATGAGTTACAAATGGTTTTATGTTTTCAATGTTTGAAACTAAATAAAAGAATAATTCATGATACACAAAACCTGAAACTCACATTTCCATGACCCTCAATAAAGCTTTATTGGCACCCAGCCACTCCCGTTTGTTGACATAGTATCTGTGGCTGCTTTTGTGCTGTAATTAGAGCCAGAGTCGCCACAGAGCCCCAAAGTCGAAACTATTTTCTGTCTGCCCTTTACAAGCAAAGTGCAGGTTGGCACATTCATTTTGTATTGTTAGTGGCAAGGAAAGATAGCTCCAGGTGAAAGTCATCACAATTAATTGTTTCTTTAATTTGTTAAAACAACACCCTGTTGCCATGAGCTGCCTACAATCCCACCGTGAATACGTCAGTGTCCAGGCTCAAGGCTGGTGTCAAGTTGCTCCTGTCAAGAGGCAGGTACCCCTGGGTGGGCTCCTCATTTGGTTCACAGCAGTGAAAGAGCGCAGTGTGGTGGTGAGCAAAGGCAGTGGTCCCAGGAGGCCAGCTGGATCCTGCACCCTGCAGTTCTCAAATGCAGTATCATCTGGCCTCCCAGTCCCATGACGGTGTAAAGCCAACTCACCCGCCCACCTGGGTCTCACAGGCCCCAGCCAGGCAGAATCCCCCAGCCTGGGGCAAGAGATGTTCCAGACTTAGCCTGTTTGCTGGATACCGGAAGAATCAAAGATAAGGATTAGCATGGTCAAGTTCTCACAGAGAGTTGTTGATTGTATTTTATCCTTTTAAATATGTGTAAGTCATAGAAAGCTCTGCCGTCAAAAATATTGACTGCATTGATCTCTGCCAACCACAGGAGCAGCCCGTGTGGGCTGCAGCGGGAAGGCTATGAAATACTTGATGAAGACATTGGCCAATGGAAGACATGGCGCCGTGCCTCCCCTCCCCTCCCCCCTGCCCCGAAAGCAAGTTCCCAGGCGTGCCAGTCAGCACAAGGAAAAAGTCCTTTCACAGCCCCTCTCTGACATCTGCGTGCAGGCCTGGAGTTTGGCGCTGAGTTCCAGGGCAGCGAGAATACAAATTTCTGCAGCATGTGGAGATTTTACGAGAAGTGTGTCAGAGCGAATCGGATTACCAGGCCTGATGAGCAGCGCCGGATTCCTTGCAGAGAGCACCACCTTCATCATCTGAGGGAAAGAAGACAACGGCCCATCAGGAGGCCTCCTTTTGCACACCCCGCAGTCATGTTCTAGGGCAAAGTCTTTCGCTTCCACTGCTAATCAGGCTTCTCTTCTGTAAGGTGGGCCCCCACCTGGCTGTGCCCCTCTGCTGCATGCCCCGGCTGTGTCTCTGCCCTGGAGGAGTCTCTGGGAGAGATGATGCCAAAATCTAGGTTTCTTGGTGCAGAGATGTCCGTCTTGTTTGTCTTTCTCAGGGCGTGGGTTCTGGCGCCCAGTAGGAGAGCTCAGCATTTCTTAAACAAATGTCTAGAAGAATAAGTTGCAGAAAATAAGCTGCCATCATAGAAGAAGAAATAACTAATTTATCTAGGCTCCAAAGAAGAGGTGAGATTTGATCTGGGCCTTGAAGGATACATGAGAGTTTAGGAGATAAGAGAGAAGAAAAGGATCTTAGGATGACCGGTTTGGCAAAAGGGCACAGAGGATAGATTTTCCTTCCCAAGACCTTTCTAGAAATAGGCACTGAGTAAATCAATATAGCTAAGTCCCTCCATAAATGCACCTAGACCTTCTAGAATTCAACATGTAAACTACCTCCAAAGATAGTCAAAGTACACCGAAGTGTCCTTCTGCTCCCCTTGGTGTCCTGCTTAGGGCTGGTGATTAGAACAGCAGTCAGTGAGTTCTGGATGCCAGGGCAGGCGAGCGAGACACACACACACCTTGCACAGGATTTGCCAGGTCAGAGGTGGGAGAGGTAGAAAGAATTGGCTTCCTGCACAGGGATGCTGTGCCGCTGCCCTGGGAGTAGAAGAAGGAAGAGTTGCTGGACTTAATTCTGCTCAACCTGCCCTGAACTCCCACCCAGGCTAGCCACCATGCTGGGCAGAGGGTATAGAAGGAGGCATTAGCAGGAGGGCAGTTGGCACATTGGTGAGAACTTAGGCTTCAGTCAACTAATATTGAGTTCATGTTGTAGGAATTGGGTACAGTTGTGAAAAGAGAAATTAAAATGCAGCCCTTGTAGAATTTAGGTTCCAGGATAGAAGGACAGTAAAGAAACGTGAATGTTTGTTGAGCTCCCTGTGTGCCAGTGATACACAATATATCTGTGTATCTGTATATCTTAAATACAACACTTAAAACCCACAAGAAACCTGCAAGTCACAATTACACTCCCGTTTTACAGATGAGGAGACCAAGTCACAGAATTGGGGCCAGAGTCTGATCCTGACTGTCAGGTGATCCTCTCATAGGCCAGGGAGGGGCTGGGGCTGGGAAAGAGACAACAGCATTTTCTCTCATGACCCAGGAGGGCTCTTCTGAGCAGTGGCAAGGTGAGGGGTCAGACATGCCAGGGTCCAGGAGAAGCAACCCAGCAGGAAGGAACACGGAGGCCAGGGAAGAGACAAGGGTACCCAGACAACAGGCGGTAGCCGGAGTGACAGGAGCAAGGCGAGTAGTTAGAGACAAACCAGATCTCACTTGTAGTCCCATCAGGCACTTAAGCTATTTACCTTCTTAGAACTCAGTTTCCTTATCTGAAACACAGGGACAAGATTTGTAAAAGAGCAGGGTGTAATGTTTTCTCCCAAAGGCTAGAGCGGAGCAAACGCTCAGTAACTGCGCCGTTATTGCGGTTAACAAGACAAATGTCCGCCCTCGAGAATGTCACATTGAGATAGGGACAGGCAATTACAATCCATGGAGTCTGGACACAAAATGTTTCTTCAGAATCCCTGACTTCCTGGATTGCTTTACTTCTTGCATTCACTTTCTTGTCTTTAAGTCACCTTTGCAAGGCCATCGGTGTAAGCTTCAGTGGTCAAACACCCTCCTGAGTGTCCCTTGCTCCAGCTTATCCCAGATGCACAGAGCAGCCCTCACTCCCACCAGTTACTCCCACCAGTGCCAACCAGTGTGCCCCAGTGATGTAGAACCAATATGGCAGCCACACTTTGTAATCGACTGTGGCTCTTGATTCCTCAGTGCCACACTGTCGGTAGAGAGCCAGGATTGTTCTGCAATTGGGACAGTTATTTTGTCATATGGACTGATTCAAAAAGGAATCAAGAAGAGATGGCAAATGAGTCATAATCCTTCATGGGCAAGAGGAGAGCCTTGCACATACACTGCCCTGGTGAACCAGCCAGGTGAGGCTACGCAGGTGGGAGTAAGTGGAGAAAGGAGGGTTGGTGTCCTCAGCAGGTGTGCTGTGACCTTCCCTGGCCATTCCGGTACGTGCTGTCACCACCATCATCATCCTCATTGCTAGCCCTGATAAAGCACTTCCTATGTGCCAAGCTTTGTTTTAAGTGCATTTGCCTTGACACCTCACCTCACCCAGTCATCAGAGCCCACCAGTGAAAATTAGTTCATTATTTTCCCTATTTTTTTCAAACAAGGCAACACTGAGGTATAGAGAGGTTGAATAACTTGCCCACAATCACCCAGCTGAGAGGTGGGTCTGAACCCCAGCAGTCTAGATCTGCAGTCCCTGCCTGGAAGCACAGTACTTGATTTTTTTTTTTTTTTTTTTTTACCTCTTGACACTGTTTTCCTGCCACTACATACATTAGATTCTCTCTTTGCATTGACTCACACTTTTTACTTAAATCAAATGAACACTTTGTAAAACCACTGCCATAAACAAAAACCAGTTTTGCTTGTCATAAATAGAGGCTCACTGTAACAATGAAAATGCAATAACAACAAATCTATGGCACTGAAATCCTTGCTAGACACATTTCCTCGTGAAGACTCTGAGCCCAGGGCCTGCTCTTTCTTTGCAGAAATGGGAGATTACGAGTGTGAGAGGGGTGTTAAAAACACATCAGCACAAGGCTCCCACTTTGATGTCAACCAAAAAAAGTAAAAGAGGATTCAAAAGAAGATGTCCTATTCACACGCCATATGAAAATTCACCTCTTGGAAGGCCCATGTCTTCATCCCAAGTCAGGAGACCAGGCCACCAGTCTGTGACAGCTTTCGTCAAGTGCATGCTCCTCTCTGGCCCTTGAGCCTATGCTGAGTAAGGGATGAAGATGTTGTTGCAGGTCAAGATCCTTGAGAAGTTGGTAGATTCTGGTCTATGACACATTTTTTCCTCTAGAAAATCAGAAAAGTAAATCCCAGTGTAAGTGAGAGCTCCCTATAGTTCATTTATTTTGTTTCAAAGCATCTTTCTTGGTCTGAAATTCATCCAACAACACAGAGTCAACAACTACTAGTACGCACCAGTGTGGTAGGCTGTGGGTTTCAACAGGGAGAGTTGCTTCTTCTTACTTTGGGAAAATTTAAATGTCTTCTCTTATTGTTATATGATGTTATAGTAATTATCTTTCTTGCTTTGTGTTGTTTTGTGTGCCCACCCATAGCAAATTAGAAGTTGGGTCCCTCTATAGTTTCCTTTCCTCTTTTTTTAGTTGAAATGTCCCTGGTCTGCCCATCATGTCTCCTGAGCTCCCCTCTGAGCTCAGGGATGCTGGGTTCCCTGTGTGTGGCTCTGCAGAAATCCCGGCAGATGGAAATTGCCAAGGAGCCAGTAGGTGACAAATTGAGAGATTGTACCAGGACTGAGCAAGATGGAGAGGTGACACCTCATCTAAAGTGTCCTCACGTCCCGGAACTGTCACCATGGGGACCCGGTGATGCACAATTATATGATGTGTGGAGGGAAGGGGAAGACTGGTTTTTGTGAGACGCTCCTGTGAGCTGGTGACAAACAGACCATGAGTTCACCTTACAAAGCTCTTTCTTACCCTCCCATGGCCCTTGCAGGTGGGATAGTGAGTGTGAGGGTCCAGCTCGCCACAGATTTGCTGAAAAGGTGGATCCCTGGATCCTGGTGCCCACCCACCACCTTCCTCAGGTCACCAAGAGGCCAGACTCGGTATAGAACCAGGAAAGTTCTAGGCCACCTGGTAGACCTCATGTAGACACCTGGTGTGGAGAGCAGATTTTGGACTGAAGGGAAGTTCTTGCTAGCTCTAAAATGTCAGCAGTGGGGCCTCCCTGGTGGCGCAGGCGGTTGAGCGCTGCACTGTGAAGCTGTCCACAGCCTCTGCACTGCGGGTTCGATGCTGGCTGGCCGGTGAGGGTCCCACATGGTGCAGCAGACCTCTCCTGTCTTGCCCGCTGCTCCCCTCAGCAGTGTATTTCGGTCTTTCTGCCTGTTCTGTTCCCCACTCTGTCTCTGGTGAATCTTCTCACCTTCCCGCGCATCTGGCCTGTACCCCAGTTCTTGGATAAAAATAAACAAATCTTTAAAAAAAATAAATGTCAGCAGTGTGAGTCCTGGGATTCTCCCAGCACTCGAGCCATGTGGAATTGGGGCACGTACATGCGTCGCCTCTGAGCCCAGGCTTGGATCCCCAACATCTGCCAAAGTGGGCTCATGAATAATCACATGAGACCCAGTGGTCCCATGGAATAGTCCAGAAGCAGTGTTGGGTCTCGGTTAAACTGCTCTGTGAACACAGGGACTGATGAAAATGAAGGTCTGTGTTTCTCCACCTGCAGCATTTTCTTTTCCCATGTTTTGTTTGGGGTTTGAACACTCACGTTCATTATCATTTACCCAAGTTGAGATCTCAAGCAGCTCACTAATAGTCCTGGAGCACTGTTCTGTGAGATTTCACCTGGCCTACTTACATCTCTGGGAGAGGGAGTTAGAACTTAGGTGTTTTAATAACTTTCCCTGCAAATTCAGATCTTAAAAAAAAAAAAACAAAAACATTGTGAAGAAAGAGGAAAGAGAAGATGTGGCTCCAGGGGCGCCACACTGGGACTTGGATGCAAGTCCCAGGAAAGCACCTTACCTGGGGTGTGGGCAGGTCCACTAAGGAGGCCACCGCCTCCAGCTAGGACTGGGCCTTGCCTGGAGCATCACACCTGGGCTCCTGCCTCCAGGTCTGTCTTCTAGAAGCTCTCCCACCCAGACACACATCATCTAACACAGGCAGGTGGCTGCAAGAGAGGAGAAGACACTACTTTGTTTTTTAACTGTGGACTTTTTGTAACAGTGGAAACAGGAAGGAAAATGAAGGGTTGCCGGTTCTGGAAATGACAGCCTTGGTATCTCGGATGAAATGTCCTTTGTATGCGACGTTCTTTCTCAGCTTGCCTTAGGAAAGGAAGGCAGGACAGTGGGGAATGCACTGCTAATGGGTGAATCTCAGATGTCATTGGGAGAAGAACTGTGTGTAGGATTCCATCATTCAAGTCAGCAAACATGCTGCAGTTGCCTTTTATACGGTGGGGGCTAAGGAAGAAAAGAAAGACTAAGACCGGAGCGTCTATCCTGCACGAGCTCATGGTTCAGCGGGATAAACAGATAGAGAGACTCCCCTGCTCAATTTTTAAGTGGATAGGTTCTCAGAATTATCTGCATTTTGGCCTTGTAGTCTGTAGCCCATGTGATAAAGATGTGGCAGCTCATCATTTTGCGATGGCATAAATTTGATTTGTATGGCTATGCTAATGAGAAGCAAGTCAATTGCCCAGTAAGTGCCCTGAGTCAACCACCCAGCATCTACTCTCATTAAGACCTTGCTTTCCTTCACTCATCATTGTCTGTGCCCTCGTGCCGATGATGAGACATACCTGTGTTTCCTTGCAGAGATGTGCCATCAACTTGGAGCAGAAAGCATAACTAGTAAGAACTGGGCTAGCTGATAAATGATTATTATTATCGATAAGCCATTGATACTCACTCTCCACAGAGAATCTCCATGCAGAAGCAAGTAGAATCTGGAGGTATTTTCTTTTCTAATTTAGTGAGGAATTAGCATCAGCCTAGTCATATCATCAGAAGACTGTAGTAGTACAGAGTTGTCTTTCCTTTTGCATTGGCTGCCAGGAAGCTCATATTCAAACTGGATGGTTCGTCCACAGGGTGGTTTACATTCTTATCATTAAGATATTTGCTTTCTTCTCCTTTTCTTGGCCCTATTATTTATCCCCTTTATATATCACCTTAACTCTTCTTGTGTCTAGAGGCAGAATATCAATAAAGAAAATTGTAAGCTTTGAAGCCAGTCTGCTTGATATATATTTTACAAGTCTTATACTCAGCAGTGGCGGATATGAGTTCATTGGATTAGAGATTAACTGCGCTATTATCGATAACTTCTACGAAATGCTAAGCATCAGGACTTTGGCCAAGAATTGGCACCCAGGCACGCAATCTTTTATACTTGAACAAATAGATTCCACCATAAATGCAAGGTCTGACTGTTGGCATCAGAAAGATGGCATGCTTAATACAAAACAGCAATGTTTTTCATTGCTGGGATGCGTTTGCCAATGAACTTCTGTCTCCTTTCCTGTTGAACTTTAAAAACCAGAGAGACAACTGCTTGTCGAGACTGTTTTGTCTAGAGTCAGGCTGAGGCTGCCATCCAGCACGATAAGCTTCAGTTCTTGGTCTCCAACTCGAAACTTCAGGAAGCACCTTGATTTACCATGTTAATTTAACTTAAGAGAATTTTGCCGTGCAAAATTAACTTAAAAGAAAACAAGAGCCCCTGTTCTCCTTGCTTCTTACTAAGCAGGAAGTCAGTGGTTATACACACAGATGCAAGTCCTGTGAGTCTGTGACCCAGCCCTGGAAACCTTTCTGGACCCGTGCTACTCTGGAAAGCCCTGTTTTCCTTGTCACTAAGGTCCTGTGCCTATATAATTTAGGGGTTGTGGGACAAAAGGCACCCAGTTCTGTAACACATTGTAAGTATTATCTGTGTCTTTTCTCAACATGAACCAACAATTCATCAGAAAGCAAGAATCTAATTGGTTAGATGGGATTAATCTAAGGTCAACGATTTCTTCAATCTACACAATGGGTTTTTAGGGTCTCAGATTCCCTGCAGATCTTTATTTTTTTAAATAATATGAGTAGTTAATGTTCACTGGAGAGAAATTAAAGCAGAAAGAGAGAGAGAGAGAGATTAATGCACACTATTAAAAGGAATAAGCATGAATTTAATGCACAAATCCCAGATCTGGGTTGACAAACTGAGACACACAGGTCAAGTCCAGCCACTTCCTGTTTTTATTCAGAAAGTTTTATTGGACATGACTTTGCCATTTATTTATGTTTTAACTTTGGACAATTTTCTGATTCAATGGCAGAGCTGAGAAATAGGAACAGAGGCCAGGTAGCCCACTAAGCCTAAAATATTTTTTATCTGGCCTTTACAAAATAAGCTTGCTGGCCCCTGAGCTATAGTTTCTGTTTCTACATATTTAGGTGTATATGTCGTCTCATGCACAACTTCTCGCTTCACGTTTTACTTTGACATTAACTACAAATTCACAGGAAGTTGCAAAATAATGTCAAGAGAAGGCCTTCTTCTCCTTCTTGCTCCCCCTACTATTCCCCCTTCCCCCCACCACCACCATGCTGGCATCACCCAACTCCAATACAATATCAAAACCAAAGTGAATTCAGATTTCACCAGTTTACATGCACTCATTTGCAGTGACATATAAAAGTGACATAAAATACGATGCCAGGGAAGTTAAGGGTGACAATAATAAAAACTTCTCAACATACAGAGTGAAGGGGAAGAGCATGAATATAGTTTGTGTGTCCTGAGACTCTCCCATGAGCCAATCATCTCAAAAAAAAAAAAGGCTGTTCCTCTGCCCCAGTGTCTCCCCTAAATCACACTGACCAAGATTTCAGGTGGAGGCGACATGTTTTATTTCCACCGAAACTTACAATCCTTTCTACTTCCTCCCTCCTGCACCTCCATCCACTTGACACTAAAAAAAATAAAATGCGTGTCCATGAAATATGACTAGGGAATCAAAAACGACAGCACACTGATAAGGTCCAGAAATTCTCAGCTCCTCCAAAGCCAGCGATTAAAGAGAAAAGTGACATCAGTTTATTCAAATACGTTTATCCGACATCTGTCTGGGATTCGTCTGAAGTATGTGGGGCTCCTTCCCCGCCCCTCCCCGTGGATGCTTGGCCTTGGTATCAAGCCTTTGCATTGGGCTGCATTCTCAAGCCTCAACAGCTAAGAGAGGAGCAAGAGTTTGCAGCAAACTATGCCAGAAGGAAGCATCCCACCCTGCTTGTTGTGAACTGAGTTCTAACTCTCTCCCCAGGACGGAGGGTCCACACAGATGTCGGATGCAAATATATTTAAGTAAAGGTGAGCTCAGGGTCCCTGAGCTCAGTTTTAGTTTTCGTTCTTTAGGAAAAAGGATGAATATAGATGATGGGGAAGAGCAATTAAGTTGTTCTTTTTAACAAAGACTATTTAAGGAGGGAGGGGAATTACTGGTGTCGGACCTTCTAGAGATACTGAAAAGAATTTGCTTTTTGTTGAAACTGAACTGAGTTTTGAGCCAAAGAATGACAGAATTATCAGCAAGTTAGGGTTCCTGTATTGAGAATAAACTCTAAGCAGTCGAGGCTGGACACCAACAGTTAAGAAGCTGTTGCAAGAATCCAGGGGTTAGCCTCCCTGGTGGCGCAGCAGTTGAGCGCTGGGTTGCAAAGCTGCCCGCGGCCTCTGCAGCGCCGGTTCGATCCCCGGCTGCTCCCCGGCCACCGGAGGGGGGTCCCGCATGGCGCGCAGACCTCTCCTGCCGCCCGCTGCTCCCCTCAGCAGTGTACTTCGGTCCTTCTGCCTGCTCTGCTCCCCGCTCTGGCTCTGGTGAATTCTCTCACCCTCCCGCTCTTCTGACTGTACCCAGTGCTTGTATAAATAAATAAAAATAAATCTTTAAAAAAAAAAAAAAAGAATCCAGGGGAGAGATGAAAACACCTAGGACCAGTGGTTCTCAAAGTGTGGTCCCCAGATGAGCAGCCTCAGCATCGCCTAGAAACCCTTGGCCTCATTAGAGAGCAACTGAATCAGAAACCCTGAGGATAAGGCCCAGAAACCTGTGTTCGAACAAGTCCTTGATGCGATTCAGAGATGTGGGCAGAGACTCCTCTGGGGTCTTAAAATGGGTGATCTCTTAAGAGAGGATGGGGGTTCTTCAATTTGCCACAGTCCCCACTCAGCCCTGATGTTGCCCCTCTGGACTCTGTAGCATTTAGTTTGGTCCCCGGCCACAGACCCATGGATGAAAGACGCAGAAAATTCAATGGCAGGAATCCCCAAAAGGTTCTTCTGTAGAAAAATTGACCCGTCGGAGGGACTATCTCAATGACCACTTTAGGACGTGTGGGAGGTGCTTCTCAGGGAAGGTGCTGAGAGAGGAGAGGCAGCAACAAGCCTCAAGCTTCCCTTTTTCTGGCTCCTCTTCCCAGAGGCAACACCATGGTGCCTGCTGTTACTTCTCACAAGGGCGCAAGAGGAAAATCACTTCACAACCTCATTTGCCAGGCAGCAAAAGTTTTACCTGCAAACTACCGTTGCTAAATGCAGTTCTTATTAAACACCGCTATCACAGCCAGCCCGAACAGTGACCCGTTCTGCCACCCGAAAGAATCCGCAATTAACATGGGGCATCTAATCAGGACATTAATGGGTTTGGGTTTTAATTCCTGTAATATTTTCATCAGTTGAAAAGAAAAAACTCATTTCAACCTGCATTAAGCTTGGAAAGTGGATTCTGTAGGTGAAAAGTGACAGGATTTGGGAAAGCTTTTATTTTCTCATCAGGTAAAATGCGAACCTACCGAGGATTCGGTTTGTTTTAAAGAAGCTTTCATTAAGAAATGAAAGGCTGAGCCTGTGACCACTTTGTAACACGGTGGCTGAGCTGGAGGAGAAAAGACAGGGCTTCGGGAAGAGAGGTTTTCATGCACCGCTGAGGCTATTTCCCAAGGCCTCTCTAGGGCTGGGTCCTTCATAGCTCCAAATCCAGGGATATGAGGTAGTTGCATGTGGGAGCCTCCCAAATGCCAGTAGCTTAAATCAAGTCAGTCCTAGGTTTGCAGGCCTCCCCACTGGTGCAGCCAGTTGAGCACCGCTCTGTGAAGCTGTCCACAGCCTCTGCAGTGCCGGTTCGATACCCAGCCGGCCAGGGAGAAACCCACATGGCGCGGCAGACCTCTCCTGTCTCGCCCGCTGCTCCCCTCAGCAGTGTTTTTGGTCAGTCTGCCTGTTCTGCTCCCCGCTGTGTCTCTGCTGAATTCTCTCACCCTCCCGTGCCTCTGTACCCCAGTTCTTATATAAATAAATAAATCTTAAAAAAAAAAATACTAGGTTTGCAGTTACATTAGTTTATTAAATCTAATAAACTAAACAAAGATGCTACTGATTACAGGATGTGCCATTAATTAGGTATCATTTAGGCAGTGAGGCATCAGGGCCAGAGTTCTTCCCATCTCTTTCTGCTCCGTCAGGCTTAAGCTCAAGCTTTGCCCCATGCTGGTCACTCACATGACATCAAGATGGCGGATGCATCTTCCTTCCTCAGGTCACCGTGCAAAACAGAAAGAAGAAGTGTGTATCAGGATCCTACCCGAGAAACAAAAGCAAGATATATTCCACTGATATATATACAGTATATACTGATATTATACATCAATACTTCAGTAGGATTATTTTATTCTTGCATAAATTTATTTCTTTATGTCATGAAGTTGACTTACGTGATTGTGGGTCTAGCTGGTCAAGTCTGAACATTGTAGGGCCAGCAAGCTGGAAACTCTCAGGCAGGGGCTAAGGCTGTTGTCTGTAGGTAGAATTTCTTCTTCCTCAGGGAAACCTCAATTTTTTACTCTTAAGGTCATCAGCTGATTAGACAAGGTTCACCCACATTATCAAGGATTGTCTCCTTTCCTTAAAATCCACTCATTTTGAACTTTAATCACATCTATGAAATACCTCACTTAGATGAGTGAGTCACCAGGTTCTAGAGCCTGGTCGACTTGACATTCAACCTAACCATTACCACAGGATGCCGTGCAGGACCATCTAGCAGGGCTCTGCCTCTTAGTCAGGCAAGACCTCCATCCCCACACATCTCCTTGGCAACGAGTGTCATGTTACCACCCTGGTGCAAAGGCAGTGGGAGGTGAGGGGTGTGGTTGTCCAGCTTCTAGCAGAAGGAGAGAACAGGGCACTCAGCTGTGAGAGGTGCTGAGCCAACTCACCGGCTCTTCCACGACCTGCTACTGGATTTCTAATGAGCCCAAGAGGCTGCCCAGCCACATGCTGCCCAGATCTGATTCTGGTTTGTTATAACTAAAGATGGGCGGCTCCCATCGGGAGACTCATTCCCTTCCACCATGGCCACCAAAGCGTCTTTTCAACTGAGAGGAACGCTCTGAAATGCTTTTGAAAATATATATGTCAAAAGTAACCCATTTGAAGACAGAACAGGACTCGCGATGTGCTGAAGCAAACATTGGAGGCGTAACTCTGCATTGCTTGGAGGATGAGCCTCTGCATGAGAACGTGGTTCCTGGGAGCCGGGACTGGCTAACCCCGGTTCTCAGCCTTCATGCCTGTGTGGGGTGTAACCCTGGGGGGTTATAAACGTCCTCTCACAACCTCCGTTTCCTCTCCCGTAAAGCAGGGATGCTCCCTGTGCTTATGCCAGAGTGCGGTGACGGCGTCAGCCGTGTTCTGCTAACTCTGCAGGGCGGCGGACTCAGTCTCCCCCACCCTGGACAGGCTGACACTGCTTTTGTGATTCTTTCCACCTAAAATTGATGGACTTTTGTGTCTAATCCAACCAACCCCTGATGCTCTTCTCCTATACCAGGGGACCAGGGAGCAAAGAGAAGCACCTGTGACGCCCGCTCACCTCCACCCAGAGGTCCTCTGTGATAGCTCTTTTCCCACAAGGGGTGACTGAGGCACCTGGAGTTGTCTCAGGTCCCAGTAACTGGTCGTGGTGGGTTTGAAGTCACGGGGCAGGAAGGTTTGTCCCCTAGGGAAGAGTTGGCCCTGTCGAGAGCCGTCTTTAGAGTCTTTAGCTCTGCACGGATAAGGAAACTGAGGCCCAAGGAGCTTCGATGCCTGGCCCAAGTCACACAATTGGCAAATGGGCAAGTGGGGACGCCTGCCCAGGCCTCTGGAAGTTGCTACACTCTGAGTATCTGGGAAGCACCTCCTCCCTGGTGGGGTCAGTTATGAGGAACCCTCTCTCCCTGTGTGGACGGTCTCCCCAGGGCTCCCCCATGGTGCCTGCACATGCACCTCAGCTGAGGTTCTCATTTAAAACGCAGGTGTCAATTCCATCAGTCTGGGGTGACATCCCGTATCGGTGACAAGATGGCAGGTGAGCCCCCGCGGGGAGCCGGCTGGCGCCTGCACAGCTTTTCCTTTCTTTTCCGGACAAATAGGGCGACTGCCCTGGTGACCCCATGAGGAAGTGGCCGAGTTCCTCAGGTCACTTTGCGGCCTCTGAGTCCCTCCTGCCAGCGGCTCCGCAGAAATCTCAGAGCTGAGAAATCCCACACGCTCTCATCCTCGACGACCAACTGGCAAGTCCAACCTCTCCGGCAGGGTTTGTAAAAAATGTAATTAGCCCAGGTGAGGCTCATTAGAGCCAGCCTGGAATTCTGCCAGTGCCACCAGGAGCTTGATGCCAACCCCTTGATTTTAATATCAATGGCAGCGCTGACAAGGGAGCTAGAGGCAGGGCAGGCTGGGAGGCAGCTCCGCAGCTCCCCCGCCCCCCACCACTCTCGCTGTGACGAGGTGAGGCAGTCGGCTTCATCAAATCAGAGCTGGCTCCTGAGTAATTTCCACTGTCCTCCCCTTTCTAACAGGCTGGGCCCCAGGTGATCCTAAAAATTAAATGAAGCTCAGAAAATGAGACAAGTTAGAGCGCCAGGCATTAATAGCCCATCCCTGGCTCCAGCAGAAACTTTGCTCCTTTTTTCGCTTTCCTTGGAATTCCTCTGAGCTTCCCACGCCTGGCAGTTTCACTCCAGAACCTCACGGCTCCTGAGGGTGTCTGCCAGAGGGCCCCCGTCCCCCGCGTGTTTCCACATTCTCTTGCAAAATGCAAAACGGGCCGTGGTGGCCAACGCTGTCTTTTCACCCTGTGAATTGAGATATTTATGCCAATGCAATGTTTTCAGGCCAGGACTCCAGGCTGCCTCCCCAGCTTTGGGACCAGCACAGGTGCCGGCGCGTCCTCCTGGCCACCGTCCTCGCTGCCACTTACCTGGGCTGCTTCACCTGAGGGTGGCACCTGGCTTTGCAGCGCGCCTGTGTTCTGTCATCGGTGCATGCGATCGGGAAGTCATTGTCAGGTTACTAGAGGACACTTTCCCACAGCTGGCTCAGCTGCTCTGCTTTGACAAGAGTTAGGACAACGGCTGTTTTCTACTGTGCACATCCCCAAAGGAATTTGGATAAAAAGGGCTTGGTAGGTTTGGTCCAAAATCAGGATCTGGTCACATTTTTTTTTTCTTTAAGAGAGAGTGTGGGAGAATTGAGAAACAGTAGAAAAGGAAGAGGGGGGAAATAGAGAAAATCGGGAAAATTCACAGAATAATGCCCGAGTGGCGCCTGCATGAGAGAAAAATGGCCGCCGAGGTGTGATAGGCTGCACTGGCTGGAGCCCTGGGGGAAATGAATCCCGCTGGCTATGTGGGAAAGAGGGGTGTGTTGGGCAAACGTGTTCATCTAACAGGACAGGGGAACCCCTCTGAGAAAGGCAAGAAATAAAGTGCAGGGCCTTTGCTTTTTCTTCCCGACCTAAAAAACAAAACTTGAGTCACGATGAAAACTCCACACCCTGCTTATTGATTTATTTTAGATGTATTTGTTGAGCACCTTTTGTGTACCAAGATGTTGTTTTTTTTAAAGATTTATTTTTATTTATTTATGCGTACAAGAATTGGGGTGTAGGCCAGAGGTGTGGGGGTGAGAGGATTCAACAGGTGGATCTACTGAAATACACTGCTGAGGGGAGCAGCGGGGAGACAGGAGAGGTCTGCTGTGCCGTGTGGGTCAGCTCTTGGCTGGGGATCGAACTCGTGCTGCAGTGGCTGCCGATAACTTGATAGCGCTGAGACTTTTAATTCCTGCGCCACCAGGGAGGCCCACTACCAAGGTTTTGTAAAACAATAAAATACACTGCCTGACTGCCTCGCGGGTGGAGGGACAGCTGTACTCTGGCCGCAGTACACCACAGTGAACATGCATGTTATGGTTACTTGGGTGCACCCAGTGGAAGCTGACAGGTGAAGGCAGCACCTTCAGAGCCCCATAAGAACAAAAGAGCGTCTAACGCAGGTTTAATGGAGGTGGTCCCGGAAAATTCCCAGGACGCCATGTCTCAGCTGAGCCTTGAGGTTGAGCAGAGGAGACTGAAAGCGAAGTGTGGGTGGATGGTTTAGTGGGTGTGAAGGAGGAGAGAGCAGGGCAGACAAGCGGAAGGTGAGTGTCCCCAGCAGAGGAACCGTGTGTGAGCTGCCAGAGAATGTTCTACCAGGGCAAACCCCTGCAGAGACACCCTTTGCCTGCTGAACCCTGGAAAGAGCTCATAAGAGGTTAGAGTGTGGAAATGCCCAGAACTACCCGACATCAAGGGCCTTCCTGCCCCACCCCCAGGACAGAGAGCCAGAAAGCCATGCTCCCTGAAACTGCACAAGGAGGCTGCCCAAATCAAACCCCAGCACCATAAGCATCTGGAAAGTTCTTCATGAAGCTGCTTTGCAGGAAAACGATTTCACTCTAGGAAACCAGGAAAAGCCTCCGGTTACCGTGACTCAGAGAGTGATCTGCAGACTAATTCACCGAGGTAGAGTCTGCTGAGTGTACGTTGGTAAACCTGCTTCCCCTACCCGCCCCCGTCCCGTTGATTATATCTTTCATCCCCAAGAACGAGGCCAAGAGCCTCCCCCGTCCCTCCTCCCCTCCCTCTGTAATCCTCACCCTTCATTTCTCTCCTCTCTCCATCTCAGCATCCTGCCACCCCTAAGGCGGTGGCGTGATCCCCGAGAAGCTTCCAGGGAGTTCATTAAAAACCGCCACCCTCTGCCTTGCCCACCGGGCACTCCCAGCAGCCCCGGGGCCATGGGAGAGAGACAGTCACTCGGGAGGGACCGGCCCCCTCTGAGGCCAGGGAGCCCCCCACAAATGAGAGGAGCCAGCAAACAGTTAATGGTTTAATCCTTTACAGAAAAAGTCAAGGCAGACTTGTGATTCTTGATGTTAATGAAGGTGTCACACATTGTCTAGAGAAAGTTGTGCCTGGCAATCTTCCCTTTTTCGGATGCCTACCCCAGTGACATTTCATCTCACATCCACCTTAATGAAATGCATAATTAACATATTCTAATTGTGCTGAGCGCTGCGATGATTTTGACAGAACTCACTTTCCATGTCTAATTTGATGCTAATTTAATCTGTTCCTCTCCCGCTGACATGACCTTTCTTGATTGAGTTTCACTGAGGAAATTTTTTGATGGATTGATTTATCAGCATTGCAGAGACAACAAAGGCTTAGGGTGCACGACAGAAAATAGGACGGGAACGGCCCTCGGAGCCGGCGCGCTCTGAACTTGCCGGCTGGAATGTCCTCGTCCCCGAGACGGCTTGTCTGATCTACTGATGGAATTTGAGAAATGTGACATCTGTGTGCGGGTTTGATCTCTCCGATAAAGACAGTAAATATCGGATTGTGGTGGGGCGACTTGGCATGAAAAACTCCTCGAGAGTGCGTGGAGGGGGCGCGGACACCCCTGTTGTTGGCCAGAGGCCGGCCTGGGCCCCTGCCAGGCGCGTCCATGTGCGCTGGACACTGGTCAGTTGGCTGCAACCGGACGAAGACCAGGGCAGGCAGGAGAGTGTCCGTGTAGGTTACAGCGAAGGAGGCTGCCTCTAGGTAAGCCGCTGAGGGAGGGCCTCCCCTGTGCACCCAGCTGAAAGAGGGGTAACCTCGATCTGGGGGGAGCCTTTGCGGCTGTCCCCCACGCCCCTCCTTCACAGCACACAGTGGCTAAAGTCCCCTTCTGCAGGTGTCTGTCCAGTCCCAGGCCCAAGGGGAAGGATGTGCTTAGGACGCAAGCAGATGGTCTTGTTGCTTCACCAACCCTGGCCGAGCCAACTGGCTAAAGGGGCGTCAGTCTCTCACGCTATGTATAGGGGTCCAGTGAGAGCTGGGCTGGATGTGGGAGCACGTCCTCTCAGCCTCTCAGAGCAAAGATGCCTTCTTTTCAACAGCTGTTAGGGCTCAGATTTGAAGGGGTCAAGGCAGGGCCCCCGGCTTGGGACTGTAGTCATTTGGGGCTGGGTCCCTTAGGGAGGGCCGTCCGGTGCTTTGTGAATGGCCTTCGCCACTGGAAGCCAGTCTCGGCCTCCTTCTCAGTCACGATGACTAAAATGTCTCCAGACCTCGCATATGTCCCCTGGGGGTGAGCTCAGCCCCGGCACCGATTGGCTTGTAATGCCTGTGACCTCCGTCTGTCTATATTACCCCCCCGCTTCTGCTGCCCACTGTCCCCTCCCCAGCAGGACCTCACCTGATCCCCTGCCTAGGCGCAGGCCCTCCATCCCCCTCACTCTCTGACTCAATGTCTCTTTCTTTCAAAGCATAAATGACTACATTTCATTTTTTCTTTTACTCACCTCTGCTCACTAAATTCTACATCCCATAAGGCTGGGAGCTTGTCAGTCTTTTATTACTATTATTGTTATTGTGGTATAATATGCATAACATAAAATTCACCATTTTGATAATTGTAAAGTATAAAATTCAGTGGCATTTAGTACATTGCCCATGTTCCACCCCCACTACAGTCCAGTTGCAAATTGTTACGATCCCAGTAAGGAGTCCCCACCATCACTAAGCAATACCTCCCAACCCCTCTTCCTCCAGCCCCTGTGCCCACTCATCTGCTTTCTGTGTCTCTGCATTTGCCTGTTCTGGGCATTCGCCTAAATGGGATCAGCTGGTGGCTGACCTTTTTTTGTCTGGCAGTTCCTCAACAAATTAAACAGACCTGGAATTCCCTGCCTAGTTAGATACCCCAAAGGGCTGAGAACAGGTGTTTCCACAAGAACTTGTACTTGGATACCACACAAGAGCCAAGAGCCAAAAAGGTGGAACCTTTACACAAGAGCCAAAAGGTGGAAGCAAGCCTAGGACTCCCAGCCGATGGTGGGATAAACAGCACATGGTCCCCCCACACCAAGTCACCACGCCGGAAATGCTGGGGTGACCGGCCACAGCCTGGACACGCCGGTTGTTCTTATCTGGCACCTTTAATGTCACACACTGGGCACTTAGTAGGTGCTTCACAAAAACAGACTGAATATAAAAGGCGTAGAAATGAAATGAAATAAAATAAAACACATGTAGGCAAGGACTGTGAATAAACAGAAGCAGCAAGAGCTATTGATATTCTCTGCTTCTCTCTATTGTGGGGTCAGCGAGAAACAGACTTCAAAAAAATAAACAAGGGAGCGAGGAGAATGTGATACAGAGCTACATTTTCCTTGGTTCACCACTTTGGAGAAAATCGTTGAACCACAGAGAGAGGGATAACCTGTTATGAAAGTGTCAACACAGAATCTGAAAACTCTAAAAGCTTCTTGCTTCTCTTTTTCTCATTTTCAGTGTCAAAACTTTACCTCATCTTCCCCAGTGTTTCCCTCAGAAGAGGACGCACTGAGGGTGCCCCTAGGAGAGGGAGATTTTCCCTCAAAGTCTTCCCCTGAGAGGAGGAAACATTTATTCCAACATGGTTGCCGTGACTGGAAAGATTTTTGCAAAATTTCTTCAGGAGCTGCCTGATGAGCCCACAAGGATAGCAAGCTAACGAGATTATAATCATTATAATTACACTTCATCATAGATCAAAAGCAGTTTAACTCAGCAAAATGACCTGGTCTGCTTCACTATCCTTTATTTCAAGTGACTTCTGGCTTCACTCAAAGATTCACTCTCTCTGCAAAGTCCATTTGAATAGTGTGTGTAAGAGGGGTCGTTGGGCAGCGACACAGGGGAGCCCCAGCTCCCCGCTCACTGAAACACCTCCCTCAGTTTCCCCTGCATAATTATTGCCCCATCCTGATGAGTTCTTTGGGGGATTAATGAGTTAATAATGCACCCACCTTAAGAATAGTACCAAGGGAACTAGAGTCTTCAAGGGATGACCTCTTCTTAAAACAAAGAGCCAATAATTTTGTGGCTTTCCAGAAATCTGAACGAGGCTACCATCCCTGTTATCTGAAATAATCATTAAGAATTCAGATGTGCAGCTCTAATGCACAGTTTCAATGCCATCTCCACTTCTACTGCTGTTGTAATAAACTGCCGTAAGCGTAGCAGCTTAAGACAGCACATCGTGCAAAAATGAAAAATGATGTAAGAATTATATAAAATAAAATATAAAAATATAAAAAAACAAATTACACTTACGTAAGCTGACAGATAATGTTAATTACCCTTATCACTGTAATCATTTCATAATAGCTACATATAGCAAATAATCACGTTGTATACTTTAAATGTATAAGAATTATATGTCAGCTGTATCTCAATAAAGCTGGGGAAAAAAGTAAAATGAAATTAAGTTGCTGGCGAAAACTCAAAAAAAAGAAAAAAAAGAAAAAAAAGACAGCACAAAGCTATGATCTTACCTTTCTGGAGCCTGGAAATCTAAATCAGTCTCACTGAGTTAAAATCAATGTCTGCAGGACTGGATCCTTCCACAAACCCTGGGGGAGAGTTGGTTTCCTTGTCTTCTGGGGTCTCGTGGCTGCCTGCATTTCTTGGCTCATGGCCCCATCCTTAAATTACCCTCCCTTGTCTGTCCTCATCATCTTTTTGAAATGCTCTGACTGTCCTGCCTCATAAGGACTCTGGTGATGACATTGGACCCACCTGCCGAATCCAAGCTAATCTCCCCCAATACCAAGACCCTTAATTGACTCCCATCTGCAGAGACGGCTTTACCATGTAAGGAGGCATCTCCACAGATGTGGGGACTGGGACATGGGCATTTTAGGGGGTGGTATTCAGCCTATCACAGAGGATTTCATTTAGGTGAGGAGTGGTTCTCAAATGCCCAATTCCTCCCTCTCTCAGGACACATTGCTGTGCCATTTGAGGAAAGAATCAATTCGGAGGAAACGACTGGAATCCAAGAATGGCAGGTACCTCTAGGATGGCAGTTTTTGCAATTCTCTGCCTCAGGGACTTTGTGAGGACCTTGTTAGGTTTGTCCATGAACCCCAGGCTTGAAGCTATTCAAGGTGTCTGACCCCCCGCATGTGTCATGTTGGAGCATATCAATTTGGCTGCAAGTTTGATCTTGGCATCACCTCCTGCTGGGCCCATTTCAGCCTGCACAGTCCCTGGCACCCTGGCCATGCCTCTCCTGCAGAGCTTCCACAGAGTCATAAATTTTGTTGTCACTCAGTTCTGCAGTTTCTGCATCACCAAAAATGGTGCCTGATACCTTACAGACAATAAATAAATAAAAGCCTGTCATATAAATGAATAAGTGATTGATATTGAGGGCTTTTCTAGTTTATGGGAACTATAAATGTTTTCCACAAAAATGAAACAACGTTTTGTCTATTCTGCCAATATTCTACCTGGAATACCCTATATTTCTCCGAATATTATCCTTTCTGTAGTCACCTTGGAAATTTAGGTTTTTCCAACATGAAACCAGAAGAGAGACTGGTAAAGCAGTGTGGCTTAGAGCAATGCCGGCTCATCAAATCTTCTTTTTCATTAGAATAGTTCACTTCAATAAGATCCTGGGCATTTTTGATAAGCCAGCACCCAGGGAACAAAGCTGTTATGAAATGACTTACTTAGAGGTTCCAGCCATCATTTTTGGCCTCAGAATATTGCTGGGTGTTTTTTCTTTGTCAGTCTAAAATGAAAATGTAACATTTCAATTGCAATCCATTAGAAAGACGCAAAGAAGGGGCTATTTGCATTTGATCCACAAATTGGACTAGAATAATTTTTGTCAACTTTTGATCTGCCAATACTCAGGTTTTTTTAAATTAAACTAAATACTCATTAATTCACTGTTTTCCCTTATTGAGTAAAAAGATTTTTTTTTTCTGTCAACTGTGTTTTTATCCAGAATCAGTTATAGAATATTTTGCATTCTTAAAGATTGGGGGTGGAGGTGGGGGTAGGGAGTGACAGTTCCTTTGAACTCTAAACAAATTGCAAACTTCAAAAAATGTTTGATGAAATAACAGAGTACTTTAACCAGGAGTTTACAATGGAGAAAAGATGAAGGAAATAAAGGGATTTTTTTTTTTTGTAAATAGGATTCTTATCATACTTAACTCCCATATGCTAGTTTGTGTTTATAAGTATTAATTGATTTTTCCATCAAAAGAAGTACCTTTCCAGGCCACATAAAAAATTAACTCAATTATCATCAAGTCAAAATTTTGAAAGACCAAGTGTGAAGACAAAATTGTAAATATGGCCTCCCTAGAGGCCCATCTCGTGCTTATTCAAACAAACACTAGTCTAGGAGCTGCTATAAAGGGATTCCACAGATGCAAGTAACATCTCCACTCAGATGACTTTAAGGGACTATGGTGATGGTGCATGGGTGAATTGGATGGAGATATATATATATATACATATATATATATATATATATATAAAGATACAGAGATCTTCTCAGGGGACGCTGATCCAATGAGGAAATTCTTTTAAAATCAGAGCATTTCTGGGCCTCCCCGGTGGCGCAGCGGTTGAGCGCTGGATTGCGAAGCTGCCCGCAGCCTCTGCAGCACCGGTTCGACCCCCAGCTGCTCCCCGGCCACCGGAGGAGGGTCCCACATGGCGCGCAGACCTCTCATGCCGCCCACTGCTCCCTCAGCAGTGTACTTCGGTCCTTCTGCCTGCTCTGCTCCCCGCTCTGGCTCTGGTGAATTCTCTCACCCTCCCAAGCTTCTGACTGTGCCCAGTGCTTGTATAAATAAATAAATAAATAAATAAATAAATAAATAAATAAATAAATAAATGAGTAGATAAATAGATAGATAAATAGATAAATAAAATAAATCTTTTAAAAAAAAAAAAGCAGAGCATTTCTCTGGCTGGTAGCAAAAGGAGAAGTCAGAGAGACGCATCCTCATCGGCCTAACGAGAAGAACTGGGGTCAGCCAAATTTGAGTGTAAAACCTTGACTTACTGGTTTTGTGAACTTGAACAGACTTTCCTACTCTCCTGGGCTTCCATTTCCTCCTCTCCATACTATCCCACCTCATAAAGTGTTATGAGACATTGAGACAATGCACCCAAAATGCATAGTACAGTGCCTGACACATACTACGTCACAGTAAAAGCCACCTTATTACCACTTTTTTTAAATGTTGCCTTGAGATTATCATTTGCTGGCTCTTTTGCAATCTGGATTCAAACTCCAAAAGCCATGAATCACCACGAAATGACAAGGAGAATCACGTTCCAAGCACAGGGTATTCCATTACGTTGAAAGTTTATTTGGGACCAAAAGCTCTTCCATGTCTCATTTTTGGCCCCCACCCCTTTGTTCAGCGTCCCCTGGATCCGCTCCTTAGCTGAACAACCCTGTGTGTTACCAGAAGTCCAATCTGTTATCACCACGAATGTCTCAGCAAAAATAAACTAACCTGTTCTGCTCTTACAGGTAACAGGAAATAACATTGTAAATTAATTTATGCCAAGTTGATAATGACCAATTATGACTTAGCTTCCCTTATGCACCATTAGAGACTTGTAATGTCTTAGCTGTAAGAAGTAATGTGCAAATTTTAGACATGAGCTTCAGAACTGCTGGAAGAATAATTGGGGGGACTGCAAATCCTCAATGGGCAGTGTCTATTATGTCCAGCAAAATACATCTTTTGTTGCCACCCCCACCTAAGGCCATGAAAAGATTTCCCCAAGTTTCTTTCTTTTATACAAACATATGTCAAGCTTAAAAAAATAAACATGTTTTGCATATGAAGGAATAGAAAACAAGGAAAATAACAATAGGAAAAAATTAAAATCAACTATCATCCCATCATACATATAGAAAATGATGGCCCAAGAATATCAGTAAAAATGGGGCTTAGTGTTGGAAAATCAAATTGGAAGAGAGTCAATTTCCCCGAAGCCCTGCCCCATAGCAAACCCCTGATATCTGGAGTGTAAACTGCTAATGGATGTTAAGGCAGGGATGAAGCCCTATCTCTTGGCATCCAGGACCAGCCCATGGAAGTAAAACTACCCATTGGTCAATATTTTGACTTGTAAGTATTTATCACACATGTATATGTGTCATAGAAGCTTTTCTCATTAAAACCAAAGTCCTCCCTGCATATTATTTTGTAAGTTGATTTTTGTCTATCCTAGAATCATGAACAATCTCCCCATGCCATTAAATATTCTTCTGTGTTCACTTTTAATGGCCACCCAAAAATAATTCCTGGGACAGGAATTTTATACATATTTTATTTTACCATTGGGCCTCTGGTTATATGTTTAGGTTGTTTCTAAGTTTGATTTTAATTAATCAAATGCACAGAACTAAGCATCCTTACAGACAAATCTTTGCACACATCCATGATTACTTCCTTATTTTAAATTCCTAGAAGTGAAATTTCGGGGTGAATGGGTTACATATTTTAAGACTTTTCTTAAATAATCATTATCCACTTCATCTCAGATTCAACATCAGGCTATTGAAACCATGGTATTAGAAATGTATTCAGACCCAGAAAATAAGGCTAGCCTAATAGATGAGCACCAATAGTGACATAAACTTTTTGTAGACACCTCCAAGTAGAGTGTCAACTCTTTCAGCCTGGCCTGGACCAAGGGATTTCCTGGCATGTGAGTGTTTCAGTGCTCCAAACAGGGCAGTTCAGCGAAACCGGGACCCCATTATGAAGAACAGAGTCTGGCCAGACTGGAGGGGCTTCAGCGTGTTAATAAACAGTGAAAGTCAGTGTCCAACATGAGCATGTAATCCGGACTACAGCCATGCTCAGAACGAGGAGAAAAGAAAGACTTTAGGGTTAGGATTTTTACTGGGGGGCATTTTTTAATCATTTTTTTAAATTAACCTAACATTAGCTTGCAACAAACACTCTAGATGACTCAGAAATATATGCTCTCACCTCTTCAGGTGTATGCTACCCTCCCACATCCACCACAGTCCTCCATCACAGTCCACTGTGCCCCCTCCTACTTCCCTCTCCAGCCTCCCCCTTCCTCTCTGGTTGCCTTGGTTTTAAGTCAGATTTCCAGTTTAGCATTGTCGGAAGGTTTTTGGTCCCTTCATCCCACATACAAGTGCCACCATCCACTCTTGGTCTTTCTCCCTCGGCTCTACCCATGTTGTCATAAATGGCAAGAGTTCTTTTCTTTAATAGCCGAATGGTATTTCACTGTGTGTATAGAACACTTCTTAATCGACTCATCTGTCCTTGGCACTTAGGTTGTTTCCATAACTTTGCTATTGTAGATAGGACTGCAGTGAACACAGGTATGCAGCTAATCTTTCAAATTAGTGTTTTTACGTTCTTCAGGTAGATACCTACGAGTGGAATTGCTGGATAGTATGGTAGATCTATTTTTTAATATTTTGAGAGACGTACATACTGTTTTCCATAGGGGCTGGGTCAGTCTACACTCCCAGCAGCAGTAGACAAAGGTCCTTTTTTCTCCACATCCTTGCCAACAAGGACGAGGTGAAAAGTTTAACCACATCATATGGTCAGGTGGTAGAAAGCACATTGTGAATCAGGTCGGTAGTCATGTCCCTGAACTTTGAAACATTAGGGTATATAGTCAGATTTTTGGAGTATGAAGCAGAGTCTGGACAAAATAAGAACTTTCAGAAATTCCATGATAACTTCAGGAAGCATGGTATTCTTCCTATATTCTTCCTCTGCTGGAGTCTGGTCTGCCATTTAAGTGATGAACAATGTCTATTTGAAAACTTTGTCCTTTCTTTTGGAATTTTTTCTTAATAATTGCAGAAATTCTGAATGAAACAGCTGGATAAATCTTGCCATTTTGTCTGATATGGTAGTGAAAATAAATTCCATCCATTCTCAACCTGAGAAAGCATTAATTCTGCACAAAACGAGGAGTCAAAATGATGATGGTAAGGCAGGTGCAAAAACCAGTGTAGTGTCTAAATGTGAGACATATTTTCACTCTCTTGAAAAAGGGGTCACTTGACAAGCACATATATTCCATTATATACATATATGTCTTGCCTGCTCACTAATATCACAGAGATTCTGAGATGAAAATTCTAGAATGATGTCACTGACTTGAGGAAGATAAGGACAGAGTTAGGTTAGCAATTGGAAACTCTGAGCGCAGAGTTTCATATGTAAACAAGACCTTCCCTTCATAAATGTTTATAAAAAAACTGAGCATCACTATAAACTCCTTTTCATGATGTAACTAGTTCTAAACTATTTTCCTTTGCATGTAGATATCCACATTTTTCTTTTGCCCTTTTCCTCAATTTTTATAATGGCTCTTAATAACTTTGAATTTGGGGATGATCCTAGGTAAAGAGATGTTGCCTATAGTGGTGGTTCACCATTTGTGGACCAGGCATAGGAGTCAGGAGTATAATTTACATATTATGGGGCACCACCAAAAATTGTCCAATAAAAGCTGGAATTATTCATCTACCCAACAATTATTATGTAACCACCTACAGTGTATCCAACACTGGGGATGTGCTAATGATCAAGACATTTCTAGCTTCTGCTCCATGGAGATTACATTCTAATTAGGGTGACTTTTAAAAAAGAGAGAGAGAGAAAATGACTACAGATAAAAATAAGTGTTCTGAGTGAAACTAATAGATATTGAAGAAAATGCATAGGTGACAAGGAAACCCCTTTGGGCAAGACAGTCGAGAAAAACTTGTCTGTTTGCATGTAAATGTTCTTAGTAGCGTTGTTCATAGCAGCCAGAAAGTATAAATACCTAAATGCCCACCAATGAATAGTGAGTGAATAAATAAAATGTGGTTTATCCATACAACAGAATACTAATAAGCAATTAATAGAAGATGAGGCATTAATACATGCTACATCATGGATCACCATAAAAAATGTTATGGTAAATGAAAGAACTAAGACACAAAAGACCATGCATTGTGTGATTCAATTTATATGAAAAATCCAGCAGAAGCAAATCTGTAGAGACAGGATGTAAATTAATGGGGCTATAGTTGGGAATAGGGAGTAATTGCAAATGGGTTTGTTGGGTGGGGTGGATAAAATATTCTAAAGATAGATTATGGTAAAGGTTCACAACTCTGAAAATATACTAAGAACCACTAACTTCTCTGCCTTTCAAACAAGTGCATTTTTTTATTATGTAAACTATATCTTACTAAAGCTATTAACAACAACAACAAAAAACTAAAAAGACAGATACAAAGAAGAAAGGCCTTCCTGAGGAGATGACATTTCAGCTGACCCATGTCAGCTGACCCATGACTTATATAAAGAGTGGGTTTGACTAAGAATGGAGAGAATATTGTAAGCAGAGAGAGTCTATGCAAAAACCCAAAATGAGAGAGGACTTGGCATTATAAGGAACTAGTAGAAGTCAAGGATGGCTTGAGTATGTAGAGCAGAGAGCAGAAGTAGTGAGACTAGAAACTGAGACATCAGTAAGTCCACTAAGGACCTTGTAGGTCTGATATGCAGAGTGTCCCTTGTACTATGGGGCCATTGAGACATCTTAATCAAGAAAGTGGCATGCTATGATTTATAATTGGCAACATTTTTCTTGATAAATAGTTGTAACAGCTAATATTGTATCCCTACTATTCAAGGGATTTTATACGTACTAATTTATTTATTCCTCATAATAACCCCATGAAATAAGCACCATTAATATAAATAAGGAAAGTGATACGCAAACTAACTTGCTCAAGAAATCTGAAGGAGATGTATGATGTGAGCTCAGTAAGTCTAGCACCAGAGGCTGAAATCTTAACTATGACCGGCACTTGAAAGCAGGGCTGGCTTCATGGATAAGCAACCTGTGCCATAAACAGAGCCCCATGCGCGAAAGAATCCCATACTTTTTTTTATGTTCTGCTGTCATCATATTTAATGCTTAGTAATTTTTGAACAAGACCTCATTTTCATTTTGTAAAGAACCCTCACATTACAGAGCTAGTACTACTTGAATGATCTTCTAGAGTTTTTATTACAGGAAGAGTTATTAACCCACTGAAGGTCACAGATGGGCTGGCAGGGAGGAAGGACAAATTCTTAAAAACAAATTTTCTAATGCACATCATTTTGGAAGAGAGAACTCCCAGCTTCTATCAGATAGTCAAAGGGCTTCATGAATCCAAAAGGAATAGCACTCATAAATGTATGAGTAGCCACCCATTCTGATCATTGAGAATAGCTAGATGATGGAGCAAACTTGCTTTTTCTTATCATTCACCTTTTCATTACCCTGTATTTACCAACAGGGAGTCTTAGCATTTTGGCAACACTCTTTCCAGAAGTGGAGGTGGGAGATTGGGGGAGACAGGTGAGGGGGGAGCAGGGGGAATAGAAAAATAAATGAAAACAAGTATAAAAGAAAAAAAATAAGCAAATGACCTTCTTTGGTGTTTTTCTCCTCTAGGGCACCTGAAACTGTGTCTTTGTCCCTATCAACATAATTTTTTAAATTCTAAAGAAAACACAGTTCTTCTAAATGTGTACTAGTGAATTGAATCGAATATTTTTCACTAGTTTGCACAAATTTAATTTCTCTGTGTTCTAAAGATCCACTTGGGTCATCTGAGTATTTTTAAATAATCATTATTACATAGAAAATTGTCTGCACCCAGAATATATTCATAATAATAAGTACGGTATATTTATTATATACATATATCTATTTTCTATAATAAATAATGTCAATTCAAGCAATTTTAGTAATTGCTAGATATTTAGCCATCCTAGGTTTAATGTTATCTGGTAATTTGTTCAATAATTTGTTATTATATCACCTTATAGCTTGTGCTTATTTGTAACTAGAAGAAAACTAAAATTTAAAGGCAAGCTTTCAATTCCATTTAAAGGAAACCCCAATTAATTTATAAACTGCTGTAGGCAAATGATGAAATGTTTAGCTCCTGGTGCAAAATTTTCTGGAAGTATTTGTGCTCCAAGAATAATTGCAAATCCATGAAAATAGAATTATTCATTTTAAGAACAATAGGGATGAAGATCAGTTTCTGAATTTATGGTGAAATCATGACTTGCTCTTCCCTGTTGAGGAGCTGATTCCTCTGAATGCCTAGTGGTGCAGGCAAAAGTTTGGAGCTCTCAGAAAGTCATATTTGCATCTCGAGGGGCTCTCCTGGGGCGACCCCACATGGGGACCTCTTGGCTCTGTTTATTTTTAGAGTGAGCAATTGCTTACAAATGGCAACACGGAGACACAGGCCACCCGAGCAGAGGACAGAGACCAGAAGGAGACATTTCAATGAAAACAAATATTCATTCTACTCAAAACCCAGTCTGGATTCTCCTAAGTGGAAACTTATTCCTGGAAAGAACCTGAGATAGTTGATTTTGTTTCATTTTCACATGTAGCTCGAGAAACTCATGTCTCTGTTAGGAGAATAATGCATCCGCAACCTAAAGACTGTTGCTGTGAGACAAAAGCAAGATTTTCTAAACTGTCATTTAATTTCCTTTTAATTTAGGAGACAGTTTTTTTTTTCCTCTGTGTCTTTATGAAAAAAGAGAGAGAGAGAAAAGGCAAAAACAGCTGTGGGCTTGCTTCCCTGCTGCCCGTGAAGGGCACAAAACCTTAGCAACTGAAACCAGGCAGAAAAAAAGTTCTATTCATTTTTTTTCACATCCAACTCTTTGATGGGAAAATCCACCAATTTACGCATAAAATAAAGTGGCAAATTAGACTTATTTGGAGAAATAAATTGTAGAAACCATTCATCCATTAGAGATTTTTTTTTTAATGGTCCTTTGCCACTTGATGAAGCAAAAATAAAACTTCACTCAGCTGGCAGATAATTCAGCAACAAAATTCTTCTCCCTTTCCTTAGGAAATGGCTGCTTTGAGGGTTGTTTTTATTTGAAAAACAAAAATCCTTTAACTATTTTTTTAAATCAAAAACCAAACCTATTGTGAACATGTGTCTAACAAAGAGTTTCACTGGCTGGTCTTTCCAAGATGGCAGGATTTTTCTAGTTGAAAACATTCCCTTTTCTGTGGCCTCCCCCTGTGTGTAGCTCTTAGCGGTAGATACTTAGATGCTTTGTACTGAGGGCCTGTTGAGTGTCAGGTGTTGTGTGTGTATCACTGTATTTGATCCTACCACAATTCCATGAACTGAGTCACCATCCAGCTTTGCAGACAAAGCAACCCAGCATCAGAGACCTTTCTCCACAAAGTGGTCCCCAAAAGAGGCTGGAGTCAGGCAGACTGGGGTCACCCCAGGTCCCCCTCCTCCTGACTGCATGATCTTCACTTAACCTCTCAGTGTCTCCCATTGGTTTTATCCTCTGTGTTTCCTCTCCATAAAACAGGGCAAATAATACAAGACCTCAGTCCCCTCGCTATAATTCTGTCCTCCAAAATCTCTGAAAAGTAAAATTCTTTTCATAAAGAGGCCTGCAGGGCACCTGCTGATACAAAAATATTATTTATTGTTTATCTGAAACTCAACTTTAATTGAGTATCCTGTATTTTTATTTGCTAAGTCCTGCAATACTAGCTTCATACTGATGATCATTTGGGGGGAAAAAAAATGGTGCCCTGTGCTGGCGTGAGGCTGTTATCATCCTCACCTGCCCCTCGACGGAAAGGTGTGAGCAGAAACACACACAAATGTGGGGCGTTAGGCCACGTGCTTGGTATACTTGAGAGACAGAAAGAAAACTACTGTGGGTGATAAAGAAAGATCCAGGTAGGCAAGGAGAGGACAAGAAAGAAAGTTGTAGAGGTGGGTGGGGTCAGATCAAATACTAACAATGCTGGGGTGGGGTGGGGGTGTCTGGAGCCACACGTCAGGTAGGCAGCAAAGCCAGGATGCCTCTCCTGGCCAGTTCTATCAATATAGTGATGTTCTCACCACCACCATCATGGGGAAAAAGGTATCTTTGAGACATCATCACAAAGACATCCTCAGGGTCTGGAATGGAAGGATTCCTGAATGTGGCAGTCACTCTCTTCTACCTTGACTTTGAACTGGAAGGGGGTACAATAGACCTTCAGTTCAAGGGGCAGCCTGGCGGCCATAGCAAAGCCCTTGCTGAGTTTCTCTGTAACAGGGAAGCCAAGCTTTCAGAGGGAGGGGATAACACCTATATTTTGTGAAGATGTAGAAATGCATGTAATACATCATCAACACAATATAATAATGACAAAATTGTTAAGTATAAAAGGTGACTTGTTCTGCCCTTTATACACTACTTCTAACACATTTGCCTCCTTTTATGTCCTAAGATTTTATTTTTTTTAAGATTTATTTATTATTTATTTATACATGCACTGGGTACAGTCAGAAGGACAGGAGGGTGAGAGAATTCCCCAGAGCCAGAGCGGGGAGCAGAGCAGGCAGAAGGACCGAAGTACACTGCTGAGGGGAGCAGCGGGTGGCAGGAGAGGTCTGCGCGCCATGTGGGACTCTTGCCTGGCGGCCGGGGATTGAACCAGCACTGCAGAGACTGCGGGCAGCTTCGCAACCCAGTGCTCAACCGCTGCGCCACCCAGGAGGCCCGAGATTTTATTTATATGAGTTCAGAATTGGCAGAATGTGGTTATCTGGTCTACCTCCACCAGCACCTATAAACATATCTTCATCTTCCACTCTGCATCTCACACGGATTGACCACAGGAGTTGTAGATGCACATAAGACACAGTCCTGAACTCACCAAGCTTGCAGTCACCACAATTTATTTTACTTTTAGCATGTCAAATCATATTTCACTGTCTCTGAAAGCTGTGATTTATGTCTATATTTTAATCATAATACCCACATTTACTACACTCATATGATACACTAAATACTGTGCTAAGCTTCTGTGTGGATTAATTTAACCAGTCCTTATATACACCCCACACCCAATTCATCATCCTCCCCAATTTGCAGGTGGGAAACAGAACTTCTGGATATTAGGTATCTTATTCAGACCCAGATCCTATAAATGATGAACCTAAAGTGTCAATCCTCAGCAGGTCTGACTCCAAAGTCACCCTCTTAACCATTATGACAAAATTCATATTAGAAACGTGTGTGTCTCGTCCGGTGCCGGGACATTCATAAATACGACCTTTTGCACAGCAGGGTTGCCTTGGTTTTCTCCTTTGTCGCACCCCAGAAGGTTAATTCAGGCTTTGCTTTTGGACCCATGAAACACAGAATCCGCGTGCACACCAAACTCCCCCACATCTGCTCTGCAGTCCGCTGCCCACCCAGCCCCGGGGTTTGCCTGGCAAGACTAAGCTCACTGGTCCTTTTCTCGCTGTCACTGCTGAGGGGCTGGTAAATAGAGAACACACCCAGAAGCCTGTCAGATTCTTCTGCACTGGTGCACACACCCTGATGATAAGCAAACTCTATCATTTGCCCAGATCTTTGAATTTAGATGCTGGGTCAAGAAGGAATGACACTATTGCAGGAAACTGTTCTTGGAGAGAAATGGTATTTTTGAGCATCTTCCCAGGCCTGCAATATAATAGGCAGGTGTTGTCCTGGTGATAAATGATAGCTCCTCCAGAAAAAATTACAACACTGTGGGTCATAAGCCAAGGTTTCTCCAGTTTTCCTCTCTGCCTCTGAATGGGTATGAATCTGGTCACAAAATCAGAGGTGCCTACAAAAACAGCTCTCTTTCCTATCACTCAACTTAATTTTTCATTCCAAATTCCCATTCATCTCAGTTAATAGGAAATCACGTCTTCTTCTTGGACCTCCCCACCGACCCTTTCTTTAAATCAGTAGTTCAAATATGAGTGTGATACGACCCCTAGAGCACCTTGCAAAAAATTCTTTTGGGGAATGGGTCGTTGCAGATTGAGAAGTCACATAGACATTTAGTGGTCAGAGGCCAGAGATGACAAATGTCCTGTAATGTGCAGAAGAGGCCCGCGCCATGGAGAGGTGTCTGGGATATCAACTTCTGAATGTCGACTAGTCGCCCATGTGGGTGAAGCCGCAGTTTATTATTCTCTGAGGCTTCGACCCTAAGTCCATTTGACATATGCACTCAAAGTATGTTCACACCATTTTAATATGCACTGACTGGTGCAAGGATGTAACTGCTGGGCCTCCCCTGGTGGCGCAGTGTTTGAGCGCTGGGTTGTGAGGCTGTCTGCAGCCTCTGCAGCACCAGTTCGATCCCCGGCCACCGGTGAGGATCCCACCAAAAAAAAAAGGATGTAACTGCTGTATTAATTGAGGAAGGACTGTACTTTGTCCTAACCGTATCAGGACTTGTTCTGTTTACCAGAAAACGATGTTGTAAAGGCAAGACCGTGGGATGGCACGCAAGTCTTCCACAGAAGACACGAGCCTCGATCTGGATTTAGGGCAGGCGAGTTCAACGTTTCCACGCACAAGAACAAGCACCTGGTTCTTGTGTTTTCATTATAAATATTGTCTTTTAGAAACATGTGAGGAGGCCTCCCTCATGACACAGGGGTTAAAATTTTAGCACTATCAAGCTATCATCAGCCACTGTGACCTGAGTTCGATCCCTGGCCAGGGAGCTGTCCTACAGGGCACAGCAGACCTCACCTGTCTGCCCGGCTGCTCCCCTCAGCAGTGGATTTCAGTAGATCCACCTGTTCTGTTTCCCCACTGTCTCTGGTGAATCCTCTCACCCCCCGCGCCTCTGGCCTACACCCCAGTTCTTGTACGCATGAATAAATAAAAATAAATCTTAGGGGAAAAAATGTGTGATTATAGATAAAGGATTTGGGGTTTGTAAAGAGTGTGCTTTGCAGACTCTGTCGATGTGTGTCCCATTTTGGGGGCACTGAGCCCTGCATAAGGAAAGATGCCCTTTGCCATCTGCCCCCGTCAGTCTCCGGGCGCTCCCCTTGACTTTGAAGCAGCCCTTGACCAGTGGTGCCTCTGGAGCTGGTGGATAAAGCACCCTCCGTTGAGATACCCTGAGGTGGGATGAGCCTCTGCTGCCCACAGCGGTGCTCAGTCCATCCTGAATGGGCTTCTCGTCCTCGGCTGTTGCGTTACACCATTGCCCACGAAGCGCTTACTGGAGTCACAGCCCACAGGCACCCCTTAACCACGTCCTTATCTCAGGGTCAACTTCCAGGAGCCCAACCTCTAAGAGGCGATCCCAGACACTTGTTTAAAAAGGGGGACACTGAATGTGACCAAGTTGAGAGCCCTGCTCCTGGCTCTTAGGGGTGTGGGGTGCTGTGTAAGGCCAAGCAGGGTGTCGTTGATTATCCCTCCTCTCGTGGCTCCTCCAGGCCTGAGAGCCCCCCATTCTGGACCCATCTGGCAGGAATACCTAATTAGGGTTTTCTGGCCCCACTTACTTTCTTTTTATTCTCAGCATGCTCAGGATGTTGGAAGCAGCACCTTGCAAAGTCAGTAGTTGACAGGGAAGGTTGTGATTTTTTTCTTCTGAAGGCTACGGAGTGGCATATGGCTAAAGATCCCAGTGGGAAAGCCCTAAATAGGAAAACCATCTTGGCTCATGGACCCTGGGTCTTGGCGCTGGGGCACCGCCTTGGCAGGACTATGCCGACATGTACAGGCCGAGGCTGCCAACTCCAGCGGAACTTCCAGCGGGAGTTTTACGACCCTCTTTCATCCAAACCGCTATTTGGGCAGAGGCCTCATTACTTCTAATGCCTCCACTTCAACTGCCCTGGCCAAGTCCTCTGTCATCCTGCCGGGCCTGGAACGGCTCAAGTTTGAAGGGAGAGAGGCTCCTTGTAGAGCATAGAGGCGCTAATGGCCACTCTCCAGGGTACTGGCTCTGAGCACCACGAGGCAGCACAGCCAAGAGCAGCCATGCCAGTGTGCCCAAGCCATCCTAGGAAGGGAGGATAATTAGTTTGCCCATCACTAGTGAGGCCCCCACTCTTCACTAGTCAAGAAAATCTTTGTCTTTGAATGTTTATGCTTTTCTCTGGCGCCTGAAGAAGCCAAGGCTTGAGAATGAAGGATGCTTTTGTGGTGAAGAGAAATGGTTAAGCAGAAATGATGGGCCCCTTTTCTGGTTCCCATTCCCCCCCCCCACCCCGCTGGCCAAAGGGTGCTTAGTCATGGTCTCCCGGCATGTTGCCTGCATATGTCCTGGTGTTGTGGACAGCTGGCACTGGCTAGGGGACTCAAGCTGGCTCAGTTAGCATGCATCTTCTAGAATACACCCACTGGGGTTTCTAGATCACCACATCCCTGGATCAACACTTCGCCTCCTTTGGGGAGGATCATGGTGTCGGGGGCTTTGAAGGGGTGATTTCTATAGCAAGTGGGTCCAGTTGAAACCCAGCAGGGGCATCAGGCATGGACAAAGGCTGCTTCAGTCCAGAGGTGACCAGACAGGTGCAGGATTCTAACAATGGGAAGGTGTGGCCCAGTGACATGACAACCTGGTGACTGGCAGGTAATGTCTCCACAGCCGCATGGCTTCTGGGTTTTCAACCCATGAGCTTCATTGCTGTTCTCAGTCAGAACCCTGGCAGGTCTTTCTTCTTTGAAAATCCCTCCAGCTCCGATTTCAGGGGCTTCTGCCCCACGGGAACCCACTTTCCTCTCCATCAACTCTTATTCCTTCTTAGTTTGATGATCTGAGCTTTCTTCAGCCAGAGAACCGAGCTCCCTGTTGCCTCCACCAAAAAAAGTCTTTCATCTCTGTTCTTTCACAATTCTGAGTCTGGAAGATTCTTTTAAGCCAAAGTCAGAATCAGCCAAAATTTAGTTCCCCTTTCCTCAAAGGCAGGGAGGGTTTAGCATTCAAATCTGATGTAGCAAAGAACAGGAAGGAGGAATAAAAACTGTGAAGTCTCGACATTAAAAGAATCTGAACACCTGTTCAGGAACTACTTGTTCCCAGCTCTGGGGTAAGTGACAAAGGATGAAGGGTTTACCGTCAAGTGCAGGGGCAAGTGCTAGGACTCCTTTCTCCATGCCAGGAGCTAAGCCAACCGGTGCCAACATCCACAGTTTCACTGAGAACTTTCCCGTAGATGTGTTTTTGTCTTTCTGCCTGTCCATATGCTGATGTGTCTTGAAAATTAGGAGGGCAAAAGATATTTCGCTTATTTAAGGAATCACATCCTTACATCCTTTAAAAATAGTTCTTGCTTTTTGTGTGTGCAAACACCTGGGTGGATTCCAAATATGAAGATAAACATTCCAGTCTGAATTCCAACTGCTTGGGAGCTAATGCCAGCTCCACTCTTACTACCTTTGTGGAAAAGGACTCAACCACTGCCAGTCTGCGCTCCCCTCCCACATGCAGATGGCAGCAGGCTTTCCGTCATGGAGCTGCGAGAAGCTCCTCCGAGGGCTTGGCAGACAGGAAGGTGCTGCCACTCAGCAGGTGGGGCTGTAGCAGTGGCTACCAAGGCGAGCCAGATCGCCTGTTCCCTTCCATATTTTTACCTTTGACCATGAGCTGATATGATCGCCCATTTTTGATAGTTAACAGAACCACATGTTTTCTCAAACAATAGTAACCATATCTATCTGTGTTCCATTCTTACTCCCTCCCTGGCAATTTGCATGTTTTATCACATCCAATCCGGTAACCACTCCATGAGGCGCCACTATTGTCAGCTCGGCTTTGCAGACGCAGGACCTGGGCCATGCCATGTGGTCCAGGACTTGCAGCAAAAAGTGCAGAGACCTGCCTCTGATGCCATTCCCCAGATCCTCCCTCTAGAATGCTGGCTCTTCAAATGCCAAACAATGCAGAGTTTTGCTAATTCTGCAAGAACTTGCTGGCATGCCACCCAAATTTGACTGGCTTCCAGTACACTGACTTTCTATGACAACCCTGCTGTGGGTAGCACTGCTGAGAGTAAGTTACAGAATAGTTTTTCTTTCTTTTTTTGGTGAGACAATCTGAGAACTAGAAGTGCGAAAGCAAATCTATTTATTTTATTGTTTCATGAACTTCAGATAGGAAGAAACAGTGAATACCGGTACAAGAAGGTAATTTCTGCACCCCTGCTCATCTGTGATATTGTTTGGCTTTCTCACTGGGTCTCATGCATTTGATTCCCCCCTGACCTGGGAGTAAGTGTCATTAGAGCAGCTTGTTGATGCCCCAAAGAGTTGCTGTCCAAAGGTGTGCTTGGTTAAGAGGAATTTTGTGATTTGTGCATTTTCAGTTGGAGGTGGGGGTTCATCTAGAGGAGGCTGAGTATTCAAAGACCTTGCAGAGTTCACTGCTAATCCAAACCAAAGCTCCACGGGTGGGAGAGGGGCACCCTATGGTAATTTTTATCACCATGGTGTTAGCCACTACTCAGTCCACAAACTAATAACACAGAGCATGATTCTGACCTCTTGTTGGCAACATAAGGGGACATGAAGTTGGTGTGCATGCGTGTGTGTGTGTGTGTGTGGTGGCAGTTTCAAAAAGTGAAATTTACTCCATAGGGAATATAGTATTTTTTGGACCCAATTCAATACAATATATTAAGCTTTTTCTACATGCCAGGCACTACTCTAGGCATTGATATAGACAGAATCCTCGTTTCTGGGCAGTTCTTATAGTGCAGACAAGTCAACAATAAATAAGCAAATGTGGCCTACACAGGTGCGAGAGGGGTCCAAAAGCGAACAACGATGTAAAAACTATATACATAAAAAGAAAATTTAAAAAATAGCCTAAGACACAGAGGGTGAAATATGAAGAAAGACTGGACAGGAGAGACTCCATCTGCTGTTCAGTAGACTTGCGTGAACTGAGGGAGCAAGCTTTGCGGCTCTCTCGTGTGAGGGGACCGTACACAGAACTCCCCAATCAGGAGTGACCTTGTGTGTCCCAAGAATGGCGAGGACACCGGTGCGCATTGCAGCGGGCGTGGGGGAGAGGGAAGGAAGGAGGTGAAGACTGGGAGGATCACGAATACTTGCTTGAGCCAACCCAATTTTTATTTTTACTCTGAGCTTATGCATTTCCTGCATCGTGGTGATAAAATCACCTTTTTTTTAATGAAATGATGGTAATGGCAATGTTCTTTTTTTTTTTTTTTTTTGCTTTAACATTCTTTCTTGGCAAAATAAAGTGTTGGAAACTCTTCGTCAATTCCTTGAGGTTTTGGAAGCGGGTCTGTGCCATCTGGAAGTCTGGAGAGCATGTTGTGGCATTCTGGGGGTGGAGTGTCACGTGCAGCAGGAAGTGCAGGTCCCCAGCCTTCCTGTGCACACACACCCGGGACACCAGGCCGGGAAGTTCTCTTTCCAGGTTTCACTTTTTTTCCTCTTAAATGAGGAGAGAAATTTGAAAGAACGCTGAGTCAATGAAGGTGTCATAGCCTGAGAGAGCAGGCAGGTGACATGAGTCAAGCAGACCTAGCCTGGGAAGGGACAATACCTGGACCTGGCCTGGGTGGAGGAATCTTAGCACCTATATTTAAAGGGGTAGCCCAGCTCAGCAGCAAGGTTACTGTCATCAACCTGGATTTTTCAAGAAAAAAGTAGCAATCATGGCCTTTCTATGAATCTCTGTTCCTGAGCATTAGCAACCATTTCACTTTTAAAAGCCACACTGTGCACACCCATGCATGCTGGGTTTGGATGGGGTGTTTGTTGGAGTGACCATAATAAAGTACCACAAATAGGGTGACTTAAGACAGCAGAATAGGGGCCTCCCTGGTGGTAAAGTGATTGAAGACAGTGCTATCAAGTTATCGCCAGCCACTGCAGCATGAGTTCGATCCCCAGCCAGGGAGCTACCCACAGGGCACAGCAGACCTCTCCTGTCTCGCCCGCTGCTCCCCTCAGCAGTGTATTTCAGTAGATCTGCCCATTCTGCTCCCCACTCTCTCTGGTGAATACTCTCCCCTACCCTCACACCTCTGGCTTACACCCCAGTTCTCGTATGCATAAATAAATAAATCTTTAAAAATATAATAAGACAAGAATAAATTAATTTTCTCCCAATTCTGGAAGCTAGAAGTTTGAAATCAAGGGTCAGGAGGAACTCGCTCCTTCTAATGGCTCTAGAAGTCCTTCCTGCTTCCTCCAGCTCTGGCATCCCTTAGGGTTCTTCAGATTGCAGCTGCCTCGCTGCTATCTCTGCCTCTTCTGTCATGGGACCTTCTCCCCTCAGCATGTCTGTGTGCTCCTCTTCAGCTCCAAGGACACAGCATTGCGCTGAGGGCCCACCCTAATCTAGTGTGACCTCACCTTAATTCAGTACATCTGCAAAGACCCAATTTCCAACTAAGGTCACCTTACCAGGCACCACCAGTTAGCACTTGAACATATCTTTTTGGGGAGTCTCAGTTCAACCCACTACACATGACTATGGCTTCCACAATGAGTTGTTCAAGATGAAGATGCTGGCTAGAAATCTGGGAACCAGAAGGTGATTACAACCTGCTCTATAAGTTTAGGATGTCCATCTCCCCAGGAAGGAAACAATAAATGGAAGAGAGTTGGCACAAGTTGCCAGAATGGCTTGTCCCCACCCTGGGACTTGGGTCCTGTAAAGGGCAGGAATAGGCCACTGAGCAGGTTTTCTGATCCCATGCAGACCGGGTGAAGGAGGAGTCAGAGTCCTCAGTAGTTTTTTGCAGGTCTTTTGTTGGGATTCCCAGGTACACGGCAGACAGGGGTGCTAGGGGGCCGGGAGGCTGGCAGGCCTCCCAGCCCCCAGCAAGTCTTCACTCTATCTGGGCTCTCCGGCCTTCTCTGCTTCTCTCTCGGCTTCTGTTCATTCTCAGCTTCTTGGCTTCTGCTGGCGTCCCCGTGACGCCAACCTTAAAAGCCCAGTCTTAGCCCAGGTGAATCCCACCTACCTATGCCCACACCCTACTCCAGGTGCCGCCATCAGGCATGCATTCGGGACCGCAAGAATCCATCATCTGTCCTGATGGCCGGAGGGCAGAAAAGCCGGACATTTTTCCTTCTTTAGAACAGTGTCAGACTGTCCATTCTTCAGAACGGTGTCAGACTGTTTCCTGGGGCTGCCATGTCCAGCACACACCAGGCATAAAACATCAGAAATTTCTTCTCTCAAAGTTCGGGAGGCTAGAATCTGTGGGGAAAAAAAAAAATCAGCATGGTCAATTTCCTTCGAAGATTCTAGGGAAAGGCCTTGCCTCGCCTCTTCCTAACTTCCTGGTGGCTCCCAGCAATCCTTGGCAGCTACAGCTTGTATGCTCACTTGATCTCCACCCTGTCTACTCTGTACCTCTCCTCGTCCTGTGTGGACACCAGTCATTGGGTTAGGGCCACCCACCCCAGTACAGGATCATGAAATTGGGGATATCTCCATTCAGTCCAGTCTATTCTCAGTAAGTCCCCTTCCATCTGCCTGAGTCTGTGGCTCTAACCTTTTCCCCAGCTTCCCTGAGGACCCCTTGCTGGTCTTTCCACCCAGTTGCCTCCCTAAGGAAAGCTTGAATCAACTTCCAAACATCCACACCAATTTAAAGATGATCCACAACTTAAACATGTCACGAGTGGTAAAATATTTCAAAAGAAAATAGACTATTTCTTTGGATACTTTTGAATGCACTATCTCCTCACTTTCAGACTTCCAGCTCCAGGAGACCCCTCTAAAAAGCAACTTATGGGAACCTTCAGGGAAGGAAAATCCAACCACATTCTTCACATTTTTTGTCATGGCAAACAAAGAACTTCAAGGAAAGCACTCCATGCCTTTTCCGATCCTGTTGCTTTATAACCTTTTCTAACTATAGTTCTTTATGGGTTTCCTTTCCATCACATTGCTGACGAGTCCTTTTACTCCTCTGCAAGACAAAATAGAGCAAGCCCTAAAATATGGATGTCTTGTTCTTGTGAGGAAATGGGAAAGTTCACAAGAAAAGAAAATGACATAAGACGACTGAGTCCATGCTAAGCAGTGGTATTCACAAGGAAGGAGATAGATAATGATGCAATTAGAGCCCATTTCAATGGTTTTCTATAATTCTGAACATTTGCTGACTTCTTTGACTGGTTTGGTATTTATTCTTATATCATATCAATTTAAAATCACCCTGGTTGCTATGTCCAAGAGGAAAGACAAATTACGAAGAAAATATGTTCAGTGGAATTTTAAAGGGGCTATCTGATGCTGACCTGAGATGTTATTACGAGGCTGTCCAATCATTTTGGTCTTTTTTATCCCATCATTTGTGTTCTGAGTGTTTTAAATATTTAAATCGCCTTTCTTCTTATTTCCCTAATGAAGGTTCATTTGCATCTAGTACATAATAACTAACTAGAGATGCTTTTCTCCTTATTGTGTTTTCAATCCAGTGGAAATGGGAAAACCAGTAAGGTGGACAATGTTGTCAACCCAAGACAATATAATCAACCCAAAGAGAGATGATGATGGTATAAGGTACAGACGAGGTCATGGGAAATAATGGGACTCAGGACATAATTTAAATTTAAGCCAATGAGATTTGCTGATGGTGTGTTTGATGGTGGAATCTTAGGGCAATGAGTCAAGGATGTCTCTAAGCTCTCGTGAGTGAGGTCTTTATAAAGTCAGAGCTACAGTTCAATAATAGCAACCCCTAGAACTAGGATGTGGGTAGACTCAGGTAGAGCCTGAGTAAGTTCCTTCTTGGCCCATCAGTTACTGTTTTGATAACATTTCTAAATTGGCTTCCTATTAAAAGGAGAACAGATTACCTTGGCTGATATGGCTGTTTCCTCAAGTGTGACTTTTGTACCACACATCCTGGTGGGATTATTTTAAGTTGAGGGGAAAAAATCCTACTTCTTAACATAGTCTTATACCAAGGTATAATTCATGAAATTATAGTTTTGGTTGAGCCTGTTTTTTAATTGTAATTTTCTGGTATTTCTTTTTTTAATTAAATATTTTATTTTATATAATTCTTACATCTTTTTTCATCTTTGCACAATGTATGCATTTTCATTTTTGGTTATATTCCCCATACATTTGCACCCCCCCTTTATTTTGACACTAGTCCTTCCTTTCTCTGCCCCTCCCTTACCCCCACCCAGTGTATTTATTTCATTGAGAATTATATATGCACACGTGCACACACACACACACAAAGTGGCCCATCAAACCCACGATTACATGATGATGACTTCAGGGTGAGACTAACATAACAAAACAGTTAATTTTTCAGCTATTAAGAGAACAAAAATAACACAGATCCTAGACGATGGGAAAGATTGTGGAAAGGGCTCATAAATAATCACTGTTTAAAAAACACAGAATTCTACCAACTCTTATCTGCGTGCATAAGAAAATGACAGGAGAGTAAGACTCGAATTCAGCGTGTGAGAAATCCTTTCGATCCACTCTCTCTTTAGTCCTACAAACCAAGGCGACAAAGCAGCAGAAAGCAAGGAGAGGAGCTGACAGGACCCGAGGGGCCATGTGAGCAGCTCTTATTCCCCAAATGAAATAATGACTTACTAAAGAAAAGTTGAATGAGGAAAAACATTGATAATTGTCCAATAAATCTTTCCATAACCTCCCATTAGTCATCACTGCATTCCTGTCTCTTTCTAACCTACCAAGGAGAGAGGTGAGACAGGCGAGGAGGCTCTGGGATCACACAAGGGAGTGACGCAGCTGCCAGCTTCCTCTGAGATGGGCCCTCCAGGTCCTGCCCTGCTAGGGCATTAAGGCCACTGGGTCAGTTGGCAGCCGAGTGTAGGCTGCATCTGTCTTTGTTGGACTTACAGGCAGACATTCTGGTGTCTCCCAGAAATCACTTGTTTTCTGGAACCCGGGTCAAGTTAGGCCAGTCCCTCAAACCCAAAAGGCTTTGAGAAATTCTGAGCCATTACACCATTTCGCTCAGTCTGAGACCCAATGGTGGCCAGTTCTCCTGCCTTTGCGCATCTCTCCTTGCCTTGACGGAGTCCTCCTGTGTCATATCCTGACAGGAAAACAGCCACACAGACCAACAGAGTCCACAGGGCTCGGATCGCACCACGTAGCGGGGAGAGGCCATTCGTCAGGTCAGCACACGAATATCTGGCTGCTGTTTGGTGTGACTGTGAAGTGCTGGAATTTGGGGGGGGGCTGCATTAAGGGGGGAACATTCTGTCTTGGGGGTTAGAGAAGATTACTTTGAGAAAATGAAGTCTGGGGAGAAGTTAGCAGATAGAGAAGAGAGGAAGCCCATTCCTGACAGGAAAGTGGAGTCGGTGGGTGACAAATCGTCCTGATTTCCTCCAAAGTGAGAAGTTTCCAAGATGTGGGGCTTCCAGTGCTAAAACTGGGAATGTTCTGGCAAACCAAGATGGATCAGTCATCCTAACAGTAAGCAACAAGGAGGCAGATGCTGCATTGGTCTGGAGAGATGAACATTGGCCAGGGTTGCTGCTAGCAGACCCTGCTGTCCTCTTGACTCATTGGGCCCTCGAAAAGCAAGGTCCCGCGTGCAGCATAATTTTAAAAATAGAAGTGCCCCACAGATGCTCAGGACAGGCTTAAAGGAGGTACTCACATTTGTACAAATAATAATAATAATTATTAAAGAAAATAACTTCATGGATGATCACAAAGATGGAGAGTGATGATGGGGACAGGAGCAGGATCCCTCTGCGCAGAGTGGGTTCCATCCCTCCCCATGCTGGGGGGTCCCTCGCTGGGATAAGGGGGTGAGAATTGGCACCATGTGATCTTTTTGTTTATCCATCTGTTTTGTTTTGTTTTTCCATCTCTCTCACCTTGCACAGTGTTTGCTCACAAAAGGTCCTCCATAAACATAGAATCCGTGAGTAAATTAATTAAGTTGTCACTCAAATGATCAGGTTAATTTTGAGCTAAGGAAAGTTCTCGACACGAGCTCCCTGAGTCGTTTATTCTGACGCGCCCGCGACCAAGTCCGCAGAGTGGGAGGGACGTGCTTGTCTGAAAGGGGACGGTCAGAGGTGGCCAGTCTCTTGGGATGGCTTTGCCAAGAGAAGCCCAACAGCGCCATAAATCAGGGTGTCTAATTGAAGCAATGTTTTAGGAATTAAACAGCAATTAAATCAATTGGGAACATTTCTATGGGACACCTTTGACACTGTCGGGGCAAAGTCAAATCCACCCCAAGAGTTTATGGGGGAAAATGGCTTTCTTCAACGGGCTCGCTGGTTAATAATTATCAAAACCATCTGTGATCAAATCCCTTTCCTTGCCGACTCCATGCTCTTGCCATCGAACTTGAATGGTGAGTGAGTGTGTGTGCGTGTGTGTGTGTGTGTGTGTGTGTGTGTAAATTTACTTTTGGTAAATTTCCCCACACCAGTGGTTCCAAAAATCCAAGAGTCTACTTCTCTCTGTCATTGAGGTAATTTTAAATAACCTATGGGGGCAAAAAAAAAAAAAAGATTTTATTTAGCAGTTAAATATTTTATATAATTTGACAAAAAAAAAATGCATTTAGTGCAGCCACGTTACGAATTACTGCTTGGAATGAGGCAAAGCTTTTCAAAAGCAGGAGAAATTTTGGGGGGAGGCTTTGAGGAACTAATTGAACATGGGGCTGGGCTCATGCTTGGCAAACAAGCATCAGGAAGGTGGGAGCTGCGAGCTGTTTTGCACCAGAGGTGGGATGCGCCTCAGGCAGAGTGAAGAAGGCCTCTGCTTCCTTCCTCAGTAAAATCCAGTGAAGACAGTAAAAGGGCAGGCGGTGGAAATGCAAAATTCGCTTTTCAACTTGGACTTATCCAGGGTGATTATCCAAAAATCAATTTGATATGAGATTCTTGGAAAGCAAATTTTGCTGCCAACACTGAGCTGAACACACAGGTAAACTGCCTGTTCGAGGGGGTGATTTATGTGCTGGCCAAGAGATTGCAAGCGGAGTGCATCTCTGTTTTTAATGATATTTATTGTTAGTGTAAGTTGTATTAGGAGGTCCTCTCTATCCCAAAGAAATAGGAAGCCTTTAAGGAGAGATGCCTTTGCAAGGACTCTCCTGTCTCAACTAGGACTCTGTTTCAAGCCCATCCCATGCAAAAGCCTGATAGTGGTTCTGATCCAGGCTCTAATGACTATTAATGATTATTAATGACTATGTAATTCTCTGACTTACAATTCTCTGACCACTCATGCTGTGGTCCACAGAACATGTCCACTCCTCACTCTTCTTCAGAGGGAATTAGTTCATAGTAGACTGGATTATGCAAAAGATAGGTGGCAAAACCTCTAGGGTTACCAGGACACCAAAAAATCTTCCCCGTGAATCCTCGACTTACTAGTCTAGAACTGTCATTCCCTAGACCTGTTTATGTTTCTTTAGCATCATCGCTCACTGCAGCAGCGGGCTTCCATTGGGCGACCATTTGCACCAAGAAGCCATGCCTTCCTGCCTTAGGAGTTGCCTTCTGAGGTTGAGTGGGGAGGCACAGAGGGTGGTGTCATGAGAAGGGGGTGCTGGGAGACCTCCAGACACACCCTTGGCTGGGGAGCTTGCTCTTCCCCAAGTCTCCTGGTTCACTCTGCCAAACCTACCAGTGAACTGCAGCTAAATCACCAATGGCACAGCTTGTCATGACAGTGAAGGTCTTCCTGACATGGCCCAAACTACAAATGTTAAATCTGTGATTAATAAAACTGACTACCACGTCTCACTCACAAGTACCCCGGTAACAAAAAAGTAGAAAATGAACTTATTTCCTTACCAGTAAAAGCCCACCAATTCCAATATAATTTTCTGATTCTAATTCAGCTTATATTTGCCTCTTAGATCATTCATTCATTCAACAAATATTTATTGACTGCCGACTAGCTGTCAAAGGAGAAACAAGCAATTAACAGTACATGTTGGGGTCAGAATGGGGGGGGCTGCAATTGTATGGGGAATATAAAAATAAAATTTATTATTTAAAAAAAAAAAAAAGTACATGGCAGATACAATTCTCACCGAGCACAAACTCCGGGATGTGAAATACCTACTTGCTTCATTGTTATCCTATAAATTGTTTTAATTTCTTTTTTGAGCTCTCATTACACCTGAAGGGGAAAAAATACCTTCGTCATGGCAGGGTCTTTTTGGTTAATTCAGGGATTTCTCACTTGCCTTCTCTTGGGCTGCGTCTTAGTGCTGAGAGACTTAGGAGAATCAAGTCTTAGGAGGGACTGGGGCTGTGCTTGTCCTAAGTTTTCACTTCTTCCTGACAACGGCTGTGTCTGTACAAGGCCTCACTGGCCCATCATGATCTCTCTTTCCAGGCTGGTCTCTGTGACGCCTACATCCCTGAGACGTCACTGCCACCTACTTTCCTATCTCCTAGTCCCCTTGTGACATCCCTTTGCCAGCCAGGTCTTCTTGCCTGAATCTGTACCCATCCTGGGGACAAGGGAAATGTTGGCTGTTTCCAAAAATTGCTGTTGGGCATGAAGATCAGGACAGAGCTGGCTCATACCCGGTGGGGTAGAGCTGTGCGAGGGTGGAGCTCCCAGGGCTGAGGGCTGAGAATCCTTCCGAGCCTCCAGTTTACTTGGGGGACTCATGCATTCCCTACCTAGATCTCGCCCCACTGTGGAGGGTGGGATGTCAAACTTGAAAGCCCTTTCTCAGACGCCCAAATCATTCTCTCCTGCTTCCTGAGATACTCCCTGACCCTCCTCACCTCCTCGGGTGCCTTGGTGGAGATGAGTACAGGTAGAGACTGAATCAGAAGTATTTTGTCAAACCTACTGCTTATGCCAGGCCCTTGGCACCCTTGGGTTCATCTGCAACTAACCCTCCCCGCCCAACACCCCTGTCCAAATGGGGGCCAGCGGTGGTGGTTAAAAGAACTAGAGAATGGGAGAAATCAATGGATCTTCACCTGCTGCCCTCTGGCCACGGGACACAGAGTGCTGAGTGAGTGGGGGGAGGGGGCCTGAGGGGCACAGACAGCTTTGGGGGGGCATGGGGGAGGGTAGAGGAGACAGGTGATGGAAGGTACAGGACAGGGACACCCCAGTTGCTCTTCTTGAGTCCTGGGGGTCCTTCCCTGGCTGCCTGGAGCCTGCTTTTTCCTGTCTGGATTATATCATCAGGCCCTCCAGGAGAGTGGAGCCATAGAGTTGTCCAAGATTAGGTAACTGATGTGACCCCAAGGGCCAGCAAGACAGGCTGGCGTGAGGGGAAGGACAAGCCTGTGGCCTGGCTTCGACACAGGGCTTCTCCGTTTTGTTCTATGGCCTCGGACAAGTCATGGTTCCTCTCTTGGCCTCAGTTTCCTGTCCTGCAAAATGGGATAATAATTCCTACTTTGCAGAGACTTTGAGAGACTATCTCTGCAAACACTTTGTATGCTGAAAAGACTACATGAGTGTTAGGCCTGGTTTTTATTTGCTGTCGGCAATCAGATCGAATACGCCCTAATTCTGGGATGTTCCCTGCAAGTTTACTGGGGCAGGGAAATCCAGGCTTTTATTTTATAACTTTTTTGACAATTACTTACAAAACACAGGCACAATTTCCATTTCTTTCTATATACCTCATTTATTTAATCTTGCTAGTTGTTTCGATGCTGGAAGTTTACCAGATAAACGATTCGCCGTTCCTTTAAGACAATTTCAGAAGGCAGCAGAGCAGCTTAGGCTTCCTAAAGGAGCCAGACCTGGCTTTTGTAACGTGAAGTGCTCCCGGACTTCCCCCACCTGAGCCTCTGCTTTTCACCCTCTTGCTCTTTTGGAAACCTGAACCGGTCAGAACGGTGCCCCTGGGAAGGCCCCCATGACCTTGGCCAAGGGGAGGTGGAGAGACAGCCAGCTCCCCCAGGAGCTGTGGGGTGGAGGGATTGCTTCCAGAAACACAGGAGATTTATGTGGGGAACAGCACACTGCAGGGAGGGGGAGCCGGCTCTTGCCTACAGACAAATAGCAGGAAGGGACGGAAGAGGGGAGAGAGGAAGACGTTCATCACCGCAGGCGAGAGGTGTGGCGGGGCTGAACCTCCAGAAAGGGGAAGAAAGCGGCCCCCAAACTTGCTTCATGAGTAAAGCCCCTCACCCCCAGCCACGGGCAGGCCTAGTTACTCTAATTAAATGAAGACTCGAACGAAGCATTTTTAGCGAGTCGGCTTTCTGGTGGAGGGGCCTTCTCCAGCCTGAATCGTCTTCCTTTTTTTTTTTTCTTTATTTTTTTAAATTTTTTTTTTAAAAGATTTATGTATTTATGCATACAAGAGCTGGGGTACAGGCCAGAGGTGCAGGGGGTGGGGTGAGAGGATTCACCAGAGACAGTGGGGAGCAGAACAGGCCGATTGACTGAAATCCACTGCTGAGGGGAGCAGCCGGGAGACAGGAGAGGTCTGCTGCACCATGTGGGTAGCTCCCTGGCCGGGTGGGGATCAAACTCGTGCTGCAGAGGCTGGGGATTGTTTCATAGTGCTGTGCTTAACCCCTTGTGCCACCAGGGAGGCCCCTGTCTCTTTCTTTTTAACCTCACTTTTATTTCACTCCCCAAATCCTGCCTGAGTCACGTCTGGAAACATGAGCTGGATTTGCCTTGTCTTCCCGGCATCCAGACCCGTCCTTCACACTTCCCGGCTGTGTGACCTCAACCAGTGCTGGACCTCGCTGGGCCTGCGTTCAATTTCATGAAATGATGGGGGTGCCTGCCTCCCGGGTTCGAATGAATCGCTCCCCGGGTTAAGGTCACTGAAGCAGGTACAGGCCGCGGTCCCTGCATTGCTTGGCAAGCACAGATCACCTTGGTACACCAAGGATATAGCTCAAGTTCAGTGACTATAGCAGAATATGAGAAATCATGCTAAGAAATAAAGGAATCTCTCCAGTTCTCGTTTATAGGAAAGGTGAGCCTTGGGTAAAACAGGTCATGGAAACAGGTAGCAGGAAAAGGAAACTCTTTCTTAAAAAGGGATTTTTATCACTCTGGAGGATCATCTCACTTGCTTATGCTATTTCAGTTTCTCAGAAATGAAAACTCAAAAGTTAGTGTGGCACACACGCGGCTGAGAAGATATTTCCACCCCTATGAAAGAGAAGGCCGAGGTATGACGGCGCCCACCTCCCCGGAACTTCCCCTGGTCCCTGGCTGCAGCGAAGCAGCTGCCGGGCGCACCCGGGCTTGGAGGGGAGACAGCCCCTCTCCACGCGTGACAAGGCTTCCTTGCCTTTCATCCTTCACGCTTTTCTCATCTCCCTGTCACTGCAGAGATGCTTTAAGGCTTGGAATTTTCATCCAGTGCCCTGAGTTCTCCTCAGCCAACTTCTGGTCCGTGAGCAGCTCGGGCCTGCGTTCCACCAGCTGGGCAGACCTGGGGCTGGGTGCGGTGCTGGCCATAACGAGGGAGCAGAGCCCGGCCCTGCCTAGAGCGGGAAGGACGGTGGAACTGTCAGTGTGAAGAAAGCTCTGGAAGCTGGAAGCTGGACAGCAAGGCAGGAGAGTCGTGCAGACCAGGAGGGGAGGGGAGCAGGGGGCAGACCACGCTGGACCACCCCAGACGCACTCAGATGCCCCCTGGCCACCCCACGGCCAGGACGCAGGCTCAGCCTTGCCTCATCCCTCAGAGGGAACTTCACCCTCCGCGCCCATCGCCCCAGGCCAGGCTGCCTTCTCGCCACGGTGTTGACGTGCCCCCCACACCCGCCCCGTGTCTGGGTGTGTCCTGGGCATGTCCACTCCACTGACAAGACCCTGCACTTCTCTGACAAGCCCTGCTCGAGTATTTTCAGGCCCACTGTTTGGAAACACACAGAGGGGGGAAGAAAGAGAATAAATATGGAAATCAAATGTAGAAACTTCTGGCTCTTGCAACCAGCTTCCTGGGGGAATTTTCTCCTGTGTTCTTTCCACATCTTCCACTCAGCGGAATGACTGCTAGTCATTAAGGAAATCTGTGAGGAGCTCACGGTACAGGAATTGTACACCAAGGCTCCCGTCCTCATTTGCATATCCCATTTTTTGATTGGCAGCTGTACATGAAATGCCATATCAGTTGAAAGTATGTTGTGAGCTGGCACTAATGATCCCACGGCTCCAGGGAAACCTGCCATATTGTAATTTGGCTATCAGGCATGAAAGAAATAATTCTAAGTGCCAGGAATGCAAGACTGAATAAATGTTTCACTGCTGCAGGTTGCCAAGGGTGACACTTCTGATTTAGTATAAACGAATGCCCCGTTGCCTTTGGGGTACCGGGAGTTTGCATTGTATCTGAGCTGTGTGTATAAAACATTAGTCTAAGAAAATGGCTTCGGTGTAAGATGGGAAACAGAGGCCTGCTCCCAGAAGGCGGCGGGATGTTTACAACTAATCACTGGATGAAAGGATTTCGCTACCTTCTATAATGACAGGCAAACAGGATTTGCTTTTCCTGAGATGGAGAATAATGGTTATGTTAACTCTGCCTCGACTCGCCTTTTTTTTTTTAATGAAATGCTCTTTTGTAAAGAAAATCACATCTGTTTCCTTTTATATATGAAAGGGATATAAATTCTTTCTTTCTCCCTCTGTGTGAATAGCCCGTCGGTGTACCTGGGAATTAAATAAGCCTTTCTGATGTCATCGGATTTCAGAAAGATGGCAGCCACTTCCCTCTCCCTGGCCTCGCTCCGCACGCACACCAGCCTGTGCAGGGGGGCCTGCAAAGTGTGGAGCCACCGCTGTCCCGGGATTTCTCATCCAGGCCCAAATGCAAATTCTGACCCCTTCCGTGAGGCAGGTGCCCCGGGCGTCCAGCCCGTGGAAGGTGCAAGCAGCTGGCAGAGAGCAGCGCCTCCCTGGAAGTCACAGCTCCCTGCTGCCCGCAGGGCTGTCTGGGCCTGGCGTCCGGGTCACGTTGAGACCTGGCTCGCTTCCCCTCGATCCTGCATGGGGATGTCCTCAGAGACGGAGGTGGTTTCTACTGCTGGACTTCCTTCCTCAGACAGCAGGAACGCGGAGCCGGGGTACCTGTTTCGACAGGAGAGAACAGCAGTCGGGGTGGTGTGTGAACCCCAGCCCCTAAAATGCACAGTAATGTCAGCCCATGTTAGGTCCATAAACTTTTTTTTAAGAAGAAAATACCCTGATTATTTCTGCACCACATGCCAAAGCCAGCAGGGGCAAATCAGGTCAGATTGCAGGGGATACCCAGACTCTTTGTTCTCAGCTCTCCCTGTGGGAGGAAACCAACCTGACTCTCACACGCCCCTCCTGTTGGAAAGTTGGTTATTACTGATCGCCTCCTTGGCTGGTGGGCTTGGCAAGTGGTGGTGAAATGCCAAAGCTGTACTGAAAGGTAATTAAAGGGTCAGATGTACCCTTCTCTACCAAACTGACAGAGAAAGTGCCCTCCGGCCAATCCCTCGCGTCCTGTCACTTTGCCATCTTGCCTCTACTTTTAAAACATTTTAAAGGGTCACTAAAACCCAAGCATTTTTTGAGCGCCTCCTCTGTGTGCAAAATCATGTTTCATGCTTGTGACTTTAATACACGGGTCCTAGAAAACATCGCATCTCAAGACTCGGTTTCTAGTCACCAGGGAAAGGATTTTAAAATTAAAGTCAGAATGAGGAGATGCTGTTAATTGGCACTCACACCTTTTTATGCCGCTGTGACAATGTAAGTTCGTGGGCACCATCTCTGTAGGCGGCTTTCAGGGACAAGAGAAAGGAGGCAGGACCCCCATTCTCAAGCACTCACCCACCAACAGGATACACACCCCACTCCACTGTGGTGACACAGGTCCTGGAGGTCGTGAGGCCAGAGGTCGAGTCTGACAGTGGCCCCAGGGGAAATGCCAGTTGAGAACACCACAAACAGATGGCCAGGCCCTTCTCTGCGAGGTCAAAAAACAGGAGATTGAGGGGCCTCCCCTGGTGGCGCAGGCAGTTGAGCGCCGCGCTGTGAAGCTGTCCACAGCCTCTGCAGTGCAGGTTCGATCCCCGCCAGCCGGAGAGGGTCCCACATGGCGCAGCAGACCTCTCCTGTCTCGCCCGCTGCTCCTCTCAGCAGTGTATTTCGGTCATCTGCCTGTTCTGCTGCCCACTCTGTCTCTGGTGAATCCTCTCACCCTCCCGTGCATCTGGCCTGTACCCTGGTTCTTGTATAAATAAATAAATAGATAAATCTTTAAAAAAAAAAAAAAAAAGAACAGGAGATTGAGGTTTTAACTCCACAAACCCCACTATAGAACAGGCACTCGACTTGGGGAACTTTCACATACATTACCTAGTTTAATTCTTTCAATGGCAAATGATTCATTGCCATTAAGATTAAGAAGTTTCTGTAACCAAGATGAAAAAGCATACATTGTGCAAAAATGAAAAATGATGTAAAAAATATAAAAAAAAAAACTTAGAAGTTTCAATATTTTAACAAAATAAACCCCACAGCCTTGCAGGAACACGTGAAAATGCCAAGTCCTTCCCCATTTGTTATAGAGATTTTTCAAACATATAAATGGTTGAGGACATCTACATACAGATTCCCTGGTGTAACCTAACGCTTCCTAAAAATCCTAACAGTGACTTAACAGTTGACTCTACAAAGATGTTCACACTGTACTTAAGGGGGATTTAAAGGATTTTCAAAAGGTAATTTTGTCCTCTGCACTTTTTGCTTTAAGTGTCTCTACTCCCTGTGGAAAAGGCCATGAGGCCACCCAGGAAACTAACTCCACATAAGGCCTGGAGGAGGGGTATTCATGGAAGACTTTGTGGAGGAGGTGACTTTCCATAATAGATAAATTAGGAATGAGAATCCAGGCAGAACAGCCAGGACAAACAAGCTCCAGAAGGTAACAGAGCATAGCATGCTTTAGGTTGAAAGGTCGAGAGTGCAGAGATGAAGCTAGAAAGGTGGACAGACAGCAATGCTCTACTGCTTGGTATTTGGGGGTTGACTACCTGCTGTTTGAGGATCTCTAGACCTGTGGTCTACAATAGGAGGTGAATTGACCCCCAGGGCACCTCTGGCACTGTCTAGAGATATTTTGGTCATCACAGTTGAGAGGAGATGCTACTGGCATCAATGGGTGAAGCTCGGGGGTCCTCTGAGTATTCCACCATGCACAGGGTAACCCCCAAGGAAAAGAATCATCTCCCTGAAATGTCTTAGTGCTCAGGTTGACAAAGCTCTTGGCCGTGGTGACTTGTTTCCTTGTTGTTCTGGGCCTTGAAGGCAGATGAAAAGAGGGTTTAAACTTTGTGTCTTCGAATAAGCATGTTTTAGAACAAATATTTATCTAGAATTCCTGTTTCCTTTTGAACTGGGTTGGGGGAGGGGATTGGGCAGGGGAGAGAATGACTTTAGAGAGAAATATTAACCTTGCAAATATGCACATTTTCAATTCACATCCTAGTGACAGGCTACAACTTGTAATCAGTATAAAATGATTTTCCGGGAGAGTAAATGCTTATTTTCACTGTCTTGATGTTGGCACTGGATTACTTGGTATTAATCCCAGGGTGACACAGTCACATTTGGAAGCCGTGAGATTTATTTGGATGTCTTGTGGGGCCAGGGGCAGCCTACATTTTACATCCTTGATCTTGGAGAATTTAAATAATAGAACTGCTTTCCTATATACACCAGTGGTGTGAAAAGGAAGTTATCCATTCAGGACAAATTCCAAAAGCCATGCAAAGCCAGAGGAAGGAGGAGGGGCAACATCATTTTCATGGTCCAGTCCATGGTTAGCAGCAGCGACTATTGGTACAGCAAACAACTAGCACTTATTAGACACTGACTGTATGCCAGCTCCCTTGCCACATGAGAGCAAGAAATCTGAGCTTGAACCCACCAGTTCTCACACACATTCAAACAGTCTCTTGCCCTACCTGTGCCCTGCCGTGCAGCTGTGCTTGGTACAGTTGTTCTAACCAAATGTGCCACCATTCTCCCTTATGCAGTCACAGTATTCAACAAGCAAACTTGTCCTATAAGAACCGGGTAGAGAATATTCCCAGTTTGCCAACCATACGCAACTCCTCAGCTCTGACCTGGTGTAAAAATAGCCATAGACAATATGGAAACAAACCAGCAAATTTAGATATTAAGTGCCCAGCATCATGTGTGTGACGCCACTTATGTCCACACATGGTAGCTGTTAATATTGCTCTTTGTTCTAAGGAGTTTTTGTTTTTTTAAGATTAATTAATTTATTTATGCATACAAGAACTGGGGTGTAGGCCAGAGGTGCAGGGGATGAGAGAATTCACCAGAGACAGAGTAGGGAGCAGAACAGGCAGAGCTACTGAAATATACGGCTGAGGGGAGCAGCGGGCGAGTCAGGAGAGGTCTGCTGCACCATGTGGGTAGCTCCCTGGCCAGGGATCAAACTCATGCTGCAGTGGCTGCGGATAGCTTCGTGGTGCTGAGACTCAACCCCTTGTGCCACCAGGAAGGCCCTGTTCTAAGAGATTTTGTATCTTTATTATGAGAATGGTTAACAGATGAACAGGAAAATAAGATGAAGTCACTTAACTCCAGGACTCCTCTCTTCAGTTGCTGGTCCCGCCTCAGAGTTGCCTGTTTGACATTCTCTCAGTAAGGAAGGTGGCCTCTGAGGTTTACAAATAAACTATTGCCCCATCCTTTGGGCAGATGCATGTGGAAGGTATTCACTAGAAAAAGGATTCAGCACAGAACCTAGAAGTCCATGAAAAGATATTCCCAGCAGATGCCTGGAATCAGGAAGAGCAGAGAACAAGCAACACTCTCAATGAAAATGTTAACCGCTCAAGTGTTTTCATAAATGCATTCATTTTATTATTTTACATGTACTGCTAAACCTAAAAATCAGTTTTCCTAAGAACATTGGCTTGCAGTCAGTAGAATCCCAGATATCCTTGCCAAAAACTTAATTTTTTAATTCTGCAGTTAATTGTTGACTGTCTTGCACGTACAGTCACTGCCACAGATGCCAGAGATGTGCAAGGACGCCGGACTGTGCTGGCCTTCGAGGGGGAGGGGAGCAGTATGAGGTAGTAGGTGAAAGGGCAGGAAGAGCGGGAACAGGTAGCAGCACCTGGATTAATGGGACACTCTCTGTGAAAGCACTTCCAAAAGCGTAAAGCAAAATACAAATATATATGTGTATTTTCAAGCAGTTGCTGGAATAGGGAAAATGTGACTTTTAGAAGAAGAATTAATAGACTCGCGACCTCTGGACATGGAGGTGATGAGTGAGTAGAGGAGAAGCAGGCCGAGATGGCAGCCCCGGCCTGGATTCTGCACAGGAAAGGGTTGGCTGTGTTCAAAGAGCCTGCAACGGCCTCGAAACTCAGCCTCCTGAAGTTTATTTCCTGTCTCGGGCACTCTGTGACACATTTCCAAATGGAAAAATCATTCCCAGTTGAGCTGGCTGAATATCTTGAATAAATAATGCAGAAATTATTAAGACATTTTCCAGAGGACCCCAGTACTTCCTGCCGAGACAAAGGGGCTGGATTTGACATCAGCTCACTCAAGAGGTTAAAAATAAAATCTGTGGCCAATTCAAACTTCCCTTCCAACTGTTTTTCAATAATCTGAGCTTGGGCTGGGAGACAACCCTTGTAACTCATTTCTTCAAACCATCCCAATGTCACTCACTGAGTCGTGAGCCCGGCCAAGCGGACATGCCGCTGGCTAGTCACTGTCCTGGACCGTGGGAAGAGGAAGCGCATCGGGATAAATGATGGCTTCTCTGGTCCAACTATAGGATGTTAAAAAGAAGAGGAGGCTTAACGAGGAGGAAATGTTCCAGTAACATGCGCCGTACTTTGGGTCAATCATGGAGTCACGAGTTGGAAGCTATTAAGGATCTTAAAGGGAATAACACAAAAAATATTTGCTCCCACATTCAGTGCTTCCTACGAGCCCACCACTACCTGGTGGTGACCCTAGAAGAGGCAGGTGCTTATCTCCACTGTACAGATGAAGAAACTGAAGTGAGGAAGTGAAGTGATTTGTCCAGGGTCCCACAACAGGAATTGAAGGTATCCTAAGTGCACTGACTTTCTAAGGAGCCTCCAGAGACAAGTTCCAGACACAATACTGAGAAAATCCTGCCTCCAAAGTCTGAAATTTACAGAAGCCACAGAGCAACCACCTTATCATGACCAGGAAGACGGGTCGACTCATCCAAGACCAAGCAGAGGCAAAGGTGGGGCCTCAACACTGGCAGGAAACTGATCAGCCTCCTTAGTTTTTTCATCTGCACAAGGGCCCTCAGAATATCTACTTCCCAAAAGATAGGTGATCTAGGGAAGTGCTTCAGAAAGTAATAGGATGATAAAAAATACAGACTTTTTTTTATAATACGGAGTATCTGGAAGTCAGACAAATTGATTTGAATCAGTAATGCCAATGATCATGAGTTTTTCCCAGGGACACTTTAGACGCCTCCCTAATGATCAGGGTTTTTCGCCAGTAAAATGAGAATAATAGTCCTACCCATCCATGGGTTTCTGATGAAAACTAACTAATACCACAATGCACACAAGGATAATATCCTTTGCACGTAGTAAATGCTCAATAAATATTAAATAAAAAACGAAAAATCATAGCTACAGCATATGTTATTATGTGTTTAATTATAAAATTGCAGTACCTATTTTGATGATCCGGAGCATTATCGCTTGAGTAAGAAATAAAATAAATATGCAAAGGACAGAACTTGAACCTAATAACATGACCACTCCCAAAGTTGAGCATATTACTGGAAATTGCTAATGGAGCCCTGCCCATCATTCACATCCGAGCAGTAAGGAATCATGCATAATGGAACAGAGTCCCTGCTAACAGCAGATTCACGCACGATAATTTAAACTTGTTTGTATGGAAATAAAGGACGAATCTTTGAAGTGAGCCTTAATGAGATTCTGCTTGATCTTCAGTGTATCCTGGGAGAAAGAGTTCAATTTTTCCTCCAGCATCCGGCTCTTGTTGGTGGCGTGTAGGAAAGAAAGGGCTGGTTTGAATTATGAATGGCCCTTCTTGTCTTTGTGATAGCAGGTGAGGAGACCCGGTGCTCATCCGGGGTGTGGGGGGACATGGGGAGATGACCACAGTTCTCCTCCAAGGTGGTTTCTAAGTCAGAGACATACAGGAGGGTTTGGTGGATGGACTGCCGCCTCCAAAGGCATCACAGAAAGACCCTCCAGGATTGAGATCAGCTGGCTGCTGGGCAGGGGCTGCTGGGGTGTTGGCACCACCCTGCACCAAGCCACTTTCTTTCTGCCAGTGCCTGGAAGAGCTTCTGCTCCTTCCACACCTGGGCCCGGGAGACCCAGGACCGCCAACCCGGCTGGGGCCACAGCCTTGACGTGTCTACTGTTAGTGTGACACGGTCTGGCTGTGTGACAGACCCGGGACATGGATTGTGTTGAGCTTGGCTGATTTAGAGTGAGTGGCAGTGGTTGAAGTGCTTAAATCAATTCTAGAAAAAGCTCAATTCAAGATGTTGCCAAACTCAAGAGATATGTTACTTGGTGGGCATTAGCCAATTGATCCAACCAAATCAGAGATTCACAACAAGGACAGTTGTCAAGAACTTGAATAAAAGAGAAGGTCAAGGGATGGCTGAGAAAAGCTACACTCCCCCCCCCTTCCTGAAGAGGGCTGGACTGTCACAGCAGCTCTGGTATTGGACATGGCGAGGGCGGGTGGAATGTCCGGAATCCGGGCGTGCAGGCACAGGGAAGTTTTGTGATTAGATCATGATCCCCTGAGGTCTAATGGACAGAAAACAGGACCAACCCAGGTGAGGATTTTATTATGTAAATGCATGTTAATGAACCTGAGGTCACATCCAGTCACAGTCTCTGCACGTGTTACGTAGGGTTTAACCCCTTTGGACCAGAATGAGTGCCTGACGCTTAATTTAACAGCTTTTACCACATGCCAGGTACTCTGCTAAAAGGATTCCATGTACCCAGTCCTTTCATTCTTAAAACTCTTATTCCCACATTACCAACAAAGCTAACAAGGCTCCTATAAATTAAATCCTGGGCTCATGAAGTAGCAGGTTACGGGACACATTCCTGCATTGTTCTCACGATTCATGCGTGTTGATCACATGTTTTCAGTTTGGGAATAAAATACCAAACAGGACAAATCTAATGCCTGCTCTCAGGGGGCCTAAATTCTAGAGGAGAGAGACAGGCTATGAACAAATGCATACCCGAGACAAAAGAGACTATTTCTTTTCTTTTTTTTTTTTTTAAGATTTACTTTAATTAGTTTATGCATACAAGAACTGGGGTGTAGGCCAGAGGTACGGGGAGTGAGAGGATTCACCAGAGACAGAGTGGGGAGCAGAACAGGCGGATAGACTGAAATACACTGCTGAGGGGAGCAGCGTGGAGACAGGAGAGGTCTGCTGCGCCATGTGGGTCAGCTCCCTGGCTGGGGATGGAACTCAGGCCGCAGTGGCTGGCGATAGTTTGATAGTGCTGAGACTTTAACCCCTGCTTCACCAAGGAGGCCCTACATCTATGAAGAACATCAAAGAAGATGCAGGATTAGAGAGTAAAAGACATGGGGAAGGGTGCTGGATTAGACATGGACCAAGAAAGCTGCTGGAGGAGGTACCATTTGAAGAACTGAGACCTGACTGGAGAGAAATGCAATTCAGGGTGGGACAATCACATGCAAAGATCCTGGGGCAGGAGTGGGTTAAGGAATATACTACAGAAACATCAAAAATCTCCTTCTTCCCCAAGTGGAGTAAAGGAGGTTAGCGGGTCAGAGGGGCCGTCACATGTGGGCATGTCCAAAAGGGCAGCATTTGGATCCTGTGCTGCCCACTACCCTGTTCCTCCTGTCCAAGGCTACAAAATATCAACTCCACCCCTAACATTCTCTTGAGGGTTCCAGTTCTCTGAGTCTTTCTTCCCTTCTGTTTAGATTATTGCCTAGTGCAGATGCTATGGATCCATTCTCTAAGTAATTTTAGATCCTTAAACTAGGATCAGAGGACCAGAGAGACACCCGTACACCTCCATCCTGCGTGTCCACACAGAGGCCCGCCCACGGGAGCTGGTGCTGAGAACAGCCACGTGGCTGCTCCCCGCCCATCTCCGGGAGCTGCAGAATGAGATGGTGCATCAGGATTATTAAGCTTGAAGCATATCAATAGTAAAGTCGCCACTCCAACTTCACATCCAGGCTTAAATATTTCTAGCTGAAGGTCAGAGGTCCTGCGTTCTGGGTGGCTTCCTGCTCCCTCCTGTCACGTAACCTCGATCCAGTTTGACTATTCCCCTCTGCTGCATAGATACATTCCTTGCACATCTGATTACTAACCACAGCCATGAGCCAAAAAGTTATAATTAGACAAAATACACAGGTCACGGGATGAGCCTTTGAGGGAAAATCAGTCTTTTAAGAATCAAAATCTTTACGCATTTCATTTCATTAGCGTGTTTAGGCGCTCAGCAAATCAGATTTTTAGAACATGACCCAAAAAAATACATATCCCCGCCCCCTATTCAATCTGTGTGCCTATTCACTTATAAATTCAAGCAAAACACCCCAGCATCTTGGGGGTGGCCTTTTTTTTCCTTCCCTTTTGAAAGAGTAGAAGTGGATTTCATTGTATTGAACATAAATGGGGAAAAGTACACGGCAGAATACAATTTAAAATGCTTTTATGGAATTTTCATTATAAGGCTGCCTGTAATGGAGTTGACCTCATATTCACCTAAGATTTCTCTGGCTCCGAGTTCAGATTTCATGCCAATTAACATGTTAATGACATATATCATTTAAAGAGCCCATCATAACTTTTATCACATCATGTTACATCTATTTCCTTGTAATTAAATCAGAATTACAGGGTGTAATTACTTTTCTTTTCCTGAATACCCATTCCTTTTCAGACATTTAAATTCAAGTGCAAGTACTAAAAGACACTTGAAAGTAACAACCTAATAAAAATATTATCAATTAATGAAAGTGTTGGGTTTCTCCTATTATCGGTTTCTTTTTGACAAATTCCTTCCTCCCCACGTTCTTTGGATGACTTAAGGATTGGTTGCATCCAGTCAAATGCTTCATAATTTCTTTAAATCCTCAGAGCCCTCGTCTCCATTAACATGCAACGTTCTCACATATAAATATAATTACATACAATTATTAGCGGAAAAGGATCAGATAAGGTTTATTAAGGAAATATCCTATAATTACCCAAGACCAAGACTTCCCTTTGCATGTTAATTCAACCAGGGCTGGCATTCTGGGATCACCCCACCTGCAAAGCAGCTAGTAACTTTATTTCCACTTCCCGAAGCTGAAAGCTGAGGGCAGGACCAATAGGGGTGCACCTTTTTCAGAAGATGACATTTCTACAAAGACTTTGGACCTAGGGGTCATTTTCCAGTCACTTTTGGGTCTCCCAAATCCTCCCAAACATTGAATTTAAGACTTCAGTTTCAGGATCATAACTAGTTTTTGACTTCATGGTAACTTAAGGCAACATCTAAGAACATGTGAGCAAATTGCAGTCCTATGGTTGTCTGTGGTGATCTGTTAAGAATCGTGGACATGGGCTGCCCAGGACTGAGGCATGTCCTTTGAGGAAGGTGGCACTGGAACATGGTGGCAAAGCAAATCCCTTGCTGTCAGAAAGTTCTACATACGCGGTTGATTTGATCTTTCATTCAACAAGCATCTGTTGAGTGTCGGTAGTGTGCTAGGTATTATCCTAGGCCTTGGTGAAGAGCTACCAGAACAAGGGGGTGTGATAAAAAGTGATGGAGGTGACAGACAGATGGCCAGTGAGGATCTGACTTTTGAGGGGGCCTCAAATGATAGGACTATGGCAGCTCAGGGAGAACAGAACCGCCAGATGTCAGGTCCTGATGGGGAGTGTGATGTTTTGGAGGCACTACAAGGCAGAGGGTGTGGCTAGACAGAGTAGAACGTGAAGACACAGGATAAAGATGGAGCCCCTGACGGCTCTGTGGGCCCCAAGCGGGGGTATGGACTTGGCTCTAAGAGTCATGGCAACTACAAGATGGCATAAGCCAGGGAGCAATGTTATCAGGATACCACCTTGAAAAGGGTGACCTGTGGTGTGGAGCCGGGATGTGGAGGGGCTGGGTTGGAAGCCAGTAGACCTTTACACGGCCTTGGTACCCTTTAAGAGTTAAGGAGGAGCCAGAACAGAGGCAGAGCCTGCAGTTTGGCAGGAGGGCACGCAGGGGGTACTCCACAGGCCCACGCAGCTTGAAAGCATCCCTGCACCTCCTGACCATTGGCTGAACAAGTGGGATCTGCCCACTGTGTACCCGGCATTGCCTCAGCCCTGGGGATGCAGCACATGGCCAACCCCTGCAAGCGCAGGCCTCAAACAAGGTGGAAATGCATCCAACACACAATCAGATGACATAACCTAAACCCAGAGGACAGGGGTCCTGAGGGAAGCCAAGGCAGGGCATGGGAAGGATGAAGACTTAAGGGGGATAATGGGGGTGGGGAGAGCTTAGAACATGCCCAGGGGAACCCCCTGCTCAGACCCAAATGTCAGCTACTTCCACGCCTTCCCTATCCCAACCCATTGCCTTGATTTTCACCCCACACCTGAGCCCCCCAAGCTCCCTCAAAAGCATCCTCTCATCAAAGCATTAATGAGTAACAGAGACACCAGTAAGTTTTCACATGGGGGACATTGAAGTGGGGTAACATCAAGCTGCCACCCCTGAAAAGTCTGCTTGCACAGAGATTGCTCCCCTCCCCTCCATGCCTGTACCCCCGCCCCCAACTTTCTCCTTTGCTCCTGTCCCTACCTGTGTCCAGCCCAACATTCCTCTGCCTGCCGCGATTCCTCTCGGCCTCAGCCACTCCCACGAAAACTCGGCAAAACAGAGGCCTTCTCTGAAAAGGTGGCTGTGACCACGTGTCACCTGTGGGGTCCCCACGCCTATCCCAAGGGGTTTGCGGGGGCAGTGGGAAATCCCCTCTCCCCTTCTGGTTTCTTCTAAGGCAGGATGCATGAGCAAATTAACATCAGACAGATTACTAGGAGAAAAGGCCAAAATTTAATCACTTACGCATGGAGAATTTACATGGTTGTAAATTTTAAATAATGGAGCTGCCTGGAGATATTGATACTGCACTTGAGGAAGTGGGGTGTCAAGGAGAGAGGGGGGACTCACATGACAGACAAGAAGGGGCAACCTCATCCTGACGCTGAGCTTCTCAGATAGAGGATTTGACCCTGATAAACCACAAGTGGAGGGACCCTCCAGCGACATTCTTCCAGGTCACAAAGGGGAGCAGGGATTGTTACAGGGCAACCCCGATATAAAACCAGTTGCCTGACTGTGGGTCCTCACCCGCGCGCTCAAAGGGGACTTACCCTGAAGGCACACACAGAAGGTTCACAAAGGTTTATTTACAAGGGAAGGGGAATAAGGGAACGTACAATTCAGGGAGAAAAGAGGGAGATAAATTCTTAAATGCGTCCTACCTGTTCTGCTGACCTGGAATCTCAAATGACCCGCCAAGACCAAACCTGCCTTGCTAAGAGGTGAGCCAAGTGCCCACAGGACCCCCCCCCCAACATGGCTGGTTTATTTACAAACAGAGAACATGGCTGCTTAACTCCACCCTCAGGTCCTCGCAACTTCCCTTTGGGGATCCTGGGATTTGTAGTTCCCAGTGTCTTGATGGAGTGGGGGTGGCATCCACAAAGCCTGAATGGAGTTTGCTCAGGACATCCTTTCCCCCTTACAGGATGACTCCGTCTATTAGGAAAAGGGCAGACACTTAGAGCATGATCCCTTCTTTGACTAGGGAAGGGAAAAGGGCTTTGCAAGGGCAGAACTTTCTCCTCAGCCTCCAGTATTCTGCAAGTCAGAGTATTGGCCAAATCAAGGAGACCAGCTCTGAGAATTTCAGGGGGCTCTGCTTTGAGCACCTCATGTTCAATAAATCATTTCTGCTTAAAACACTGTGTTCCTCCATGGAGGGGTGCAATGGTCATCCTGCAAATGGCTTGTGTATTAACACATCCCTCCCAGTTCCCTTCTTATTAAGCCCAGGATGTAGAATCTTCTGGAAAACAAGCAGGAACAACACCCACCTACCTTTGTACGACTTCCTACTGTGCTTAGGCACCTATGGGGTAAGGGAGGCCAGCATGTGAAGGCAGCTGAATATGTGTCTGTGTGTATGGGCATTAGTGCAAGGCAGGGGGTGGGGGCAAAAGTGATAAGGGACCCAAGCTCAGCCATTTGTTGTTGGTGGCTCTGGCAGAGCCACGTCATCACGCAGTGTGGAAGGCGCCATATACATCGTGAATGGGCTATGCTTCTGGGCGCAGACTTGAATCATTCTCACAGGCCACAAAAGAGCATTATTCTTTTGCTTTTGTTTTTTGCCCATGTAAAAACCACCCCCGGCCTGCAGGTTTGGCATGAACCAGCAGCAGCAGAATCTGACCCACAGGCCCCCGGCCTCCCTAATTTAAGGGGCTGTTGACAAACCTAATGGTTGCTGAATCTGCATCAGCAGCCCAAGGTTTAAGCAGCCTCCAGGGAAATGCCAGCCCTTGCCTGCCTCCAGCCTGGAGCCTGAGCTCTCTGAGGAAGGGCCTCACTCTCCCAGTCTCCAGGGCTCAGAACAAGCCCAAGCCCAGCAGGTCCCCAACCACGTTATCTGAGAAGAAACCAAGGAATGCACAAAAGATAAAAAGTCGGAGCATCTTGCATTTCTCTGATATCATGAGTGCTTGTGATAAAACCAGTACTTACTAGCAAAATGAATAATTAACCATTTCCCAAAACCTGAGGCAGGGACAAGGAAGACCAGGAGGCTGGAGGACAGATGAGTGATCCGTCTAAATGACTTCTTGAAATCTAGAGCTTGGCCGCCCCCACTCCGTAATATTTCCATCGATTTCCAAATGAGTTGAGGCCATTTCCTGACAGTTTGGGGTAAAGAGCCAGACCACTGGGCTGGGATTCTGTCTTCAGCATTTCACAATTAAGAGCTGGCCTTGTTCAAAGCTCAGCCTGTCGTCATCACGAATGCTGAGATCCAACCCGTTGATCCAGATAGAATCCGACCGCCTGACCCAACCCCAAGTGAAGCTGCTTGGGGACGCCTCTTTGTCTCTGCATCCTCCATGCCAACTGATGTCTGTGGCAGCCGAGCCTGGGCCGGCCCGCCAGGGTGCACGCGGAGCTGATGTTGCATGAACTTTCCGCTGTTGTTACTCTTCCCACTGACAGCTTCGCTCTGCACCCCGTGCCTGCCTGCCCGTGCAGCTCCCCGAGACAGTCCCCGGCTCCCTCTCTTCCGATTAGCCTGGGCAATGATTGGGATAATTTAGGACTTGCACCGCTTGATCATCTGTACAGTTACAACAAATAAAACATTTTAATATGAGCAGTCACTGCGCGTTCGCGGTATCACATTGCTGAGTTGAACAAACGCCAAATGCTCCAACAGAAGGGGGGTGTGAACTCCAGAATGATGACACTAATAAGGAAATTACAAAAGGCCCAACAAATGGCATTTGTGTTAAATCAATAATGCTCTGTTTGTTTTTTTTAATTCTAATCTTTCTTCGAAAAAAAAAATTATCTTTCTAAACAGTTGGCGATTCCTATTCTTGTTCGTCTTCCTGAACATAATTAAAAACATGTTGTGGCGTCTACTTAAGACATCAACTTTCCCAAGGCTGTCTTGTCCACTGCGTTTTAAACAAAGACACTTGTTTTGGCATTGTGCCCTTAATTAATCATTTGAGGCTTTATTGCAGCACAAAAAAAATATATATATCTTTGTTTAATGATTCATCACAAGCCCGATTTCTGCAGAACTTAATCAAATACAGAACCAACTTTCTAATCAGCTTAAATACAAAAAAAAAAATTCATGGAGGCCTTGTTTGCAGGACGTTATTTGATAAAGGGAATCTTGGCCTCTGTCACCCTGTTAATACAGACTGCGTCGGGATCCTTTCATGGACATGAGATGAGTCCTTTGCTTTGGGAGTTGAGGACAGAAACCTTTTATTTATGGAGAGAATACAACCTTTGATGGCCCAGTGTCTTTTCACATTTGGGGCTGCGGAGGAGGAGGCCAGGCCTTGATAATGGCCCCATTTAAGAAGAATTCACATTTTCATTTGCAAATTTTAAATTTCAGACTGAACATCAGAGAGTGCCCGCAGGGTAAAGACCCCAGGGTGTGCCAAGCCGAGCCTGGCACTCGGATTAGGCACTGCCCATCCCCCTTCTCTCTGCCCTGAACCCACTAGAAGCCTCTCCACCAAGCTCCCTTTTCTAGGCCCACCCTGAGCATGATCCACTCAGGAGGAGTCTGTGATACCAGAACCCAAGCCAAATCCAGCTCATGGTACCAACTCAGAACTAGAATTTTGAAACAGAATAACAAAATGATCTCAGAAGGGGGGCAGGTGGGGATGAACATCATTAGAATTCAATCCACTTATCAAAATTCAGCCCTGACTTAGCAGTGGAGACACCCTCAGAAGTTTTGAGCATCCCCTGATGATTCTCACTTAGAAGTGGGAGGTGGTGGTTATCCCGTCTGCTGTATTTGTGAGAATTTAAAATGTGTGGTGTTGCTCCTTGGTACAGTTTTTTAAACACTTTAGCGGAGCTGTGATTCAGCATTCCCTGACTCCTGTTGCTCTGAGTCCAATACTGCGATTGTCGTGTAAGGGATCCTTTCCTGATGTCAGGCCTTGTATTCACTCTTCCGGCACCTTCTCCTGTAACATGGGGGCGGTTTCATTTGCCCTGAAGTTCTTCTAAAACCAGGACTGTAGCCTGGACCTTCCCTGGTCTTCCTCCTTCCTAATGTGATACTGATTCTCAGCAAATCTACAGACTCATCCCCCCACGTTCAGGTTTAATGGAAACAGACAATCATGACCATCTCCCTATAAACTACAGGCAACATCAGGAGTCCTGGGTCCCAAGAGAACCCTGTGTGTGGATTGTGGTGGCCACGGGGATACAACGTCAGGGGAGGGATTGGCAGTGAACTACAGGGGCTTTGATGGTGGGGAGGGGGTGGTGACACACATCCGAGCAGGAGTGAACCTGTCCCCCTAATCAGATATATTGTTGTAAACCACCATCATCGCAATAATTTTTCTTTTTACAAAAAAGAGGAGGGCTTTGGGATATGACAGGCCTGGTCTGCATCCCGGGTCCTGCTGGGGGGCCAGGAGACAACAGAACCTTCCTGAACCTGTATCCAGGCCATGAACGGTGGCTCATCGCAGTCCTTACTCCTAGATGGCGTTAAATGAGCCGGTTTGGGCAAGAGCTCACCACACGTGTCGCACACCAGACAAACGGGGAAGGTGCAAGCATCTGTTGAGTGGGCACCTGCCCACACGGCCTTCAAAGCATGGGCCGCTTCCTTGCTTAAGAATCCTGGCAGAGGGAGGCAACCTCCGTCCTTTGATACGCCCACGCCAGGTAGGGGTCCTGTGGTCGAGATATAACGCGGGAACTCAAATCTGACATTTGATCGTCCTCTGCCCCTGTCCTGGGCTGGAGGCCCCTTCTCTCTGTGCCGCCGTGTCCTCTCCTGCAGAGCGGGATGGTCTGCAGAGTTCCCTGAGATGCTGCTCCACCCTCCTCTCAAATGACTTCAGATCCCTGTTGAACTCTGTTCCCTCTGCCCTTTTCCTGCCTGACCCTAGGAGAAAGGTAAGCAAGCAGCCCTCAGAGTGATTGTACAACGAGGCTCCCCTCCTGGATGGTGAGCTCCTGGCGGCCAGCAACTCGCACCCACATTGCTTCTGTTCTCCATCCTCCTGCCCAGCCTGGTGTGTAGTATGTGCTCACTAACGATTAGTAAAATGCACATAGCCATGCATATCTGTAGTCATGAATGTGTGTGTGTGTGCGTGGCATGTGTGTATCGGTGTACATGTAAGTGGCACATGTCAAGAACCAGAGCAGGTACTCTGAATCAGAGCCCTTCAGAAACCAGGCAGGAATGAATCAAGAGTCAGCATGGGAGGCAGCAGGGAGTGGTGGGGAGTATGACAAACTGCAGAACACTGCCCTTTCCAAAGTGGGTAACAGTCACTCCCTCCAAATTTGCTCCTAAAGTTGCCAGATCACCCAATTTTTTTTTCTGGAGAAGCTATTATGTAAAATGTTCTGATTTTGAACTTGCTGATGACTACTCCAGATTTTTCAAATATCCTGTGTTGTTAACAAATATATATCTTTTGCCAAATGCTGTTGTCCAGTCAATAGTGAGGCCTTTCATTTCCAGCAACATTTGAGGGAAAGGGTATTTCTCCCCCGCCCCATTTCTCTGCTTTATCTCAGTTCATACAAAGTCAGAGCACCAGATGCAATTAATTGCACAAGTAGGTTTGGCCCAGGAGGGGCAGAGGGAGGGACCTCATGACCTCAGCTGATCTACAAACCGAGGATTCGATTTACCCAAAAGGGGCCATTGCTTCTCTTGATGACTAGTCAGGGTGGCGTGGCCATTTGCCAGGAGCTTCCTCTCCCCATCACCCCTCCCTTCCCCATCTGCTCACCCCATCAGCTAATTATTTGACTCTATGGTCACAGAGGCTCAGGTGTCCTGCCAGGACTAAGCCTGTGAGTCACCGTGTGAGCAGGTACGGTTGCTAGGCAGCTGGCAACTGTGACTTCTCCACCCAGGCAAGCTTATGGGATGAGCTTGTTCTGCCAAAGGACAGTGAAATCAAGACAGTTGAGTCACCCAGGATGAACTCAGGGGGTTTCTGCTCTGTCCTTATGAGACCACACTCATCGTTAACACAGGAACGCACCCATGGGCCCCATGTGTTCAGAGAGGATCCGACACCTTCAAAGATGAGAGTTGGTGGGGATATCAATGACTTTGCCTCTTCGGGAAGGAACTTGGCAACAGCTGACCAAATTTTAAGTGTTCGTTCTCTGCACCCTGCAGGTTCATGGGTGGAAAGTCATCTTGCACATGTGTCTGGGCAGAGGTAGGTAGGACTTTAGGTCCTTGCCTGGCCTGTTGGGCAATAGCTCAGCCCAAGACTCTTCCACCAGCCCTCCCTGGGGTGACTCGGCTCTACTCCTTCTGAGGTGTGTTGTCTGGGGCAAGTGACTTCCCTTCCCTGTGTATTCTCACCGGAGAAACGGGGCTAGTGAAGTCTTTCTTTCACATGGTGGCAGGAGCCTGGCTGAGGTAGCTTTAGAAGAGTGTGCAGCATGCCACAAGCACTATTCAGTGTGGGCTGTTCTCCACCCATTGGAATTGCATCAGCAGTTTTTAGTTTTCCATAACGGGAGACTCAATATGGCCTTGAAAACCGAAGAAGTAAATCCCTAGGTTGATGTAGAACAACCACAAAATTCATTGTTTTCATGAGAACACCAAGTAACTATAATACTGTTACCCAATAAATTTGCTTCTAAAAATTATATATACACATACACATGTGGATATATATGCACACACGTGCACACACACTCACACATCCCTTTATGCTTATCAATATAGAGAATAATTCTGGAAAGATCAGAAAAGAGCTCTAAAATCAGAGGGCAATTTTTATTTTTATGAGCTTTGAATATTTTTACCAAGCACCTGGACGGTTGTCCTCCAGGAACAATCTTGTTGAAAAGAGAAACCAGGTCGAATCAAGGCAATGGCTGAGAGCAGGGGGCTTGCCCCAGGCCTCCCGGCTCCCACGTCCACGGCATCTTTCTGATCCACTTTGTTGGCAACGTTGCCGAGCTTGATGGAATGAATGTCCCAGGCTCCCAAGGGGGCAGAATGTGGCAGAATGTGGGGGACGGAGAAGGATCCTCTCTGTGCCTCATTCTATTTCTCAGATGAGCAAGGACAGGCTGGGAAGCACGGGTAGAGGACTGGCTGGGATAATGCTTGTAACCAGGGACAGGGCTGTCATTTAGAAATAGGACTTATTATTATATATGGTGGCTGATTTTCAACTACCAGCTTTATGAAGATGCCAGCGAATCAAGACATTCACTGTTGTCATTTATGCAAATTAAGAAGACAACACCTAGAGAAGAAAATATCTTTCCTGTCTCTCCCTCTTTCTCCTTTTCTTTCATCTTGAACATGCCCCATCCCCAGAAGCCCTCAAGGCTTCTGTTGATAACTTACACAATAAACACGTTAAAAATCAGCAAAATGCCAGGTTGGCTATTGTCTAAGATTTATCTTTTTCGTCCAATGTGCAGCCTGGAAAGTGCCTGTGGAGGGGAGGGGGGATTAAAATAGGTGATGATAACATTATCCTGGAGTTGTTTCTGAAGAAGGAGGGTCTGCAGTTTGTATGCCGCGCCCTCAGCTGCGGCTCGGGGACCACTGCTTCTGTCCCCATTTACTGCTCCTTTCTCTGCTCCCCCTTCCCCACACCCCCCACACCCACCTTTCACAGACCTGAATAACACCGCCGTTATCATCCCCAACCTGGATTTCAGAAAGCATACCTACCTGCGCAGTTCCCCCAGATCCATATAATATCCTCTCCCCGTATATAGATAATAAAAAAAAAGAAAGTCCATTCCAGTAAAGCAGCAAATACACGATCTCTCTAGAGGTGTGTATGTGTGTGTACATATTATCCATGTACATACATGTGTGTGTCAGTCTTGTGTGTGTCCACATGTGCTCAGCTATCACGAGACAGAAGCATAAGTCTGGATTTAAGAGAAGTAAGACAATAATCAACTAACAATTGTTTGTTTCTTTGACTTATTTGGGTTTTTTTTTTTTCAAACCCTATGGTGAGTCCAGCTCCCGCGAGGGCAGTGGCGTCAGGGAAGGGTCTTGGCAGAGGCTTACACGGCCTGCCAGTGTAGGCGAGAGCCCTGGAGCCTGTGGGAAGGGCAGAGGTGGCAACAAGGAGGAGGCAGGAGGCCACCCGAGGACTTCGCAATTGCTGTTCCCACAGGGACCAGCAGGACAGGGAGAGCCAGGGCGCTCAACACCCTCAGCCCTGACCCAGCGGGGGCTCTGGGCACACTTGGCCCGCTCAGCGGCCATCAGGGTGATGGTGGGAAGGAAGACAAGCAGGTGCTTTGCTGCTAACACCAGGGCCCTGGACATAGAACAGAAAAGCTGCTCATCAGGCCCCACTTCTTCCCACAGTGGTTGGTTTCTGCACGGTGTGTCCAGACCATCAGCTCCTTGAGAATCACAACTTTGCTCTTTTTATCTCTGTGGCTGCCGCATCTAAGCAGAAATGAACGCACCAGGTCTGTGCACCAAATCCTGCCTCCCACCTGCTGGTGGAAATAGAGCTTTAGGGAACACAGCCCTTTGTGAGGAAGCATCATGGAGAAAACATAGCAGATGCCTCCGTGGATATTCACTCAATGTGTAAATAATAATAATAATACTGGGACTTCCTTTTTTTAAAGATTTATTTATTTATTTATACAAGCACTGGGTACAGGCCAGAGGTGTGGAGGGTGAGAGGACTCACCTGAGACAGAGTGGGGAGCAGAACAGGTGGATCTGCTGCTGAGGGGAGCAGCAGGTGAGTCAGGAGAGGTCTGCAGCGCCATGTGGGTAGCTCCCTGGCCGGGGATTGAACTCGTGCTGCAGAGGCTGCGGATACTTTCATAGGTTGCATCTTAACCCCTTGCACCACCAGGGAGGCCCCCCAAGCTTTACTGGGGGGGCGTGGAGAGGGGGGTGTACTGCACATTGAAGGACGTTACCCTGCATTGCTGGCCTCCATCCACCAGATGGCAGTAGCACTCCCGCGCCGCTCCATGACCCTCAACTGTCTCTTAGGAGGTTAAAAAAATTCATCCCAGATAAGAATCCTGGGAGGGAGGGAGTAGGGGTGGGGGAGAGAGAGCGCCCATAGATCGGAACTAATACTGGGGACCACTTAGGAAGAATTAGAAGAATTCCCCACATTCAAACAAATAATCCTTGCAGACTTTTCACAGCTTCCCTCCATAATTACCCAGCCCTCTGAAGTAGTAATAATAATAATTATCCAGCCCAGCCAGTCAGGGCATTCTTGATGTCTAACCTCAGTCTCTTATGCTGCCGCTGCCCTTATTTTTTTCTTCCTCTGTCATGAATGAAAAACAAAAACTCAGGCTGGTGTCTATGTTCGCCAATTAACCTTGCTCCTGTGGCAGTCTCCGTGCACAGAAAGCTGGGAAACACACAATACAATTAATCATTCATTCAACAAATACTCACTGACCCCCTCTGCCCTCCCAGCTTAAATGCTGGAAACAGAACAAGGAAGAAGACGGGCGTCTTTCTGCTCTCACGAGCTACCTGGGAGTGAGAGGGACGGAGGGGCCTGTAAATAAGATAGCATCGGTTATGGATAAGTGTTTGATGCTGTAAGAGCCAGTTATACGTCAACTATATCCCCGTAAAGCTGGGGAAGGAATGACGGGGCGGGCCCTTCGCTTGGATGTGAGATTCGTTCCAACCAGGGACTCTGCACCCCGACGAGCAGCAGCAGCAGCAGAGGGACGTGTGTGCAGGCCCTGGTGTCAGTGTGTGGCCGGCTGAGCTTTCTGAAATGGGTGAGGGAGGCCGGTCTCTCGATACCACTCAGCATCCCTTTCTTCTGAGGTGAGGGGGCAGTCATGGTTCCCTGTGCAACTTCCTGAATCAGCCTTCTTGATCCACCTGCCCGTGGTTTTACTTAAAGTTACAGTTTCCAGGAACCTGTGGGTGAGGTTAAGCGAGGATTTGAACACCTGCTTGTCCCAATGAACAGCTTCATCCTGGTGAGCACCCGCTGCTTCTCCCCGCTCTGCCTCTCTGCCCCGTGTGGCAAACATTCCTTCACTCATTTTATCACCTAGCATTGATTTGTCAAGTGCCTGCCGGGGGCCAGGCACTGCTCCGCAGAGAAGCACAGAAGAGGCTCACAAGCCCAGCCTGGTGGAGCTCACGGGCTGGAGTCCAGAAAGCACACGGATGGCATGGCAGGGCCCGTGGGCAGAATCGGGTGTTGTGTTGACAGGAAAGGCGAAGAGAGTGTCAGCCAGCAAGATGCTCGGCTTGAAACAGGGCTAGGGCAGATGGGACGGTGAGACAGTGAACTGTGCCCATCGCTGGAAAAGCACATTCCGGGTCGAGGAGACTCACAAGAGAAACCATGGACCAGAGGCAAGAAGGGCTATTAGGAAAATGTTTCACAAGCTGCATTGCCTGAACACCAGTCCCCCTGAAAAAGAGTTTATGGGGTCCCAGAATTTTGTAGGTACTGCCAGCTGTCTACCCCAGTTTGCAGAATCAGCGAAGAAAAGGAAGACCGTGAGAGTCCTGCGCAGGAGTCTGTTTGACACCATCCCACCCGGTTTCAGAGACGCCTGTTGCGTGCCCCAGGGCTCGATTTCCATGGAAACCAATTTGGAACCTGGTTTGAAGTACAGCTCCTTTCTCTCAATGGTGTAGTTTCTTGATTCTCTGTCCCACAGTGGATCCTTCAACCCCACTGACACTTGATCTAGCAGGAAATGGAGTTGTGTGAGACCCACGTGTCTGAAAAAGCCACATCCGCGAAGCCAGTGAAAGCAGGTCAAGGGAGACTGCAGTGAGCACGTGGATGCTGGTCACCCAGTGACCAGGCCTTCCAGCAGACTTGGGGGGTAGGGAAAGGTTAGGGGACAGATCGGTGGTATTTCAGTCCCTGACCTCCCCCCGCCTTCTTAGGAAGGCGTGCAAATTATTCACACCAGATCTCTGAGGTTTTCCTTTTTTTATTAATTAATTATTTTCTCGCATCATTATACTAGCCGAAACAAGTCAGAAGGGAAAAGATAAATGCCGGATGGACTCACTCACATGTGGACTACAGAGATCTGTGAGGTTTGCAGGAGGAGGTGCTGGCGAGGGCGTGAGACAAAAAGGAAACACCGGCTCGGCAATTTGTACCTTCTCAACACCTTCTCAAGAAGAAGGGAATTGAAAACTCTTCAGAACCACCCCCTGCAGATCCAATTTCAAACCTACACCCTCACGGCCTGCCAGGCCTCCGCCAAGCAGCCTCTGAATTAGAATAGATTGACTTCCACCCGCGCGCACTGCCGGCTGTGCTTGTGGGTCTCATTTACCACCTGCATGGGATTAATTTTCAAAAGCTGGACATTCCTTAAAATGATCTGGAGTCCAAAGGCCAGGAAGCGATGATGAAGAGGAGGAGACAAAGCCTGATTTGTGCTTGTGTAACGCACGGCTTTAATCATCGCGATATACGCGCCCTAGTCCGCCACGCGTCTCCTGCCATTTAAGGTCAGCACATCGGGGGCAATGTGTTAAGGGCTCAGAATGCAAATTAAGCTCCATTTATTGGTGGTAAATCCACCAACTCCTCCTAAGAGCATAGCCTATTTAACGCCTCCTGCATTCTTAGCCCCATTTCACAGATGAGAAAAGAGAGACTTAAAAAGATGCAGTGAGGTCCCCATGCTCCCATGAAGGCCGGGCAGCCGGATGAGAAATTCAGTCTATGCAACCTCTAGTAAGAAGCAGATTTGGGGGCTGGTTGTGCCTGAGCTTCAGCCATTGGTAGCCAGGGCACCTCACTGGGGTTCTACTCTGAGGCTCACCTCCCCCTGGTAGGGCCTCCCAGCATCCCACACACACTCCTATTTTCAGAGTTTTCTCTAGACTTTGGCAACTGCTTTCTTAACAAAATCTGCAACACCCATGTGTTCTGGAGACTGTTCCCTGACCTTACCGGTGTCACCTCACCCCACTGTCTTCATCCAGGTTGCAATAGTGACAGGTGCGTTGGGTCAAGTCCTCCTCTGAGCAGTGAAGCAACTGACGCTTTGAGGCCCTCAATAACTGCTCTGAAATGCCCAAGCCAGCGGGAAATTGATTCACACTTTAACCAAGTGGTTTCTCCTCCAGGGCATCTCTGTCCCCCAGGGGACATTTGGTTACATGAGGATGCTTTGGGCTGTCACGAGAGGTTGGGAGTACTGCTGGCAACTAGTGCATGGAGGCCAGGGGTGCCCTGTCCATTACAACGCACAAGACAGCCCCTCTACCCCACTACAAATAAGTATCCAACACAGATGTCCATCCTGGCAAGATTGAGAAAGGAGTCGAGTCCAGGTTCATCAGGCACCAAAGTCAATAGGCTTGCACTATTTTGCTCCCCTAACTGAAGGGCTTAACCTCAGAAATACTGACCTTTGGGTCCAATAATCCTCTGTTGTAGAGACTGGCTTGTGAGACATGCATGTGTGGGCTGCAGTCACCACCCTGACTTCTGCCATTAGGTGCCAACAGCTCTGCCCCTCCCCAGTGTGGACAAGCAAAATCGTATCCAGACATTATCAAATGTCCCCACATTCTCTGTGTGCCCATGACTGCCTCTCCTTCCCCTGGGGAGCAAGTCACCCTCACATGAGAACCATCACCCTAAGCCAAGGAAAACCAGGTTAGCTGTGAGATAAGACTAACATCGCCAGCCTGGAGTACATTAAGAACATTCTGGATAACCATTAGTTAGATATATAAAAAAAAAAAAAAGTTGGTGTGTGCATGTGCATGTATGTATGTGTGCACACGCGGGTGACATCCTGCGCCCATCTGCTATTGTTGAGGCAACAAACTGACCAACCCCTTTATTCCCAGTGTAAGCACCATGACTTCCGTCTCTTTGGGTGTCAGGGACGACACACCAGAATGGAAATACAGAACAGCCTTCCCTTTTTTGTTGTTGTCAATATTCTATTTTTGGAGCTCCATTATTATTCTAACATGAATTAGACCTTAATTTGAAACAATGCTACCAGGTGGGGAGCAGCCAGCAGCCCCAAGACTCCGTGATTGACCCCACAGAGGAGACTGCGGATCCTCCCCTCACCAAGACAGAATGCCTGTCCCTGATGCGGGCGGCACAAGGATGCGCAGAGTAAGACAAAGGCCCCAGGGACCAGTGGGGGAAGCGCCTGTTCTGCTGGATGGGAGTCCACCCTCTCCAGTAACAACAAGTGGGCCTCTGAACCCCACCCCATCCTCACTGGGATTCATCTGCGGAACGTTCCACACACAGAAAGCTGGCCAGGAGAAAGAAGGGAGCCCTGCCATTCTCGACACTGTGGCTGAAGCTGGTGGACATCCCGCTACGAGGAAGAAGCCAGACAGAGAAAGACACATGTTGTGTGACCTCACAGGTGGAATCTACAAGCCCAAGACTAACTCATGGAAACAGAGAGTGTGAGCATCAGCACCTGGTGTGGGTGGGGGGAGGTGGAGAGACACTGGCCAAGAGGGACAAGCCTTCAGTTACACGGAGAGTAAGTCCCAGGCGTCTGCGACGCAGTTAGTAATCCTGGGGGTGTACTTGAAACAGACACACACACAAACGTCACTGTGAGGTGATGGACATGCTGATGACCCTGATTGCAATGGCCACTGCACCTGTATCAAGTCACCATGCTGTGCACTTTATACATGTGTGTATACATACATATATATATACACAATTTCATTTGTCGGTTATATGTCATTAAAGCCACAGGATCGGGTGGGAGAAGGAATCTCCATGACTGGGCAAATTGAGGCACAGTTAAGACCCAGTCAGCTTCCCAGCGATGATTTAAACAGTGCTCAGAAAATTTTTTTCCCTCCATATCTTAGATTTAGCGGGTCCCCATGGGTGCTGCCACTGTTCAGGAAGGCAGCACAGAGGTGTGCAAACGTGGCCAGGGCTGTGTCCCAGCAAAACTCGAGTCCTGAACACTGAAATGCAAACAAATCTCCTGTGATTTTCATGTCACTAAATAGACTCCTTTCTGCATTTTTTTAATTGAGATAACATTGGTTTACAACACTGTCTTTGATTCAGAGGTGAAGGGTCACACCCTCAGGTGGGTGCTATAATATTTAAAACGTAAAAGCCATTCTTCAAGGGCCTCCCCGGTGGCGCAGCGGTTGAGCGCTGGGTTGCAAAGCTGCCCACAGCCTCTGCAGCACCGGTTTGATCCCCGGCTGCTCCCCGGCCACCGGAGGAGGGTCCCACATGGCGCGCAGACCTCTCCTGCCGCCCGCTGCTCCCCTCAGCAGTGTGCTTTGGTCCTTCTGCCTGCTCTGCTCCCTGCTCTGGCTCTGGTGAATTCTTTCACCCTCCCGTGCTTCTGACTGTACGCAGTGCTTGTATAAATAAATAAAAATAAAATCTTTTTAAAAATAAAATAAACAAATAAATAAAGCCATTCTTCGATTTTAAGGGTCATACGAGAACGGCAGTTAGGATTCCTCTCATCTACCTTGTACACAGAACATAAGATGAAAATTGTCTCCAAAACTGCCCACCAATACTCACTTTTTCACCCTTAAGACTAAGGAGACCACCCTGGACATCTGGAACTTGGTTTGCTCAGCACCATAGGAATTAATCTGCCCATTCCTGAAGTTCTGGAATGTTCTGTTTTTACAGCAGTGGATAAACAGGAACGGCACACTCAGAGTATCTTAGAGCTGGTTTTTTTCTGTTCCTGCTATGATACCATGAAATCACTGTTTACAACAGAAAGTAACCAATGAATTGGGTTTCCTGAGGAGCTCCCAGTTAAAAAAATTAAAACAGAGAAGAAAAACACACCCAGGTCCTAAGCTTTAGGAATCACAAAGCTCTCAGCTCCCATGGACAAGGGACTAGAAAAATCAGCCTTCCATCTCTGTACCTTCCTCCCTGAGCAAGTCAAGCATCCAAGCAGGGGAGGGAGGTGCTTGGTTTAGAACTTCGGGTGCTTAAAAATGCCTCATCCATACTGGATGACGTTTTTAAAAAAAAAGATTCTTCTTCTTCTTTCTAAGTTACCGTGATCACAATTTTCAGATTTTTTTGACTACTTATAAAACTTTTTTTTTCTCCCCCCTCTCGTGGAGAAGGTCAGTCACTTTTAAGATATAAGAGAATTTGAGAACAGATTAATGACAAAGACAAATGATGATTTTTATTTTAGCGGAAGTTTCGGTGCGTGTTCTGCCCGGCCCGGGGAACTAGCTAAAGTACACTTGACATATAACTGTGTAAGTTCTCTGCTTGAAAGTGCAAGAATGGATCAAAAGGGAGAATTTTCTCTTTAAAAAGAAATGTCCTGGAAGGAAAAATAAAAGGGTGTTGGGGGGTAGCCTTATACATCCTTTTGTCTTTTTCTCTTCTCTTTGTGGCCCAGAGACAGAGCATTGAGTGACTTCTTCAGAAAAGAGATCAGTGAAATTGTCAGTTGATTACTTCTCCTTGATTAGCATTTATAAGAGCCCTGTGATACAGTATTTGCATTCCTATTTAGCCGTGATTTTTGTGGGGCACCAATGATTAAACTTGTCACAGGGCTTGATTGACGGGGTCAGATCTTCACTTTCTACTCTTTTGAAATTAAAAACAAATGTGTCAGCTCCCTTCATGGGCCGGAGCGCCGTGAAGCTCGCCCGCCTTGTCACTGCAGATAGGTCAGGAATGTTTTAATTTTAGGGATGGATTCTGCTTGTCAAGTAGAGTGTGATGGCGTGTGGTTCTGGAGATGAGATGTGAAGGGTGTAAAACAAAGAAGGGGAAGAACAAAGACAAAGACACTCACATTATTAGACAGATTTAATTAGTCTGAATGGATATTATGCTAGATGAAGCAGTGAGCTGTGAAATTAACCCTTGATTACGGATTGGCGGATCATACTCATAAAGAGAAGCAAACCTTTGTGGAGAGACACGAGGTGTGATTTCAGTTTCCCCTACCCTTCTGGGTTGCGTGCCAGATCTCCACCCCCTCCACCCACCCATCTACTTAAGTACCAGAATCTGCAGAAGAAAGCATCGAAGTGCATCTTTTGCCTGTGCAAGCAGGTGAGCCTAAGAAGGAATTCCGTCTAGCTCCCTTCCCATCAACTTTAGAGGAAGCCATGAACCAACAGGAGTGGATGTGAAGCTAAGGACTAACAAAGATATAGATTCTGAATCAGAAACAGGTCTGGCAAATAGCCAAGTATGAATGTGGTTTGTTTATTGTGAGCATCTGATTGCATAGCTCCAAGAATGTCCTTAATACCATCTTCCCCCAACCCTTGCCTCTCTATCATCTTCTCCACTGAATCCCAGCTGCATTGTGACTCCAAAAAATTCCAGAACATGCAGAGAATAATCAGAGGCCCAGAGACTAAGCCAACATGGGTGTCTAATTAAGCAAAAACTGCTGATAACAGGGACCTCAGCAAGGAGGGGAGAGTTGTGAGTGACAATATACGTAGAGGGTGTGTGGATCTGAGATGATGTGGCCCTCCAGAAATCCTTTAGTTCTCCAGATCATCAAAAGGATAAGAACTCTGCTGAGGAAGACTTGGTATAAGCCATGCCTGCTAAAGACTTCTGAGTGACTCAGCCTAAAAGATCATTCCCAGCACCACTTCCAAGAGGGGAAGGTTCTAAAGAGCATCCCACAAGGAAGGAGAACTTTTTTGGGCTGGCCCAGAGTCACATGGAAGTTCAGCACATTAGGAGTTGAAGAAATGGAGCAATAGAACTTGCCTTGCATCCTTCTTCAAACTCAGTATTCTCATTAAAGCCTGTTGGTTAAAGCGGAGGAGGGCTCATTCTCTAACCCCCTCTCATGATCGCTCTGAACATCGAGTCTGAGCTGTGCTCATAAAGTGCCAGAAAGGCAGCACATGTACTGATTCCAGTAGGAAATTTGGCACTCGTTCTAAGTCGCTTCTCTGGCTGGGTCTGCAGTCTTCCTCATCACAGCTCCCCACCTGATGTATAAGTGGCTCCAGTTCAGGAAACTCCTTGAACAAACAGCTTTGAAATGTCCTTTTGTGACTCTGGATCCTCTGCAATCAGTTGCAAATAACTTATTCCCAATCATTGTTGTAGGCTGTGGGTGGTCAATGACCTCACTTTTCTGTCATTTTGTGAATGTCTGGCTCTGCTTAGGGGAGCACAGTTTATATGGGGACAACAAGCACCGTAGGTCGGAGTGAGGATGGGGAAAATCCTGCTCTATCAGAAACCAGGATGGTGCCTTTGTTGACATATATTCTGGGTGACCAGACCGTGAGGTCACATTGCTCCAGGTGGATTGTTGCGTTTCAAAGTTCTTTGATTTATGGTCTTCTGCAAGGCAGACTATTTTTAAGTAAACACAGCTTTGGTTATCACTGCTTGAATATTAGTACTGTTTTCCTCCCAAAGATGATGTTTTATTTCTGAAGAAATTCCTTTCTTGGCCCTTAGTAATAAGACAAATAACCTTCTCTCTCTTAGTTGATGTCACTGAGTTTTAATGGAAGAAGAAATGTTATGAAATAAGTTCATCAGGGGATTTCTACTGCTCTGTGAAGGTACACAGTGATTTTCAATGGTATTTGGACAATTTTTTGGACAGTTATATAGTCATTTTAAAATATATGTAGGGTGTGTGTGTGTGTGTATCATGGGTTTCAACTATAGCACTATGGGCTTTGTGCACTGGGTAACACTGTTGCTGGAACTATCCTGTGCATTGTAGGGCATTTAGTAGCACCCCTGACCACTCACTACCCATGAGATGCCAGTACCATTACTAGCCAGTTGTGATAAAAAAATCACACAGCGCCTCCCCAGTGGCGCAGTGGTTGAGCGCTTGGTTGCGAAGCTGCCTGCAGCCTCTGCAGCACCGGTTCGATCCCCGGCCACCAGGCGAGGGTCCCACATGGCGCACAGACCTCTCCTGCCGCCCGCTGCTCCCCTCAGCAGTGTACTTCGTCAGTCTGCCTGTTCTGCTTCCCACTCTGGCTCTGGTGAATTCTCTCACCCTCCCGCGCTTCTGACTGTACCCAGTGCTTGTATAAATAAATAAATAAATCTTTAAAAAAAAAAATCTCCACACATTTCCACATTTTGGGAGGGGGGTTAAAATTACCCGCAGTTGAGAAGCACTACTTTAGATCTATAATTCTGTGGATATTATTGCTTAGGATAAAGCTAAAGAAAAAAAAAGATTCTGATTAAAGGAAAATATTAGTTAAAAAAACTAGTAGAGAGAATATAGATGACTGTGATGTGGCAGATCAAGAAGTTTGTTCACGATAGAAACAAGTTTAGGAAACATTGATTTAGACTTAAATTCACATTTCACAGATGGATATAACTAAGAAATCCAGAATATGGAATAGATTTGACTAAAATCACCCAGCTGTTCATCCCTGTGTTAATCTCACACAGATGAACTTGTTAATCTCACCAAAATAATACCCAAAAAAATGGTGCATGGAGCTTAGCACGTAACAATGATCCTTAACATACACTGGGCACCTGCTATGTGAGAGGTACTGCCTCAAGCTCTTACAAGAAGTAACACATTTAATATTTGCAACTCTCTGAAGGAGGAAATATTATCTTTCCATTTAGAGGAAGTGATAAGAAAATTTGTAAATCTACACTGGTGGAACTGTGGGTGGGGAATATGACTTATTTTTAATGTTTTTGTGCCATACTTAAAACATTTCTCTTGCCATGTGCCAAGTAACGTACTACCTCTGACCCAGAATAAATGCTGACTTCATGTCAGCTATTAGGATTAGCATGATGCCCATGGTTTTGACTGTTGCCACCACATTAGCAGAGATTGCTGTCTATTTTATATATATATATATATATACTATATATATATATATATATATATATATATATATACACACAAGCACTGGGTACAGTCAGAAGTGCGGGAGGGTGAGAGAATTCACCAGAGCCAGAGTAGGGAACAGAACTGGCAGACTGACGAAGAACACTGCTGAGGGGAGCAGCGGGCGGCAGGAGAGGTCTGCGCGCCATGTGGGACCCTCGCCAATGACTGGGGATCAAACCGGCGCTGCAGAAACTACGGGCAGCTTCAGAAGCTACAGGCAGCTTCGCAGCCCAGCGCTTAACCACTGCGCCACCAGGGGAGGCCTGATTGCTGCCTATTATTCCTGCCAAAATGGAGAACTTGTTTTCTTTCAACTGGGCTCCCAGAGTTTCCTGCCAAAGAAAAGCAGAAAAGTTGTAACTTAAGGACGTTTTAGGCTGCAAATAAAACCCAACTTTACTTACAGTGATTTCAATAGAGATTTTCATGACTCACCATCATGACATCCAGAAGTAGACAGCTATGGCACTGGGTCCATGGGTTAATAATAATGGCAGTGGGGTCTCTGTGAGTCTCTTGAGTGTTGTCTCAGAGTTACAAGACGGCCCCTAGATGTCCACAGTCAAGGTAGGAAACGAAGCGAGGTGACTATATTGGCCATTTTTTCCTCCTCTTCTGGGAGGAAGGATCTTTTCTAGAAATCCAACAGGCCCAGCCACAACACCAGCAGAAGCAATCACACGGCCCACGACTTATTTGGAGCCTGTGGGCATTTGTGAGGTCTCTCGGAGTCTGCAAACAATCCTGGGGTCATCTGCCTGGCACCAGGACTTCAGCTGCTGGCAGTGCTTGGCCGAGCTTGGAGCAAGCAGATGTGGAGACACAGCTGCTGAGGGAGGGGGGCTGAAGGGTCAGGGGGGACGGGTACCTTGGCTTCTTAAGCATGTTTGTGCCAACTGGGCTGCCTGAACCCAAGCCTAAATCCCTCCAAGCAGAAAAAATAGGGAGAATGTGTATTTTCTTTTCACCTTGTTTTTCTGAATGCCCATGAATGGAAAAGAAAGAAAAACAAAAAACAAAAAAGCTCGGGATATAGGATATTCCCAGACGACGCAGAAGACAGGAATCTTCTGGTGCCAGGATGACGGCCCTTTCTTAAGAGACGTCCCTGTTGGTTTGAAGAGTCTTCTAGCTCTTAGGGAAGTTGGAGGAGGGACGATTTAATTGAGTGCCGCTCAGTGTGACCACTTCTGACTATGTCCTGGGTGCCAGGTTCTGGGTGAAATTCCAGTGCAAGCTACTGGTGGATGCAGAGCCGGCAAGAAGAGGAGAGAAACTTCTGGCAGAGGAAGGAATAAAGACATTTCTTGTCTGTCCTTTCTGCTTCGGAACCATGAGCACATAGCTGAGCAAGTAAGCAAAAGGGAGAAACTGATCCGTTCGACAAAGCAAAACGGGGAGCAGGATCCTGTGGTAGCAAAGAGTATTTCTCTGAGAATCAGATTTTCTGAACAGCTAGACACGGCTAAGTGTGGGACTCCGAGTGCTTCGCTTTACCTTTCTGAGACTCAGTTTCCACATCTGTGAGACGGGCATGATGTCGCCTCCAGCTGTGGAAATTTGTTGCACTAACACCAGAGGAGCTTCGAGGCTGCCCTGGTAGGTCACCTGCTTCCCGATGGTGAATCCTGCACCTGGCACCACCATGACTTACCCAGGGAAGAGACGTGGAGGCCTACACGGGAGGTTTATTGCTTTGGGGTTGTCCACCTCTTTTTCATGTGTTTTGACCCAGGAACTCTGTGTGATCCTGCTACAAGTTCCAGACTTTCCTTGGAATTCCGTCTTCTGGCTCCTTTCTCCTCCTTGTCCCCTGCTCTGGGATAACAGCAGGGTGCGGCGGGTCTCGTGGAAGGAGAACATTAAAATTAAAGAGACTTCCTAGATTTCAAGGCCTGAATTGAAAAGTCATCTTCTCTAGAAAGCTTCCTCTTTCATTCCCCACACTGGAAGCCACCCTCCCCTCCCCTGGACACCTACAGAATGTTCTCGTGTGACACGCATCCGTCTGTATCTCAGGCCTATCGTGCACGTATTATTCAGGACTATTAATTGAGCTGGACAGAAAAGCCACTCACCAGCAGAAGCTGGGAATTTATTGGCTTCTGTGAAGGTCAAGATTGTGAACAGATTTGGGCACAGCTGGATCATTGGGAACCCGGCCTAGCGGCCTCTCAGATGCATCTCCCCTGCGGTGCTGTGATTCTTCAGCAGGTACTCCACCAGGTGGTGGCTTAGAACCTCCCTCCCCCAGACTGAGCCTCTCCAAAGAAGAGAATTCCAGCAAAAATCTTCCCTCTGGCTGACTTGAGTCACACGAGCTTCTCTGGACCAGTCGCCGTGGCCAGGAGAACAGACCGTGCTGATTGGCCAGGCCGGAGTCATGGCCCAGCACCCAACTCCTGGCCTGGTAATGACAGAAGTTGTTCCCAAAGGAGACAATGACCATGGCGGGTGTAAAATCCCTGCTGGCTGAGTCATCAGGCCTCGTGGTGTCCAGTTTTGGTTTCCTCACCAAGTAGAGGCTCCCCCGAATCACCAAGTAGACGGGAAAAGGAAGAGCTGAGATGGAAGAACATGGCCGTCAGCCCGCACATTCCTCCACGACCCTTGTCGTTACCCTGCGTCTGGCCAACCAGAGGTTATTTATTTAGTCGTTTCTGCATAGAAGAACTGGGGTACAGGCCAGAGGTGCGGGGGTGAGAAGATTCACCAGAGACAGAGTGGGGAGCAGAACAGGCAGACTGACTAAATACACTGCTGAGGGGAGCAGCGGGCGAGTCAGGAGAGGTCTGCTGCGCCATAGATAGGTGAGCTCCCTGGCCGGGGATCAAACTCAGGCCCGAGCAGTGGTATCTTGATTGCACTGAGACTTCCCCGAGGCCACCAGGGAGGCCCCCAAGCAGAGGTCATACATCCATTTACCTATTGCTCCCAAAACACTTCCAGGAAAAAGTAAACCAGACATCACAGAACCTTCCATTTGGTTGCAGAAATCATGCAGAAAATATCAGTGTTTAATAATCCAAAATGCCTACTCACTAATAAAAAAAATACTGTTTTTAACTAAACAAGAGGGAATTCACCATAACCCTGTCCTTGACCTGTCTCTTTCACGCTTCTCTTTCCAGCCGTTTCTGGTCATGAAACATGGGCATCCTTTATACTTCTTTGTTATTAAAAGCAGGATCAGTTAATAAATAATTATGATGCTCAGTTTCTCAGGAACAAGGAGATAAGGGCAGGAACACTTGAGTCTCACAAATTACATGCTATAGTATAGATTTTCACCCAGAGTGGGGGACAGCCTCGTGTTCTCTTTCTTTTCTGTGGCATAAATTGTTCTAATTATACGTGCAAGATCCTCCATCCCCAAAGATATGAGTTGGAAGCGCTGTGTCTGTTCTTTTAATTCCAAGAAGCATTTGCAGCTACGTGCTCCCACCCCCCTTGTTTTCAAACTGAATTGTTTCAGTGGTAGCTTGGTGTGTCAGCTTGTAAGTCTATAAAACAGTTTTATACCAGCTGGAGATTCAACATGCTACATGAATACATAACAGTGCCTAACCAAGAAGGTTTGTAATTCAGTAATTAGCTGTAATTAATGAACACAAAGTGAAGACTCATTTACAGTTTAAATTATCACATTAGCTCCTGTCACCCTCTATGTACACAAAACAGCAGGAATTCAATTATTTTTATTCTTCAAAGCTAATTTAAAATTTAAGGGATGCCATTACATGAAATAATAGGTAGGAAATGTAATCGAAATCACTGGGAACAGTTGGCCGTCCTTAGAATAAAAAAAAAAAATGCGATCGCTGACGATTTGGAAATGTTTTTTCATCTGTGAACAGATGAAGGATTGAAATCTCTGCTCTTTTCAGTATATTTAATTTAAAAGAGGAAGTGAGTCTGATGGTGGCGGAATCTTCGTGCAGGGAGAATCATGGCAGATGATTGTAAAAGCCGCTGATAACTGATAATGCTGTTGATGGTAACAAGATGACAACCTGAGAGACTCACAGCCCATTATCCTTAATGGGGGCTGGTCCCCTGCAACTGCACGGAGTTCCTGGAATTGTCACCCATTTCAATGCATAACTTCGGCTTAGGAGGCCTGACGTCATTGCCACATTGTTCAATTCCTCCATCCGTTCTCAATTCTCTGCATGTGCATAGGATGCATGCGCCTTCACGCATCCATCAAACATGGACCCAGCCCCTCCTTCATCTCAAGCATTGCACTGGCAGCCAGGACCACAGCGGTGGGCAAGAAGGACCCTTGATCTTGATCTCCAGGAGGGGACAGTCCAGTGTGGGGGGAGAGAGAGACAACAGCCAGCAGTTTCTAGCTTGGTTATCCACAGAACCATGGGGGAGCTTGGTGTCTATAGGGTCGCAATCCCAACTAATTCAAATTTTCTGGGGGCCAGGTCTGGGCATCATTATTTTTAACAGCTTGTTGTGCAGGCAAAGTTCAGAACCACTGTGATAAGCTATACACACAGGTAACAATTAATATTCAGTGATGGTGAGTGCTGTGACAGTGAGGGAAGGGCGGGTGGAAGGTGCCCAGGGTGCTCTGGACCATGTGTTTGGGGAGGGAGGGACGTCCCTGGGCAGAGACCCAGGAGGAGACCTGAGCAGTAAAAATGACCCAGGCCTCGAGCACATCTGGGAGATGCTGTTCTCATTCAGGCATCAGCAGAACTTCTCCTTATTTACTCATTTATTGACATTTTTAGCCCTTTAAAGATCAGAATAAAAAGCTTTCTTAGCTCCAGGACTGTACAGAAACGAACTGCAAGTCGAATTGGACCCATTCAAACCAAGTTCTACCGAAATAAAAAAAAAAAACCAGCAAGTGCAAAGGCCCTGAGGCAGAGGTGGAAGTTTTTAGAAGAGCAGAAGGAAGGCCTAGGGAGGTGGAACTTAGGTTTCATTTCACATAGGATGGAAAGTCATAGAGAGATTTTAGGCAGGGAATGAGTGTGTTGCATGTGTGCGTGTGTGCGTGCCTGCATGCATGTGTGCGTGTGCATGTGTGTAAACTCCTGTCCCTGTCCTCACGGCATCTCCTGCAGGCTCCACTCTCTCCTTCCAGGCAGTTCCGGGAAGGAAAAGGAAACCAGCCTCCTTGCAGAGAAGCTGCGTCTGCGTGAGACTCCAAGACTGCCCCCCCACCCATCATCATTTTTCTTTTTACTTTAAATAGGCCACTCGAAGCTGCACTGTCTTAATTTTTCATAGGTGATCGACTGCTGAGTGGGGGTTTAGGTAGACAGAGGGAAGGCGCTGATAAGCCGGAGCAGGGATTCTATTAGGGAAATGCAGTGGTAATTAATGAATCCTGCCAGTAATTGGGAAGGTGTGAGTCCCCGTAATATCGTAATGATAGTCATCCGTCTGCGTGCCCCCCGTCACTCCGAGCCGCCCCTCATCGCTCTCTGATCTCAGACTCTTAACCATGCAAATCTCCCTGACAGGACACTGCGTCTCTGTCTCCCTAATTGGGCAGTATAGAGTTGTTTATGGATATTCTCGGCATTTAGGCCTCAGTTGGAGGTTGTTCAAAAATCGTTAGCAAACTTGCCTTAACAGCATTGTCAAGTGTGTGTTCCCAGGCTCCGGGATGTGTTCTGAAGACGTTTGTGATGAGGCCGAGGGAGGCATTGTGTGCACTGGAGCTCCGAGGATGATGGTTATTAAACCGCTTTTGAAGAAAAACCGATTCCCAGTAATTTCTCATCCCGCTTAAGATAAAACTTCAGTGTGGCTGCAGGACAGGATGCTTTTTTAATGGCACATCTCCCTTCTGGAGAGAACGCTGCCGATGTTGATGCCAGCCGAGACACCATCATTTCAAAAATGACGGCTTTGAATTGAGGCTGGTTTCGAAACATCCATCACCATTTAATTCCGAACCGGCACCTTTACTGGAAGCATTTGACACGTTTTCTTGCCAATATTTTTTCTCCTGCATACCAGCGGCCACCGTTTTGCCTTCCCCAACCAAACTGAGTGATGAAAGGTTTGAAATGCCATGAAATTTTTAAAAAAAGAAGAAGAAGAAGAAGAAACGCTTCTAAATCTGCTAAGTGAGTTTAATGGTTCTGTCACGATTTTTAAGAACAATCCTTTAAATATTTAGAAAACATGGGAAGTTCCATTTTCATGTATAATCAATGCACTTTCAAAGTCTTCAGATAGTACAGTGCAAACTGCTTCCTTATCAGTTCCAAAAGGAGAGAAATTTAAGCAGCTCTGGCCTCTGTGTTCTACCCCCTGGAGGAACAGAGACTTAAGTGCAAAGGACAACACGCGTTTCCAAGGCTTTCAGCTCAGTTCCTCTACTCACGGGCTTGGGCAGCCTCTCTGGGCTTCCGAATTCTCGACTGTCTCCCCCAGGGCTCAAATGTTGTCCTCAGGCCTCAAGTAACAAATGGACATGAACGTTCATAACGTGAGAAAAGGACTTTGCAATCAGGCCGAAGTCACTCTGCCATCGACTGGCTGGGAGAGCTTGGACTAACCAGCTAGTCCCTGTTAAGCCTCAGTTTCCACATCTGTGAAATGGGCCAGATAACACCAACTTTGTACAGTAGGTCTGAGAAACTTGAGACCAAGATCCTCTACCAATGTGGCCAGTGCCTGCTGAAACCTTGCGAGCTAGGCCTGCCAGGCCTTTCAGGACACCCCTGCCTCTGCAAGCCACCAAACTTGACCTCACATAGACCTTCAGTCATTGAGAAAGCTTCACAGCAATGCAAGCAAATGTGAGGACCAAGGGAGAAACTGCAGAGAGAAAAAGCATCTCTGGGGATCTTCACTCTAGAGTTTAAATCATAGCGTTTAAATCCTGGTCGGCCAGGGATTGAGGGTTTTCCCAGGGCCGAAGGTAAGACCAGTACAACCTCTGACAAGTCAGAATGGGCGTGTCACCCTAAATGTAAACACAACGCCTTCAGATCTCACACCCAAGACACTGTCAGGCTATGGTTTATTGGCACCCAATTTGATATGGAATTTTCTCTTCTGTTTCTGTCTGTGGATTGTTCTCATAGAACAATCTGGAGTGTTCTAGAACTCTCAAGAGGACTCTACCACAACTCTTCCAGAAAGTTCCATGGGTACCAGTGACAAAGCTACTGATGGCTGCCCCTCTCATGGACTATGGTGGACATACCATGGGGACAAGCAGAAAAAAGAGAGGGTGAGTCCATCGGGGCCAACATTGCAATGCCCTACTGGGAATCACCAGGAAGCACTGAAAGAAGTTGACTTGACTGGGCTAAGATTCTAGGGAAGTCAGTTTGGCAGGAGTTAATCAAGGAGCCTCGTCAGCATTTCAAGGACGACCTTGTGGTTTCCTGTCCATCCACAAATAAATACTGGAGACGCCACTGCCGTCCAAGCACACTGAGTCTTTCCTCTGAGGACCTCCTAGCTGAGGAAGCATCTAGGTTATGTCGAAGGGTCCAGAAGACTTGTAACCCTTGGCGCCTTCATCACAAACCTCTGGGTGGTCTGGCTCACCAGCCAGCACATCCTCACAGAAGTCTCTATTCATCTCGCATGGCCAGCCAGCTGGGGCATCACTAAATGAAAGGTTTTCTTTTGCAACTTGCCCAGCCCCTGAGTCTTTTTCTTTTTTGACTCACGGTCTCCTGCTCCCCTGAATCTGAATGGGGAGCTGTTACGAAGGGGACCGCCTGTGTCCTGAGCAGGAAGGCTGACATGGCTCAGCAACCTGAAGCCTCCAACGGAATCACACACACGCGAGGGCATGCATCCTGGAATAGGAATGCGCTGGCATTGCACGTTCTCAAAAAGGAAGTGCGGTGGACGAGGGAGTAAAGGGACATGCAAGCGTCTTCTCAGAGCTAGCAACCACCAAACCTGAAGGAGGGTGGAATGATTGTCAAATGCTTGCATAAGCTTGTAAATAAGATAAATTTATTTCCATTATTCATAGTGTGAGCTTTCCTTCCACTTATTTCTGCTTTAGACAACAATTACAGTAAATATAACGACAAAAAGAAAGTGCCGACGGTGGACAGGAAGATGACCAAGAGGGCCCGACACACAGCAATTCGTGTTTCTTCTTCACAATCACTAACGAATCTTAACTGGAGCCATGTTATGTTCCCATGTGAGTGATAAGCAATGATTTATTAGCAAGTGTCATGGAATCGGAATGCCATACAGTGAGACATGAGCTAGTGGAAAATGCTTTCCCTGTTTCCCAACCTCATTACTCAAAGATGCAGTGTCCCTTTACCAAGCCTAATTTAACTGACTTTTTTGAGTATTCTACTCATTGGCGATGGAAACTGGCCAAGGGGAAGATGTCCAGAAACGTCTGGGGCCTAAGGCCACGGCCGGGTCCAGCTGGTGCCAGGGCTGGCCAGCCAATGGGCAGCCCCCAGAAGCATGATCCCACAAATCATCTCAAACCCTGCCAGAGCAGCGAGGAGAGTGACACACTCAGGAAATGAAACCCAGGATAGGGAAGGAACACAACGCCCACTTGGATGGCGTCGGACCTTGTGTTAACCAGATGTCAGGCCGTCCTGCTAGGAAACTCTCGCCTTGATCTTTTAAGACTTACCCAAGGGTACCAGCAAGCCAGCTGAGCTGAGGGGGAGAACACAAGCTTTAGGTCCAGATTGAATCTTATTCAAATTTCACCCGAATTTCCTTTTGCTGCTCCAGGACCTAACGAAATTGTACATTGGATTTCGTGATTGTGTCTCCATCTCCTCCCATCTTTGACAATCCTTTGCTTTTGTCTTTTGGCTGTCACTGTTGATAAGGACCGGTCCGTTGTTTTGTAGGATGCATCTCAGTTTGGGTTTGTCGGATATCTTGTCCTGATTAGATTGAGGTTATGCATTTTTGGCAATAACATCATAGCAAAGATGTGCCTTCCCCGTGGATTATCTCAGGGATGTCATGACACGAGATGTCTTATTGCTGGTGAAGTTTGCTTTGATGACTTGGTTGCCTTGGCAGCTTCCTTGAAACCATAAACGGTGCAGTTCTTGTTGTCTTTACTTGGTGGCGTTAGCCAAAATTTCGTGAAGTAAGAACAACCCATTCAGCATCCTGTTATCCTACGTATATGATTTTGAACCTGTCATTTAACCTTTCTCTGCACTACATTTCCTCTCCTGCAATTAGAAAAGAATAATGACCACTTTTTGGGCTTGCTGGGAAGATTAGTGATCCTTTTGGTGCAGAATCTGGCAGATGGCCCAGTAGATCCTCAAAAGTGACTATTTCTGAAAATATCTTGCACAATTTTCACACATCAGTACCAATCCTTGCAAAACATAAGTAATCATCACCTATATATATTTAGAGAAGAAGCTTGAAACTTGGGGGCCATAAGGTAACCTCCCCAGTCATGTCGCTGCCCTGTCTTAGCCTCTGGTAACTTATCACCACCCAACATTCACTCTGGTCCTTTCCAAATCACCCCAAATTGCCTTCTTGGTATTAGTAACCACTCCTAACTAGTAGGCAGTGAGGGAAGGCAGGATCACACCAGAGTTAAATCTGTGGTTCCTGGAGTCAGAGAGTTCTTAGTTCAAATCCTAGCTGAGATCCTGTGGGCAAATTGCTTAATGTCTTTCTCTCTAAAGGACCTAACTCACAGATTTGTTGTGAGGATTAAATAAAAAAAAAAAAGACAAAAGCTCTTAGCCTGATGCATAACACATAGTAAGCATGTAAGAACTATATGATTAGCTGTCATTACCATTTATTCACTCATCAAACATTGATCAGCCCAATACATGTCAGGCACTACTGAAATCTCTAGCATTAACCACTAAATAAGCAAGGCAAGTCACATCTATGGCCTTCTTGAATTTGTATTACAATGGGTTAGATAGACTAAAAACAAGGAAGCAAATGATTAGTATAGTATCACATCTCTTAATGTGTTAGTTAAATGAACTCACCAAGTCTTCCACAAACAAGCCTGCATCCTGACTCCTTGTTGTTCCTTCAACCTGGAACATAGCTTCCTTCATCTTCATATATTAAAGTCTACTTCCTTCTCCATGACTTCTCTCAGCTTCCCTCTATTTCATTATCCTGATTCTTTAATTAGATGTGATTAGTTCCTGCGGGACCCACCTCCCCCAATTCACAGTATCCCAGCGTCTGCTCTGTAGTGCTATTATTTATGCACACATTAATCACCACCCCCTATAAGTTCCAGAGCAATCTTTACTCCCCTTTGGCAACACTGATATATTTTTCTCTGTTACATGGTCTGTGTTCTCCCTTCTTTGCCAAATTATAAATTTCTTCCCTGAGAGCAAAACCCACATCTACCTAATACATTTGCTGAGACCCTTTTATTGAGAACAGAGTCTGACAGGAGTAGGTGTTCAAATGCTTATTGATTTACCAAATTCATCAATAAAAAACCATGTCTTAACTAGCCCTGAATTGCAATTCTTATAAGACAGTAGCTGTGCCTTTCTTATTTATAGTTGCAATTATCTGAGACATAGCAATACTGGACATATTTGGCCCACCGCTTATTTTTCTTGTGCTTTTGGTCTTCTCTCCCACCTGGTGTCCCCATATCAACTTCTTTAAAATACATCCTTCCCTCCTTGGAGAGTTCTTCACTACATCACAAGAGTTATGGGAAGGTAAAAAGGGAGAATACATGTAAAGCATGTTGATTTCCTTGATAATGAAGTGTTGCCAAAATCACAAAGATTGTTTTTTGTTGCTAGAATAATTTCCCTCTCTTTTCTCAACCTTGTGTAACTCATCTGCTTTTATCCCATTATTGCTGATCATTTAATAAAGGATTGTTACTGATCTTAGTGGAAGGGAGACTAAGGATCACATTCTTTTCTTCCATACTCATGCAGGCTGTCAGGAAAAGAAAACAAAAAAGGTCAAGTTGTGACTTTGTTTATTCCCTCCCTACCATGTCTTTCTGGTCTCCTTACCACCACTCCCAGTTTCAAAATAAAATGTCCATGAATCTCACTTCCCTAGCTTAAAGTACACATCTTAGAGAATAGAGTGGAAAATCTTTCTGGAAAAATTTTACTGAAATTCTAAACCAATGCACCGTGTTGTTTATGTCACTCAGAAGAAATTTTATCAGACTATTCTAGACAAAGAGCAGTCTCATGTTTTACACAGCACGTGCATAGCCTATCGGTCCCCAGTGGTGGTTGCTCCTTAAGGTTATTTTCTCAATTTCTGGTTCCTTACCATCTAGATCTAAAAGTTGAGCAATTAAAATGCCCAAATGTGCTATAGGAAGTAAATACATATTTTCATAAATGTGCTCAATATGCTGAAGCAAAGTATAATTATTTTGCTGAAAATATATTAACCTCAGTGACTTATGATCTTAGGTACAGCTTTTCTCTGTACTACAAACACAAGGATTTTCTTTCTGTTCTTTGAGCAAGTTAAACTCCTTCCTGCCTGGGAGCCAAATATTCTGAGACTTCCTAAGAATTATTTTTCCTCAATCCTTTATCTGACTGGCTTGGTTTTAACTTAATTCTTTGGACCCCACCATTGAAGATGCTACTCAGAGAAATCTACTGTGGCACCCTCTCTTTTCTCCAAGATACACCCAAATACACATGGAACTAGATTTGAACCCTCTGCCCTTCTCCCTCATGAATCTAAATTTTTTCTGCATGTTTTTCCTCTTTTGTAATGGTTTTATCATTTGTGTGTTTACCCCAAGACTTTTCTTCACTAGACCATAAAGATAGGAGTTGTTTCAGTCTTTATCATCACTAAGGACAGTAAGCAAACAGCAGAGACTCAATAATTAATTGAGTGAATTCTTTATTTGATTGAAGTAATGAGTGAATAAATGGGTTTATTAGACTAGTAGGGTCTGGGAAAGCCTAGGTGAGGCGAGAGTAGGAAGTACATCAAACCTAAGGTTGCTCGAGAGAGTATAGCCTGAAAATAAAGATCCAAACTATAGTCAGGAAGCACAACCAATACCATGACAAAGACGAGTGTGCCCCCTCAATTATGAAAGACAAAAGCAAGTCAGTAGCCCCAGAAGAGTAATGAAAGTATCTAGGAGCAGCTTTCGATGCAGCTCATGCAGAGGGCTTAGGGGATTTAAGCTGGAATATGTTGGAGGGGCTTGAAAGTTCTGCTATATGTGACCTAGGGACCAGACTCAGATTTGAAAGTACGGTTTAAACCTTCACACCTACCTTGATTAGCTATGTCAATTTTAGCCAATCAATTCATCTCTTTGAGCCTCAATAACTCTGCCTGGAAATAGGGATAGCCACACCCACTCCAGCGGGACAGTGTATGCATAAAAAAGATTACGCATGGGAGGTATATGCCAGGGCTTCTCCAAATTCATCTGCTCAGTTCCTCAAACACTAAGTGTCTCCCACTTGGAAATGCATTCTCGTTGAGGCCTGAGTTGGGTTTTATTGTTGTTAGATGTGCCTTCTCTGTCCTCTATAGACTAAAAGCTTCTTGGAGAGAGGAAACTGGTCTTGCTTACCATAATTCTGTTGGACCCCAGGTTCATTCAGATATTGGGTGGATGAATGGATGGGTCGATGGATGAATGAATTTATCTTTGACTGTGGATAACAATAAAGAAAAAGGAGTTTAACTTTGTCTTCTAGACTTTGAAAGCCTCTGCCAAAAACTAAACCTCTTCCAGGGAGGGCAGATGGCAGCCTGTACAATGAACAATTTAATCTTTAGAAAATGAAACAACTTTGCCAGCAAACTCCATTTTTCTCCACGAACACATTGTCAATAACATGTGCTCTCAAACATGTGGTGAAATTGATGACTGTGCCCTGATTTATGGAAACAACAACAAATTAAATGATTACCTTTCTCTTTTCTAGCTTGGGGTCCTTTGGACCAACCATGAATTTTTTTTTCTTTGCCCCAGTGCTCTAGTAATAGAGAGGGTCTAATTAAAATGTCTCTCCGTTGATTGTGTGTGCAGAGCACAGGAAAGAGTGGAGTGTGTCCGGGGTATCTTAATTTAAAACCAGGAGGGGAAAAGCTTCTTAGGTGATAATGAAGATTAACTGAGTGAGTAGCTAGTGCCCCCTCCTTACATAAAAGCAGATATTGAAAGAATCCTTCATGCCAACACTTTGTAGGACATTTTCTTGGCTTGGGATAGATAAGGTTTTGGACTCAGATGAAAATAAACTTGGGGGAGGGGTGCTTTCCAGACCTTGGTGACAGTGGAGTAGACGTCTGGGACTATTCCTGAGTCAGCCTTGTTGCAGAATCCCTGTCCGAGGACAACTCCTTCTAGAATCGTGTCTCTGAACTCATATTTGGGTCATTAACTTTTTTGAGAATCTAACGGGAGCTAAAACACCTCGCTCCAGAAAAAAATAAAGAGATGTGTGTTTACAAATGCATGTGCCACACACAGAGAGATGCCAGCTTTCGTTTACAATGTCATCTCCTATCTTTGCCATAAACCTGAACGACAGGCATAACGATCCCGACTCCCAAGACCAGGCACCAGCAACATGCCTGGGATGCTCACCCAACTGCTTCACTTACCAGGTCCTTCATCACTTCAGCCTGAAAACCTCTTTAGCTGGATGCATATTTATTCTACAAAGGAAAAAATCAGTTAGCAAAGAGTAAAGTAGACTTTCTGAAGCAGTTAAGCCACCAAAATTCCTCATTGTTTCACACAGTGGTCTTTGGCAATCCTGAAGCCCTTCTCAAAATTAATGCTTTTACAGGCACAATATAAAATACAAAGGGTTGGGCCCCCCTGGTGGTGCAAGGGATTAGGTCTCAGCACTATCAAGCTATTGGCAGCCACTGCAGCATGAGTTCCATCCCTGGCCAGGGAGCTGACCCACATGGCACAGCAGACCTCTCCTGTCTCCCCGCTGCTCCCCTCAGCAGTGTGTTTCAGTAGATCTGCCTGTTCTGCTCCCCACTCTGTCTCTGGTGAATCCTCGCACCTCTGTGCCTCTGGCCTGTACCCCCATTCTTGCATGCATAAATAAATTTTTAAAAAATCTTTAAAATACAAAGGGTTAAAAAATTATGAAAAGCCGGTTATCGTAAAGGAACTAATTTGCAAAATAATCATACGTGAATTTCCTTATACATATAAAATGGCAATAGCAAGCACTAGGCTTGCTGATAACTACTATAATTTCAAAGCAATGATGAGTGAGCATGACATAGGAGATATTTGCAACAGGTAATGGGACATAAAAAAACCTGTAACATTTTGGTGGAAATATTGGTGATAAAAATCACGGTGCCACTACTATTATTGTGATTTGGGGTCTATGATCGTAAATGAAGGAAATGCTAAATTGCAGTTAGAAGTTTGTGCCAGAAAGATGTAATTTTGTTTCGCACCCAAGTTCAGGGGTTCCCTGAATTCCATGTGTGGATGTCAGGTGAAGGTCTCTTTGTGGTGTGGAAATGACCTTACATGTGTTTCTCTCCCCCTCTCACTTTGCTCTCAAGCCTGCCTCATTTCATCTTATTTTCTCATTATTATTTGTCAAAACATCTCCAGACTGAAAGTGTGCTGATGTGAGTAGGGCATCCATCTGATTGGCTTGCCTCTGAAGCTATAAATTAAACATGCACCACATCCACCCCACCTATGGGGCACAGGTACCCCATAATAGAACATAATAGAACAGGTGCCCCATAATAGAACAGAAGCTGCAAACAGGAGACACCAAAACCATCTTGCTCCAAGTTGAGCATCCAGCCCCTGCCCCAGTGCCAGACACAGGAGAATCTCTCAACACGTATTTATTCTGCGAAGGAATAAGTCAGAGAAGCATAAGGTAGGGCCTTCCTGCTTAGGCAAGGGTTAAGTCTCAGCACTGTGAAGGTATCTGCAGCCACTGCAGCCTGAGTTCGATCCCCAGCCAGGGAGCTGACCCACAGGGCACAGCAGACCTCTCCTGTCTCCCCGCTGCTCCCCTCAGCAGTGTAGTTCAGTAGATTCACCTGCTCTGCTCCCAACTCGGTCTCTGGTGAATCCTCTCACCCCTGCACCTCTGGCCTGTACCCCAGTTCTTTTTTTTTAAAGATTTATTTATTCATACATACAAGAACCGGGGTACAGGACAGATGTGCAGGAGGGTGAGAGACAGAGCGGGGAACAGAACAGGCAGACTGATGAAATACACTACAGCGGGCGAGTCAGGAGAGGTCTGCTGCGCCATGTGAGTTGCTCCCTGGCTGGCCGGGAATTGAACTCGTGCTGCAGTGGCTGCAGATAGCTTCATAGGTTGTTTCTTAGCGCTTGTGCCACAAGGGAGCCCCAGTACCCCAGTTCTTGTATGCATAAATAAATCTAAAGAGAAAAGAGTAAGGTAGACGTTCCGAAGCTGGTACTCCAAGGGGCCAGCATTCCATGGGACTCTCTGTCTGAAGACATTGATCTGCCTGTGACTGAGAGAAGTCACCCCCACAGATATCCACAGCAGTTCAAAGAGAGCAGAGAATGGGGAACTTTCTGTATAGGGCCGAGAGCAAGTACTATAGACTTTGCAGACAACGTCACTCAATTCATTGAAAAGAACGTTTTGTTTTTCTTAGAGCATTTCAAGGGACTTGAGCCTCAGAAGGTGCTCTGTGGACAGTCAGATGGCCCTGTTTTGAGATCCAGACAATCCTGATTTCCCTCCAACTTTAGGAAATTGCTGTGTGGGCAGAGGAGACAATTTAACCTTCTGACCTTGGGGTCTTCATTAGCAAAGAGGAAATAGTAACTCCTCATGTCCTCTTTAGTGAGAACTGGTCATCACTGGTAGCCATCAAATGTGCAAAGGGAATAGTTATTTTTAGGAAACACTATGGTTATTTGGTGATCGAGACCTGGGTTCACATCCCAGTTCTACCACCTCCCACTCGTGAGATCTTGATCTCATTATTTAAGTCTCTGTCCCTCAGTTTCCTGAGCTCTAAAAAAGAGAGTTCCTAAGCGCTCCTTTTGGGGCATTATTATAAGAATTAATAAAACAATAGCAGCCAAGCTTCAAGCAAAGACTAGATACCCAATGAGTAAAACTATCATGAAAACAAAGGGAGACACTTCTTGGAAGGCGGACTGCTTTGCCTGAATTAACTAATGTGATTTCCATCTTTTTGATGCCCATTTTAAATGTAGACTTACCACAATTTGCCGCCATGGGTTCAGACACATAATCAAAAAGGCAAAAAATAATCTGCCCTGTGTATCTGTCATTCTTGGCGAGCTCACCGAGCCTTCCAAATGCCAACAACTCACATTTAGGCAGCGTGAAGTCCCCTGCCGGGTCCGGGCAGTGAATCTCCTTGGGCTATAAGTTGGTCTCATAAATAGCATTTGGTGCTCCAGGCAATGAGGAGATGTGTTCCATTGTGAATCACGCTGCTGGCACTGGACTTTAAGCTGTCCGGTTTGTTTATGGTGGTGTCTGCCAGCTTCTAGACCTCTTTCAAACAATTTAAGTACCCTTTTGGATATATGAATGTGGCGCCATAAAAATGGGTGCAGGGAAATTGCTTCCTTACTCCCATCTATGGTGATGCACCAAAAGGAACCCTCTATGAGAATTGTCAAATGTTAAATACATAATTGCTAAACATGAAATTATAATTAACATTGAAACCTCCAGGGACATTGTTCCCTTTCCATTGTCAGGATGTCATCCTGATCTTTGCCATCCTTTTAATTTATCTCTTGAAGGGACGACAACAGCTGGACAGTCTCTCAGTCCTTATCATTTTTTATTATATAACTTTACAGTGTGTGTGCTTTTGGAAGATTCTAGTTAGTGCCATTGACTGCAGTAAATACTGGCTTGAGAAAAGGTTCAAAGTCAGGCAGACAGAAGTCCCAGTATGGGCTACCTACTTGACCTTCATTAAGCTTCTTTACCAATCCAAGGCTCTCTTTTCTCATCAATAAACAGGGACAATGAGCTCTGCTGTCAGCTATTATTGGAAAGCTCAGAGCTTATAATGAGCACTTAATAAAATGGTGGGTATTATGACTGCTTTCCACTTTCTTCTTCTTGATATCCATATCAAATGTTTTGAAATGCTATTTTATCCTTTTTTTATAAAAGAGGAAAACTTTTCTGAGCTTCACATCTGAATTGACAACTGATTTCTTTTCAACATTTGTTTAATGCATGAACTAAAGAGCTTCTCTTCTACTGAGTTTCTGAAAATTTCCAGGAGGAAAGAATAATCCATTTTCCAAGACCTGATGAGTACTTATTTTTAACAGATAAGCAGAATTTCATGTATGTACATCTTTAATTTATGCCACATTGTATTCCACAGCACTTTTAAGGTTCTCTGTTATATAAATTCATGAAAAAAAAGCACTTTTTAAATCTACCTTTCTTTTGAGCACTTATTATGTACCAGGCACCAGTGGTGGAAGGTACTATTTGCAAATGTGGAAACTTAAGTTCAGAAGGAACAAGTCATTTCCCCAATTGTCACCCAGATAGTAAATGGAAAAACAAACTATTCACAAATATTAACAAAAAAACAACTACTAACAATATGCCAAAGGAAAATGGAGAAAGAGTATGAAGAGAAGTTAAGGGGCATAGACTAGCTTTAAGAGGCTGCACCATTACTATAGTTGAGTCACCAATTTGGCTCTGAGCTTCCTAGTAGTAAAAGCAAAAAGGGAAGTGTGATCTATCCCAAGAGTGACATTTTCTATGAAGAAAATGCATACCAGGACTCAAGAATAAGGAAAGCCTTCCCTGATGCTACACTTCTGGCAGAAATTTTCTCTCATAATTATTGTAATGAAGTAGAGTGCAATAAAAAAATAGGGAGTTGCCATATCAAAACCAAATATTTAAAACTGAAAGCCTTCCTTTCTGTAAAAAAAAAAATCATTAAAACCATTTCTCTCTGCAAAAATATGCTCTACTTAACACTGGGCTTCATCTCATTTTGATGATTATTCATTCCCAGTTTTGTCAAAGCATCATACTGAGAAGAGATTGGTGTTAAAAAGCTAGTGAGGGGGGAGTAGAAAACGCCTCTCTCCACCTTATCATTTTTATTTAGATTGACGTACCTTTGGTTATAATTAGGGATAACTGTACAGCAGTTAAGACTCCATAATCCCATCATTAGCTGTCAAGAGATTTTCATAGGGCAAACCCTCATGCCATCTCTTTCATTTCTGTTTCTTAACTACTTGGGTAGCCTGAAGTTGAAGACTGTGCTTTTAGGGCAAGATTTTCTGCTGCCATTGAAATCTTCTCAGCTGACACACAAGTTAGGACACAAGTGACACACGTGGGAGCGTTTGCAACGCTGTCTGCAGCCCCTCAAATTGCAGCCCAACCTCTTGTCATTCCCAACAATGTAACCCTGTTACTGCCAGTTTCATGCCAGGGCTGTTTTGCACACAGTGGTGATGAGATTTTAAAAGCCACTTCCAGGGTTACCCATTAAGTAGCCAAAAAAGGAACTTCTTTTTAAAGTAATTTCCAGTATTCCCACTCCATTAGACACTGGAAATTGGTGATGGGGTGGAGGTTTGTTCTGGGGGGTAGGCTCTGAGAGTGAATTAAGGGTGTCTGGGTGGTGGGTACAGTGCGGTCACCTGCATTCGAACATGTATGAGCCTTGACCCAAAAAACATACAGTGGTGTAAACCAAAATGACCTCAATTAGTAGTTTTAAAAAACGAAATAGAACAAGAAAGAATATGATGTTTCCCCCCAAAAGCAATAGTATAAATGTTAATCATAAGACGAGTAGGGGGAAATAGTGTTACCTTTTTAATTGATAGTGTTTAGTATTAAACTATGTCACTTCTGTTCAAGTTGTAATCTGAACAACACACATTGGCATATTAAAATATTATTAAAATATTTTAAAATATTAAAAATAAAAATATATTTTTATATTATAAAAATATAAAATAATATTAAAACAAACGTTGTCTTAATTGATTAATAGCCAAAAAGATAAACCATATAAAAACTCTCCTCCAGGTTGAAAGCCATAATCAGCTGACTGCCTGGCTCCTGTCATGGAGTGTCTATCAGCATCTGAGACACAGTTGATTTATCGCAAGTTGCGCTTTGTAAAAGGAAGTTCAAAAGTTGAGATTTTCCACCATGTTGATTATCACGTGCATGCCGTCCGTATTAACTCTTCCAAGGAGAAGACCATCAAGATCAGTTATAGTATTTTGCTTCCTGTTCTGTAAGGGTTTAATCAAGAAGCTGTGGCACAAAGAATCTGTGGTCTTATCTATGCAGAGCTGATGTCAGGAGCAGTTCATTCAGTGGTTAAGAATAAAGATTTTGACATCAAAAGACACATTGCAGTTAAATTTGGACTTGGTCTTAGTTTGCCTTGTCTTTTTACTCTTTTGAGGGCTTCCTCTGATGCTTTGCTTATGTTCCATTTCCTTTGTCTTATGCGTTACTTCTATTATTTTTTCTTTGAGGGTTGTACTGAGGTTAGTGTGTGATGGACTGTTTGTGTGACCTGTTGAACAGTCTGTTCTCTGGCTGATCCTGATGGCCACATTATTACTTTCATCCTCTTCCTCCTCATCTCCTCCTCCTTGTTAAGTAATTTAGGTGTCTTTGCCTCAATATATTCATTGTTCCGTTACTTTATAATCAATGCTCTAGTTTTTCTTTCATAGGTGGCTTGGTACTATAAATTCATTTTTTGGTTTTAGTGAAGCTCCTTATTCTTCCTTCTGTCTGGACTGTTAATCTTGCTGGATGGAGGATTCTGGGTTGGAAGTCTTTTTCTTTAAGTATTTTGAATATCTCTTTCCAGTCCTTTCATGCTTGTAATGTTTCTGCTGAAAAATCTACTGATAGTCTGATTGGTGTTCCCTTATAGGTTACCATTTTTTTCTTGATATTTTTAGTATTCAATCCTTATTGATTCTCAATAGCTTTATTATTATGTATCTTGGTGTGTATCTATATAGTCTTATTTTGTTTGGAACTCCTTGGGCTTCTTGAATTACAACTTTTGGTTCATTTTCCAGAGTGAGATTGTTTTCAGTGATTATTTCTTTAAGTGAGTTTTCTTAAATATTTTCTTTTTCTTCTTTCTTCTCCTTTGGGATCTACATGATATGGGTGTTATTTTTCTTTAAATTGTCCCAGAGAGTGCCAATACTGTTTTTATTTCTTTTATTCTGTTCTCCACCTTGCTTTATTTTTGTGTTTTCCATTATTGTAATCCAAGGTGATTAATTCTCCCCATTGCTTCTGTTTGCTTTCTACTAAGGCTCTCAGTTATATTTTTTAAATCAACTAGAGTGGTCTTAACTCCATTATTTCTGAATGTAGCTGACTCATATTTTTGTTCTCTTTATTCTGTGGTTTTAACATCCTCCATGGTAGTGTTTTTTTGTTTTTTGTTTTTTTAAGTTCCATTATCATTGCCAGGACTGTTGTCCTGAATTCCCCTTCTGTCATGCTCTGAAACTCCACTGAATAGGGACTCTTTTCAGGATTTTGTTTTGTTTTATCTGGCATTTGTACATGTTTTTCTGTCTCCTTGTTTTGGATTTTGTATGTGGCAATATGGATAAAATTTTCAACTATCATTTTGTAATTGTTGGAGCAGCCAGAGGACTGGTACAGCGAGGGGTAAAAGAGGACCAGGGCAACAGGCATCCAGGGATCACTTCCATTATATTTAAGAAGTTGAAATTCCTGTTGTAAAGTGTTTCTTTGTGGGGGTGGCACATGTTTCAGGCATCTCAGCCTGAACTTCAGCAGTCGTCTCTTCTAGAAGGTAGTCCAGGGTTTCTGGCCTGATTCAGGCTACAGCTGTTGTGTTATGAGCCTCAGTTTCAGCCAGTAGTTCTCAGTCTCTGCCCTCACCTCTGCAACTCTCCCACATGCACCCACCCCCATCCTACGTGGACCCCCTTATCCAATACAGTGCCAGGTCTTAGGAACCCCAATGTTGGTATGTGCCAAGGTCAATAACTGTAGGGGGCTTTCTGTAGACATTTCCCCCTATTAAAACTTTTTAAAAGTTCACTTAGAGATTTTTCTACCCCTTTCAACATCAAGCTGATGCTCCTATTATGTACACTGCTAATCAGTTTTCCCCTCAGGGGTTTTTGGCTTTGTTTTGTGTTTATTTTGTTGTGCATGTCTGGAACAGACTATCCTGGATTCTCCATTCTGCCACCAACTTGTGGGACTCTTTCATGTCACATTGGATAAGTTGCTTCAATTATCTAATGACCATATTTTTCCTCTGTAATGTTAAATACCAAGCTGGACTGTTAAGATGAAAAATGGAAATAATACATAAGTGTTAGAACTAAAATTAGCAATCACTACCCAGATGTTACTTACGTATATAACTTATAGATTTTTTTCATTGGTTGGACCTCATGGAAGTTTGATATAAGAATAAAAATGCCCCTCTCACCAGTCAGAAACATCACCACTTCCCTCTGTCTGTCTTATTTTGTGACCTCCCTTTCTAAGAGTGATTAATTGCAGTCCCTATTTAAGAAAACCACATTGAAGAAAGAAGTAAGAAATGGCAAAAATACATCAGATAATATTTTAAAATATTATCCACCTACTCACATGTAACTGTGTCTGGTGTATAAAAGGCATTCAATACACTTAAGCAATTATTTTATTCATTCTAAGACTCGAAATTGGTTCACCAAGTTTAAGGGTTTCTGCACACAGAGATTTCTCTTAGGAAAAATTAGGTGGAGCACTAATGATGAAATCCAGCTTTGCAGGTAAGCCAATTTGGATTTTCAAATTGTAAAATCAATTTGAAAAAATATTAACTGCAGCTTTCTCCCAGGATTACACAGTTAAAAATCACATGTCTCCACATTCACTTTGCTTCCTTGTCACAGTCTTCTTTCAATAATACATTTTAAATATTTTTAACATTTATATCTCTTTTCATTTCAACCAAACAATTTTAAGAAGCCCTAAATTAAGAGTCATGTGTCCTGATCCCATCACTTAATCACCACGGAAGCAAATTATTTAAAATCCCTTGGTCTCAAACACTTTTTCTTTAAGACTATTAGTATTTATCCAGTATATAGGACAAAACATATATATATGTAAGTGTGTATGTGTATAGATGTATATACTACATATGTGTATATATGTGCATGTGTGTATATAAATATTATTTGAATGCGCTTTGAAAACATGTAAATTGCTTCAAAATGGCAGAATAATTTTTTTGAAGTTGAAAACACCAAATAGATGCAAAGCTTTTTGGTGTCCATTTTTGTTTCCTTGTACAACTTTTTCTACTATTTCCTTTTTTTTTCTTTACATGTTTTAAATTATCCCTTTGATAGAATTAAAGAAGTACTATTTCAGGGCTTCATTCATTTAACCTATACTTATTAACACCTACTCTGTGCCAGCATTGGTTTATATGCTTGGGGTATTGCTGTGATCAATATACAAACTGCCCAGACCTTCTTGGGGTTTACAAACCTGTATAGGAGATAGACACAAAATTAAAAATCACATGTGTGACTATGTTTATAAACTACAAAAAGGACAACATGAAAGGTGTGAGATTATAACCAAAGAACTTAGTCACATCCAATGGGTAAGAGAAGACTTAAGAGGAAGAGAATTCTAGGCAAGAGGGAACAGTGCCTGCAAAGCCCCTGTGGCATATTTCAGGAGCTGTGTTCTTGGGACATATCAGCAAGGAGCAGAGGGACCCACTTAGGTCAGAAAGGTGTCAAGCCCAGATCAGGCAGACAGTTTTAAAAAGAAGTAAATAACAGGGTTTAGCTAAGTGCAGTGGAAGTCACTGAAGGATCCTAAGCCCGGAGGCAGTGGGGAGTGACAACTTCAACCCAATTATCCAGAGATGTGGTACATATACACAATGGAATACTATGCAGCAATCAGAAAAGATAAACTCATGCCATTCGCAGCAACATGGATGGAGCTAGAAGGGATGATGCTCAGTGAAATAAATCAGAAGGAAAAAGAAAAATATCAGATGGTTTCACTTGTAGGAGGAGGATAGGGGAAGCATTGAGGGACCAAGGATAAAAACATAATAATAATAAAAAAAAAAACACAACAAAACAAAACAACAATGAAAAGACAACAGCACATCAGAGACATTCTGCAGGGGGAGGGGAGGAAATGGGACCAGGGCGAGGGCCGGAAGAGCACTAGAGCCTGCGGTGATGGTGCCGGAAGAGCACTAGAGCCTGCGGTGATGGTGCACAGGCGAATTGGTGGTAGAAATTCCATGGGGACTACACCTGAGAAAAGAAAATAAACATTGTAAAAAAAATAATTAGTTAATTAAAATTTAAAAAATCAACCCAATTATCCAAATTAAGTTCCCATAAGCTCACTGTTTGCCATGTGGGAAATGCTGAGCAGGATGCAGAGCGGAAAGGAGTCCAGTGAGACTCCAGCAGGCACCTGGGAAGGTGCAGACATGAACTGGGACGTTGGTGGGGGAGATGGAAATAGCATTTGGCAAGGAATCTTATGACACGGTGTCAACACGGCTCCAACTTTGTGGCCGGAGCGATTGAGAGGCTTGAAGTTCCGTTTCCTGCAAATAGAAACCAGCAGGGGAGCAGGATGGCACCAGCGAAAACAAGCCCCTGGTGCTGTTGAAAATGTTTCCTGAGGTACTTGTGAGATGCTCACCAAGAGAAGTTGGGCGCAGGGACCTGGAGCTCACAGGGGATAGTTCCAGTTTTCAAAGTGGATATGCTGCTGAGGAAATAGCTTGTGTCCTCACCTTTGCAGACCCAGATGGACACTTCAGGACAAACTTTTCATAATTTCTCCTTTATTATCCTGAACAGAATTCATAAATCAAGTGACCAGTGTGCCACATAGTTTCAAACAGAAAGCCTCAGATGCCGTGACTATGCAATAAGAAAGAAAAAGAGACAAAAAATCACTCAAGCAGGACTTCTCAGAGTTGGCTGCTTAGGGAACCCCGACCACCTATTGAAATGCAGATTTTAAATCAGCAGAGCTGGGGTGGGGGGGAGGCACCTGGCATCCCAGGTGATGCCAACACTGCTCGCTGTGGACACACTCAGAGCACTCAGAGCAGAGCAATGCGGCTTGGAATGCATAATGAGTCGATGTGAGCTCCTATGTGTAGACTCCCTGTGAACATGTCAGACGCGCAGCTCAGCCAGGGGGAAACTGAATGAGCATCTCAAATATCTGAAGCAGCCATGCCCAGGGTGATGCGATTTCCTGAAATGGCAAATCATTCCCATCCAAATTCCAAATATAAACAAAGTACCGTTTCTCTTGGTTTGCACAACAGCTCTTAGTATTTCATACACATCAGTGTGCATGGAAGTCTGTGTTAAAATGAACATAGGTCTGAGGCTCCAGCAGTTACAAAAATGCTTTCCACCTATGTCCGCGGTTCTGAACCACCTCCTCCTCCCAGAATTGGGTCATGTCTAGAGATATGTCTGGTTGTCAAAACGCAAGGGTAAGGAAGATGCTGCTGGAATCAGGGAGGAGGGTGTGGGGGGTAAAGGCCAGGGTTGCTGCTAAAAGTCTGACAATGCACAGAACGATCTTCCATAACAACAATGCGTGGACCCAAAGTATCGATTGTGCCAAAGGTAGAGAAACCCTGATCTAGATCTCCCAAAATGGTGTAGGATGAGGGACCTCCCATCTGGGGAGTGTAAGGTCGAGGCTGGGGCAGGGATGGGGCAGAAAAGGGGAACTTGAAACTGCTGCCACCTGCATCCCAGAGACAGGACCTGATAAGCAGCGATGAAAGAACAACCAGTTCCAAGAGAAAAAAAAAAACTTCTTTGAAAAGCAACTTTGACTGGCGTTCTCCACCTCCCGCCAAGGCCAGACCCCGCCCTATAAATGCTTACCCTCATCCCCCAACAAGCACAACTTCTCCGACCCCCATGGGGGTCAGCGAACCTCTCCCTGGAGCACAATAAATTTCCTGCCTATCCGAAGCTTGGCCTGGCTCTTCTTTTTATGGCACCAATCCTTTCAGGGAGTCATGTCCTGCACTCTGCAGACGACAGCCTGGCCTGGCCCCTCACCTTTCCATCACGCCATCACCCCAGCCCCCAGAACACCAGTGCCACTCGGAGAAGAGAAAAATAGAGAAATGGGAGCAGGCAGGCCCGAGACAGGCACGGAGAAGAGGACAAACCAACCAAAATGATTTGCCAGAAGGATTAAAATTTCTAGCCTGGCCAAATTAAAGTATATATAATTCTACGCATCTGTTGGTGGCTCTGTAATTAATACAAAAATAATTGCATCTCTTCGCCTGGCTCTCCCTCACAAACTCTACTTAATGAGCACTGCCAATGACTTTTTAGATATGTAATTAAAATTTTTATTTATTTCTGCCTTATTTTTATAGTAGTAGCTCAACATATTAAAAAAAAAAAACGCAATAGCAAAGCTGGGCTCCAACCACCATTTGAGAAGCAACCAAAGGTATTTGCTTTCTTTTTTTCTTAATCCATTCTACGCAATTCATTCTAAACAGTAAGAAATAATGACACCAATTCTCATTCTCCTACCTTTTATTATCTAATTTTAATTTTCTGCCCAGGTCTTATCTTTAGACCTGAGAAAAGTAAGATTTTTATAATTTTCAGATAATAATAAGAAAGGGTATATTGTCCCCAAGTGGTCCAAGATTCAGGTCTCCTCTTTACGTTCTCTTCTAGAGCAGGAAGTCTGTTCCAGAAGAATCCAGAATCCTGCCTGTTGTGGTGGGAGGAGAGATCTCCCAGATAGAAGCAGCATCATAGTGGGTTTGAATAAAAGACACTGGGACCTGACTGTGACTGAGTAGCTGTGCAGCGGCCTCTCAGTTACTGTTAGTGTTTATCGTTTTAAGACATTATCAGGCCATCCCAGGCAATATAAGGAGCAGTGGTTGAAGAGAACAGAGACGCCTGGATCTGAACGCCCTTTCTCCCACTTGCCAGTCGGCTGACCGCAGGCCTCACACCTCTGACCCTCCACGTCTGAGGCTGGAGTGTGGACGTGATTACCACCTGGTCCAAGCATTGTGAGGTGACCTGAGGTGAGGTACGGACTTCACACGAATCACAGAGAGTAACACTCAAGAAATCTCAAGGCATCCCTCCAACAGGATTCTCTCCTGCTGAGACTCCAAAGAGCCAAATAACTCAAACAAAGAATCACAGAAAGTCAGCAAGGAGGCCAGGCCTGAGGTCTTGAGGACTGAATAACTTTCTTTGTTTTTGCACAAAAGTCTGTCATCCGTGTTTTCTAGAAAACTGCACTACAGAATGTATTTTGTAAGGAGGAAAAAGGTTATCAAAAATATCCAGGAAGCAGTGGGTTCAGGAAGATATATTGTGATTGGTTTGCTTGCAAAACCGGATCTCCACGTCACAAGCTGGGGGCAAAGCCCCCTCGGCCCTGAACCTGAGCCCAGGGCGAGGGGCTCTGCAGGCCCCGGCACCCGCAGCCTGAGGGCCGGAGCCTGGGTTCAGGTGCGTTCACTCGGCCTTTAACCCCCAGAGTCAGCGGCCCAATACACCATGTAAAGGTTCAGGCATTTTCTTCTCACTAAAATGGGCACGGCCACTAAAGAATGAAATGCAAACAAGGCACGCCATGGAAATGACATGCATTCCTGCAGTGCTCGGAAGAGCAGCCTCTGAACCAAAAAATTCACCCCCTTCAGCTTCCTTTGCAAAGCATTCTTTTAAGTAGCACGTCCTCACCTCCTCCAAAAAGTTCCTAGCTTTTCGCTGGGGAATTCCACATTTACAAATTAAGTCTATGAAAATAGGACAAATATTGGAAAGCATTAAATGCAAAGATCACAGTGTTACGTATTCCTGAATAATATTGAAGCAAGTTAAATGTCCCGCATCTTGGGAACCGTTCAGTCCACTCTGCTGATGGAGGTGGAGGAGCTCGGGTTGCTATTTTCAAGGATGCTTCCACGTGGACAAGATACAGGGAGGGCATCACCCAGGGACACTCAGTGACCCTGACAACGATGTGTAGGAAAAGGAAACATTTGAAGAAATATAGCAGGGCTTGCGTAGGGGCTCTCCCCAAATGGTGGCGCCATGCATTAATTTTATTTTTCAAAGTGCTTTATATAGATAAATATCGCGTTATAGGTTTTCATTTTTAATCGTGCACTGAGCACAAGCCCATCTCTGTGCAGCCATCACCACCTCTATCTCAGAACTTTCATCTTGCCAAAGGAAAACTCTATACCCCTGAAACCATAACTCCCCATGACCACTGCTCCAAGCTCCTGGCACCCACCCTTCTGCCCTAGATTCAGTGAGTTCGACTGCTCTACAGACACCCTAGACATACAATCATACGGCATTTGTTGCTTAACGACTGGCTTCATTTCACTCATCCTAATGCCCTCAAACCTCATCCGGGCTGCAGAATAAATGTGTCAGAATCTCCCACTTTTTAAGACTTAGTAATATTCCATGAGCTGTGTGTGCACATTTTGTTTACCCCTGCGCTCTCCCTGGACATTCAAGTTGTCCAGCCTTTGGGCCAGAGTGAATAATGCTGCTGTGACTGGGGGTGCAAAGATCTCATTTCTATATTCCATCTTAAAGCCTTTCCCTCAAGCTGGCTCCTCCTCTGCCAATATCATCGGTGCTGTCAGGCCCTAGATCAACCTCCACGCTGGTCTCCACTGAGCTTTCCCACAAATGAAACTGCAGAGGTGGGCAATTGGGCTACCTGGGGAAATAACCACCTGGGCCATTCCTTAGAAACTAATGCATCTTTTTTCTGTTGTTCTGATTCCCATTACAGGAAAAATGCCTTAGTTTCAGCTTTCCAGCCCGGCCCCCTCGCCGAGCATCTCCCCGCTGCACCCCCACTTCCGACGGTGAACTCCTCCTGACACCCCGCTCTGCGAAGACTGCCAAGAAGAAATCACCCCAGCCATTTCTCTTCATCCTCACTAACAATTTGGTAATGAAGTATTGATTTCCACTTCCCCGCTTATGGACGATATTAGATTTTCATTGATAAACTGCGACGGGGCTGCCTGCTCCCCACGGCCCCCTTCCTGCTGTCACCAGAAAACAAAGTACCCCTGAAGGAAAATCATGGCCGAGAACACTGATGTACTGATTTTGTCAGTTTGTAACCCCTGACAGGAAAAGGGGGGGGTGGGGGGAGCAGCCGTCTCCATGGCGCGACGTCCAGGTGGGCTGCGCTCCTGTCCGCCCTGGACGGGCCCTTCGCGCGGGAATGTCCGCCGCCTATTTATGACCCCCCTGGGAACGTTTGTCTAGAGGAAATGTTTCTGTTCAGGGCAACAATTACGGTTGCACCTGGGCCGCCGGGCCTGCCCGCGCCCCGGGCCCATCCATCACTGCAAAGTGGAAGAATTATGAAGTTAACCCAGAGTTTGAGCCAAGAAAACCTCTGAACAATGTTCATCTCCTGTGAAAGTTGTTCGAGGAGTTTGGCTTAACCGTGTTGCTGCCAAAGACTTTTTCCCAGGCAGTGGCGGGCATCTTTATTGTCATTTTCATGGGTTAGGACAGAAAAAGTTGCAAGCATGCACCTTTGTCACAGCAGACCTGCAAACTGGGGGTTCGGGGGTGCAGAGATGCAGGCTCCACGAGCTCGCTGCAGGGCTGGGGCCCCCCCTCAGGCGCCTCCGGGGCGCGGCTGAGTTTAGGAGCAAGAGAAAGCATGAACTAGGGTGTCCGTTTTCATTGTGTTCCTGCAACTTTTTTCATTAAAACTTTGAGGCCCCAATTTTAATTTGTGGAATATTCCCGTTAATAATGAGATCTAATTAAGACATCCATTAAAAGCCCGTTAAAGTTAATTTAACGTAAAAATTCCAATAGAACTGTATTAGATTTTCTCCATTAAATTAACGTTATGGATTTTTAACGGATGTCTTAATTATACGTTATTATTAACGGGAATACTGTATTACACAGATTAAAATCAGGTCCTAAGTCAACTTGGAAAAGCTAAGCGCATGTTTTAGTATTAAAAGTCTTGGATACCCAGGGCCCAGGTCGGGAGAGCAGGGGCAGATCTGTTTACCCTCCTTGAACACGTCCATGCAACCTAAAGCAACCTGTAATAGATTAAGTCCATCACTGCATTTAAACAATGAATTTCCTTATTCTCAAAGGACAAATCTGTCTGGGTTGTGTTGCAAACTGCTACTTGGCTATTGGTGAAATATTTAAATTCTTGTAGGCACAACACTAGAAAGGAGATGGTTCTGAAAAAAGAAAGATCTGTTGCTGTTGTTTTGATTGCCAAGGTTATCACCCACACACAATCTCAACACCAAAAAAAGAAGCCAAGTACATCCTCTTCACCATTTCTCACGGAGCCTGCCTGTTGGAATGGTTTTGGAAATTTTGATATGATCCCTAAATTCAACATTGGGATTTAAAAAAAAAAAAAAAACTTCTTATTTACCTCCTAGGGATAGTGTTGCCCTTATGCCACATATAATAGCAAATTGCTTTTTTTATGGCATGCATAACCTAGATGGGAAAAAATATGGCGCTTCGGGGAAGGAGGGAAAAAGTAAATGAAGTTCCAGGAATGTCATTCTGAAGTAATGAGGCATGGACAGAAAATATACCCCTCACATCATCGGATTGAGATGGCAGTCGAAATAGCTTCATTGAAGTGTCAGCACTCATCCATCAATCAATCACCCACAAGGAAAAATAGCAACAGTACAACGGGGCGGCTTTTATGGGATTTACTCATGGGCATAGGGAATAGCGGCTCAAATGTAGTTCTGACATGAAAAGCAAGGTGCTGATATTATTTTTTATGATGGGAGGATCATAAAGTGAATTGAGAACGGCGAGGTCTGTCTTTGCTTAACCTATTCAACCAGAAATGAATGGAGCTCAACTGGAAAGGGACAGTCTTCGGATGGGTTAAGATTGAAGGGTGGACTCCACTGAGCACTGTCCTTCGACAACGAAATTCTATTAAAGGAAAATAAGTGCATTAGGATGGGGGTTCCTGGAAGATGTTAAAAATTGCCTGCTCCCACCCAGGGTTATTAGAGAAAGTTACATAATTCAGATTCAGCTACAACCGTCCAAAAGCAGATTCTTGAGTGGAGGGAAACAATACAATTCTTAACTCCATGGAAAATGTTTTCCTTCTAAGAGAGAAAAAATAAATCTGCTCCCACATTTAATCTATATGGTTTTGTTAGCGCAATCTCCATGGAGGGCTAGGGTGGGAGGCGAGAGACAAAAATATTGATGAATTTGGTAAGATTCATGAGCGTCTCCTGGTAACCATAAATGCCGCAGCTGAGGGACAGGTGCTGATGTTCTCCTTAGGAAGCAAGATCTGGGCTAGCACCACAAGATGCACTCAACGCTCAGTGTATTCCTAGAGACCCAGGCTGTCTTCGCCTGGCAAGCCCTGTGAGGCTTCTAGAAACTTCTCTCTTTAGAGGGGAAAGGAAATAACATGAGCTCAGGAGAATGTTTATACCTGCATTCATGCCATTCGCGTCCTCTCTTTGGGGAAAAAGAAAAAATGCAGTTCTGATAAATTGGAACTTCAGAAAAGGCAGGGAAGATGACATGCAAATAGCATGCAAATTGCACTGTGTCTCCCTTCCGCCACCAGCCCCTGGCATCTGTGAGGGTGAGAGATTGTCTTTCCTTCCCTATCCCTCCTTCTAGTGAAGGCCACCAACCAGCCGCAAATTGAAATGCCCATTGAAAAAAACTATATAAATATTTAAATTCAATGTATTTGGCCCCATTTTGTACTTCAGCAAATTCACCAAAGGCACAGCAAGCTCCAGAGCCCTGGGGGAGCCGAGCAGAAGAGGAAGCACAAATTCTTCAGCTAATTCGTTGGGCAAATATTAGTGGGCACCTACTGTGTGCACAACAAAGCTGCAGTTGCCCTGAGCTATAGCAGGAACCAAGTCACCCAACTTCCTGTCCTGTGTACCGAACCCTCCAGGGAGTGTCACCAGTGGCCTGGGGGAGGAGCTCCCCTGAGGCCAACTCCCTTGGTGTTCTTTGCCTTTTATTCCTCATTTTCAAAATAATAATATTTCAGAAAAGGGAATTCTTCTGAAAAACATACAGGGAAGAAATAGCTTAAAAATAGGTCAAGGCCTTAAAGCAGAATATAATCACAGAATAAATTGACTAGCCCAGACTGTCCCCACAGAATTTCTTTAAGGTCACAAATAGATTTCTTAAAACTCACCCCCAAAATGTGCTTGTTCGGTTGTTTGAGTCTTGCATAATTAATGTCACAGGCACAAGCTGCTGAACTTAGTTGAAATGCAGAAAACAAACAAATGAAGTGACATATTCGGGAAGCATCTATGTAACTGATTAAGCAGTAAGGAGAGGGGGGGTGTGTGTGTGCACGCGTGTGTGTTCATGTATCTAAATATGAATTTGACTGTTACTGTCCAGGGTCTCTGGACAGTGCCACAATAAGAGTCTATGATTTTCTGAAACTTTTCACAGTAAATCCAAAGATTACAAGGCCTTAAAAGGTGCTTGTGTTCTGTTTCTTTTCCATCTGTCACTTCCTGGGTTATTTGACTATGTTCAAATCTTTTTCATCGGGTTTCATTTTTAAACTTGTTGAATGTTTTTTTTTTTCAAAAAAAATTAAAATGTCATTTTCACATGCTCTTCTATTCTCTGCAACAAGAATAGAAGTGAGTTGATGAAAGCTAAAATAACAACAATAATACGGAAATTTATCGAAGGTTTTAATCACATTCACAGAGACATATATAGTTCTAGAGAGCAATAAAAGTAGTATCTATTCTGAACATGCATTGGACAAAAAAAAAATCACAACTGAACTTTCGGTTTATTTTTTCCCTATGAGATGTTCAGATGCTAATTTAATTTTCTCCCTATATGTGGCACTTTCTCAAAATATCCATGAATGCTTTTTTCCACCAAGATTGAGCAGAGGAAAGAGATACAAATTTCCATCCCCCAGATGGGAGAGGCATGTTTCCATTGTAGGGGAGCATTAAACATTTTGAAACTTGTGAATCATCTTTAGAATTTCTGCAGGGGAATTTTACCTCTTCATCCAAAGTAAAAGCCACTTATCTCCTTTGGTTTCCCGTGACAGATTCAGAGGCATACGCAGATAGACCATTTCCAGGCTCCAGTTAATCTTCTTCCAATAGTTAAGAACAATGGGCTAACGGGCGTGGGTGTTTCGCCAAAAATTATTCATGCACAAGGCAGCCCAAAGCTTCAGGGAAAACTAGAAATGTTTTATGGATTAGAATAGGGCTGTTTTAAAATGCTAGTACCAGGTGGAATATTATTTCTGCAACAGGACTCTATCCGTTTTCTTTGGAAAAATATATTCCAAGTAAAATGGCTCTTCTAAGTAATGTCACCCCATCCTACACCTTTCAGCATGCCTACAGTCGCATCAATAGCCATAGGATTATCATGAAGGCCTTTTAAAAACAATCCATTGGGAAAGACAGATTAAATACTCGGCCACCCTTTGTGTGATGTTTCTTTGCTCCAAACCGCTTTGGGAAGTACAAATAATAATAACTCTTTTGTGAGAACCCCCGGGAGAAGTTGAAAAATTCAAACAAATGCATTACTTAAAAAAAAAAAAAAAATCTACCACTCCCTGCAACCCCTCCAGAAAATGAATTTCAATGTGTTGGCTGAATTATCTTGCACCTGAAACCTACATTTAGATATCAGTCCCCAGGCAAAGGCTTCTATTTACAGAACTTGAACAATCATTCCATTATATCTCAAATGTGAAGACTCTGTACAGTAATATTTTCACTTTCTAAATGACCCATGGAACATTCAGGAATTATAAACGCGTGTGTATATTTTTCAAATGCCCAAAGTTCAACCGGTGTGCAGAAAAGAGGTAAAAACGGTTGAGTTTTTTGGAGTAAAATCTGCAGCATTGAGATAAATACTACCGGAACTTTCCAGTCTTGCAATCTGATATCTTGGCTTCTAACACATCAGATGCTAAAATGTACGTGCAAGTCAAAAAGGGGGAGAAAGCTGACATACGAAACAATTCTCACTTGGCTCAGGGTCCTGAAGTGTCCTAATAGCTCAGGATACAGTGTGCTTTTTGGCCTCTGAGACGCTGGTATCCTTAATCCCTTTGGATTTGATTCCTAATAGCCCGGCACAGTCAACGTGAGGCATAAAATCCGAACCCTTTTAAAATCAAGGAGGTAGGTAGGTGATCAGGCAGCCTCTCCAGTGGTCAACGGTTCTCCCCCGCAGAGCCTTGCAGCTTTTTAGGAAATATGGCCTCAACCACGGTTATGTTACCTATTTGCCCCCTTTTGTTAATTCTAGATTTTTTTTCTTCCTTTGAGAAAAGGCTGTGGAGTAGGGAGGGTGGACAGTGTGGGGAGAACAACATTCATCCTTGCTCCGAGGGAAAGTTTATTTGCCAGCCAACAAAGGCAAACACATTTTTATATTAGGAAAGCAGACTAGTCATTTTCAAAGAAAAATGACTGCAAGCAGCCTTGTAAGGACGCTCTGCAGAAGCTCTCATTTTCTAAGGCCTGCCTGCTGTCTAGAGTCCATTTGCCTGGCGAGGAAGAGGAAAACCCAGGCTGCTCTCCTGTGGACACTGCAGCGTGGATGGCTGGGAATGTAAGCCTTCCGTACATTTTTGTACTGTACATATATGTATATACTAACTATATCACCATGTATGAACACAGATTTTGTTATATTTGCTTGTTTCTGTTTCCTACCAAACTGGCCCACAATGGGAAGTCTTTTGTATAGAAAAAAGAAAAAAAGATGCTTGTAATTTTTTTCCTGATCATTCTCTTTCAATAGCTTATGAAAGAATTAGATCTGAGTTTACAAAGAAATTATAAGAACCAAGTTTGTCTGTCTGCATGAGTCCCATCCAATTGCTGGATCGTGGGAGGAACCGAGGTCCTAATTCAAAGCTTTCCTTTAAAGGCATGCTTTACCCCTTGGGAAAACTGCAAACTCATCCACGTAGAATTATCCTCTTTGTATTTTATCTAATAGTGCCTGAAAATTTTTTTTAATGTCTTCTTAGAGGAAGAATTCATAATTGTCAAAATTTGAAACATTAGCTTAATTTTGTTTTTATGACCTCGCAAGTCTTCTCCTTATTTCTTCGGTTGCTGTTGTAATGAGGCCCTAGGCCATTCCTGACATCCGCGTGTTCTTCTTCTGCATTAAGGATGTTTTTAAAATTACAGAGATTATTGAGCCAACAGGCTGTTTTAATCAAAACCATGTTTCACTTGTTTTTGATGATTATAAATTGTCCTTGCAATGAAAAAAAAAAAAAAAAGTTTTCTGCTAGGAAAATCATACCACCCTGTGGCCAAACAGATTCATCACAGAGAGACATGTGTGCCCACTTCTCTGGGTTCTGGAAAGTTCTTCCCTTGGCTGGCCACACTTTCTTTTATTCCCCATTACCCCCGAGTGTTAGTCTCAATAGTCACTATTTGCAAATTTCCAAAAGATTTGCCATGTTGCCCAAGACAAACAACCCAGCTGGAGATGAAGTCTTTCTGGCTTGGAAAAAAAAAAAAAATGCAGGGATTTTTCAATCAGGTGCCTGCTCATGTCCCTGGATGCCGCCATCCTGTCATCCCTCCTAATTATCAACAATCAGAACTTGGTATCCCATAGCATCTAAATCAGGTCAAAAGAAGTACTCATCCCAGCCCCTTGCTGAATAAAAATGACTCTGTTTGGGCCTGTGTGTGATACTGCGGCCTTGAAATTACCTCTAGGAGAGACTTTTTTAATACAATTTTACCACTAGAAATAAATTTCGATGGTGGAGATGAAGAAACCCCTTAAATTATATCACAGAAGCCATTATTTTTTACAGCTAAAGAGTTTTTTTAAGGAAAATCATTTTACTTCGAGAACTGTAATTAAAGCTCTAAATAATAGATACTATTTCCTTTAGCTATTGTGAAAACACAACAACACACTTGCCAAGGTTATGTGGAGCCCCTCATTTCCATTAGAAAGGTTTCTATAAGTGTATTATTTACATTTTTAAACATGATAACTCTTTCCTTTGTGATGAGAAAAAGGTCTTTTTTTTCCACTCAGCAGTTATTAGCAATAGGCTGCACGCATCTCAAACCTTATCGTAATTTGCATCAGGAAACCCAGCTGCCGACATTAAGGACCTGGGTGTGTTCAATTACGGTTTTTGCTGGAGGCTGTCCCTCATTTTAATGCTGCAGATACTGAACCACCTTTCTGAAACCCGGCTGCTAGAGCATAGACATGCCTCCCAACACCATTAGCTTTGCAAATGGCTCCATTTCCGTCAACCCGACTTCCGCTTTGGCCAACTGAAAAATGAAAATTAAAGGAGAGAAGAAGAAGAAAAAACACACAGATGCACTTAAAACATGAAAAGAATTATTTATATGATAAAAATATATTTAGATTTTCAAAGCACAAGACTGAATAGAAGTGCTCTTTTTATGCTTTCTGAAGATGTTCCTGTTAAATGTCTTTCTACATCAGGCTTAATAAATCTGTAATGACATTTGATGGATTGATTTCTGCCTATGTGTGTTTTTTAAAAATGGCAACAGAGAAGAGAGGAAAAGGAGAGTGAAGAGCAGCACTGACCCCCGGGGGGCCAAAGAGGGAACACTGGGGGGCTTTCTGTTGCTGGCACCTGCTGACCCACTTCCAGCGTCCACCCTCGTATCCAGTGGATTTTTTCCCCACCAGTCCCAGCCCCCTTTGCTTGGTTTCTGGGTGCCTTTGCATGCTTTCAGACCTGGTCAGTTGTGCCTGAGTCGTTTATGACGTAATCTCGACAGAGGCGGCCAGCGGTGGTCTCACAAATCCAAGGTTGCCAGGCAGAGGGCAGGTGTGATTGAGACAGCCACACCTTCTCTCCCTCAGGGTGGCCCTCTGTGCTCCTTCCCTTATGTCCTGGAAGACCTGGGCCGTGTTTTGGACACAAGCTGATTGGTGGTCCGCACCAGCCAGCTTCTGCGCTGCGTCACTGCCTGGCCTGGGACCATGCTGTTCATTCATAATGGCTACAGCAGCATCTGTTAGCTTCACCTCATCGCCATGGCCCCGGCTGGAAGAAGCACAGCAGGTGGGAACAGGCAGGTAGGAAAGATGGTTTGGACAAAACCAGAGTTCTTGGTCTTTGTTCATGTAGTGGCTACTTATTGAGCACCTACTGTGTACCACATCTCAGGGCTACACTGATAAATCTCTATGATGGTAGTTATGAGAACAGGGTCTAGAGTTAGCTGTGTTACAATCTGGGTCTGTCTTGGTTATCTCTGTGATCCAAGGCAAGAAGAAAAGAAGAACAGAGCATTTCAAGAGCATGAGCACAGAGTGGTCCTCAGCCAACCTGAGAAGTCACAGAAGGCTTCCTGAAGAAAGCGAGGTACAAGTACACAAGGACCCTCCCTTAGCCATTCCCTCCCTCCAACCCAGTCCATCAAGAAGTACTGCTGTTTCTACCTCAAAATGCAGCTCAAATCTGTCCCCTCTATAGCTCTCCGAGACTTCTGTGGTGGCTTCGACTGCTCCATGAGCCCTCCACACAGCAGCTGGAATGATCTTTCAATAAAACAAATCAGATCGTGCCATTTGGTTCTTCAAGACCAAAGGTCAGTGAACGATTTCTGTGAAGGATCATCCACCCAGCTGACTCCACTGTTGTAGTGTTGACGCAGCAAGGGCAAATGTAAACAAATGGGTATGGCTGTGTGCCAATAAAACTTTATTTACAAAAACAGGCAACTGCTCAGATTTGGCCCCTGGGTCAGAGATTGCCAGTCCCTGCTCAAGATCCTTCAAAACCCAGGTTTCATTTGTCTTAGATTGACGTCCTATGGAAACAGGTCTCGAGATGAGGATGTGGTGATTTATACTGGAGGTGACTCCAAGAAACACAAAGGGTGGAGGCCAATAATGGGGCTCTAAGAACAAAGACCTCCATGCACCGTAGACCTAATCCCACCGGGAGCTCAGGGAGACCTGCTGGTATTCTGCCTGAGCAGAGAGGGAGTCCGGCTTCTCTACTCTACCTCCTCTCAATCACTAGTGGGGGGCTGATGCCAGGTACAGTGCAGAGGCTTTAATTCTCCAGCACCTCCAGCTGACCCAAATGTTGGGTGAAGTAGGCTCTAGTGGCCAGACCACACCCCAGAGCACAGGGTCACAGGCACTTGGAGCTGGAAACAGAAATGAGTGGCATTCCGGGAGGGGATGAATGTCTACAACATGGCAAGGCTGCCCTCACATCCATCTAATTAAAAACTCCAAATTTTTAATATCTGGTCTTTTACCAAAAGTGTTTGCCAACCCTGTTACACCAGCAGTAGATTGCAGCCTCCTGGAGGGTGTTGTTGTCACTACCGTATCCCCAACTTCTAGGACAGCCTATCATGCATCACACATTACAAATGCTCAAGACAGCATTTATGGAAAGCAGGAATAAATGCCTGCGTGGGACCGAGGAGTCCCCTAATGCTTGCTGTGCATTGATGCTCCCCTGGTGAGTGACACTTCCGCTAAGACACCACCCGATGCTCACCACGACCCCTCAGTGACCCAATCATACCCACTTCACAGGTAAGAAGACCCCAGTCACCCCAAATCCCATATCTCTCAATATGGTGGGCCCAGAATGCAGACCTGTTTGTGGTGTGGGGAAGTCCACACGCTTGCGAGCCCCTAGAGGAGGCTTGGCAAATGGCAGAATCTTTAAATGGACAATTTACTCACCATATATAAAGTTCACTGGGCCAAAGTTCCATGTCTTTAGCAGAAAGGGCCCCAGGATGTCCGAGCCATCAGGACCCGGAGGACAGGATGAATAATAGACACTTCACTGCAAAAGGGGATGGGACAGGCCAAGATCTGAGAAATAGGAACTGGGCTCTCATTGTGCCCCTGGGTCCGCCAAGCCCCCCTCCCCTGCTGCCGGGGCTGCTTCCCAGGCTCCAGAATTAAGCTCCTCCTGGGAAGAACGGGAAGAATTTGGGAAAACACATGATGTTGGAAGTTGTGAGAGCAAGTTTCCTGCAACCCCCTCTCACTCCTGTCCGCCCCCACCCATTGATCGATGGTCTTTGTGGGTCTCTGTGGCCCAAGACACAGTCTAATGTCCTCAGGAGGCCTGAGGTCCTGCCTGGTTGGGCTCCTGCCATTCGGGACACTCATCTCCTCTCCATATTCTGCACAGTAGCCAACACAGACAGCTCTCTGTTCCCGACCCCTGGGCCTCCCCGGCCTCAGTGCCTTTGCACATGCTGGGATCCTGCCTTAGTCACTGACCCTCGGTCTAGGAAAAGCCCTGACCCCTGGTTGCCCCTGGACTTATCTCTCTGTGAAGTCACTTTATTTGCAGTGGCCCGTCATGTCTATTGTCTGTCTCATGTCCCAATGGGCAGCCTCGCAGCACCCCGCTAACACCCCTGCCCCATGCTGCGGCCATGGCATGGTGGGCATTCAGTGGAGTTACACTTGGCACAGATAACAGAGTTCCTGGGTGGTCTCCCTCCTCATGCTCACTGCCTTTGAGAGAAGTGTGCTGTGCCCAGGGTGGGGATGAAGACATGGGCCCCACAGGTCCCCGAAATCACCCTGCCTGAGAAGCCACGGAGCAAACCCAGACCCAAGCCTGACGTCAAAGCCAGAACTCTGAGGACAGCACACCTCAGCTTCCATCTCCTCGTCTGTGTGGGTGCTATGCCAATATGCAGGTTTTCCACGGACAGAATGGGGTGAGTGAAACAGAAGGAACAGAGTAGTAGGAGTGGAGCGGAATGTGATATAAAAATATAACAGGGGCCTCCCTGGTGGTGCAGGGGTTAAAGACAGTGCTATCAAGCTACTGCCAGCCACTGCAGCACGAGTTCGATCCCCAGCCAGGGAGCAACACACATAGCAGCAGACCTCTCCTGTCTCGCCCACTGCTCCCCTCAGTAGTGTATTTCAGTCAGTCTGCCTGTTCTGCTCCCCACTCTGTCTCTGGTGAATCCTCTCACCCCCTCACACACACCTCTGGCCTGTACCTCAGCTCTTGTATGCACAAATAAAATAAAAATAAATCTTAAAAAATAAAAATAAAAATATAACAGAGTGTATACATCATACCAATCATACTTAATAATTAATTATAATGAACAATACTGTCTTTAGCATCGTTTGTATAATATACATTAATATTTAACCATGATTGAGCACTTAACCTGTATCGAGTTCTGGATGGAAATTACCTTTCTTAAATCTGACTACAATTGCTCTTTAAAAAAAAATGCATTCCCCACAGGATGCAGGCAAGCACCTCGGGGGGTGAGGGGTGCAAATCTTAGCTCTCTCAATGCTCTGTAGCCTCCAAAGACCCACAGTACTTAAACAGACATGGTGTGTAGCTGCAGCATTAAAATTCCATGGGGACGGAGGAGGGGGAGCGTTCAAAAGTTCCTCAAGAGGGCAAAAATTTTTTTTAAAGGGTGAGTAAAAGTGCCCTAAAATACCAGTCTTCTCCTTAACCCCTTGTTCTCAGAGAGGGGCACCCACTTGCCCAAGGTCACACATCCTGGGGTGTGCAGGCACGAGCTCAATCCCAAGACTGTCCAGAGCCAACAGCCTTTAGCTTTGCCTGAAAGTCCTCTCCCCAGGAGGGGAGACCCAGCAGCAAGAAGGTCCCACAAAGCGGGGTCTCAATCAGCACCAGCCATGGACTAAGAACCTGCCCGGTGCCAGGCCACTCCTCACCAGGCTGGCAGGGGGTCACAAGGGAGGGACCCCCATCGACCTTGAACAGCGCAGAGACAAAGACACCTACACTTGCTCCCACATCCCAGGCCCCTGCCCCCATCAGAAACTCCCTTGTCAGACTAATTATACTTAAGGGTGTTCTGTGACTTGCTGTATTCCCCGAAAAAGAAAGAAAAATGAAGTTTTCTTTCAGGTTTTCAGGGTAGATAATGTCAAATATTTACAGAGCAAACATCATTCTAGAGGCGCGCCATTCTCTTGCTGCTGATTAGGGTGCTGTCAATCACGCCAGGAGAGGCCTGTCAGCTGCTCTCAATGGAAGCCACCTGTCATCTCGGCTGAACCGGCGCCTGCCATGCTGGGAATGCAGCAGGGGGCTCGGGAGGCAGGTCCTCACAGGAGGGGCTCCAGGGTTGCCTCAGACCCGCCATGGTGAGAGGGGCCGGCAGGGGGTTGGCTGCTCCTTGAAGACGCTGAGGTGGGGGAGCGCCCTTGGGTGCAGAGGAGACCTGTGCACCCAGAAGCCAGCATCCCGAGCGTCACTGAGCCACCTTCGGGGCTTCCAGGCCACCACCTCCAGCTGCCCAGGTCTCGGTAGAGTGGGGTTGGGGCGCGAGGATGTACGGGTCTCCCCAGCTCCCCGGGGAAGCTAATGCTCTGAGGGCCTCACTGAGAACCAGGCCTCACTCGGCTACCGGAGTGGCTTCAGAGCAGAAGCTTCCAACGTGTGCATTGCTCCAGGCTTCTCCATTTCAATGAGCTTCACTGGTGAGGTTCTGCCCTTTGAATGTTGTTCTTTGAAGTCACACGGCAGCACAACACTGTGGGGGTCAGAGGCTCCTGGCTGAGAAATGGCGTGTCCGCAGCAGCTTGGAGGAGCATTGGACCCCGGGCGAGTCCCCCCACAGTCCCCGACCAGCAATGATGCTGCTTCCTGAATTTCAATCATCATGTTGTTTGACGGACAGAACCAAGGAAATAGTATTTTTTTTAAAGTACCCATGTTAAGGCTCAAAAAGCCAGCACCACTGACTCAATTGTAAACTCTCAGGGGGAGTTCATACCCATCAACCCAAAAGATCTTCATTTAGATAGGTAGAAAACATATGTACATCCTATTATACTAACTTGTTGAGTTATGAAACATCCCCAAACATGTAAACACATGCAATGTTGTGTATATGTGATATTTGCATATTAAGATAGAGATGAAACTTATCATGGAAACCAACCCTCAACCGTTACTTCACCTGCTCCTGCACCCCACAGGACAGGCTAGTCACAACAGAGAATGACCCAGCCTGAAATATCAATAATGCTGAGGTTGAGAACCATGGTTTACATGTTGGTTGTTTCCATGCACTTAGGGACTTCCTTGCCACATTGTACATGCTCAGGAAGTATTTGTTGGATGGTTGATGAATGGGTGGGTGGGTGGGTGGATGGGTGGATGGATGGATGGATGGATCGGTGGGTGGGTGGATGGATGGATGGATGGATGGATGGATGGATGGATGGATGGATCGGTGGGTAGGTGGATGGATGGATGGATGGATGGATGGATGGATGGATGGATGGATCAGTGGGTGGGTGGATGGATGGATGAATGGATGGGAGAACAAACAATGGTATAGTCTGAGAACTCAGAAGAGATATCACTCACCCTCAATTTCTCTCCATCCTTCAGGTCTCAGCTTATATGGGCTTTCCTTGATTCACTACACCCACACACACACACACACACACACACACACACACGGTGAGGTTCTCCTGAATAAGCCTTCCAACAGCACGTCTACTTTCCCTAGTAGTACTGATCCACAAGAAATAATTATTTCTTAGTTATCTGCTCCATGCTACCTCCCCCACTCAACCATAAATTCCACAAAAAGAGAGCTGTGTCTGCCTGCTCACCCATTAATTCCCAAATTGCCTGGCAGAGTAGCCACTCCCTACATTTGTTGAATAAATGAAAATAATTTAGGGAAAAGAGCTTTGAAATGCAGCAATAAATATATCTGTTGAACAAATGAATTTGGTAGAAGGATTATTTATTTATTATGATATTTATTTGTCTTGTTCACTCTGAGATATAGAAATAGCAGAAGATATTCCATTATACCCAATCTCTAAAAGCAGCCTGAGCTTTAGTCTCTCTTTTCCCCAAGTGAGAATAGGCCTTTGTTTCCAAAATTAAAAGTCTGGAAATATTTAGATTGTCCAAGAAAAGAAGACTCTAAGGTCTGGGGGAGAGGAGCAAAGCATGGGTAGCACAGCCTTAGGGACCAACGCCAATATGGAGGGACTGCAGTGATCCCACATTTCCCTGACATTCCCACACGGGACTGGCATGGAAACCTGTAGTTTCCTACACCTGGACAAAAAAAATGCCAATACTTGGCAACTTTAGCAACGGGATTCTGTGTTCAAGCTAGGATGGTGAGCCCCTCCCGACTTTGAAGAGTAAAGAGACTTGTACAGTAAATATCTCCATTATGATCACAAGGCAGTCAAAATTAGAGACCCATCTCCATGGTTTTCTAGTCTGCTTAACTCTAGAGAAGGGAAGGAATTCCCTATAGACAGCACAGAGTAGAAATAGCCCATCCTGCAGAGCCCCAACATTCAGCAGAAATATACTTCAATCTACATATGCAAAATAAAGTTACATGGGCCTCCCCGGTGGCGCAACGGTTGAGCGCTGGGTTGTGAAGCTGCCCGCAGCCTCTGCAGCACCGGTTCGATCCCCGGCTGCTCCCCGGCCACCAGAGGAGGGTCCCACATGGCGCGCAGACCTCTCCTGCTGCCCGCTGCTCCCCTCAGCAGTGTGCTTCCGTCCTTCTGCCTGCTCTGCTCCCCGCTCTGGCTCTGGTGAATTCTCTCACCCTCCCGCGCTTCTGACTGTACCCAGTGCCTGTATAAATAAATAAATAAATCTTTAAAAAAAATACAAATAAAAAATAAAGTTACATTTTCTAGTAGGCAGATTTAAAATATATAAGAAATCGGTGGAATTAAATTTAATAACGTATTTCATTGACTCTATCAAAGTATTATGTCAACATGGAATCAATATAAATATTTTTTGATAAATATTTTATGTTTTTTTTTCATTTTAAGTCTTTTGAGTTTATTGTGTATTTTATATTCACAGCACATCTCAATTCAAAATAGCCACATTTCAAGTGTTCGATAGACACATGTGACTGTGGGTGACTGTATCAGACAGCTCAGTTCTACTGGGTGGGAATTTGCAGGATGCTTTGAGGTTTTTTTTTTTTAGGATTTATTTATTTATGCACTCAAGAGCTGTGGCATAGGCCAGAGATGCAGGGGTGAGAGGATCCACCAGAGACAGAGTGGGGAGCAGAACAGGAAGATCTACTGAAATACACTGCTGAGGGGAACAGTGGGCAAGACAGAAGAGGTCTACCTTGCCATGTGGGTAGCTCGCTGGCTGACTGGGGCTTGAACTCGTGCAGCAGAGGCTGCGGATTGCTTCATAGCGCGGTGCTTAACCCCTTGCACCACCAAGGAGGCCCCACTTTGAGATTTTTTATGGTGTCTAACATCCATTTTCCTCTTTCTTCTAGTAATTGTTAGAACTACGCACATTTCTGTTTCAGGTTAACTCCCTGTATTGGATATATATGGCTAGCTGTTAGGGTAAGTTGTGTCCCCCCACCCCCAAAAAAAGATGTGGTATCCCTGGTCCTCCAGCACTTGTGAATGTGATCTTATTTGGATATAAGGCCTTTGCCAATCAATTTATGATGACCTAAATTTAATATGACGGGCACCCTCATAAACACTGCGAGGCTTGCCTGCAGACATGCACACAGGGAAGATGGTGTGATGAGAGGGGGACATGGCCTTCTCCAAGTCCAGGAAATCCAGAGCCACCAGAAGCTGGGAGAGAGGCCAGCAATAGATCACTCTTTAGGCCCTCAGGGACAGCTTGGATCCACTGACTCTTGATGTTGGACTTCTGGCCTCCAGCACTGTGAGAAAACAAATTTCCATTATACTAAGGCTTTTTAGAAGCCTTGGTTTGTGGTACATTGTTATGGCAGCCCTAGGGAAGGAATACACCACCTAACAGATCACCCCAAAGTATAGCCACTTAACAAACATGGATGGTCTCACTGTTTCTGAGGGCCAGGAATCCAGGGCTGACTTAGCACCTCTGGCTTACAGGCAATAACAAGCTACAAAGTGTCAGCTGGGGCTGTGGTCTTATCTCAAGGTTCAACTGGGGCAAGAAAAGCCAATGACTACAGACAGGATTTGTTCTTCATTGGCTGGTGGCTGGAGGCCTCAGTCAGTTTATTGTCACATGGAATTCACTTTTGGGTTTCTCACATGTGGAGGCTGATCCATTATAGTAAGTAAGCAAGAGAGTGCAACGAGGCAGAAGCCAGAGTCTTTTGTAACCTAATTATGAAAGTGATTTCTCCTTACGGGGACCATAAGGGGCCACTGGGGCCATCTCAGAGGTCGCCCACGGCGACTTTCAGGCTCATCGAGGCTTATCACACTCTCCCATCTAGGGGAGATCCGATCCACCCCTGCTCTCTGGAGCCCCACAGTTGCCCTGCTTCCTGCCCTTCTCAAGCACAGTAGCTTGTCAGCTGGTAGATTGGCAGCTACCCTGTACCATTTCAAAACTGAAGAATCACCTTTATTTCTTTCAACCATCAAACTCTGAAATACTGCAGGACAATGTACCAAATTAAGAAAAACAACAAATTATAAACCTTTGATTCGGGTACTATTCGAGCAAATGCATGCCTGCTCCGATGGATGTTTGGATGGAAGATGGGTCTGTGGGTGAATGGGTGGAGGGATGGTTGGCTGGAATATGGATGGATGGAGGGATGGATGAATCTGAATCTCTATGTCACATGTCCACAAGTCCTAATCTCTTTCATCAGCCCCAAAATTTTAATATCAAGGTCATGATCACCTCAACCTTCCTATTTCAGTTACATTTCTGGGCTTTTATTGACTTAAAATAGAAGAGCAACAGAGTGTGTGTGTGTGTGTGTGTGTGTGTGTTCCTAGTTTGTTCACATTTATGGGCTTTCTTAGGTATTCTGAAATTAACCAGATGTGCTAAAGGACATTAATAAATATTTGGGCATGAAGTATCTTCAGAGAACCATTTTCTGAGTTAACCACACCCGATAAAATCCTCTTGCATCACAGAAAGTCTTGCCTGGCTGTCAGGCAATGAGATCGTTTTATTGAAAAGACTCATGATGTAGTGAACAAAAGCTTAGGAAATAAACTCTAATCCCCAAAGGAACACTCGATACAACTCTACTCACACTAAAATATTCAATTTATGGCCTATATTGAATCCTATGTCTATAATTTACTGCCCTAACTACAAAGGGGTTTTTTTAATACAAGCCAATTTCAATATATTTTACTATTTTCTTTGCCTCTGTTAAAGCAGAAGTAACAAATTTTGCTGAAAGGTTAGGAGACAAATGTAATAGGAGTTCTTGGGGAGGCATCTTGCAATCAGCTGGTTTTCAGCAGACTCTGAGTGCCTAGCATTGTGGCAGGTGCCTGGTCCTCCAAAGAGGCATTTTTGCTTTTAACCAGTTTCCCAGTTAGCGCTAATACACACTAAGGACAACTGCTCTTGGAAAAACAAGAATGCATTTATTTAATAAATATTTACAGGCGCCTACTGTGTGCAGAACCATTTCAGAGACACGGCAACTAAGTCCCTCTCTGAGGAATTGTCCTTCTAAAAAGGCAAGGGAAAACACAAGAGTAAAATATACACAGTGGGGAATGCTCAGAAACCAGATGGGTCAAGGTCCGAATGAAGTGAAAGGATGAAGTCATTCATAGATTTGGAGGGAAAGTGACTTTGAGGGATTGTGACCAGAGTGACCAGAGGAATTGCCCATCTAGCTTGTATTTTAAGGCATCCTTCCACCTACTCTATTTAGAATTACTCTAGGAATACCGGGGGTAAAGGTGGATCAGCTTTAAGGTGGTGGGAGTGGACCAGGGTGGTAACTGAGGATATGGGACGATGTGATTGGATTTTTAACACATTATAAAGTTAGAGCTATGGAAATTGCTCTTACATTTGACTTGGGTGGTAAAGTTAAGACAAGCTTTAAGGATATCTGCAAGGTTTGAGACTGAGTAGCAAGAATCATGACAATGCCATTTTCTGAGAAGAAAAGACAGAGGGAAAATTATGTCTGCAGAATGAAGAGATATTCACCTTTCGACATGTCATAATTGAGATGCTGTATTAATTATCTATTGTTACATAGTAAATTTCCCCAAGCTTCGCATCTTAAAACAACAAACATTTATTATCTCAGTGTTTCTGTGCACCAGGAACTCAGAAGCAACTGAACTAGATGGTTCTAGATGTGTGGGGAGGGGAGGGGATGTCACGAGGTGGGGCTGCTCCATCTCAAGGCTCAGCTGGAACTAGAATTCCACTTTCAAAATGGCGCCCTTGCACGATCAGTTTCTTGCTGAGTGATGCAGGAGAACTGAGTTCCTCGCCCCACTGTCTCTCCAGAGGACTTGTTGAGAGTCTTCACGTCAAGGCAGCTCACTTCCTCCAGAATGAGTGACCCAAGAGAGCACAGCCAAAGTCCCAAAGCCTTTATGACCTTGTCTTGAAAAACATACACTGTCATTTCCATAATAGAGTGTTAGAAGCAAGTCATAATTCAACCCACACTCAAGAAGAGGAAAATTAAGCTCCACTCCAAGCGGATGCTATCTCAAAGAATTGGTGAGGATTCTTTGAAACTGTCACAGATGTCTAGCACACATTCAAGTGGAGATGTTACATATACAGTTGAATGTTCAAAGCTGGAATACAGTGGAGAGAGAGGTCTGGAATGGAGATAGAGTCTTGGAGTTGATGGCTATTATCAATACTATCTTCTTATACCACAGCGGTTGTGAACATAAGCTTTGGTGTTAGATCCTGAGTTCAAATCCAAGTCATGCACTAACTAGCTATTTGACCTTGGTCAACATATGCAAACCTCTTGTACTCTCTCTCCGCTTCTTCATAAAATGGAGATTCTGATAATGACCCAGGCTTATGGCTATGGGCCAAGAAACAGAAGTTTGGTGGTGTTACAGCAGCTGTGCTATAAATGGGGCTTCAGATCTGCAGTCCAGAAGACACAAACCCAAGAAGTATCTGGGCTGTGTGTTCAAGTAGCCTGAATAGCCTTATATACACAAAAAGGGACAGTCCCCACTTGGGGTCACTGTATGCAAATGAGGCTTTCAGTCAGTGCAGTTCTGATTGGTGGAAAATTTCAAGCAGTGATTGGTGGAATTGCAATCCTGCCCAGTCTCTGGCTTCCCAGGATGGTGCCATTTTCTCCTCTGCAATAGAAGTACCTGAGTTCAGCAAAGGTGTCCTGTGAGGTCCTGGCACACAACTCTCTTTGGTTCTTATCCAGACTTGGGATAACTTCATTTTTGCTTTTCTTTCTTATATTATTTTATCAGCACCAAAGAGATCTGGTCCTCCCCAAAATTTGAAATTGACAAATACTGTTTCCCCAAAGAAAATATAAATTGGGGTCCCAGGGTATAGCGGAAACAAACCAAGCAATAGAAATCAGCAAAGGCCCCCACAGTCGAGCAGGACCTACCATTCCCTTTAAAATATGTTTGCATGTTGGTGTTAAAAACCTGTGTTTTCCTAAGAAGCGGTCAATAAAGTCCTCAGTGGCTGTCAAATGATATGACTGAATGGATTTTTGCAGTTTAAAGTGAAGGAGAGCTGGGGGTGGGGGGCAGGGAGGAGCACATTCAGCAGGGAGAGAGAGATCTAGATTCCCTAAATCCCCACAAGAATTATTAGAAATCTTTGGGAAAATCTTAGAATCACACAAGTTTAGGGGATGAGGACTTGAAGTTGTTGTTACCTAAGTCCTCTAGCTCTGTCCAAGACGTAGTTACAACATCCATCGGACTTTTCAATCTGTGTTCCCCCAACAGAGACTGGTGGGCGAGGAGTGTCAGTTGGGGAAGTTGGGACGTTGTGGGGGTGGAATGCTCTGGTGGCTGCTCGATGGTGTGAATGGAGTTGAGGCCACAGAATTGCACTTAAAAATGGGTAAAATGGTAAATTTTCTGTTATGTATGTTTTGCCACAAAATCACATGACTGTGCTCTGCTTCATGTCAAGTCCCTTCGACACCTAGTTTTCGTCTTCTCAGAAGGCCCAGCCCAGCTTTGCAGACACTAATCCCCCTTTGGGTGGTTCCCAGGGAGGCTGGTGTGAGGAGAGGCAGAGAAGCCTGGCCAGGCCGGCTCGCCCGTGTCTAATTATGATGATTGTTGCTGCCCAGTGATTAGCCGGCTCTGCCGCCAGCATTAAGCAGCCATTTATCAAACCTTGAAATTCCTTCTTCAACAGAAAACCATGGCCTTTGCCCTGATCCCCGGCAAACAGAGACTGCTCAAATCACCCCTTGTCAGCGTGGAGGCCGGGGGGCCCGGCCTGCCCAGGCCTGGGGTGTGAAAGGAAGAGCAACAGCAAGGCCATGGATCACAGTGAGGCCACAACTGCCCTCACCAGCGAGTGTGTGTGTGTGTGTGGGTGTCTAGAGACACACAGGCCTCTCCCAGCTCCCTCTGCTCTGTGTGTGTGTGTGTGTGTGTCAGTGAGTATGAACATGTGAGTTGTGAGTGTAGTGTATGTGTGTGAGGGTGAGCATTATTACACTGTGAGTTACGAAAATATGTGAGTATATGAGTATGTGTGAGTGAGGAGTGTGGCGTGTATACATGAGTGTGAAGGCACGCGAGTGTGTATGTGTGTGAGTCAGAGTGTAAGTGTATGAGTGTGATGGTTATGTATACGTGTGTGCATGAGAGTGTGTGTGTGTGTGTGTGTGTGTGTGTGAGTGTGTCTGTGCCTGCACTGCAGGTGCCTGAAGATGTCACCCTGTACCGGGGTGAGGCCTACGTGTCCAGCCACCCTGGAGTCTCAGTCCCACTGAGACAGGTAAGTAGCACCTTTGTTTTTCTTTCTTTTCAGTCGGGTTCATCCTTCTGTATGCGTTTCCTGGGCTGCTACAACAATCTGGCCCAAAACGGGGACTTAAAACAGCATTTGCTCCCTTCCAGTTCTGGGGGCTGGGAGTAGGGAGCTGAGAGGTAGCAGGGTCCAGCTCCCTCGGGTCTGCAGGGAGGAGTATTGGACCTTGTGTGGCTCAGGTGGCGCCTGGCATCCCTTGGCATGTGGCCACATCCCCCCATCTCTGCCTCTGTCTTCTCGTGGCCTCCCCTCTGTATGTCGGTGTAGATCTTCTCTCCTGTCTACCTCATCAGCTTCAGGACCCACCCAAGGCCACCCTGGCCTGGTCTTGAGGTCCAGGCCTCAACTGCATCCACAGAGACTTTTATTCCAAGAAGATCGCCCCGTGAGTTTGTGCATCTTTTTGGAGGGACACATTGAACCAACTAGATCTTCTCATGTCTGACTTTGTTCTTCCACTGGCCCTGGCATGTGTCACTCAGCCCACTAAGGTCTCTACTGCTCCCTGAGTCTGTAGCAGAGTCCCAGAGTCTTAGGCTCAATGGTGGGCAAGCTGCCCTCATCCTTGTCTGCATGGGACCTCCAGAGTCCCCACAAGGGAGCAAAGGTTGTCACTTCTGGAGCCCCGTGAATGCACAACCCCAGCACCAGTCACTGAGCCAGTGGGCAGGAATCTTGCAGGGCTACCTCTGAGGGAAGATAACTGGTTCAAATCCCCACTAGGGCACTTCCTGGCTGTGCTACTTTGGATGGCTTACTTAACCTCTCTGCACGCTTCCTCAGCTAAAATATAGGGCAAAGAGGCTTCCCTGGTGGCAAAAGTCAGGGCCATCAAGCTATCCCCAGCCACTGCAGCACAAGTTCGATCCCCAGCCAGGGAGCTGACCCACATGGCGCAGCAGACCTCTCCTGTCTCCCCGCTGCTGCCCTCAGCAGTGGATTTCAGTCAGTTTGTCTGTTCTGCTCCCCACTCTGTCTCTGGTGAATCCTCTCACCCCCCGCATCTCTGGCCTGTACCCCAGTTCTTGTATGCATAAATAAAAATAAATCTTTAAAAAATTAATAAAATAAAATCAATAAATTAATAAAAATAAATTAATAAAATAGAGGGAGAAGGCTCTATGTGTGTCTGTTGTTACCATTGTCTTTGCCATCCTCATCCTCACCTGGGCTGCCATGACCAGAGGCTGGCAAAGGTGCCTCATTGCCCCACATGTGTCTTAACTTTTGAACAGTATTTTTTTAATAGAGATTTCACATAAATACTCGGTTTCTTTTAAAATATCTGAAGCTTTAGCAACGTTGGATTGATCCCCACTTGGCCTTGATTGGCTGGACCTAGATTGGCATCCCGGCTGCCTCTAAATGGTGCAGGTCTCCAAATTCCCCTCCCCAGTCCACAGGCGCACACACCCACCTACCCACCTGCACTGCCCAACTGGCCCTGACCTTGGAGCTCCTCACTCTGCATTAGTCCAGTCCCTTCCTTTCCCCAGAGGACACCGATACCCAGAGAGGTTGTGTGGCCCTCCCAAAGTCACACAGCAAGCCGCAAGGGACTGTCTTTCGCTTTCAAGCTGGCCATTTCCGAGTGATGACAGTTGTTCCAGAACAGGGCTTCTTGGCCTGCTTGGTGCCAGAGACCCCTGGGCTGTCTGGGGTCACTAACCCCAGACATTAACCCCTGCTCACCAGAGTGTTTAAAACCACATGGAATAAAATCCATAGGATTGTAAGCAAATCAATATTTTTAAACACAGTTATTAAAATATTTATAAAAACAAATTTGAGATATTGTAACCCATGTGTGTCTTTATTAATGCATTAAGTAGCAAGATCCAGAGGAGAATTTAATAGCTGCCATCATTCCACAGCAATGATGAGGTGAGTAGCATTTCCAGATCGCTACAAATGAGAGGACAAGGCTCAGGGAGGTGAGTTAACACCACCAAGTCGGCACAGCCAACAGGGACCGGGTTGGGGTTTGAACCCAGTCGCCAGCAAAGACCTGACTGTGGTTGGGTAGAGGTGGGGTGTCCATCCTCTCATGTCACCCAGCTCCAACCCGGCCCCTACATTTCTTCTCAGCTCTGCCGGCAGCCCAACGGTGAGGACCCCTCGGGCTTGACCTAGGCTCTAGGGCCACAAAAATGAAGCTGACACGATTCAGAGGCCTAGATTCTGCCCAAGTTATTCTTTCAGCTCAAAGTCTCCATCGCTGCCAGCCAGTCTTTGGGGTGCCAGAGCTGTCCTGGGTGTTGAGGCCCCGGTGGGGAGGCCCCGGTGGAGACTCTCACTGACCTCTGACCTCCCGGCATCTCTCCTTACAGCTGAGACCTCTCCAAGGGGACTGGTCTTCTCTTTTATAAAAGTGGAGCCACCCTCTTCAGCCAGGAGAGCCTGGTGAGCCCAAAGCGACCCAGAACTCAGCCGTTGCTGACCCAACAGGCCCAGCGCCCTCCCGACACGTCTCTGCACACGTGCAGGCTGAGAGCCTTTGACTTGGACAAAAGCAAGTCGGTGGCCTTGTGAGCGGGCCCTGCGGGGTGCCGGGTCTGCCTTACGCATCTCTTGGGGCGGGATGGCCAGAGAAAGGGAGAGGACAAGGAGGAGGCATGTGCGTGTGTGTGGGAATGTGTATGTGTGAATGTGTGTGTCTGTGCGTGTGTGAATACGTGTGTGTGTGTGAGTGAGGGGTCCTAGCTCTCACACTGGGGCCCAGTTTTGAAAGAGCAGATAGAAGCCAAAGTTGCTGATTCCTAAGAAACTTCAGGAAATGAAATGCAACTCATGCTGAGACCAGAAACGGGGGGGCCCTCGCTCGGAACACACTTAGGATGTCCCCAAAACTCAGGAATTAAGGTAAATGGTATTGTAATGCAATTGCCTTTAAAAATCAAAATCAGGGCCTCCCTGGTGGCTCAAGGGGTTAAGTCTCAGCATCGTGAAGCTATCCGCAGCCACTGCACCACAGGTTCGATCCCCAGCCAGCCAGGGAGCTACCCACAGGGTGCAGCAGACCTCTCCTGTCTCCCCGCTGCTCCCCTCAGCAGTGTATTTCAGTGGATCCACCTGTTCTGTTCCCCACTCTGTCTCTGGGGAATCCTCTCACCCCCGCACCTCTGGCCTACACCCCAGCTCTTGTATGCATAAGTAAATAAAATAAATCTTTAAAAAAAAAAAAGAAAAAAATCAAAAATCAAAATTAATGTTCCCCAAAGCCATAAGAAACAAAACGAAGACATTTCAAATAAAGGCCCGGCGGGGGGTGGGAGGGGGCACAGAGACAACACGTCACAACCAGACTTCTGGAAACTTCTGCGGGAAAGCTGAGTCACTCTGGCCCCTCGAGATAGACAGTCAATGGAGCCTTCCAAGCAAGGCAGGACCCTCCCCCAGACACCCGCCTCCCCTCAGGCACCGGCAGGGCAGACCTGGGAGGGGACAGGCCATGCCAGGGGCTCCCAGAGTCCCCCCAGGAAGCCCGTGGAGGGGTCCTAAACCCCCAACTAGGGCTGGAGCCACCAAAACTTGAGCACCGGTGGGAAAGCTAAGCCTGGGGCATTCAGTTGTTCTTTCAATGGCGCCCGGGGCTCTGCACACTGAGGCTGTGTCCAGGGTGGAATTGGGGCGTGTTGTGTGCGACACTGTTCATTGCACCTTCAGAAGGTTTCCCTGGGGTTCTCTTTCCAGGGGCCCCTACGGCATCCGCTCAGGGCCCACAGCTCTTCCTGGGAAGGGCCGGTGGGCTGACATCAGTTGGCGGGCCCCAGCCAGGGACCATGCGTGGCACGTGGCAGAAATGAGCACGTGTCTTCAGCAGAGTCCTTGACGTATTAATAGAAACCTTGCTAATAACTGGAATATTCATATTAATTAGTATGTTGTTATAACGAATATGTCCTGTAACACATGATATTTTATAAAAGTAGCATTAGTTAATATTTTGGAATATGAAGACTCCAAGGTCAGGTTTGCTGCGACTCTAGACTTCCATGCAGGTTTCTCTCGCTCCACAATGGCGACATTTGGGCCCAGCATTCTGGCGCTTAGTAGGCTGTTTGGCCCCCCACAGTATGGGAGGAACAGCACCCCCGCTTGGCGAGCCCAGAGTCTTCCAGACATTTCCAGCTGTCTCCTGGGAAACACAATCGCCCCTGTCCGAGAACAACCGTTCTAGAAGAAGGTGAGCAGATTATTTTCAGTACAAACCATATAAAAGCAAACCTTATCGGGCCTCCCCGGTGGCGCAGTGGTTGAGCGCTGGGTTGCGAAGCTGCCCGCAGCCTCTGCAGTGCTGGTTCGAGCCCCAGCTGCTCCCCGGCCACCGGAGGAGGGTCCCACGTGGCGCGCAGACCTCTCCTGCCGCCCGCTGCTCCCCTCAGCAGTGTCCTTCGGTCCTTCTGCCTGCTCTGCTCCCCGCTCTGGCTCTGGTGAATTCCCTCACCCTCCCGCGCTTCTGACTGTACCCAGTGCCTGTATAAATAAATAATAAAAAATAAATAAATATCAATAAAAAGGGTTCACTTAAAAAAAAAAAGCAAACCTTATCTAGATTTGAACAAACCCAGTTTGGGGGCACTATCTAAACACAGTTGCAAGGAGGGAACTGGACTTTTAGTGCTGAACAGAATGAATGGTCTACCGATGTTGATTTATAACGATACGCACCTAAGCCCACAGAATGCTACAGCCATGTTACTCCATGGGGGAAAAAAATTAAAGCAAAGATAAAGAAAATTAAGATACCCAATACAGGGTGAAAGAGAAATAGAGAGCTGGCTCTAATTGGCTGTAGGGTAACCCACAAAATAAGCACGGCTCTGCTTGGCCCCTGATAAATCACAGGTGTGCTCACCATGCACATTTCCTGAGAAGGTTTAAAATATTCTAGCCTTTGACCCAATAATTCCACTTTGAAAAATCTAACTATTAGGAAATGTGAGTAAAGCTCCGTGCACAGAGAGGCCCAACAGAGTTCTGTCTATAAATAATGAAGCAACTCACAGCCAGGGTTACAGACCACAGGTCCATGCCTGCCCCCGCGCATATTCCAAAATCCCCACACCCCACGTGGGGTATCAGGAGGAGGGCCTTTTGGGGTGATTGCATCCTGACAGTGAAGCCTTCCCGACTGGTGTCCTTCAAAGAGACCCCCGATTGCTCTTTGCCCCTTCCTTGACGAAACTACAGTGGGAAGTGTGAAACCCACAAGGGGTCCTCACCCCGCCACACTGACACCCTGACCCAGATTTCCAGCCCCTGGAACTGGGAGACATAAATTATGTTGTTTGTAAACCACCCGGTCTGTGGTCGTCTGTTCCAGCAGCCAGAAAGGACTGGACGCTCAGAAGAGGACAGTGGAGTCAAAACACTCGCCCCATTTGTCAACTGGAAGACGTTTCCACCTCGCGAAATGATGGCCGAGGGGAATATTAGTAAGCGGGTAAAACACTCTCTTACACTGCTAATTGAGCCAAGGAGGATGTGAACTTGTTCATAAGGTTCAACATCTACAACCTTTTTTAAAAATAATAAATGAGAAGAAAGCTTTTTTTTTTTAAATAGATAAATTAGCTGCCCTGAAACTGGGAGATAAAGGATGATTTTCGGCTTTGATGGTCAGCGCAGGTGGCTGTGCTAGTTCCCTCCCCAGTCAGGTCAGCCCAGAACAGTGAAGCTGGGGAGCCAGGTGGGCAGGTGGGGGCGTCCCTGGGTGGATTGGGGGTCCCCCACCACAGCTCCTGCCCCCCTAGCTGCTGCAGGCCGCCAGAGTCCTGCAGATTGGGCTTCCCTCCTGGAAAATGGGCCAGACCTCTCTCCCGTGTGGTCCGGGAGGCTGAGAATTCATCACCAGGAGGCGGAGGACACACCTGGCGCCCCTGCCAGGTGCTCTGGGAAGCCAGAGGACGCGCTCGTGGCTTTTGTTGTCTCGATTTGCTTGAGAAGTTTTTCTGGAACCCAGAGAAGTCACATCTTTAGGGTTAACACTCGCACCGCGGGTCTTGGTGCGAGTAGAAGTTTTCACCTAGCAGATTTTATGCATGGGGCGTGTGTGTGCGTGTGTGTGTGTGTGTGTGCACGCGCGCCAAGCACTGACCTTTCGTCTTCAATTATATTTTCCGACAGTTGCCCTCTCTTTTATGAAAAGGGACGATCCCCAGCTCTTGTATGCATAAATAAATAAATCTTTTTTTTTAAAAAAAGGGGGGTGATAGTAAATGCCAACTGTATTTTTTATTAATGAAGTTGTATTGAGGCAACATTGCTGGGCGACCTGCAAGGGCCAGCTGGGCACAAGCACTGTGATTCGTGACTCTGTGTTTTCGGCTCTTACACGAGCAAAAGCAGGTCTCGGGATCCGCCCTGTGAGGACACCAGGTTTCCCCGATGTTGTGGGGTGCGGCGTGTCCACACGCTGAAGCCCCCCGCTGCCCTCCACCGTACTGGCACGTGCTGCAGCCCGGCCTGCCCAGGCGCCCGCCGCGCCCTGCAGGCAGCACCCGCCCTGCGTCCCCGGCTGGGGTCCGGGAGGCCGCGGGCGCAGGGATGGGGCGCCGGGGTCCCCTGGGCACCTCTGGGGGCCTCCCGCTCCCGAGGTGCGTCTGGGCGGGGTCTTCTGGGCCGCGGCCTGGCCTGTTGTATGTCGTTCACCCGGAGTCCTGCGGTGGCTGACGAATCTCCTGAAGTTGGCCTAGAAAACCCGGGGCGGCCTCGGCGGGCGACGCGGCCTTTGTCTCCGCGCGGCGAGCGCGTCTCCCGAGCGCGCACTGCCCCCGCGTGGCGGCCGCGGCGTGGCGCAGCCCCGGGAAGGCTTCCCGCCGGCGCTCAGTGTCCCCGCGCGCTCCTCAGGGGTCCCCCGCGCCGTCCCTCAGGTGTCCCCGCGCGGTCCCTCAGGTGACCCCGCGGTCACTCAGATGTGCCCTGCGCTGTCACTCAGGTGTCCCCCGCGCCGTCCTTCAGGTGTCCCCGCGCGGTCCCTCAGGTGACCCCGCGGTCACTCAGATGTGCCCTGCACTGTCACTCAGGTGTCCCCCGCGCCATCTCTCAGGTGTCCCCGCTCGCTCCTCAGGTGTCCCCCACGCCGTCTCTCAGGTGTCCCCCGCGGTCACTCAGATGTGCCCTGCGCTGTCACTCAGGTGTCCCCCGCGCCGTACCTCAGGTGTCCCCCGCGCGGTCACTCAGGTGTCCGCCGCACCGTCCCTCAGGTGACCCCGCGGTCACTCAGATATGCCCTGCACTGTCACTCAGGTGTCCCCCGCGCCGTACCTCAGGTGTCCCCCGCGCGGTCACTCAGGCGTCCGCCGCACCGTCCCTCAGGTGACCCCCGCGCCGTCCCTCAGGTATCCCCCGCGCTGTCCCTCAGGTGACCCCGCGCCGTCCCTCAGGTGACCCCCGCGCCGTCCCTCAGGTGACCCGCGCCGTCCCTCAGGTGACCCCCGCGCAGTCCCTCAGGTGTCCAGCCTGCATGGGCCTGAAACTGGTGCCCCAGGGCTCTCCTGAGAAGAAGCCCGAGCCAGTAGGGGCCGAGGAGAAATGGGGGCGAATCCAGGCTGAGGGAAGACCCCCTCCCACCCCAGCGTCCTCAGCAGGGAGCCGCAGCAGTGGGCGCCTGCAGGGTGAGGTGAAAGCATCAGGCCTTTCTGCCCTCCCGCCATCAGGATGGATGACGAGCCCTGCGGTCCTGCGTGCACGCCTGATGGACCCACCTGGACTGAGAGACTGGGCGGATAAGGGCGTCAGGGAGAAGCAGGAGAAGCAGAAGCAGAACCAGGAGAGAGCAGAGCACAGAGAGCAGCCGACGTCACCCGAGAGCCCAGAGGGAGTGAAGGCTTGCTGGGGGCTGCGAGGCCTGCCAGCCTCCGGCCCCCCAGCACCCCTGCCTGCCGTGTGCCTGGTAAATCCCAATAAAAGCCTGAAAAGCCACCGAGGGCTCCAGGACTCTGACTCCTCCCTTGCCCCGTCTGCTGGGATCATAGAAAACCTGTCCTGTGGCCTTTCCTGTCCTGCCCCTAGAGCTCCACACACCGGGCCGTGAGGTTGAGACAGAAACATTCAAAAGATGCAGACGGGGCCTCCCTGCTGGCACGAGGGGTTGCGCACAGCACAGCACTGGGAAGCTGTCTGCGGCCTCTGCAGCACAAGTTCGATCCCCGGCCAGCCAGGGAGCTACCCACATGGCACCGCAGACCTCTCCTGCCTCCCCGCTGCTCCCCTCAGCAGTGTATTTCCTCAGTCAGCCTGTTCTGCTCCCCGCTCTGCCTCTGGTGAGTGCTCTCACCCCCTACGCCCCACATCTCTGGCCTGTGCCCCAGCTTTTGTATGCATAAATAAATCTTAGAAAAGAAAAGAAAAGAAAAAGAAAACCCACTGTCTCGGGCTGCTACGCCGGCCGCCGAGTGCCCTGCCTGCGCTGGGGAGTGAGCACGGAGCGCACCCCGGGCCAGGGGTCTGCAGTCCCACAGCCTGGGCTGGGATGAAAGAGCACGCCCTCCTGTGTCCTCTGAGGGGAGACCCCACCCATGGGGGCTTCTGCCTCCCAGACCCCGCTTCTAACACCGTCCCTTTGGGGACCAGCGCTTCACAGTGCGAGCCCGGCATGAGTCAGCCCAGAGCAGACGTGTTCGCTTGAGCAAGAGAGCACAACTTCTCATCAGGAAAGGCAACTGTCGGGATATGAACTGCCCAAAAGGTGACGCGCCCGCCGAGAAGCTGCTGGAAGAATCCTCAGTATCCTGCAAAGCCGGCAGATGGAGACCCATGGAGGAGGCCGCGGCCTGCACCGCAGCGCAGAGGGGGCTGGCGCGCGAGCTCTTCCCCACGGGGTGGGCGCCGCCTGCTTTTCTCTTCACGGCGCAGTTTGGTTCTCGTCTATCAACTTCCCCAACAGCGCGTTGCCCTAACTTTTCTAAAAATGGGCCTTTTTCATGAAAGTGTCTTTTGCAGCTGATTTATCCAAACCAAGATGGAGTTCAGGTCCAGGCGAGGGGCTGGGGGGTCATCACTGGAGTCTTTTCTCCCCGCCCGGCTCAGGGGGCATGATCCCATTTTACAGATGAAGGGGTGAGGCAGGGAGTGTCCATCAATGGCCCCTGCGCTCACGGGGGTCAGTGCAGGAACCAGGCCTTGACCGCGCAGCCCCAGCTCCATCGCCTGCACTGTGAGTGAGTTGACCAGTCACGGGCATGTCCCTACCGGGAAAAGCGACCTGCAAATCCCCGTTTCCACAGTCCCGGGTGGTGCGTGGGGGGCTGAGTTACTTCTCACCCACTTTATTTCTGTTATTTCTCCAGCTCTGACTGTGCACTGGGGGACGCCGTCCTGGGGGGCAGTCGGCCTGCTGGCACCTGCTGGCCCCTACTGGCCCCCAGGAGCGCGGGCTTGCGGGAGGTTGTGGGTGTGCAAAGGCGGTGACACCCCAGGGTGCCAACCCGGAGGCTGGGCGGGGCTGCAGAGGAGGCTCGAAGACTCACGCAGAAGGCAGAGAACCTCCTTGAGAACCTCGCAGGGTCGCAGAGGGGACCCAAGAGGAGGCGAGTCTGCTGGGGAGCGCGGAGCACCCCTGGGGGAGAACCAGTCTCAGGGAGCTGAGCTGCGGTGCAGGGGCCTCCCAGTTCTGCATCTCTACCCGCCTGTTCAGCCCTTTTCTCCATCCGCCCTGAAGGGCCTGGGTCTTCACAGGACCCGTGAGCATGTTTTCATTTTACTCACTATTAAAATCAGACTGGGGGGGCCTCCCTGGTGGTGGCGCAAGGGGTTAAGACGCAACCTATGAAGCTGTCTGCAGCTCCTGCAGCACGAGTTCAAGCCCCAGCCAGGGAGTTACCCCCATGGCGCAGCAGACCTCTCCTGACTCGCCCGCTGCTCCCCTCAGCAGTGTATTTCATCAGTCTGCCTGTTCTGCTCCTGCTCCCCACTCTGTCTCTGGTGAGTCCTCTCACCTGCCACACCTCTGCCCTGCACCCCAGCTCTTGCATGCATGCATAAATAAATCTTTTTTAAAAAAGAAAAGAAAATCAGACAGGAAAGTTGAACGCAAAAACTAATCCAGCGTGGAGTCTCTTGGTCTTCACATCTGTGCCACGGTGAGTGCCTCCGGGCAGTGCAGTGCATGCTTTGCAAAAGGTGGGGTCCCGGAAGCAAAAAGTTCTAGAGCCACAGACACCCTGACCCTCCGCCCCTCCAACCACACCAGCTCCACCTTCCTCCCTGCCTGTGGAGCCCCGACCCCCACCCCCAACACACCCCCACCCCCAACACACCCCCACCCCATCCCACGCTGCTCCCTGGAGCCCCGGGTCGGCAGGGGTTGGGGGGCGGGGGTGCCCGCGCCCACAGCGCCGCCTCGTGGGCAGGAGGGGAACGGCCGGCGCCCGAGCCCAGCCGGCTGCAGGGAAGGAGCCGGCGGCGCAGCGGCCGGTGCGCGCGAAGCAGCGATTCCGGCCACGGCCCCTGGGGGCGGGCGTGGGGGATCGGCCTTATGGGGAGCCCAGACCGCACCCTCAGACTCCCAGAACCCGGACCGAGCGTCCCGGGGTCGAACGTGGCAGAGAAAAAGTACCGATGGCAGAAACTGACACGTGGAAACATTGGGGGGCCGCGTTCAGCCCCCGTCTCCCCGCACACAGCGACGACCCCCGCACCCCCAAACACCGGTAGAGCCCCCAGTGAAAAGCCCCGGCAGGGGCCAACTGAAACCCCGGCCCCCCGGGAGCAGCGACCCGGGAGGGGGTGCGGTGCGCCCCTGGAGAGCAGGACCCTCGCGCGTCCTTAAAGCCAAATACCATTGCGCGCGCCGTCGGGGATTTGGTTCATTTTTGCGCAAAGGGCCGTTTGCGCTGCGCCCCGTGCTTAAATGTTTTCTGTTGCCAAATAGCCTTCGGGGTCAGAGGCATCTGCTGCGTGGAGCCAGGGGCAGCCCCGCGCGCTGGTTACCGGGGGGGCCAGCGCCCCCACCCCTGCCGCCGGCTCCCACCCTCTGCCTGCGACGGATTCTCGAGGATTTCTCATCTTGTGGGATTCCGCGGCTGCGGGTTCGGCGCTCGCCACCGGCCCCTGCTAACGTCTCCAACTCGCAGCCCAGGCGAGGCCGCCAGAATCAAACCCGCATCCAGCTGCGTCCGCGGGGCCGGCGCAGGCCCGGCTGCTCGTGGAAATGTCTCCGAGTCTCGGGGCCGGCGGTCTCAGAGAGGAAAGAAGCCGTCCAGCTGGCTTGTGATTTATGATTATTTGTTTTATATTAAGGATCAGCAAAAAAGCAATAAAAAGAGTCGTTAGAGGATTCTATTTTCCAATCCGCCACACTTGCCTGCCCAGCTTCAAAATCTAACTGATAATAATGAGGGCGAGATCACACGAATTCAAGCAGAAGTTCACATCTTTTCGTTGATTTTTGGCATCGCTTTTCTGCTTCTGGGTCATAAAACCGTGATCTGGTCTGGCGTGTGCATCCTGCAGCTACTGGCCACGAGCGGATGCCCAAACCCCCTGACGGCTACCCAGCCCTCCTAGCCAGCTCAGCCCCTCCCTGGGAGAAAGTTCCTCCCCATCCACTGCCCCCACAAACCCCAACCCCAGGCCTGGCTGCCTCAGCCTCCCCCACCAGGGTACGTGCAAATCGTCCCTTATGCAAGTCTTAGATTAAGTGGCACCTCTTCCAGGAAGCCCTCCAGGCGGGGGGGGGGGGGGGGGCAGGGAGGCAGGTACACCGACAGGTGAGGTCTCCAGGAATGGGAGTCAAGTTCAACGTGGTGGTGTGAGCAGTCAGGGTCTCTGAGGGGAGAGTGTGAAGCCCCAGTGACCGTGTCCACCAGGTCCACCTGTGCTGGGGCTGAGGGTACAGCTGTGACTGCGCCAGGCAGGCCAGCTGCCCTCAGTGCCCCCAGGCCTCCCCTCATGCACTGGGAGCAAGCATTGAAATGCTGCTGGTGACGCTGCAAGACCTACCTCTCCTTCCCTGCCTCTCCTACCCGGCCCTCCCCCACCCTTCTCCCCTGCATGCTTGTCTTGGAAGGCATGTGCTTATGCTATTTGAAAGAACCGAAATACCAGTATTATTGGCCACCTAAGACCATCATTTCTGTATTTTTAAAACTCTTGAGATCAGTCACTGACGTCTGTGGCACAGCCAGGAGAGACTGGATGAAACCTGTCCCATCAGAAGCTCGAGGAGGGGCCTTCTTGGTGGTGCAGAGGTTAAGTCTCAGCTCTATGAAGATGTCCGCAGCCTGTGCAGCACAAGTTCGATCCCCGGCCAGGGAGCTACCCACAGGGCACAGCAGACCTCTCCTGACTCGCTCGTTGCTCCCCTCAGCAGTGATTTCAGTAGATCCGTCTATTCTGTACCCCACTCTGTCTCTAGTGAGTCCGCTCACCGCCTGCACCCCAGCTCTTGTATGCATAAATAAATCTTAAAAAAAAAAAAGCAGCAGCTGCTGGAGGAGTCTCGCGAGAGCTGACATCCCCCTGTCCTAATTCCCAATTGGGGAGGAGGGCTGAGCTCAGGAGCATGTGTCCCTGGTGGTTTCCTCTCGGTCCACGAGCCACATGGAGCTGGGTCCACCTCGGGAGTTCTCAGTGGCATCACCTGGGGGTTGGGGGGCGCGAGGGAAGGGGTGGTGGGAAAGCAGGAGGCCAGTGCAGGGGAGAATGGGGAAGAGAGACAAGATGGAGACCATGGGCTCCATCCACAGGAGAGCCCCCTCCCCCCGCCCCAGGACTACATGGCTCTCCTGCTCCCTCCCAGGCGCAAATCCTTCCTACTAAGGACCTGACCCCTCTTTCCAGAACGTGTGGTTTAAACCTGGTTCTTCGTGTCCACGTCCTGCCCCTGACCTCGCTCTCCCAGACACCAGCATCGCAGGGCAAACTGGAGACTGGAAATGGCGACTTCAGTGTCTCTCCTTCTTCTCTCCTTTCTTTTCTTCCCTCCCTGCCTCCTTCCTTTCTTTTTCTTCCTTTGTCTAAATTAACCTGGAAATAATTGCCAAAACATAAATGGCGTCATCTTACTTCAGTTTTAGAATTTCTAAGCCCAAGGACTAAGCTAGTAATGAACATGAAGACCAGCTCATGGGATGCTGAATTACGAAAATGTGAAATATTTTCATAAAAACCATCCTAAGAGCCTGGTACTTCCTGCAGTTTTTGAGATAGCACAAAAGTTCTGACTTTGAAAACGTGTCCCCAATAGTCCAACATCAAAGTTGATGAAACAGGGGTCTCCCTGGTGGCACAGTGGTTGAGCGCTGCGCTGTGAAGCTGTCCGCAGCCTCTGCAGCACAGGTTCGATTCCCGGCCGGCCAGGGAGATACCCACATGGCGCGGCAGACCTCTCCTGCCTTGTCTGCTGCTCCCCTCAGCAGTGTTTTCTGTCCGTCTGCCTGTTCTGCTCCCCACTCTGTCTCTGGTGAATTCTCTCACCCTCCCATGCTTCTGACCTGTACCCCAGTTCTTGTATAAATAAATCTTTTTAAAAAATGCAAAGTTGATGAAACAAGTTGAAAGTTGTTTGCCGCAGCGCCACCTAGTGGCACCATTTATTTCACACGCTCCAGTGTTTAAATTTCCTGGGCGGTTGGTGGGTCAGCTGGTTCCGTGCGGGCAATTATTCCAGGTGTTCGCTTATGTTAGAGGTGTTAATGAACACCCCTCTTGTGCACAATATTGTTCTCATTGTGCGCAAGACTTGAGACCAGTTTGATTTCAAATGCAATCAAATCCTCATTACTGTATCAGCAAAATTCTGACCTATGTGTTTCCAGCACACACCCCACTCAACCTCTTTATCAGCCACGGCAAGTTACCTCATTTCTCTGGGCCTCAGGTTCCTCGTCTATAAAGTGAGAAGATTATTATTGGTCTCCTTTAAGAGAAAGCTTGTAAAATTTCTTCGCGCAGCCCCATACATAGTAAATGTTCAGTGTTCGGGTAACACGAGCAGGGGGACAGGGCCGTTTTCTAATTTAGTGTTGTGAAAGTAAATTAGTAGTAGGGCATAGAATAAAAGTTGGCATGCACAAAAGCTGTCATGACTTTTCAGACTTCTTTCAACCACTTCAGTAACTGAGCACTGAGTAAGGAATGAGTCTGGTCTCACCCGGCCTCCTCGTCTTTTGGGCATGGTGCCCAATTTTCCTAAACTGTCCTGGCACTGGGGACAGTTACAGAAGACACTTCCACTGAGGGAGGAGCGAGGATGTTCCTGCGAGTATCATTGGGTGGAAAGCCAGAGAGCTCCCTGCAAGGCACAGGGGAGCCCCCAAAGAGATAATGTGCCCAAATCTGCCCTTAGGTCCCCCACAGGTCTCCACTCTGGACCTGCTTCCTGCTGGGGGGTCCATAGCGGGGTCTGTTGACCAGTTTTCTATCCATCTTCGCAGCCCCACCAAGTCTGTAGCTGCAGGAGGGTCAGAACTGCAACTTTGGTTCCCAGGAGATAGATTACTAGCAGGTGAGTCACTGTGCGGGCGTCACCAGGGCCCAGGTTTTCAGAGGACCAAATATGTCAAACCACGCCCAAACTATCTTAAATTCAAATTACAATTAGCAGCTGGCATGAGCATGAGCACCGAGCACCTAACACTAAGCACCTAGGGCTACCCCCAAGCACCTAGCACTAGCACTAGGCATCTGGTACTAAGCATCTAGCACCAAGTGGCAGCTCAGTAAATAAGTACTGAATGACAAAAAGCAGAGATCCCTGACTTTCATCTCTCCAAGTTTTTTTTTTTTCTTTGACATTTGATTTTTCAGAAAAGCATGCTCTCTTCATCCCTAAGAAAAAAATTAAACATTCTTAAAGTCAGCCTGTGCTGCTATGCACGGGACGCTCCTTTTTATGAGAAGAGGATTTAAATATGCCTGCATCTATGCCTGGCTTTTCAAAGAGAGATAAATCAAAAACTAATTTTAAAAAATGGTCACTTTATAGAAAGAACAAAGTGAACGGATGAAAAGTTGGGCTCCTCTGGGTAGAGCTGGTTTTGTAATTTTGACTATGAAACTGCATGTTTCACGTAATAACACAATTATATTCAAAAGGGAACAAAAGCAGAGTCCAGCTGCATGACGCCCCCACACACAAAGGCGGATTCAGACTCTGCTTCTCCTTGATTAGAATTACTCAGTGGAGACCAGAAAGCCCTGGAAGCCGCCACTGCCCGCCCAGCCCGCCCACCCCAAGTTCCGGATTCAGGGGGAATCGGTGACTCTGGTAATTCTCATTTCTAGCCACTCCCCAGGTGAGGATGATTGTGCTAGCCTGGGGCCAGACTAACAGAACGACAAACAAGTATCTGGAAGCTTCCATGAGTGACCAGGCCATTGGTCACTGGCCTTGAGATTTGTTACAGGTACAAGGATAAAGCCCCTGAGTCCCTGTGCTGGCGTCACCAGGGCCCAGGTCTTCAGAGGACCAAATATGTCAAACCAAGCCCGAAACATCTCAAATTCAAATTACAAATAGCAGCATATGCAGTTCGGTTTTTCTTCTTCAGAACCTGCCCATTTCTTTGTTTCGCCATCAGGCCCAGCAGCGGAGCATCCCTGCGGGGGAGCCGCTCACCGCCAAGTCACCCTTTCCAATGACCACTTCCCAGAAGGGCCAGGATCCGTGGGGAATCCCCGTCTCCAGGTGTGCGTCAAGGTGAGCTCAGGCCCCCTAGTCCTACAGCTGAGGGCCTTGAGCTGTTTTTAAAACTCCGAGCCCACCTGAACGCACCTGACGGGCCTGTGGCCAGAGATGGCATCAAAATGGCGCGCGCAGTGGTTTCAGGCCGTCCAGTGTGCAAAGGCCCACGACTCGTTGCCAAATCCCCAAGTGCATTCAGGGCTCAGGTCTGGAAAAGGCAGGAACCACCACCTCCTTGCCGGGGGAGGGGCGCGAAACCGAGCAGTTATCCTTTCTGGCTCAAGCATTAGTTTGGGGAAACCACAGCACAAGGGATTCCCAGCTAATAAATGAAGGAATCACAGAACTTTTAAAGTCACCCCCTGCACATTCCCAATGCCCGATGGGGTAACCCCAGGGAGGCTGGTGGGGACCTCATGGGCTGGGCAGTCCACCAGGCGGCCCGTGCTCAGGGGCACTGCAGGATGGAGCCAAGCGGGAGCCTCCAGGGTGACGCCGGGCCCCTCCTCCCAAATGGAGTTCAAATCTGTCTAAACCTCAGGATTTCATTTATACATGTATAGACCTTACTAAAGGGAGTGGAGGTTACACGAAACCAAATATGCAATAAACACAAACAACGCAGAGCAGACAACCTGCAACTTTCGGGGGGTGTGTGGAAAATCAGCTAAGCCGGGTGGTGCATCTCCTTGGGATTCCGGTCACCAGTGACCAGCCCCGGAAGACATCCCGGGGACCCTGGGAGCAGACGGGACCGACCGCAGGCTCCCCCCTCGTCACTTGCTTGTGATGGTGAAAAGGACACACACTATACAGTGTTCTGGGAATAAAAGTAAACTGTGGTTGAGAGACTTGCTTTACTGTGTGTGTGTGAAGGGGTGGGGGAGGCCTGGCAAAAAGACCGGCCAGGACTGTCACGTCTGGGGGTGCGCTGGCCTGACCGCCCTGCCGTGTGTTTAAAATTGTACTGAGAAAATGTTAAATAAAATCAGAATCCAGGAACACAGAATAAAGAGACCAAAATCCAAGATTGCAAAACACCAAATCTATATTTACATCCACATATAATAACATAACTTTAAGCTGAAATATATCATAAATAAAACAAGTAATGTCTACTGTTTGACAACTTAAGTATCGACAATTAAAATAAATCCAACTGGAATGAAATAAATACATAAACAAAACCCCAACGGATTGTACCTCTATTGTACTGTTGTCTCAAAGGGAAGAAAGTGTACAAAACCAGTAGTATCCCAATAGTTAATACTGATGGACAAAAAAGGAAAAAAAAAAAAAAAAACCAACATTTTGGATACAAGGGCTGTGGAGAAAAAAAAAAAAAACTGACATTTTTATGCATCCAGAAGGGTGGTTAGAAAGAAATCCAAAAGCCCCCAAAATTTCAGCATAACATGAATTGACTTGTTTTCAAATAGATTTGGTGATTTTTTTTAAATACAGGTTTAAATTTCAGCCCTCTATTATCACATACCCCCTTTAAGATTTACACGTACAGTCACAGCAAGCTCTCTGTAACACTCACTGGCTTAGGCAAAGATCAAGTCAATTATTTGCAATTGTGTTAATCTTCAAAAATAGGCTATAAAAGTGCAAAACTAGGAAAACAAAAATCTAGATTATGTACATATGGCTCAGCTTGTGAACAGGAAAAGGTCAAGAATGTCCACTTTCCTGATGCAAAGCACTTCATTGCGATGCCAGCAGACTCTCCAACTGGGTCTCCCTGCGCGGGAGTTAAGACTCCTCTATCGAGTTCACTTCACGTTGCATAATGGGAAAACAAAAACATCAGGATTCTTCTAGAACTTTACCCTCGCTCGACCGAGAAGGGCAGGGCAAGAAAGATGAACAGTGCAAATTTATTTTTGAAAGTTTCTTAATAAAATATCTTGTGGCTGCTAAGCCCATGTGCTGCGAAAACTCGGGACATGGACAGCGTGTCGAGGGAACAAAAGTTTAAAATGTCCAGGGAGCCAGCTGGTGGCCCACCCCTCTTTAAAAGCTAGACTGCATATGCACTGAGAAAAATGTTGCTGCTTCAAAACAACCAAAAATGGGAAGGCGGCCGAGGTCTCGAAGCAGAGGACCTCTCCCAGATTCCCAGAAGGCTCAGCCCGGAGCTCCCGACTCAGAATCGAGTGTCGCTAATTTCACCTGAATGGTTAACCCAAAAGCCAGCAGCACCAAGTCTTCCAAACACAAACCTAAAATTGACCCTGAAACTTTTACTGCCTTTAAAATTGCTTCCAGAATAGGTAATTCACAGGTATAATTTAGCTCCCTCCGTTTCGATGCGCTAATTTGGACCAAGGCGCACCCCCGCCCTCCCCCCACCCTTTGAATTTTCCAACAAAAATGATTAATTTGCTAGAAAACAACTGTAACTTCCCATGTATAATTTGGTACGTTTACTGGGTATTTGGCTGTTCTGCAGAGAAATGCTTCTCGGCAGACACACACACTTAAAAATCCCGTAAGCCACCCCCCCCCCTCAGAAAAGCACCGGGGGGCGGGGACCTGTCGGAGGTGGGGGGCACAGGTCTAGGGCGCTGACCTCAGCGGGCCAAGACTTCCACTAATGACTGTGTTACTAGGACAACAACAGACTACAAAGGATTTAACATAATACAAATCATTGAGAAATTTTTTTAAAAAACATACATTTTCAACGAAAAGAGCACAAGTAGCAGAAACTGCTCGAAGGGACGAGCGAGAGCAAAGACACAGACAGGGTTGAAACAAGCAGGTTTACAACTTCTCTATGTACAGACTTTAACCTGAGGTGCAAGCATTATATACTTTCTCCCCCCACCCCCTGACCCAAATGATTTCTTCTCAGCAGCGCTCAAGTATGCAAAAGAATTCCACTTATTTGGTCAAATCTAAAAAAAATATTATTCCGGGACAAAATAGAGATTTCTGGTCTCCATTTGTGTACAACCAAACGTTCCAACTCTAGTTTTTATTGCTATTTGGTACAAAAGTTACAGGACAACTTTACAAAACCGTAGTGTTCCTGGCACGTCGTATGTACAGTACAGTCACAGCTTATTTCAGTAGCTTTCACCATCCGCGCTCTCAAGGGAGGAGCTGATTTAACTTCATGGAGCGTGCACACATCCGTCAAGACCTGTGGGGGAGGTTGGAGAGGAGATCAGATCAGGTGACTATAGTTTAGGAAGCAAAATAAGTGAAAAGGAGCTGGAAACAAAACTTGCTCCGTGTCAGCCGCAGGCGGGCAGCGGAAGCATCAGGGGACCGGCTGGGTGACAGGCTGGGCCACTGGGCAGTGCCAAGGACGCGACGGTGGCTGCCCAGACACCGAAGCACCCCTCCAGTCACACTGAGGCTGCCGGGGCGGCTGCCACCTCAAGAAACTCCCAACGCGGATCCGTAGGGATGGAAAACGTGTGGCGCAGGGAGCACAGGCAGGACAGGCTCGAGGGCGCACGGCCTCCCGGAGAGGAGGGGCAGGAAGTATCTTGTCACTTCACCTGCTTGGCCAACATGGGGCCATCAGCGCCACCCCAGAGCAGGGGGCTCGCCCGTGGTCAGCGGAGGAAGAGGGGCCCCCAGGGAGGGATGTGAGCCACACAGAGGGCACACAAACGGGGGCCCCGGCCCTGGGCAAACACTGCAGAAACGACTCACGGGCTGGTCCTCAAACGTCAAGAAGGGGCGACAGGCAGAGCGCGCCGGAAGGTGGCTGGGGTAGCGGCGATGCAGGCAGAGGCCAGAGTGACACTGGCAGTCACCAGCTGCCACTGGCCTGGGCCAGGACGGCGTGCCCGTGTCTGGGGGGGCTTTGGCCTCAGCCCAGCAACGACTCTGCCCATTCTACTCTACTCTTCGCTGGGAGAGAGACAACCTGGGGTGCTGCACCGAGGATGTGCCGGTATCCCTGGAAACACTGGGCAGAAGCCGGCAGGTTGGGTGCACCCAGAAGGCCCAGACCGTCCTCCCCACCCCACCAGATCTGGGGTTCGGAAAACTTCCCACTGTAAAGGGCCGGGTAGTAGTTATTTTCAGCTTCGCAGCCCATGGGGTTCCCATTTGAATGGCCCACATCTGCCACGAAGCAGCCACAGAGGACACCCAACAGTGCAGGCACGGCTGGTGCCAGCGGAATTCTACTGACAGAACCGGGGGTGGCACAGCCAGGGAATCCTGCCCCCGCCCTGCTCAGAGCAGCAGAGGTGATGATCCCAAAGTGCTTCAACCAGCGCCAGGCATTAAATAAATGCTTGGTGACTTGCAGTTGCTGTTATTAGTGCCTTTACCCTGAGCACTTTATGAAGTTTTAAAACATCTTAAACCAAAACGAAAATTAAGAACAATTTCACTTTATATGATGTTGCATAAGCTGGATAGTTTGCTTTCAATTAAATTAAGTCAAGACATTTCACAGGCTCACCTCTCTTCCCCCAACAGGAAATCAAGTTTTTTTGTCATTTGGTCGATAAGGTGCATTCCCAATAAAATTCTCGTAGTTTCTCTTCTGTAGCACGCTGCTAGATAAGTGTTGATATGACACGGGCCTTTTTCCTGGTGGAAGGAAAAAAAGTACAAAAGCGTGTTTAGAAGAAAGTCAAGCTGAAGCGACGAGGATGTGCTGTGAGTTGGTGGAGACGCATTTTCGACATTTCCCAGCTGTGATAACTGAGGAGCGCGCGCACCGGGAGAGCCCGGGTGGTCGAGTGACAGCTGAGCCGTGTGCCCGAGCACTCCTTAGCCCAGAATTTTAAGTTACTAAAGCTGAGATTGTCTCAGTACGAGGCTGTCACGGGTAAGAACTATAAAACCCAAAGAAAACGGCAGCATTAAGTATTTTAAACCCATATGCATCCCGAACCCAAACTGTGGGAGGAAAAAATTATTTTCAGAAGGGTGTTGCTTGTAACAGTCTTTCTGATAAAGTTTTGACTCCTCCGTTTTAAAAGCCACAGGTGGAAAAGGGACACTTGTAAGCAAAAGGCAGCAAAGATCCGTGCTTGGTCACATCCTGACACCATCACGGGCACGTCGAAGCCCTGCTCCGCGCCACCCCCTCTCACCCCCCCGCGGGCCCAGGTGCCCTCCCAGAGCAGCCCTAGAGGCGAACACCAAGCAGAGGGTGGGGTGGGCTTGTCTCTGGGGGACAGCAGACATCCCACAAGGGGCAGGCACGAGGGTGAGTCAAACGGTCCAGGTCCCTGGGGGAGCTGCAGGAGTGTTTGGGGGGGGGGGGGGCACCAGATCCAAAGGCCCATGATGCCCCTGTTCTGAAGTCTAGGAGGGATGGGCTACAGGAACAGAAGCACCCCAAGGCAGCTGGGCACCCCAAACACATGCAAAAGAGAAAAAACACGAACAAGTGAGGTGATGGTCCAGGGGAGGAGAGGCCAGAGGGGGCGGGGTGCTCAGCCCCCAATCCCACACCCTAAGGGCACAGAGAGGAAAGGACAGGAGAGGCTGCTCTCGGGGCAGGCGGCTGAGCTCTGGGGGCCCGGCACCTCCCCACGCGCCCCCGCAGCCGTACCTTCTAGCGCTGGGCCCGGCCCGGGACCCGCGGGGGGGCCACACGCGAAGAGTGCCCCAGAGGCTGCGTAGGGCTTCTGTGGGGTCAGCACGCCAGGGGGCTCAGGGGAGGCCGAGCCCAGGAAGCGGGGCTTGGGGGGCAGCGCCACGGGCGGGGGGCACGCACATTCCTGAGGCAGCAGCGAGGTGATCCCTCGGACCACGTGGTACTTGGGGAGGTGGTCGAAGCTCTTGCGGACAGGGGGCGCAGGCGGGTCCCCGTCGGGGGTGCCGGCCTTGGGGCGCTTGGGCAGCGGCTCAGCACAGAAGAAGTCTCTGGCAGGGGGCGCCCAGGGCCCCTCGCTCGGGGGGGCACCCTCAGCCAGGCCATTGGGGTGGCCACCACCCAGCACTGGGGGCTTGGGCCGGGCCTCTGGCCGCCGCGCCTTCTCCGGGCCAGGGGGGTGGCTGGCTTTGGGGAACACCCCCGGCGCCCCAAGGCCAGGCGGGGGCCGGTGAGACTTCAGGTTGCTGGGCGCTAAAGTGCTGGGGTCGGCCCCCACGGGGGGCGCAGCGCGGCTGGGCGTGGGGCGCTGGGCTTGGCCTTGTCGGCTGCGGGGGGCTTGGCGGGGGGCGCCGCCCTGGGCCGCGGCCGGTGGAAGGCGGCCAGCGGGGGCACGTCCTTGCCCAGCAGTGCGGGTGGGCACCCCGTGCGCCGGCTGCGCAGCCAGGACTTGCTCCTGCAGTTCTTGTGGGTGTCGGGGTTGTACTTATGCTCGAGTCTCTGGTGCATCATTAAAACTTCGGGGTAGAAGGTCTTGAAGGTACAAAACGGGCAAGTGATGCTGGGGATCAGACTTTTGCTCAGAGAGATGGCCGGGCAGCTGTGCAGCGGCCCCAGCGACAAGTTCAAGGGCTTCTCCTGGGCGTCGGGGGGCCGCTCCCCCCTCCTGTCCTTGGGAACGGCCTCGATGGCCTTCAGGGCCGAGCTGTCGGGGTGCAGGGTGCATGGGGGGCGCCCGGCGGGAGGCTCCGCCACGGGTCTCTTTTTCAACAGGTCCAAGTATGCGGGGGCGGGGCTCCTGCGCGCTCTCTCTGCAGCATCCTCTGCGGCGAGGACATTTCTGCTGAAGTCCTGAGTGTCCCTGGGGGCGGGGGCGGGGGCAGGAGAAGCGCCGCCCAGGGCGTTCTGGAAGGCAGAGGCCGCCCCCTTCAGCTGCTTCGCGGGCGGGCTGCCTTTAACATCTTTGGCACCATCAAAAAATCTTTTCAAATTTTTGGTTTGCGCGGCATCGCTGGAGAGTAGTGCTTCCTCGGCCTCAGGGGGCTTCGCGTCGCCCTTGACCTCCACCGCCGAGTCCACCTGCTTGTCCTTGTGGTGTCTCTCCAGGTGGTACCGCAGGGAGGTCTTCTGGGCCGCTGCGTAGTCGCAGAATTCACATTTGTACGGCTTTTCCCCTAGGAGAGAGGCCCCGTCACCAGAAGTTTAGGAAAAGTTGCCCAACAGACCTTTGTGAAATCAAAGCACCTAACGGAGGGCGCGGGGTCCTGCCCTGTCCACTCGGTCTGCAGCGACCTCTCCCCAGGGCTCACGCCCCAGACCCTGACCCCGCGTGGCTGTCTCCACCAGCGAGCAGAGCAGCACCGGCCAGCCCGGGCTCCTTGTCCACCAGCCCGGCCACGCGCTCCTTGTCCACCACCCTCACCCCAGCCACGCGCTCCTTGTCCACCACTCCTGGCCACGCGCTCCTCGTCCACCACCTCGGCTAAGTGCTGTCACAGGGGTGGGGGTGTCAGGAGGGCTGGGGGGCTGCGACCCCAGGCCATCCAGCTCCAGGCCCGCAGCGCCCAGCCTCTGCCAGGGCGGGGAGGAAGGACTCTCACCCATCCCGCACCACCAGGCCGCGGGCAGCTGCGCACCGAGAGTGGAGGATGCGGCTGTGACCGCTGCGTACCCAGACAAGCCCCGTCCACATGGGCCCAGAGCCGGAGGCCACACGGGGCACAGCGGCGGCCGCCCTCGCTGCCCAGCGGACACCAGCCAGGGCCCATCACCCGCGCGGCCGGCACAGGCTGTGAGAAGCCCAGCGGCGCCTCACCTGTGTGTGTTCTGAGATGAATGTTGAGGTAATAGTTGGAACGGAAGAACTTCCCACAGTAGCTGCACTCCCTCGAGGACGGAAGGTGCTTGATCTTTCCTCCGTCGTCGTTTTTATCTTAAAGCAAAGACAAAACACCGACGTCAAGACAGAGCCATCCGGGAGCGGGAGGCCGGCCGCCCAGGGAACACCCGCAGCCGCCGCTCCTGTCCCGGCCCCGCAGAGGTCGCTGCCCAAGAGGCAGCTTCGCGTCCGCCTTGAAAGGAGGCGCGTCCAGGCGGGAAGGTCCTGCTCCCCTGCTGTCCAGCTTCCCTGCTCGCCCTGGGACACGAGCCCTCCGCCGCCAAGGACCAGGGCCAGCTGTTCCCCGGGAAGCCGCTAGAGGGCGGCAGGCACCACCAAATCGCGGCGGGAGCCGGGGCTCTGGGCGGGGAGGCCCCGCAGAGCCCCGCAGAGCCCCGCAGAGCCCCGCTGGCCGCGGGGGCGCAGGTACAGGCCGTCCAGGCGCCCACACCCACCCGCCTGCCCGCGGCGGCTTCACACCTGATCTCCGCGGGTAACCTGAGCCCGGGCATCCTGTGTGCACTGGGGACACCCGCGCAGGGACGGCGACCTCAAACACCACCCCCAGACAAGGAGCCACAACACGGGGTACACCCGACCCCAGGCCAGTGGGAAGCGGAAAGGGCGGGGCGCCCCCCCTCACAACTGGGCCAGAGGTGACCCCCATCCCTTCAAACGGCCGCCGAGTGACCAGTGGCCTGGCTTGCAAAACTGTCACCTCCAACTCGAAGTCCTGCTCCTTGCACACTTCGCACCCCGGACGGCTGACGCCGGTGTGACTTTATAAAGCAGCACGGCGGCTGACCTCGCGGGGCAGGACACCGCCGTGCCGCCCCCCAGCAGGGCAGCCCCACTGCGCACTAAAGGTGCCGTGAAGACCTCAGGAAATAAATGATACGAAACAGCTGCCATTAAACCTGTTCACAGAAGCTGAGAAAAATGAAGATCGATTACTTCGCTATTTGATCTTAAAAGCAAATTCAAAGCCAGGCGGCAGTATTTACGAGATCGCCACGTCTAGGTCAGAAGATGGCTTCTTAATACAAATCCAGTAAAGTCAAGTCCCCGGATTTTTAAACGCCCAACTTTCTTCCCACAAGTCACACCCAAGCAGCTGAGTTTGTGCTGAGCGTACACCGTGCTGCGATTCCCTGCTTCCAAGCAGGTGTCAGGACTCATGGGATGTTGCATCATGTCCAAAAAAGTTATAGAGTACTTGTATTTTAACACGAAGGGCATGAGCTGTCCACATCCACCTGCCTGGCCCCCTGCTCCCTTCTTGAAGGACTGTGGACTTTCCAAGCACAGAAACCACCCCGGGGAGGTGGGGGCCGGGGGCGATGAAGCGGTTTTGCAGACAGGGAACTCAGGGCACGGAAGGTCACAAGCGACAGGTCACAAATCAGCGCAGAGGAAGAACCAGCTACACATATGTGTGCGCGCACACACACTACACACATGCACAGACACATGCATGTGTACACGAACACACGCACGCACGCGCGCTTGGTGCTCCCGGCGATCACCAGAACGATCACCGGGTCCCCTCTCTGCCTGACGGTCCAGCCCTTCTGTCCACACCACCTACTGGCAGGAGGGCCCAGCCGCCGGGGCTTCCGGAGAGGGGGCGTCTCAGGCTGAGTCATCTCCCCATGCCACCCCCCACCACCCCGCCCGTGGTGCGACATGAACCACAGTCACCTAGGGGACTACAAGTCTGTGCCCAAAGTCTTTCTATGATGTCATCATAATGAGTTTTCTAGATTTCTGAAAACGGACTGCCCCGTGCCGGGTCAGGCCAGGAAGCTCACAGCATTCTAGGCGTCTGCCCAGAAATCTGTTCTCACACCCAGCGCGCGCGCCAGCACCAGCTTCAGGAAGAGGAGCGGCCCAGGACCGGCGGTGAGACCCACGGGCCCGCGCAGACCGCTCGGGACATGAGCTCCACGGGCAGTTGCCAGCGGCAACTCTAAGGACACTCGTGGCCGCACCAGCCACCTGCTGCCTCTGCAGTGTTTTCAAGCGTCGGGATCTCTCCACCAAAGAAAGTATTCCTCGAGGGCGGTGGGCAGGACCAGGGGGGTGGCTGGACCCCCAGCCCATAAAAGCCAGCCCCACTTCACCCACCTGACTCAGCAGGTGAGCTTCCGGGAACAGCGCTGGTGTGACTGAGCTCACTGCTAATGACCATCGGGGAGCCCCCGACGAGGGTCAGTATCGGGGAGCCCCCGACAAGGGTCAGGCAGCACCTGCCCCGGAACTGCTAGGCGCCCTTGCAGGACCAAGGCAGGAAGAGCGCTGGGCCCCGGCGGCTGTGCTGCGAGGACGGCCTGTGTGAGAGCCCAGCAGGGTCCTAGCCCCAATGCCTAGGCCCGGCCCAGCGAGCTCTACGAGCGTGGTGCTGTCCAGACATCCTGGGCTCGGCCCGCCACGCACCACGCACCAGCACCCACCCCACTGGGCTGTGGCAGGCGCAGGCGCCCGCCGGGGCGAGGCGGCCGGTCAGGAGCGCAGCTGTGCAGTGACAGAACCCTAGGGCAGGAGGCCCTGCTACTACAGAAATGAGACTGCAAGGGCCAAGAGTGGGGTGACTTGGAGCAGGTGACACCGCTGCCCCACCCCCCCGCCCGGTGGGGACAGCTTACCCAGAGGGAGCCCGTCCGGGAGCCCGTCCTCGGACCCATCTTCAGAACCACCTTCTCGGTCCACGGCGCCGCTGTCGTCTGGGGGGCCGTGGGGTCGGGGGAGCACGTCCCGGGCAGCCTCCCGTCGGCGGCCAGGGGGGGCGAGCCAGCGTCGGCCCGGCGATCCCGCTTGTGCACACGCGAGTGCAGCACCAACTGGTGGTAGGTGCGGAAGGCCTTGCCGCACTCGGCGCAGTGCGTGGGCTTGTCCTTGTGGCCCGGCAGCTTGGGGTCGCCGTCGGCCGAAGGCACTTCGCCGCTGGCGTGGCGGGGCTTGTCTTTATCGTGGGCCAGGCCGGGGGGACCACCCCTGCCCGCCTTGGCCTTGCCGGCGCCGTCAGCCTGGCTCTTGCTGGCACCCCAGATCTCCCCCAGCTCCTCCTTCTCCGAGCACGAGTCGTCGTTGTCGGTGCTGCCCTCCTGCCCCGGCTGCTCCTTCACCTCCCGGCACACGGCCACCTTGCCCTTGGTGGCCAGCTGCCAGGCCTGGTAGGTGGTGAAGGGGTCAAGCTGAGGTATCCATTTGGCGGGTTGCCGGCCGGTCTCTGGGTGCGAGGTGGGTCTGAGGTTTAAAAACTGCAGGAACTCCTGCCCCGGGGCCCGCATGCCCTCCTGCCGCGGGTCGGCCTGTGTGTGGCCGGGGCCGGAAGCCCTGTCTTTGGTGTGCATCTTCCTGTGATCAATCAGACTTTCTTTATTTGGAAAGAGGAAGCCACAAACCATGCAGATTTTGTAAGGAGAGGCGATGCTCTCAGGGGCCTGGCCCTGCACCACCTCGTTGATGGTGGCAGGGCTCTCCAGGCCCGGCTGCAGCTTCCCCTTGGCCCCCGACTTGCCGGTGTGAGTCCGCATGTGATTCTTCAGAAACCAGGGCTCCTTGAACCTGCGCCCACACACAGCGCACCCGTAGGTGAAGGAGTCCTTGTGCTTCTTCATGTGGATCTCCACCTCGAAGGCCACCCGGAACGTCTGCCCGCACACCTCACAGCTCAGTTCTTCGTTTTCTTTGCCAGGCTTGTCCTTGGGAGGGTCCGTCCTGCCTTGGCTCTTATCAAGAGGGCTGAGGTACTCGGCCTCGACGCGCAGGACGGCCGGCTCGCAGAGGATGGGCCGGTGCTGCGTCAAGACGTGCTTGTTGAGGTCGTCCGCGTGCGCGAAGGCCTGGCTGCAGAACATGCAGTCGAGGGGCAGGGGTCCCTCCACCTGGGCCGTGCTCTTCTCCGGCGTCGCCCGGAAAGGCACAGAGGGCGTCCCCTTCATGGGCACGGCATCCTCCATCTCCACCTGGGGGCCCAGCGCATCGCCAATGACTTCCGGCCCGTCCATGTACACTAAGAGGGACTGAGTGGGCATTTTCCTGTCCCTGTGGGATCGCAGAGGAAGTTAAGAACCAGGTGGAGGAAATTCTGAAATTGGAATAAGGCCACTTGCGAGACTTGTCACTCACACCTCCAGCAGCCCCAGGCTTCAAAACTGGAGCAAATATTTATCATCAAAGTTCAGAAGAAAGCTTGTGTTCCCCTAACCGGTGACCTTCGAAGTCTTAGGAAGCACAGAGCGACGGTCGCTGGTTCTTTCCACTAACAGGGCGGGCAGACGTTCTGAGGCTTTGATGCAAATGAGTCAGCTCAAAGCATCCGTTCTCCTGGTCTCCATTGAGTGAGTGGTTCAGTTGAGCAAGATGTCGATTCCAGCAGCCTGGAGACAAGGGATTTCCAAAACCTGGGGGGAGGGGGGGAAATACGAACAGTGAGCTACACCAGAACAGCAAAGGCCGGGAGGCCAAGTCCCCGAGGCCCTCGCATGGAGCTGAGGGTCCCTACTGTCAACTAGCTCACCTCTGGCTACCATGTCGCATACATTGCAACCGCCCAGCACGCTCGCTCACTGAATCGTTAGCATTTTATCCAATGGACGCGCTGACTTAAACTGCTAGCATATCGACCAGTTAAGAAACTGCAGATATGGTACCGTAATGATTTAAACCTAAAATGCCAAGTTGCAGGGGAAATAAACTGTTAAATTCAGCAGAATTCATTTTGAATGTCACTAAAACGTAGCTTTCACACTAGAATGTTCGTAAATATCAAGCATGACAGCACCTTAGGCAAAAACACTCCAGCCAGAGCTTCTAGTTGTGTTACACACAGGTACGCACATGGGGACACAAATGCCCACAGCACACCAGAAGATTTCACCCCCAAACAGGAATCTTTCCCAACTCCCCATTCAGAAGCACAGAACCGCCCGGGATGGCTGTCCACCCTGCCGCGAGCGCGCAATGGATTCTGGTCCCCTGGATAACCAAGCCAGCTTCAGGGGCGCTCCCGTGCAAACTGCGGTGTGGAAACACGTACTGTAAGGAAACACATACGCACACAGCTACTTCGTGAACACACACAGTCTCCAACGGAATCCTCAGTGTGACTGGTCAGCATGTCTTCATCTTTCATCAGAAAACGGATCCTCTCATTTTTTAATCACCTTTCACAAGCGGCACTGGCCAGGTCAGACACCCCTCCCTGCCCCCCAGGGCCAGCACAGGAATTGGCTGAGAAAGTCCCTTGCTGCTCTAGCTTAAGTCAGTTAATTGCACCCAAGGAAACAAGAGGCCTGCAGACCACCCGTGCAATGCAAGGTCAAAACAAAACAGAACAAACCTAGTTTCCTCGTCTCCACTTCCTCAAAGAGCAAGGGCCAGGAGGTGCAGGGACGCCCAGGAGCTCACCTCCTCCACACATTAAAACAGAAAATGCTCCTACTTCTGTTGAGTTTCGAATAAACTAGATCTTCAACAGAAAGCTTTCCTGTTAAGACTGCAGGTCCCAGAGGAGAGAAGTGAGCAGGCACTGACCAGGCACCTGCGGGTCTCAGGCTTTGCTGCAGTCACAACAGGAGGGCAGCACAACTCTCCAGAGACCCAGCTTTCTCGCCGCCGGCAAGCGACAGCCGGGCCGCGGCTGCTTCCCCACACCTCCCCACACCTTGTGCTTCTCTGCTTAGGGCATGCGGCCCATGACAGGATCAGCCTGAGAGCCCCAAGAGTCCATGGCTCCAGGGGGTAGCTCTACCTCCACGGACAGATGCAAAAGCACATTTAAGGACTATGCTGACGAAGACACGAGGCTGTATTTGGACGTGTGACTGGTAATTGAGGTTTCCACGTCGTCATTTACTTATTCAATAAATATTTACTGAGCGCGGCGTCCCGAGCAGCACTTTAACTGGAGAGAGCACAGCACACGCGCCACACTCCAGACCAGCCGCGCTCAAGGTGTTTCCACTGGACAATGCGCAGGCGAGAGCAGGGGGCAGGACCACGGAGCTCTGCGCAAGGCCACGGGATTCACTCCAATAAGAAAAACTGTCTTTTATTTGAGGTCCTTTCCACATGTTGGTGCCAAAATGCCCGTTTTAAAAAGTGCAAGTGGTAACAGCAAGCAGTGGGGTATTTTCTAATATTCTTATTTGGCAAAATCAAAGGTAGTCAGTCCCCTGGCAGCCCTCAGCCTTTTAGATTTATTATTTGTTAGAAATCTGGCTAGTCGACAGAATCTTTAAGTATGGGAAAACTCCCCTTTTCTATGTCTGTATTTTTCCCTAAAAGACACCAACCCTAAATTCAACCTCTGGATGAGAAACCGAGGTGGGTACCTGCCTCTTATTTATCGCCAGGGTAACTGCCCATCTAGGAAATACCTGCAGCAGAGAGGGTTTCGTGTCAATTTCTGGCTGAGATTCTCAGCCATCTGGGTCAAGCCAGCCACAATCAGGCTCCAGGCCTGGGGCAGTTAGGAGGGCAGGAACTGGACAGGCCTGCCTGCCTTTTCTGCCAGAAGGGTGAAGCGGATGGGGACCTAAAGATCAGCGTCCTCTGGGTGGTCAGCAGGGAAGACCCCTCCCCCTCTCGGCCCCAGACAAATCTGCAGTGCCTCTTCCTGCAGGGAAGCTTCTGGACAAAGCCCACGCCATCCACTGTGTCCACCTGCCCGGACAGCAATCCTCACCACTCACCCCCAAAAAACGTCCCCTCCCTGGGAGCTTCTTGCTGGACCACTGCCCCGGCTCGCCCCCATCTCCCCCCACAGCCAGTGACGGCTTCCGTGGCTTCTGTTCATCTCTGAAACCGCCTGTTCGGTGCGCGTCACTCCCCTCCACTGCCACCCCCATCAAGTCGGACCCTAGGAGCAGAGGACTGGTCAGCCCACTCACTGCTGAGAGGGGTTCCCCGCCCGGGGAGGCCCCGATCCACAGGACGCGCCCCTCTGGTGCAGGCCCCAAGCCTAACTGATCTGACATTGAAATTAACTTCGATGTTCATCCCACCTCCCACCTGGCTAGTGAAGGCTTCCACCTAACTACCATTCTGTGCAGTTTCAAGAGCGTAATAAAAAGAACCCACATTTAATCGTACCATAAAGTGGATCAGCACGAGCAAAGCTGCACCCCTTGGGTTCATCGCCACGCTTACGGCCCCACCAAACTGCCCGCCAGCATGCCAGCCAGGGAGGTCGCTGGCGAGTGCCTCCCCCGCCTGGCTTGGAAACTGTGGTTTTAGAGACAGACACTGCCTTACACTTAAGTCAGTATCTCCATCACTTACAGCCAATCTGATACGGAAATAAGAAATCGTCATAGAGTGATTGCAGTAATACCCTAATAATATCAGAACATATGAAAAATAAAGTCTAGCCTACGGTTAGTGCCATCAGCCTCTTTGAGAGGAGAGTGGGGAGCTGTGTGGAGTGCCGACACAACCTTCCAGAACCTTCAGCCCCTACCTGTGGAGCCCACAGAAGCCAGCTGCCCGTCCAGATCCTGCCGATACACAGTCAACCAACTGTCAACAGAGCAGGAGGGGGAGAGAAGGGGTCACTCTGGCCCAACACCCGCAGCTTAGATGCTTCTAAACTTGTGGGGAAGTGAGCGGTCTGAGCAGACTTGGCGCACCCAGAGGCAGCCTTGGCAAAAATGTTCCTCAGCTTTAAAAAAAAAAAAAAAAGTTACACCTTTACTCGCGGTAAATGGCAGCACAGAGCCTTCAGCCAAATTCCCCAGGAACCGGAAGCCAGAGTTATTCAAAGGTTTGACCTCTGTTTTAAGAAAATACTAGGGTTTAATTTATATTGTGATGACTTAAGTTTTTTTGGTTTTTGTTTTTTTTTTTTTCAATTTACCACAACGTATTCTCTGAAAAGGAGTAGGAACCACATTGTTCTAAGTGCCTGGAAGAGCAGCCTGGCTCTCTAGGACACCCCTTCTGCACGACTCAGTAGGCAGCCACTAGGGACCAGAGCTACCCTGAGTTCTGCCACTCCCTGTAGGGTTTGAAATTAGCAAGTATCACACATCAGACAATGCTTTCAAAGAGAAGAAGTTCTTCCTGCCTGAGCACAACAAATTAGGGTAACTGCTACCCCCCCCCACCCTTGCCGACAAAGTGTGGTGAGTTGACCCTGCTCTTCACCCGGATGGACTCAGGCTGCCGCCCTGCAGGGCCAGGGCCGCCCACCCCTGCTTCGGCCCACAGGTGTCCTGCGCCTCTTGGTATGGAATTATTTCCATAGTGAGGCAGCAGGTATTAAAATTGCTCAAAAACATAAAAATTCCATCTACAGCCAAGGAATGTTCAGTATTCCTGCAAATCTTTTTTACCCCCAAGTTACTCCTCTCCAAATAAATGTGAAAACATCCAACCCCAACAAATGCCCCCCGCTGGCAAGCCAGTGGTTGGCTCCGACAGGACAGCCCAGACCTGGTCAGAAAACTTCATTTCTGTCAACTGTCCTATATTTTTTTCCTTAGTCTGACAAGTAAAGAGGACTTTACGGAGCAATCATCAGCAGAAATCAAAACCTGTAACTTTAAACCCTTCACTATTATTTCAAGGAAATCACCAAGGTCACAACCAAGGGCTAAATGGTCGACCCTGCTTTCCTAACAGAGCTGAGACGCTTAAAAGTTAAGCGAAAGCGAGAGAGTAAGAACCAGGCCGAGATGACAACCAACATGACAAGGCAGTCACAGCAAAGCTTGGGAAGTTCCTGAGGGACAGTCTCATTCTCTTCAAAGTGCACGCAAGAGCTAGGTTTTACATGCCATTAGACCACAGCACTATAAAAACGTCTTCCTGTGAGCATGTGTAAGGGTCAGTTAAAAACTGATTCACGGCGAAATCAATGGAGGTCAGTTAAAGGATCCGAATGCGAACTCGGAGCACCACATGCTAGTTTTGGTTTCAATATGATCAATAGTAACAGACACTGTGGTCTGGAAGCTGGCTTTTCAAAATCCCATCCTGACCTGAAAAGGAGAACTCTAAGGAAAAGGAATTTTAGAAAAGGGTTTTAATGAAGCAAGATTAATAAGCATTACTATCAGTGGGTTTCGATTATTACTATTTAACCAGGCCTACCTGAAATATTTTGAGAAGATTTTAAACAGGATTAACCACACCAGAGGGAGATTTCAGCAAACTAAAAACAAAACAAACTATTCTATCTTTACCTGTCTTCAACTCGCTACAAAGAAAACGCCGTGTGAACACACACACAAACAGCTCTGTGTGTGTGTGTGTGTCTGTGTACACACAGGCGCACACACACAACGGGAATCACCAGCCACGGCGCAGCCCTGCACACCTATGCCTTTTCTTCCACAAGGTCAAATGGCAAGTGCCCTTAATTATACCCAATTTAACTAACTTCAGATTAAATATAAACACAGGCCAGGCCTCTTAAGGCATGAGGTCTTTCTTTAGCAACATTTCAATTTCCCCTGCCTATCTTTGTTGTGTTGAGTAAATACTACAAGTTGTAAGTCACCTGTTTGCTTTCAAAATGAAGGGGGAAAGTCTCCTCTGAGTTGCTACCTACAATCAGCGTTCAGTAAACTTAACTAAGACAAACTCACCACCGTTTAATAGAAATCAAAACCACTTCTGGTATACCTGAGCTGACTGAGGCTATCTTGATGTAATAGATAGGACAACTAGAAACTAGAAAAATAATAATTTTTAAAGAGAGTTTTTCTCCTCCTAAGTGCAGATTCAAGAACAGGACACATCTAGCCGCTCCACTTCCGATCCAAATAGCTGCATTTTACATTCACAAGGCTTCCCGAGACTGGAAACGAAAGCACACCAACGCACAACACGCCCCACGAGCCCCTTTTTTAAAAGCCTGGCACGGGGCTCGGGGCCAAGGGCCCGGGGAGGGCTCAGAGGAAGGGGCTGGTTAAAAACAGCTCGGTGAAGCCTCAGAAGCAGGCCCAGGAATGACACGACTTCTCATACACTTACTCAGCTGTCTTTTCGGGTTAATAAGTTTATTTCTCAACTCGAACATAAAATTACCAAACTGGCCCCAAATTTCCAGTAACTCAGTCATGCAGCTGCCCGGGCAGGAAGTAGCGGGGATGTAAGTCCGCAATGTTCAAACTACAGCTGGTTCACGAGCATCCCAGCGTCAAGAAGAAAAGGGCGACCGTGGAGGCCGCCGGCTCCCAGGGGCTTCCCCCCTGCTTATCTGGAAGACGGACCAGACCAGACCCGAGCTTGCTCACCGCGAGCCGCGGAGTTCGGGGCGGCCGGCCGGTCCTGCCCTTCCTACTTCCTCCAAGCCAGACTCGCGCCCCCCGGCGGGTTCGAGCCTCTGCCCGGCCCACACGCCAGCGCTCAGGGCCGGCGGCAGCACCGGGCCCGAGATCCCCGCCCGCCGCGGAGCCCGCGTCTCGGGCCAGGGGCGCTCGTCCTGCCCCCGGAGAAGGGCCCATGAAGTTAGGGAGGCGGCGCCCCTCCCCCGCGAGCTTGGGCCACTTCCTGGCGTCTTTGTGTAACGGGGTCTTCCCTCCACGTGCGTGGAGACCCCCGCGCCCTCCCCGCCCCCACCCGGGTGGGCGCCACGGCCAGACTCTCCCAGGCAGGGGCTAAGCCCCCCTCCAGGGCCGCTCCTGACAGGGCGCCCCGACTCCGGGCTGGCTGCTGGGGAGGCCCGCCCAGGTCGCCGCCTCAACAGTCACCTCAGCACCGCCCCGTCCCCCTCGAGTCCCTGAGCTCCAGGCCCCGCTGCCCCCCCAACCCCCACCGTCCTGCTCCGGCTTCTCACCGGCCCGTCGGCTGAGTGGGCGCCGGGGAGGCACAGCCCCGCCCCGCCCCGGCCCCGGCCCGGCCTCACCCCCCGCTCGTGTGCTCGGGACGGGGCGCGGCAGGACAGAACCGCGGCGAGCGGCCCGACCCGAGAACAAGTCGACCTCAGAACCGAGCGCAGAGGCCAGGCCGGCGCCGTGACGCCCTCACCGCGAGGCTCCTCAGAGCGAGCCGCAGGCGCCTCACGTGAAGCACAGCAGGGGCCCGATCACTTCAACCCGGGCCGGGCGGAGCGGAGCCTCCCCGGGCTCGGGGCTTCGGCGCCGCGGGAGCAGTTCTAGACAGTGGGGAACAACGCACTTTCGGGGACCCCGGGCGCCCCCAGGCAGACATCGGGGAGGGCGCGAGTGAGGGCGAGGCCAGGGCCGGCACCCAGCAGGGACGGGGCGGCGCGCGGCCTGTACCTATCGGCCGTCCCGTCCTAAGCGTTTCCTCCCTTTGGAAGAGACGCGGGGCGCCCCTGCTCAGATTTCCTCCTCAAAGGCCGGCTGGGGGGCGCCCGCGGCCGGGCGGGCGGCCCCCGAGAGCGCGACCTGCGCCTCGGGAGCCGGGACCGAGCAGCCGGGCTCCGCCCTCGGGGGCGGGCGGGGCGGGGGCGGCGGAGGCGCGGCCCCCGCATGGATTCCTCGGCTGGAGGGGACGGTTCCTGCCAGTCGGGTCAGGGCCGCGCCGCTTCCCTTTTCTGGATGAAGAAGTGAAAGGGACCCTCTGACCCGCGGCGGGCGCCGAGCTCGGGAGGCAGCACACGGCCGGGGGTGTCGGGGGGCGGCGGGGGCAGGGCCCGGACCGCGGCAGCATCTTCCCGCGCCCGCCCGCGGGGGGCGACCGCCGCCCTGAGGAAAGCGCCTCCCCGTCCCCGAACCGGCCCGGCCCGAGCGGGTCGCTGGTCCCGGTGTAACCATCAGGCCGCGGGAACGACCAACGCGCCCGTCGCTCCTGACAACGGGGGCGTTTTTACCCCCAGTCGCCGCCCCCCGAGTGCGGCGCCGCCGGGACGGGGGCGAACGGGCGCCGCGGCCCCACGCGCGCAGGCGCGGCCTCCGGGCGCGAAGCGGCCGCACTCGGGCCCCGCAGAGCCGCGCCGCGGGGGCCGCCCCGCGCCCCCGAGCCCGCCCGCCCCGGCCTCTAGTTCTCAGACAAAAAGCGCCCCGGTCACCACTGCACTTGCCGCCGCGGCCCGCGCGGCCGAGAACCCCGCCCGCCCCCCAGGGTGGCCGCGCTCGGCGTTTCAGCGCCGTCCGGGCCGCCCCGTCTCCCGGGAGGGCCCGGGGCGCGCGGGACCCGCGTCTCGAAAGTGCTTCTTGAGACACACAAAAGAGGAGGTGAGGCGCCCCCGGGCCCGCCCGGCCGGCAGCTGCCGCCTCCCCGCCCGCTCTTTTGTTGCCTCAGCTCGTGTCGCCCCGTCCCCGGCTCCGCGCGGTGAAGACATGATTGGATCAACCTGAGCCGAATCAGAGCGCGGCGGCCCGCGGGGCCCGGCCGGCCGGAGAGCGGGCCCGCGGCCGTCGGACGTCCGGCGACCAGTACCCCGCCGCCCCCCCGAAAAACGGGCACGGACCCCGGCAACCGCCACCCTCCCAACCCCCCAGGGCTGCTCGGCGCGCCCGCCGGGGCCACGGGGGGACGGGTCGGGCTCCGGGCATCTCAAAGGGGAACCGCACGGCGAAGCCCCAACTTTGAAGTGACGCCCCTCCCTCGAGGCGCGACGGGGGTGCGCTTCTCCGAGCGAGAACGGGCCACTGGGGGTCCCCGGGAGCGGCCCATGGAGGCGCGTCCCTGCTCCAGGAAGCCGTGGGGGCGCCCGCCCGCCCCCCCCCCACGCGGCTCCCGTCCCCCGCGGGCCTCCCCCGGACCCTCGGCCCCGCGCGCCCGCCGGACCCCCCTCCAGCCCGCGGCCTCAGAGGCGCAGGGGGCGCTCGACCTCGGGGCCGCGCGGCGCCCGCCGGCCCCGCCGGAACTTCCCTCTCGGAACCGGGGCACTTCGGACCGACACTCGCGCCCCCGCCTCCCGGGGTCCCCGGCGCGGGCGGGCGCCTCCCCGCGGGAACGGGGCGCCAGGACCCCGGCGTCGAGGGGCTGCTCGGGGGCCAGGGAACAAGCCCAAACCGTGAACGTGGACCGGGGGGCAGGAAAAGCGCCTTCTCGCGCCCGGGCGGGCATCCCCGGCGCCACGGGGCGGGCTTGGGGGGCGCGGGGGGCGCCCGGTCCCGGCCATTGTTCGCGGGCGCCGCGCGGGCTGCTCCGGCTGCTCCCACCTCGCCGCGGGCCCGGGCCCCGACCCCGGCCCGCGGCGCGGACCCCGGCCCGGCGGGCGCCCAACTTTTCCGGGGCAGCCCCCCCGCGCACGCAGGCGCGCACGCCGCCCCGCGCCCCGCGCCCGCCGCGAGGGGGGCGCCCCCGCCCCGAGGGAGCGCCGGGGACGCGGTCAGCGCGGGGTCCGCGCGCGCGCGGGCGGGCGGACGAGCGGGGCGGGGGCGCCCGCGGAGCGGGGCGCGGGGCGCGGGGCGCGGGGTGGGGGGGCCGGGCGGGGGGGCCGGCGGGGCCGGGGCCGGGCGCGAGGCGGCGCGGGGGGTGCGCGGGCGGCGCGCCCCTTTACCTGCGGCTCCGGCTGCGCGGCCATTTCCTCGCGCGGCGGCGGCCGGGCCGGCGGCCCGCGGGTTTGAATGGGGAGGCGCGGGGCGCAGGGGGCGGGGAGCGGCGGGAGGCGGCGGCGCTCTCGGCCTTTTGTGCCGGCACCTCCCGGATCCCGCGCCCGCACGGCCCCCAAAACACGCGGGGGGCCACGGGGCGCTGGGCGCCGCCATCCCCGGGGCGCCTCGTGGCCTCGCGCCGGAAGAAGCCCCCCGCCCCCAAAAAGGAGCGCCCCCCCACCCCCACCCGGAGGATTTGGGGGCCGGGCTCACCTCGGGCGCGGGGCTAAGGTGAGCGGGGCGGGGGTGCGCACGGGGGGCAAAGGCGCGGGCGCCCCCTACTCGTCCGCGCGGGGACAGTGCAGGCGCGGGGGGTCCCTAGAGCCGCCGGGGCGCGGCGCGTCCGGCGCCGGGGGACTGTTGGGTCAGAAAGTGTCTCGGAGCAGCTGTTGCGCCCTCCCGAGGCCCCGCCGCGCCGCGACGCCCCGCCCCCGGCCTCCACCGGCCGCCCGGCCCCGCCCCGGGGCCGCGCCCCGCCCCCGCGGTCTGCGCAGGCGCGCCCGGGCCCCGCCCCCGCCCCGGCCGCGAGCGCGCGCGCCGCCCGCCTTCCGTCCTAGCGCGGCCGGCGCGCGCCCCGGCGGTTCCCGGCGCAGGTACGCGGGCGGGGGGCGCGGGCGCAGTGCGCAGGCGCAGGCCGCGCGCCGCCCCCTCCCTCGCAAGGTGTGCCGGGGGCGGGGCCGGCGCCGCGCCTGGGTCGCCCCGCAGGTCCCGCGAGTGGGCGCCCTCGCGGCGGGGGGCGGGGGGGCGCGTGTCCGCGGGCGCGCGGGGTCGGGGCGCGGCGCGCGCCGAGGTCCTTCCTCACGGGCGTCTCCGTGAGCGCCTCTGATTGTTCTGGGGGGCCCCGCTCGGCTCCGGGGACCCCGCGGCGCGGTGGGGACCCGCGCGCGGGCCGGGGCCAGCGGGGCGGCCCCCAGCCCGCGCCCCTCGCCGCGCTCCGCACCCGGAAAGGCGGGCCCGGGCCGACCCCCTGTTTGGGGCGCCCCGAGGAGGAAGCCGCGCGGCGCCCCGAGAGCAGGCGACGGGCCTGCGGGGGCCCCGGGCCCCGAGTGGCCTCCCCGGCCCCGGCCCCGGCGCGGCCCCCGTGGAGGCAGTTCGCGCGCGGAGCAGCGGGGCCCAGGGCACCCGCGCGGGGCGCCCCGGGAGCGGGCTGGAGAGGCGGCTCCCCGCAGGGGCGCGCGGGCCGCCGGGGCTCGCCTGTCACTTCCCACGGCGGCCCCCCTCCTGGCCGGCGCCCCCGAGAGGAAGTGGGGCGCGCGCCCGCCCGGGGGCGCGGTGCCCGAGCGGGGCTGAGGCCCCAACTTTGGGTCCCCCTCAGGCACACGGGTCCGTCCCCGCCGGCTCTGGGCAACTTTTCTCGGGGAAAATAAATCCCTTCCCGCGACTCCTGCGAGGGCTCCCCGGAGCCACGTCCCGTGCCCGGCCCGGCCCGGCCTCCCCGCGAGCAGGAGCCGCGCCTCACCCCGGGGGACGAACGACTCTGGCCCCGACCACACAAAGCTGCAGCCGGCCGGGCCGGGTCGAGCCTCCTGGGGGGAAGCCTCCCTCGACATGTTAATGGATAACCTCTGAACCCGAGGCCCTGCGTGCCGTACACACAATAGCGCCAGAGTTAAAAATCCCAGTGTCAGAAAGGAGCGGAGCGTCCAAACTTTCCAGGCAGAGTTAGGGAAACAATCAAGTGTTTTGACAAATAATGGTTTCACCAGGAACAATGAGGCCCCAGGCCCCAGACCTTGTTGCTAATGAATTATTTTCTGAGCAAAAAAAAAAACAACAAAAACAAAAACACAACGATTGTGCTTCCCCCCCCCACCTCTGGGCCCTGACAGAGCCACCACTTTGTTAGTGTAATAACAGCATCCTATGGTTAGTTACTGTCCTGTCTTCTCTCCCCCCACCCCCGCCCCACCCCCAAAACCTTATTATGTTGTAGCTTTTAAAAATTGGAAAGGGAATTGTATTAACTGATCTATCTGCTAAGAGTTTTATATGTGATCCTTGTGTTTGAGCAAAGAATTACAAAGAACCTGATTCCTGGAGCCTTGCCAGCAAAGCTGGGAAATGGTTGCAAAATTCTGCCAGTGCCCAAGTGCTGGGTTGCAAACACATACGTGTTTTTTAAAAGAGGACATAGAGTGATCTGAATTCGTTATAAGGGCCTTCTCCCCCATGAAGATGGAGACTCTCATTTTAGGAATGCTCTGGAAAGCATGTGCAGTTCAAACCCTTAAAAATGGAAACTCCAACCAAAGTAGCAGGAGCACACACCAGGAACATTTGATTTTCTAGTAAAAGCCAAGCATTCGTATCGTTCCCGTAAGAAAATGAAAATTGAAAATAGAACTGTGGGTCGACACAGATTTAGCTCCACCCACCGACGGGTAATCCGGCTTGGCCATCACCCCCCAGCTAGCTTCTCTTTAAAGGAGTCAGGTGCTGGGGAGAGGCAGGCAACACAAACAAAGAATGGACCCAGAGTCGTCTCTTCAAATTCGAGCTGATGCCCTGCACATGTTATCAGGGAAAAGGGGGGGGGGGGAGCCCACCTCACCTCTTTGTAAAGCGACAAACATCAGCTACACCTCATTTTTCACCATTATCCAAACAGACCAGCCCTCCTTAAGACAGATTTCCCAGTGTGCGCTTATAAAATAGCACCATTATCTCTGATTTAATCCTCGTGATAGCAGACCTCTCCGTTTAGCTAACTTCTGATTTTCTCTCCAGATCCTTGCCTTCCACAGGCTTCTCAGATCTAATAACAAAACAAACAAAACCCCCTTCCCGTTCGCTATATTTTAACAGGTCTTGGGATCATCGTTTGATTTTTTTTCCCTTCATTACAAGAACAGAAAGCAGCCTGATCGTACGTTGCAAGTTCATTTTTACCGTGGAACTATGACAGAAAAACAATCTGGACACTGTATGTAAATCCCTGGAGCTGACATGAAGCCAACATAGATACTCCGACTTAAAAGAATTCAGTGTTCAGAGCAGGAAAACCTGAAAAACTGCAGCGAGGAGTTAGCAGGAAAAGAAAATGAAAAAGTTAGGCGAACCTGCCAGCTTTTGCAAACTACAAAGGACATTTGAGAAGGAAACCGGGGCAGCCCTTTTAACACGACTGAATGCTCGAAATGAAGTCGGATCACCAGCCCCTCCAGGCAACACCGCCGCTCTCTTTTCTATTAAGTTTCTCCATCCACTCCAGCCTCTCACCATTTTAAATCCTCTATAAAACATCATCATAATATAGGATGAAAATAAACAGCAGCAATTACCTCTGGAAGTGGAGGCACAGTGTCTGGAGCCTGGAGAGTCCCTCTCCCAGAGTTTGCCGGTCCACCTGGCTCGAGCAAGCCTGGAACAGAGGTGATTGCTGGTTTTTTACAAGCAAAACAAAAAGGGAGGGGCCAAGAATAAGGTTCAGTTTAAATAGAGGTTTAGATACCAGCCTCCCTGGATTGAATGAATCCATCTTGATAAAGAGCCAGGCACGTTATTCTAGACATCCCGCTGGCAAGTTGGAAGAGAACTCTCCCCACTTTGCGGCCAGACTTTTTCACCCAGCTTACTTTGGGGCGAGTACCCTCCCCGAATATCCCGGAGGGTTTTTCAAGGTTGCCGCCTCTCAGAATGGAAATGGTGCCCTCAGTGTCACATCACTTTCTGGGCCCTCCACGCTCTTTGCGCTCATCTGGTACGCCACACAAGGGGCAGCGGGAGAAGGGAGATGAGGGTGGAGGAAGGCAATTAACATTGATTGAATATCGATGCCCATCATCATCTCAATAAACAAAACCATCTCCCGAAACTTACAAGTCAAACTATGTTTTATCTCCCACCTTTCCCCAGCCCCCTAACACACACACACACACACACATACACACACACACACACACTCACCTCTAATCCATCAGCCAGGCATATAATATGTCCTACTTGTCTCCCCCACACCCAGGCCTCTCACTCTCTCCTCCAAAGGCACGGGCTATTCAGTTCTCCTTTCTAGGTCTCCCCCATTCCATTCCTCTACCCGTAGCCCAAGAGATCTTTTACAGTGTAAATCAGATCATGTCACCACCCTACTTAATGGCTTCCTATCGCCCCAGGTGAAAGAACAAACTCCAGTCCTGCCTCGCCAGCCCTGTCAGCCTCGCTCTCCCAGCTCATCTGGGCCAGCCCTTCCTGGAGGTTCCGAGAGGAGGCACTAGGGCCGCTCTGACCGGCCCCTCAGGGTCCCTGGGCATGGCCCTCCCATTCTCCCAGGATATCTGCTTTAGTTCCTCTAGGGGGAGGGGCTGAAAACTGGGTTCTGGGGTGGCCTCTGATTAGGTGGCAAATGTTGGGGCTCCAGTGGCTTGGGCTCAAGGTCCCACCTCTTTTTTTTTTTAAGATTTATTTATTTGTTTGTTTATTTATTTATTTATTTATTTACTTATTTATACAAGCACTGGGTAGTCAGAAGCGTGGGAGGGTGAGAGAATTCCCCAGAGCCAGAGCGGGGAGCAGAGCAGGCAGAAGGACCGAAGTACATTGCTGAGGGGAGCAGCGGGCGGCAGGAGAGGTCTGGTGGCCGGGGAGCAGCCAGGGATAGAACCTGCGCTGCAGAGGCCTTCGCAACCCAGTGCTCAACAGCAGGGGAGGCCCTCAAGGTCCCACCTCTTGAGAGCTGCATTACCCCTGGAATGCTGTTAAATCTCTCTGGGTTTCAGTTCCTCTTTCATGAAATGGGATAAGGAGGAGGAGTGGAGGAGGCGAAGAAGGTCCTCCTCTTAAATGTTCTCATGGCAAGGGGAGAAATTAGCCATGGGAGGTGACACGTTACCTAAACTCATTGTGGGAATTGTTTATATATCCAATCATCGTACAATATTATGTGACATATCGCAATAAAACTGGGAAGGAGGAGAAGAGATGGAAAACTCTCACGATGATATTGCCTAGATAAATAATAGATATTTATGTTTATGTAAGACTCTTGGGAGACGTCAGAGACACACTTGCCAGAGCCTGTAGGCCAAGTTCCGAGGGGCCTGGAAAGTTCTAGACTTGGGTTATGGAACTTATAGTAAGCAAATGGGAAGAAGTCCTCACCCCCTTGGGGACTTAGCAGACCACCCCTGGTCTAAGCCACTCTCGGGAGGAGCAGAAGCTGATACCCTGCAAGAATGGGAAGGGAGACCTCTGCTAAAGGAACCTTGGGTCTGAAGACTCTAGAGAGAAGGTCTCGGCTTAGAGGGTCACCACGCAGGTCCCTGAGGAGCGGGAGATGCCTGCGGCTCTAGATCAGGGGCTCCCTAAAGAGTGGGGAGAGGTCAGGCGGCTAGTCCTGTAAGGGGAGCACAGGTAAGAAGGTGGGGGGGTGGGGGGGGGAAGCCCAGCGGCGGGGCAGGAGGTCTGGGCCCGGGAAATAAGGCAGAACTCTGCAAAGAGAGGCAAGGGCTGGTTTTTGACTCCTGTTGCCTGCAAGGTGTCAGCTGGGCCATCCTTGCTCCATAGTTTATTTGCCATACCTCCCTTCCTCTTCCTTAAGTCACTTCTCCCCTAGATTGGGGACACCACCTGCTCCTGATTCCCCCTCAGAACCCCCTGGTTGCTCCCTGAGTCTGGGTCCCTCCGGACTTAGAAGCGACCACAGGGCCCAGTGCTGGTGCCCGGTCTCCTGCGCCTTACTCATTCCCAACGAATGGCTCAAAACACCACCTGTACGTTGAAGACTCCTGCTGTTACATGTCGCCAGCCCAGGCCTCTCCCCTCGACTCCAAAAGCCTGTTCCAACTTCCTTCTCCATCCCCATTACATATGTGCGGTCACAGAGGCGCGATTCACTCTCAGAAACTCTCCCTCCACCATCCCCCATACCACACAGGGATAACTCCTAGGAGTGGCTAGAGAGAGGGGTCAGCCACCCACAGATCATGCATCCCTGCCTGGTACCCCAGAGCTCAAACCACACAGTGACACTCCTGCATGCTGGAGGAATCGTTTGTTGCTGCCTGTCCTCCCACCAGATGCTCAACTCCACAGCAGCAGATGCTGCCTGGTCTTGGCCTCTACTGCGTCTCCAGGTCTTGGCCTGATGTCTGCCCGGGGCAGTGGTCAGTAAATGTGTTCAAAACTAGTGAAACTTGGAAGTGAACCACAATCCATAGAACTCAGCTGCAGGGAGTTCCAGTGGGAAGGGAACTGTAATGTGGGTCTTCGGGCCAGCCCTGGGGTCTTGGCTCGGTTCCTCGCCTACACCCTTGACCTGACCTGCCCCCTTGGATGGCTGGGCGGCTCCTTGCCTTCACACAGGGGAAGCGGAGGGTAGCTTTACAATGAGTCTTGTGCAGACTGAGTATGAGCTCCGCGGAGGGCTACGCTCTTGTGCTGGGCTCGCCCTGGGATAGCCGAGGTCTCCAGTCGCAGCCCCGGTGACACTGAACTTTGTTCTAAACCTGACAGCTTCGCCGCTTTGCTAGAAAGAACCTTCTTCTGTCTCTCCCTATTGGCTGCAAACTCAAGTGAGTCGTTTTAGAGCTGGTCAGTGAAAGAATTTTGATCTGAATGAGACTGTTTACTCCATCAAGAGTTTGGGGGCGGGGAGAGATTGTCCAAACACACCTGACAGGAATCCCTCTGGCATTTCTCTGCCTTGGGATGGGCTGGGAGGACTAGGCATTGACAGCTCAGAACAATTCCATGCCAAAGACAGGCGGCCAGTGTGTAATAGGCCGCTGATCAGCACTATACTTACTGAGAGCAGGAGTTCGATCCCAGGCCAGGGAGCTACCCACATGGTGCAGCAGACCTCTCCTGTCTTGCCCACTGCTCCCCTCAGCAGTGCATCTCAGTATATCTGCCTGTTCTGCTCTCCACCCTGTCTCTGCTGAACCCTCTTACCCCCCACCTCTGGCCTGTACCCCAGCTGGAGGAATCGTTTGTTGCTGCCTGTCCTCCCACCAGATGCTCAACTCCACAGCAGTTGTATACATAAATAAATAAATCTTTAAAAAAAAAAAAAAAAAAACTACCGGTAGGAAGCAACAGTGCTGGGCGCCCATGACTCTCCAACCTGTGCTCAGCCATATGACACACAGCCTACCTCAAACTGGCCTGCCCCTCCCCCAGCCCCCTCACTACTCACTGACCTCCAGGTCAGGGCCTTTTCCTATGCAGGAACCGGGTCAAGCCCCCCACCCCCACACCAGGACTATAGAGCACATAGTAAATGCTCATTAAATACTGAACATAGCATCAGAACATGAATTCTATGTGCCAGGCACCTGACATCCATTGTCTCATCACATTCCCCTGTGACAATGAAGCGGCTATTCCTAGCCTTCCTTGAAACGCAGGGATGAAATGTGCATTCAGCAAGCAGAATACACACCTACTGTGTTCTGTGCCACGCGTGCTCCCACTTGTACGGGACACTGTAAGGAAGTGAATTCCGTGTTTACAAAGAGGCCATCCCAGCAGACACGCGGACAGGCCCACCTCCACCACACTGATCTTTTTTCCAGTCAAGTCTGATTGCATCGGGCCCTGCCTAAAACTCCCAGTGTCTCTCAGAATAAAAACATTCCTCATACCAAGGCTGGCGGGATCTGATGGGTCCTTTGAGGGGGCCCTTGGAGGACACTGCGTTTTATTCCTAGGGTACTAGGAAGCCACTGGAAGGAAATGTAAGTAAAACTGAAAGAAGTACTGAACGTCAAAGTGTTTCTTCAGAGACAGAGAGAAATTATCTCCTAAAAGATCTCATCCTGGTCAGATAAATACAAGGTAAAATTGGAAGAAGCTGCTGGGGCTTTTTGCTCTAAGCTTATTACTGCCTTGGCTTTAAAAAAAGAAAACTGAGGCTTGGGATGGTGAAGTAACTAACCTGCCTCAGGTCACAGGCTAACAGTCGGGCTCCCTACTTTCCAGGTACACTCCAGGCACTGCGCCAGCGGGACCCAAGGTCAAACCCCCCGACACCAACCTAAGTTCCCTCACAAGGGACTAGATGCCCTGTTTCCTGAAGGGTCACCAGTCGGCTACTGTGGCTCTGGTTGAATCATCTTCACCCAACCGTCCCCTGCCCCCTAGTCAGCAGCAGCTTTATTTCACCTGGTTGCCCCCAGGCTGGTCTCCTCCCACCTCAGTCCCCTCCTTGCCTTCTTGGCGTGCCAGTGTACACGGTCTGTGTTCCCAACAGGCTGCAGTCTCGTTTGGACACAGGGAGGAAAGGGCTTGCAAATTTATGTCCCGGCAGCAATTAGCAGGATGCTTTCTGCCCAGAGCTGGGAGGCAATAAATGTTTGTAAAACCGAAATGTCCCACACTAGGGATCAGTCTTCCCAGCCCTTCTTTTTATTTTTTTTTTTTTTCATTTTGAAATAGTTTTTTTTTTTTAATTTAAATTTTATTTTTATATTCCCCATACAATTACAGCCCCCTTATTTTGACCCCAAGCCCTCCTTTCCCCGCCCCCCACCCCCCATAGAGTGTCTCTGGTTCACAGTTGTTTGTCGATTTTGATATTTTCTTTCTTATAGTTATTCTTTTTCCTGGTCCCTTATTTTCCCTGCCCTTCTTTCCCTTGCTCCTCAGAGCTAATCTGTGAGTAAATCTCACAGATCCCATCCCAATACAGGTTTTCCCGCTGTCCAAAAATAGACACTGTGCCTAGTGAAACCTTCCCGAAGCCAAGATGCTGTAAAGCGAAAACCTAAGTACCACTCACTCATTTATATGGAAAAATTCTTGAGTATTCTCACACCCTAAAAAGTAACCTACCAAATCAGAGCAAATGACACATAAACCCCTCCAGCAAAATACTAACGTAGAGTCAAAGCAGAAATGCCATCATAAATCCACAGCTGTGTAAAAGCAGCTTCCCAGGCCCTCCCTAGTGGTGCAAGGCGTTAGGTCTCAGCACTATCAAGCTATTGGCAGCCACTGCAGCACGAGTTCCATCCCCGGCCAGGGAGCTACCCACATGGCGCAGCAGACCTCTCCTGTCTCACCTGCTGCTCCCCTTGTATTTCAGTACATCTGCCTGTTCTGTTCCCCGCTCTGTCTCTGGTGAATCATCTCACCCCCCACACCTCTGGCCCGGACCCCAGTTCTTGGATGCATAAATAAAATAAATCTTTAAAATAAAAATAATAATAAATAAATAAACAAATAAATAAATAAATAAATAAAGCTTCCCAGGAAGGGACTCAGTGGGCTCACTCTGGCTTAGGGCTGCGCTGCCTCCAGAACAGCTTCAAAACCAACACTGCTGCTATGGTTTTTTTGCCTTTTGCCACAAAAAGCGAAACTCCCCTTCAGATTTCTTCCAGTTAGCGGGAACAGGTTCTGATGTAGAAGACTTTTATGAAAGCAAAGTGACAACACTTGAACTTTACAAATTGGGGCTCGCTGTGTCTTCCCTACACACCACTAATAACCATCCTGCTCCTACCCTCTGCAAAAATCTCCAATTTTACCAAAGTAAGTCACAGTTCCCCTCTTAGGATGCAAAGCCACACCATGGCCTCAGATATTTATGGATTCACCCATAATATCCACTAACCACTCCTGCTCTGTCCCATGGGTAGTAATTAAAGAGCGAAGTACAAAACCCTAGGTCCCTGCCCTCGAGGAGCTTCCCTTTCAATAGGAGAAACAGGCAATAAACAAATGAAGACGTCAACAGAAAGCATATAACCACAGCACCTGGCCTGCAGAGACAGCACCAGAGAGGATGGTCACTGCAGCATCACTTACAGTCATGGAAAAAAACGAAACATAGCCTCCCTGGTGGCGCAATGGGTTAAGCATCGCACTATCAAGCAATCCCAGCCAGGGAGAAACCACATGGCGCAGCAGACCTCTCCCGGCTCGCCCACTGCTCCCCTCAGCAGTGTATTTCAGTCAGTCTGCCTGTTCTGTTCCCCGCTCTGTCTCTGGTGAATCCTCTCACCCCCGCACCTCTGGCCTATACCCCAGTTTTTGTATGCATAAATAAATCTTTAAAAAAATATATACACAAGAATGTTTTCTAAAGAAAATATACACATATGTGTATTACATGTGTATATCTGTATGTATATTATTTAGGCTGAACATACGTGTATATGTGTAACTGTACACACAGTTCCTAAGGTATATAAGCTGATGGTTTTACAATGTATACAAATACATTATGTGGCACCCCTCAAACTAATGTTATAGGCCTATTAAAGCTCGGGAAAAACAGCAAGATGAAAATACCTGAATAAAACTTGTATTTTATGCAACTTTATACCAAAAGTGGCTAATTCTCAAATGTGGGCAAGAATCCAGGAGTCTGGAATGGCTCAGTATTTTGATCTTTTTATATGTAAAGTACATTCATAAGTTACGTGTATAATTAAAAATTGATCAGGGGCCTCCCTGGTTGCTCAAGGAGTTAAGATGCAGCACTATGAAGCTGTCCGCAGCCTCTGCAGCATAAGTTCGATCCCCGGCCAGGGAGCTACTCACATGGCTCAGCAGACCTCTCCTGCCTCGCCCGCTGCTCCTCTCAGCAGTGTATTTCAGTCAATCTGCCTGTTCTGTTTCCCCCCCGTCTCTGGTGACTCCTCTCACCCCCTGAACATCTGGCTTACACCCCAGCTCTTTTTTTAAAAAAAAAAGATTTATTTATTTATACAAGCACTGGGTACAGTCAGAAGCGCGGGAGGGTGAGAGGATTCACCAGAGCCAGAGCAGGGAGCAGAACAGACAGACTGAGGAAATACACTACTGAGGGGAGCAGCGGGCGCGGCAGGAGAGGTCTGCAGGCCATGTGGGACCCTCGCCGGCAGCCGGAGATCCACCCCAGCGCTCAATGGCTGCGCCACCGGGGAGGCCCCACACCCCAGCTCTTGTATGCATAAATAAATAAAATAAATATTTAAAAAATAATAAATAAAAATAAATCTAAAGAAAAAATCTGTATTAGGCACCTACTGGGAACACTGCAGGAAAGCAAACTGATCAAACTGCCTGCCCTCCTAGAGGTAATTCAACACGATATTGTATGAATGATGGAAGCTATGGAGAAAAATAAGGGGAGGCATAGGGGCAGGAAGCGGGGAGGGTAAATGGGGTTGATGTTAAGTAGGATTGTTAGGGGGAATTGATGTCTTGAGCTAATCCCATACAGGCTTTGTGGACCCCACCCCCACTCCAGGCTAAAGCCATCAAGATACTGGAAATGACAAATCCCATCACCACCAAAGAGAGGGTGGCTGGGACCTGAGGATGGAGTTGGGCAGCCAGGTTGAATATAAAAACCAAACATGTGGGCCTTGGGGGGCTCTCTATCGCTCGCCTCCTGGCTTCACGCTCCTGGCTCGCGGCCAGCTCTCAGAGTGCCATTTTGAGATTCCTGATCGACGGATCGGGTAGGAGTCATTTAAAACTTTGTCTCCAACTTTTCTCCCTGAACTGTACTTTTCCTCATTTCCCCTCCCCTTGTAAATAAACCTTTTATGAACCTTTCGCGTGTGCCTGCAGGAGAGCATTGATAAGTCCTTTTAAGCGCGCGGGTGAGGACCCACAGTCAGGCACCCCGTTTTGTATCGGGGTTGCTCTACAACAGGATGGTTCAGGAAGACTTCACAGATGGAGCCAAGTGGCTGGTGACAGTGGGAGCCATGTGGAGTTCTGGGGAAAGGGCATTCCCAGCTAAGCGACTGGTATTTGAAGACCTGAAGCATTGTGCCTAGTGATTCAAGGGGCAGCAAGAGGTCAGCACGGCTCTGTGGCTGGCAGGGAGTAAGAAGAGAAAACAAGTCTGAAAACGAGGACTGGGGAGGCCATGTTGATGGCTTCGGGCCTTTTGGGCATTATAAAGATTGAATTTTACTCTGAAAGAAGCGGAACCACTAAGTGGCAGGAGCAGAGGGATAATGACCTGGTTCAGGTACCAAGAGGCTTATTAAACAGACATAAAACCAAGAGCATTCTTGAAACAGTAACAGACTCCTTTCCCCATCACTCCGATATTTAAGAATATTTAAGCATGTCCTGTTATCTTTGGGTTACTTTTACAACAACAACAGTAACAGGGCCTCCCTGGCGGCGCAAGGGGTTAAGCATCGCACTATGAAGCAATCTGCAGCCTCCCTGGCCAGCCAGGGAGCTACCCACATGGCGCAGCAGACCTCGCCTGACTCGCCTGCTGCTCCCTTCAGCAGTGTACTTTGGTCAGTCTGCCTGTTCTGTTCCCCACTCTGTCTCTGGTGAGTCCTCTCACGCCCCGCCCCGCATCTCTGGCCTGTACCCCTGCTCTTGTATGCATAAATAAATAAATCTTAAAAAAAAATTAAAAAAAACAGTAATAAACGGGATATGGAAAAAAAAAAAACAATTGGAGCCTCCTAAATGCCAGCGTCTTAGCTCCACATCTGATTGATCCAATCACGGCAGGATACGCCTGCTAACCTGCACATCTGAATTCATTCCGCAGACGTGGGAACTGCAGCGGGCAGAGGCTCACTCACTGTGACTAATTAACTTCTCTAACTTACTTTTGGTCCTACGATGTGAATAAAATGGAATTCTAGCCCCATCTAATTCCAAAGCCCATGCTGACTCATGCCATTCTTTTTTGTGCCATGTAGGTGACCTGGGCCTCAGGAAAATACAGAATAATACTAACAATAGTGATCATTGATTAGGTACTTATAATAGGCCCAGCATATTACATACACCCTTTCTGGATACCAGTCAGTACCTGCGTCACCCAATGGAAAGCTGCCCTTCCTGTGGGTAAGGGGCTGAGCTCTTGAAACTGGCTTTCTGGGTTCCAAACAAGCCTCTGGGATAACCACTTGTTGCACGGGGGGGGGGGGGGGGGGGGGGGGGAGCCCTCTCCGCTTGTGTCTCCCCATTTTACACATGGAGGTAAGAATATTCACCAATAAGGATACTGGAGAGAAATAAGCAAGTCCTCACTGGTAAAATACTCTGGAGAGAATTGGGCACGTAGTAAGCACTCAATTAAGACAAGAGGCCAATATTAACAGCAAGGAGAAATAAGGGAAAATAAAAAACAAACTACTGAGCCAACTCTCCTGTGCCAGAGGCTCAGGTCCATCATGGGCCTGTTCCTGTCAAGACTGGTACCCTGGCCATGCAGCGCAGCAGGGTCAAAACCAGGGGCATCCTTCACCCCAGGGGACCCTGCCAGGGTCCCTGCTCACAGGTTAAAAAAAAAGAGAAGCAAGTGTGTTTCTGGCAGGGGAGGGGGCAGGCCCAGTCCGATGGGGACCAAACTCATCCGCCTCTGAACCTGGCGCTCAGGTAGACAAAGCCAGTGGAATTCCTTAGAGAGATACCTTGGTCTGGGAGACGCTGGAGGCGGCCTGCCTTTCAGGGCTCCTCGGGCATCTTCAGGCTGGAGGTCGAGGGCGGCCTGGGAGACGGTGAGGGAGAGGCACAGGTAAGACAGGCGGCCGGCAAGTGGGCTGAGGGGCCCCTCTCTGCAGACTGAAGGTGTGTCCTCGCAAACCCTGCCCTCCAGCATTTACAGGGATTTGGAGAAAATGCTGGAGAGGAGATTAAGTGTGGAGCCACGCCCCGGCAGAATAACCAGAAACACACACTCCAAATCTGCTCAATCAGCGATCAGGCAGCTGCCCCAGAGTCCCAGGGTTTGGGTCATCAGAGGCCCCCCCCTCTCCAGCGCTCCGCTCGCCCCCGGGGAGCTCAGCCGCACCCCCGCTTCCAGGAGGGTTTCCAGCCGCCGGAACCGAGCGAACCGTGCCCGGCTGGGTCCAGACCCGACCCGACCTGGAGTCAGGCAGACCTCGCGGCGACCTCCTCACCTGGAAAGTGGGGAGCATCGCGCGCCCCGAGGCGCCAGGCTCCCCAGGGGGGGCCCCCCGCGCGCGCTCCTGGCACCCAGACACCCCGGGCGCGCGGCATGGCCGCCACCCCCAGGAAACGTCAGCCGCGGGGACCCGAGACTCTTCTCCCCCAGCCCAACCCCCCGCTCCCGAGCAGCCCTGCACCCCAACTCGCCCCTTTGGCCTCTCTGACAACTTAAAAAAAAAAAAAAAAATGTGGTGAGCACATTTTGTTGACATTTTTTACAAAGCCCCAGCCCGCATGTCCTCCTGCAAATATTTTAAGAGATGATGTTTTGTTCCCACTTGCTTTGAGGAAAGACTTCGCCCTGGGAGTGGGACGAACACCGTGAAATGAGGAGCCTAGAACCTTCCTCCAGCCCCCCCACCCCATCCCCCCCCCCCCACCCCACCCCACCCCCCAAGAAAAAAAAATTAAAAATTCAGAGGCTGGGGTTTTTCAGGGATCTCCTGGCTAAGTATTTTCTTATCGCGTTCCTTTATTTTTCTCTGCCTCCCCCAGAAACACGAGAGTCGTCAGATCGTTTCTCTTTCAGCCTCAAAATAACCAAAAACCAAAAATTTAAAAAAAAAAAAAAATCTGTCACACAAATTCCTCCAAACCCATACAATTGCATCTCCAGCAAGGAGCCGTCCCCGACAGGCTGGATTCTTTCGGGAAAATCCTAAGAGAGCTCGGAGCAGACACAGTTTCCGAAGCAGCTGATGGGGAGTCCACACACCAGCACAGCGTGTCCCCAAGGAGACAAAGTAGAATTTGGTCTGGAAGCTAAAATGGCTCTGCCTTAATCCTGCTGCCCAGGGCGGTGGGGCTGCCTGCACAGGAAACGCCTCCACCAGAAGTTTGCTGCTCCTTCTCAACCGTATTTTTTTGCATCCTCAGCTCGGCCCGATGGAAACAAATAAAATCCTCAGCTTGGAAAAAAAATGGTAAAGTAAAAGAAGACAAGGCTGACCTGTGCATTCTCACTTTCTTCAGGATGGGGAGCGAGGCCGGCTGCAAGGGAGGCTCCCCTCCCCCTCAGGACTGGGCTTCCCGGCTGGGTGGAAACTCTCTGATTACCACATTTTCAACAAGTAGACCGGTTTCCTCGTTTAATCAAAGTTAGTTGGTGGTGGCTTGGCAGTCTGCGCATGCCAGGTCTTGATCGCTATAGAAAATGTGTATTTATTTATTTGTCTGGGGATGACCAGGACAAGCATCCGTCAGCCTGAGCCAATGATTTGTAAGAGCTCGGAACAGCCCTGCCTTGAAACATTTTAATAGAGGCGCTCTCATCCTTTGGAAGTGGAAGTGTAAATTGGTACAGTCCTTTTGTAAACAACTCGGTGAGGCAAGTCAAGGGCCTTACAAATGTTTCTACATTCGTGCGCTGCAATCACCCTGCTGGAGTGGATCCTAAGGAAACAGCCCTCACCCAGGGGGAGGTGATAGGAGCGAAGATACTCAGAGCGACAAGATTTACTCTAAGGGAAAGAAAATGTCTCTGTCTTTGTCTCTCTGTCTCTGTCTCTCTCTCTCTCCCCTCCCCAAATCCCCTCCCCACCCCCAACCCATGTATGTGAAAACACACCAATGGAGGAATGGTTGGTTAATCACCCAAGTTCTACCCCCACCCTGGAGGCAGCCATTTTAAATTAGAAAGTTTTGAAAAATAGGCATGGGGTGTGGGGCATGGAACCAAGATGAAAATGCATGCATTGTGCAAAAATGGAAAAGGATGTAAGACATACAGAAAATAAAAAAAAATAAAAATAAAAACTGATTGATGGGTTTAGGAAGGTTAAAAAAAAATATGCATTGGGGAAGAGTTAGTTGTGCTAGCAGAGGGAAAAATCCAAATGACCATTGTGGTTTTAAAAAGTATAAATCTTTGGGTAAGCATAAAGGAAAGCTATCCGTTTACATAAAAAGATTAACATTGATTTACTTATCAGGGAAATGTTGGTAAGGACTAGGTGTTACTTGATACCAACAACTTGTTAATTCATTAGTTGTCATAATGGCATTAATGGTTATTAGGGGGGGAAATGTATGTCCTTTTTTTTTTTTTTTTTTTTTTTTAGTGACATCTACTGGGGTATTGGAATTGATGCTCCTTTGACAAATTGAAAAATAAAAAAGGAGAATTGAAGCAAATGGGGTTAACATCTTGAAACTGCAGAACTGGGTGTATGGGTGTTGAGTAACGAGGCTCATTTTACTATTCTCTGTACATTTGCATCACCATCCAGATCAGAACTTTTATTAAAATTGTGAATCATTGTTTTTGGAGACCGGCATCTGCATATTTTTCTTGCATTATTTTCTCCAATACACCTCTATTGGCTTTGAAAAAATATTGACATTTCTTTTACTGAAATGAAATAAATATAAGATTTGACAGGCCCACAGAGATGTTTTTATTGCTGTGTAATACCAGGGAATGCACAGAATGCTATGATAAGCCTGTGTACCTTAAAATGTGAGCTCCTAAATGGCCCAAATCCTCTCTTTGGGAAAACACAGTGGCATCTGAGACTGTGCTGTAAATATGACCAGCTGATAAAAAGGCCAGCTGCAATGAGCCATTTTAAAGATTAGGAACCATTTAAATACACACAAGCACACACACCACCTCTTGCCTCTTAAATGTTAAGTGGCAAGATACACTGGTTTTATTTCTCAAGTTTCATGCAATAATCATGTAAGCAGCAAGCAGCACGGAGTTCCACATACCGCCAGGCTGACTCAGGAGGCAGGGTTCCACATTCCTTAATTAGCTGCATCAGAAAAGCACCACTTCCTGCAGCGGAGTTTCCCATTTCATCCAGCTAGCTACTCAGTTGGCTCAAGAGCCCCAAAAAAAGTTTATGGAGAGGAATTCCATAAGCTCTGGGACTTGGTGTGAGTTCATCGACTTCAGCAATTGACTTTGTTTTCTTCTGTTTTATCCCACCAGACTCTAGTCTGTCTACTGTATTCTGTTCTTCTACTCTAATTTTTGCACATTGAAGGGATCCATTTACATTTGTGAATCTTTCTCTGTTTCCGTCTTCCTGGACCTCTCCGTTGGGAAACAATAGACGAACACACTCACTGATTGAAAATGCCACTCGCCGGGTTGGTAGCAGTCATAGGTCCAAAGTACTGGCCAGAAGTTCCTTTTTTGGTACCAGTGATTTCAATCAAGTTTCTGATTTGTGTTAAAGTTCTCTGGCACGACTCTTGCAGGATGCGAGAGCAGGAGGGAAGATTTATTTCCAGACAAGATTACACGGTTTTCCAAAGTGATGTATTTGATCATCTCTGAAAAGGCAGGGGCAGCTCGTTGCAACCTTAATTAAAACATCAAATTCTCAGGCAACATTCTCCCAGTAAATATTGGATTTATTAACCCTTGTAACAATTATTTACTTTGAACTTCAGAGGTTTTAAAGAAATGTAAAATAACCCTAAGCAGGTGATTGGCAGAGTTGACAGACACTTAAAACTATTTGGAAAACATTCCTTCTGCCCTTGGAGACCCTAAATCTGTTTACCGGGCGGATCCCATTTTCCTCTGTAGCCCCCTCTTCCTCCAACTATGCCTTTTCAAGGAATTCTCTACTTTGATGGCCTGTTTGATAGGTTTAGATTTGGCTCTTAACTAAATACCTTAGCTGGCAATAAGAGGATAGACAAGAAAGTACCCAGTCCTGAACCCCAAGATAAAGGCAAATATTTGCAAACCCGCCTTCTCCAGGGCCTACAGGAGCCAAGAAGCTCTGCTTGGGAGTTTTATTTGTTCTGAAGACATCCTCCTCTGGCATTCGAGGACATGGGAGGCTGCTTAATGGGGTACAAACCCTCCACAGGCTCTCGCAGGGATGAAAGCCTCTCCTTCTGACCCCAGTGAGTACTAAGTTATTTCTAACACTATGGTCATTGTAACGAAAAATAGATTTTTTTTAAATCCACTTACTTTAAATAACTTTCTAGCGGAATCCAGAGCCAAGGGCACTGGCTTAAATTAGACAGACTGTGGGCTTTTGGTGTTCTTTGCTTATAGAAGAGCCACGGTTTGCCTCTATCCCTGACTCAGTTTCTCTCTTTGTATCGTCAGACATAATGAGGGTTCACAAAAAGGGCCCCTATGAAAAAAATGTTTTTAAAAGATTTATTTATTTATGCATACAAGAACTGGGGTGTAGGCCAGAGGTGGGGGGGGGTGAGAGGATTCACCAGAGACAGAGTGGGGAGCAGAACAGGCAGATCTACTGAAATACACTGCTGAAGGGAGCAGTGGATGAAACAGGAGAGGTCTGCCGTGCCATGTGGGTCACCTCTCCAGATAGGGATCGAACTAGAGGTGCAAAGGCTGCGGATAGCTTCATAGGTTGCGTCTTAACCCCTTGCGCCACCAGGGAGGCCACCTGACAACATTTTCTTTATGGAGACATAAGATGGCATAGATTCTTTTTCGTGAAAATAAAGTTTATAGAAGTATCACCTTCCAATGAACTAAATAAAACAAAAATAAACTTTTCAACTCTGAGACCAATTAGTGGTCACCAACAGGGAAGTGGGAAGAACATGGGAGAATCAGGACTAAGGGGACAATGAGGCCGTGAAGTGTGTGTGGGGAACCTCACGGAGTCATCACGCTGGTTGATTGTCAGTGATGATGCTTACCTGAAAGGTGCGTTACTGCCGTGGTTTTTCAATTGAAAAATAAAAGTCATTTTGTAAGACTTGATCCTGAACGTTGAAAGCCAAGTGTTTTCACAAACTGCAAAGAAATCCAGATTGAAATAAAACTGCTCTTATTGATACTTGGGGGGTAGGGTTCCTATCTAAGCCAGCATCTGGGTCTCATGATTTGAGTCCACTCCAAAGTTCCTCACCTTCCTCCATTTCTCTGGGTTGCTAAACAACTGCCCCTTTCGTTTCTCTTCCAAGATCTTTTTGTAGTTTCCAGTTTGTAGCCAAACACTCCGTCACTCCATCAGAGAAAAAATGGCATTTTAGCCTGTCATAATTCATTCAAATAATTCATTTACAATCATTTGAATAATAAGTCCTTTTTATAGTATTTTGTAACATGAATAATTTGAATAATAATCCATAACTCCAGGTCCTAGGATACAGGGTACCCACCATTCGCCCATCTTGCATGGTATGGGGCCCCCCTAGAATCCAGGCTGAATGGTGTCCACATTGTGGTTCAGTGGACTGGAATCACCTTAGCAAATGCGTAATTTGCAAAACCTCTGCTCCTTCATCAGCGAGCTGGGCGTGTGCTGCTGCCACTGTCTGTTAGATAGTGGCCCCCAAAACCTCCTGGCCAGCCCGATATTTCCTTGCTTATCAGCAGATCATTAGTTGAAGTATTTCCTTAGTCATAGAGACTGGCCGTTGATTGGGATGTTCTTGGCAGGAACTACAGTTGAAAATAACAAAATGGTTATTTAAACTTGAATGTGAAAATACACATGTATTCTGTCTTCTTGGAGGCTTAAGATTGTCTTACTGTTTCCTGACTCTGCAACTTCTAACTGTTTTTAAGAGTGGAGATCTGATTTCTTTTTTATTCTCTCCTATGACACTTGAATGTAGATGTCCCTTAAAAAGTTTACATTTCCTGACCAGCCAACAACACTTAATATCTTCTATAGTTCCAAAGATTAAGAAAATAGGAGAAAGTTAGAGAGATCTACAAGCAAATAAGTAATGATCTGTCAAGGAAATTCTTGAGCAAGAGAGTATGGTTCTGAGTTTACTGGAACATTTGAAAGCAATTAAAATGTGTTTTTTTTTCCTCAATCTTATTTTTGTCCTCTTTACTTTAAGCACACATAAGCATACAAGTGAAAAATAACATTACAAGTATAAATGAATCATTAAGCTGATCAAACTAAGAAGCTACTGCCCCGGGGGGGATATAGACTATGAGGTGATTTATCTATAATCCTTTCTCACACTCTTGAAGGTGTTAAAACCCACCCTTAAAAAAAAAAAAAAAAAAAACAGCACTAGCTCCTCAATATTCAAATTCAATTTATATTTGTTGACCTGATACAGAACGTCCTATAGTGTTAAAGATACTGTCTTCCCAGTGGTGAACTTAATGTGATGCACACAAGTGTTGGTTTATAATGAAACTCATATAATGTTATAAAGTAAAGTGACTTCAGTTAAAAAAAAAAAAAAAAAAAAAACAGCATCTTCCAAACTGTGAGACTAGGCGTTGAAATGATATCTATATAGTTAAATGACATGTAAGTATGTGTTGAACCAATGGGAATAGAAAACAGCAACCACAGCAGAGGAATCAGAATTATTTAGGGTAACTCCACCATAAGCTAGAAGTCTATAGCTATTAGGTGGATATAACTGTTACTTTTTTTTTTTTTCTTCAAGATTTATTTATTTTTGAATACAAGAGCCTGGGGTGTAGGCCAGAGGTGGGGGCAGGGAGGAAGAATTCACTAGAGACAGGGTGGGCAGCAGAACAGGCAGACTGACTGAAATGCACTGCTGAGGGGAGCAGCGGGCGAGACAGGAGAGGTCTGCTGCGCCATGTGGGTAGCTCCCTGGCTGGGAATCAAACTCATACTCCAGCGGCTGCTGATAGCATCATAGTGTTGAGACTTAACCTCTTGTGCCACCAGGAGGCCCCTATATAGCTGTTACATTTTAAATACAGTCCTCAGATTTACTATAGCACTTAGACAAGGCCAGAGGTTGAGTGTGCAACGTGCAATTCCTTAAACCCTTCCTGGTGATTAAAGAAAATTATGAAACTGCAGAACTGGCCATAAACCTCAGAAACACCTACAGTGCAGGTGCTACTGTGTGCCTGCCCAGACACCAGGTCTTTCTGCGCCCCCCTGTATCTTAAAATATTTCAGAGCAAATTATCCAGGAGTAAAAACCACAAAGGGGGAGGCACACTGGGAAGGGACTCAATGGACAGGGTCATCAACTACTTTTAAAAATTTTCACTCTGAATGAAGCTGTCCACATCCCCTGCAGATCGAGTTCGATCCCCGGCCAGGGAGCAACCCACATGGCGCAGCAGACCTCTCCTGTCTCGCCCGCTGCTCCCCTCAGCAGTGCACGTCGGTAGATCCACCTTTTCTGCTCCCCTCTCTGTGTCTGGTGAATCCTCTCGCACTCCCCCACCTCTGGCCTACACCCCATTTCTTGTATGCATAAATAAATAAAAATAATTTTTTTTAAAAAAAGACCTCTGGAAAGGAATGCGGAGGTTGGGATGGGAACACTGGCTCTGCTCAGTGTGCCCTTTTGTGCCTCCTGAATTTGACAGGAGACCAGGTATTAACTTCAAAAACACACACCTCCTGTTTTCTAAGCAGGGCAATTCACGCCTGCACCACAGCCTCAGGGGGCCAGGTTCCTTGAATGAGAAACACGATTGCTAGTAATGGTCTTACCTTCCACTTCAGAATCAGACTTTATTTGGGGGTCGGAGGGTGCAGAGTAAGCAAAAACAGGACACCTGCTCCCTTTTGTGATGAGTCAATTGTCAGAAAAGCCCAGGTAACGCCCCCAAACTAGACCATCTAATCCTATGAAACACAAGTACCCAAAGATATTATGAAACAAATCTCACACCGGTTAAGTGGTTTCTATTCCAAGTGTTTTTCCACCTATTCTGCAGGCATGTCCAACCTCAGAGAGGACGGTGTGGCTACAAGAAGGTGAACTGGGTCCGAATCGCCACAAATGGAAGCGAGATGTCTTGGGGGTGCTTCTTGGGGACCTGCCCGCAGCTGCACTGTCTCCTCCCTCGGACCCCAACGTGGGGGTGGTGACCAGCTCTGTTCTATTTATTTAAGTCCATTCTTCTCCCGAGTTAGTGTGGCCTGGACTCAACCCATGTCCTTGAGCCTTCTCCCCCTCACCTGGATGGGGGTGCACGGAATCCGTCCATTCGGGGCGCAGTGGGCAGTGCCCGTCCGCAGGTGGAGTGGACGCTTGGAGCTTTCCTGCCACAGGGGCTGTGGTTTGACTCTCGGGGTGACTGGCCATTTGAGAGCGAGCTGAGCACGTCCCCAGGGCATCTCTCTTGTTCTGTCTCTTTCACCCTGACCCTCTCCTGCCGTGGACAGCCAGCCAGGGGACCCACTTTGTGATTCACCCAACAACCCAAGCTGGGCAGATTCCTGAAACCCGAGTCCTCCAGGATCAGTCCTGACCTCACACACCAGGCTGGAGCCACAAAAAGTTTGATTGTGCAATTTTCTCAGTAGGATGACCCGAGGCGAGCCCCACATTAGCTTCTACGTTCTAGAAAATGCCTTCAGTGCCTTTGGGATTCTTCCACACTAAGCCAAAGTGTTTGCTTGTTAACATGGCTGGGAGGGTTGTGCCTTATTATGAGATTGCATTTGGAGAACTTGTGAGGAAAGCTGGGATTTTTTTTTTTTTTCTTCCTCCTCTTTTTTTTTTTTTCCCTCCCAACTGCTTTGAAAACAAGATAAGTCTGTATGCAAATCGGGTCCTGGTAACCACAGTAACATTCTCGACTTTATTTATTAAGTTACAGAGTCTTCCTTCACCCGATTAAACTCTATTTGCATGCCTTAAACATTAGAAACATTTATTCCAGTAATGAGTCATTTGAGGCATTTTCTGGGTTTATGGCTGATGCCGGATCCAGAAGAACTGAGGCCGGAAGACCCGAGATCTTCTGCAGTAGAACTTTGGATTGTTTATGAGAGAGAGGGAAGGGCAGGGGAGGTTTATTTTGTTTTTTAAATTCTGGCATTGAAATGTGTCCAAAGGAATTAAAGGTAATATTCTCAACCTATTTCATTATAGATCTCACACACTAAGCCGTGTAGTGTTATCATTCTCATTCTATATAAAAATAAACGACAGGCACTTCCAGTGCCGAGTATCACCAGCCTCTTCAAGAAGAGTCATGGCTTTCTATTTTGAATATTTCTTCCGGCTTTATTGAAATACAGTTGACACCTACGATTGTGTAAGTTCAGGTTTACAATAGCATGTTGATTGGATATTTGATATTTTGAATATTTTAAGATAGATAAAAATGTAAAAGAAAGAGAAGAAGAAGAAAAAAAAGACATCCTTAGTGTTTTTCTCAGAAAGAACAGGAAGCCCGAAGGAGGAAGTAAGTGACAGTTTATTTTTCAGCCAGCCCACGTTATCAAGTGAATGAAATTTTTCTGGAAGCTATAAAAACGAAGATTGGGGGGTGGCTGTGTTCAGATAGCCCACAAGACTCCTCAATATTTAGAACCTCGCCTTTCAAAGCTAAGTTATTCATAAAGGCCATTATTGCACTTTTCCAAAAGGAAACACTGAGTCATTCATGAAATGATCTTAGATTTCGAAACTTGCTTACACCATTTTTTTTTCCTCCTCCTTCCCTACCTGTGCCAACAGCCAGCTTAGAACAGCCAACCAGTAATCGTGGCCTAAATCCAGGCAGCCGGCACCTAGTTCTTTCAAGACTGGAGTCATTTCACCAGAATTCCTGATGGCCAGGAGGGTGGCTGTCCCCTGGGACCGGAAGCCTGGGAAGTGCCTGCACCCCCACCAGGCTCCAGAATGGGGGCCTGGGGAGTCCCCCCCTCCCTCTGGGGAGCTGGTGCCGGCTCAGTCCCTGGCCATCCCCCCTGGCCGACCTCCAAGTTTCACGTGGAGCAGCAAAGGGGCGTGGGTCCCCAGATAGTCAGGCCCTGTTCCTCCCCAGCTTTCCATCTTTATGGTGAGAGCCCTACAGAACTGGGCCAGACACCATACAGATGAGAATGTGCCTGGCCAGGCCCTGCGGGCGGCTGGCTCCGTTATCAGAAGTGCTTAAGCTTAGGCCATTAACCCTGGTCCAGAAGACTTTCAGTGATGTTTGGGCCAGGAATAAACCGTGAGTGAGGCGCTGTAACTGCAGGATAGCATCTTATCTCTTAAGGAGTTGCAGTGGTTCTGGGTACTTATTTTTTAAAACAAGACTAGGTAAATTCACGAAGTGGGGGCGGGCACCCAGGTTTCCAACAGGCAGGGTGTAAGTGGCTTATTTCATCTTTAAGAACATCTGTAAGCCCATGTAGATAAATAGTGTAGACAAGGAAATACTGTTTTGATCCAAACAATACAGAAAAGCTTGGAATTGTGCCTCCTCACAGCACACCTCATGTTCCCTTGTGCTGTGAAAGGGGAACCATGGGGCCCATTTCACAGATCAGGAGACTAAAGTCACAAATTAATCAGCGGCAGACCCCAAACCTCAACCCAGTGACAGGGCACTGACCCAGGCGTGGCCTGCTGGCCCCTCTGTCCATGGCCTCAGGGGCTCCTGTGCCTGTGCCTGTGATTGGCACATGAACTCAGACTCCCGGGGCCCTGCTCATCCTTTCTCCTTCCTCCCTAGAAGATCCGTTTTCACCACAGAGCTAGGTGAGAAGAACACGGTGTACGTTCTGAATTTCTGTGGCTGGCTTCCTCTTTTTTGTCCTTGAATTTATTTTGGTATTATTTTATCCCAACAAACACCTAAAAAAAATTCCGGATTCTGGACCACAGCTGAGGGACTTTTTAGAAAACCCATTTTCAGCTCCTAATAAGTTACTAATAATCACTGTGATTTCTAACCTCCTGGGTGTGCTTATTCTGCCCATTGTTTATGGGGTTGTTTATTTTTTGTCCTTTAGGACAGACATTGTTTTTTGAGTCGTCATTTTTGTGATTCACATGGTGTAATTCACACAATGGGTGGTTATGAACTGACAGTGGCAGAAAAAAGATTGCAGAGCTTCCTGATAAACCATCACACAGACAGGTCTCACTCACTCAGAATAAGCCTAGTAAATCCTGGTTACAAACTTGGATGGTCCTGGGGCAGTCTTCCTCAAGTGATTTTTGTAAAGTAGCTAAGAGACCTTGAACATTCTGCTGTAGACTTTTACGATCTCTGGAGAGGGATGAGGGTGGTGTTTGTGAGGGGATATTGCTTTATTACTCAGCTAAAAGTCCCTTTGGCTCTAAAAGTCCCTCCTCCCAGGGCTGAGAGCAATCAGCATTTTTACTCTCCCTTCCTGGCATTTTGACCATGCAGAAGAGCCGTCTGCTTCTGTGAATGAGTCCATGTTCAAAACGAGCCAGAAATCCTCTGTTCTTTTAATAAATGGTTTTCCCCAAATAGTTCCAGCTCCCTCCCTCTCCTGTAGACTCCTCTTTGTAGAGATGTCCTTGGAGGGAGGGGGAGTTGTCACCAATTCACAGTTATGACCATTTTTATATAAATATTTCTATTTCTAAACATTTTTCTATTTCGCTTACCACCTCTAAAGTGCTATTGTAACTATTTTTCTTTTCTTTGTAAATATTTTATTTATTTTCAAAGATTTATTTCATTTATTTATGCAGACAAGAACTGGGGTATAGGCCAGAGGTACAGGGGGTGAGAGGATCCACCAGAGACAGAGTGGGGAGCAGAACAGGCGGATCCACTGAAATACACTGCTGAGGGGAGCAGCAGGGAGACAGAAGAGGTCTGCTGCACCATGTGAGTCAGCTCCCCGGATGGGGATCGAACTCATGCCGCAGTGGCAGCCGATAGCTTGATAGCACTGAGACTATAACCCCTGCGCCACCAGGGAGGCCCCTTTTGTAAATATTTTATATGGAGTCATTCAGTGAATCTTACTGTAGCCCCCTAAGACAGATACCATTTTACAGAGGAAACTGAGGGCACAGAAATGTTCATTAACCTGCCCAAGACCACACAGCTCAGAGCCAGGCTCAGGCGCATTCTTTGCTGCCTCCAGGCACAAATGCAGTTTTGCAAACCTTCGGTGGCTGGGATTAGGTCACTGACCTCTGTCCCAGAAGCAGACTGTTTTTCCTGAGGTCACAGGAGTGTCGTTGAAAATCAGGGGCTCTGGCAGGGGAGAGGGGGAGAGGTGGATGGCGTAGACAGCTGGGAGCCATTGAGAAAGGCAAGGTGTATGACATTGATCTAGGTCAACACTTTATTTCTACCCATTAGTATTTCCTTCAAATCTCTGAGCCAACTTAGTAGTTGCATCACAAATACCTAGTTCCCCAGCTAGGTCAGGTCAGCCAGAAAATGTGACATATGCTTTAAAATCAGCACTAGGTGTTCAACTTTGAAGAAGTAAGATTCCTTCCAATCCATCTTAAATGCATATACAGATTAAACTGTAAAATGTTAAAACTGGGAGGGCCTTATTTACTGGTTGAAGGACTCATTAGCTGAAAAACCAGTAATCAACAAACTAGCTAGAAGCAAACAAAAAAAGTGGGAAAACAGAACAGATAAGATCTAGCCATAATGTGGAGACAATATCTGTTTTGCTTACCTATATTTTCTACTTACTTACAGATGCATAAATAAAAGTTTTGCTTCAGCTTTTATGTGTCTTAAATAGATGAACCTTTCCTGTACGTTCTGAAAAGTACAACAAATTTTTTTTCAATCTTTAAACATGTATAATGTGGTAAATATGTCATCATCTATGAAATAGGTTTGGATACCAATATAAAAGCCACAAGTAGAACGAGATATCATTTTTCTTGCAGAACGCACAGTTCTTCAAAGCCCTCAGCCTGAACTGAATAATCGTGATGAAACAAATAGCACAGCAGTCAAGTTTTACCTACAAGGACCTGATAACATTCCCTGGAAGCCTCTTTTTATGGACCAAATTCCTAATACCAGTTCTGTTCTCATGATTTATCTCTTCCTCCTTCTAAAAGGGAAGTGAAAAAATAAAAGGGCTCAGTTTCTGGACATGCACACACACACACAAAGCTTTAAATGCAGCACCCACTCTGCTGCGGATATTGCAGTGCAATTTTAACAGGAGGAAGAGAAGCTATCTCGGGGATATGAAATGAGCAGACCTCGTCCAACCCATTAAAACTTTTCTTTGTTATCACGTTGCTAAACACACACAGTGACATGTTATTTAATTAAGCTTTCCGTTCTGTGTGTCATAAAAAGACCTAAAGGTTCTCATCAGGTGAACTCTGGTAAATCCCACAAGAGAGTAGAAAGGACTTCATCGCATGAAAGAGTTGAGTGAACTTTTAAATTCTTTGGTTTTTAGATCTTCTGATATCCTTCTTTGTCTTTTAATTGAGGCAACATTGGTTTATCACATTACATAAGTTTCAGGTGTGCAACATTAGACCCTGGCTTCTGTCTGCACTACAGGATGGTCACCTCCAAAGACCAGTTTCCATCCATCACCAAACCATTGACCCTGACCCATTTTGCCCACCCCCAACCCCCTTCCTTCTGGTAACCACCCATTTGTTCTCTGCATGTTTGTTTTGTTCATTTATTTTGTTTTTTATACTCTGTATCTGCGTGAGAGCACATGGTATTTTTTCTTTTCCTGACTTATTTCACTGAGTATAATCCCATCAAGGTCCAACCACATTGTCACGAATGGCAAGATTTTGTTTTTTTTATGGCCGAGTAGCATTCCATTATGTGTGCATAAACTTTTTAATTCTTCAGAGCAAAATAGATTGACACGAATAATACCGAGCACCACAAATGCCAGAGGTTTCTCCATGAAGCAGCCCCTGCCCCTCACATCTGGGAGATCCCTACTCACTCAAACCTTAACTAAAGGAAAATATAGAAGCAAATGCAGCCAATTGAGTCATCCAGGTAAAATCCTGGATTAATTTCTGATGTCTCTGGCATTATTAATCTTGGATTCAAATAGCTCTAGGAATAAATTTATGAAATAATTGAACTGTAATCTGAATAAAGTCATGATTGTGGGCCCCATAAGATATTCTCATGCCCATGGAACATACATCAGCAACATACATACATACAGCAACAATGACCAGAGACCCTCTCCTCCAGGCAATATTTTAGAAGGAAGTATATTGATATATGACTCCTAAGTCTTTGAAATATAATTCCCTTCCCACAGTCACAACCAAGTGGGAGCTTTAGAAAACGTGTCTAGCCACGTTGCTGGAAATTTGCTGAGCACCTGTTAAGGCCCAGGACATATGTTGGTGCAGAAATGCAGAATTGCCCCCCAAAATATGGCCCTAAAACTGGAGTCAAAGATTTAGCCCAAACAGAGATTAAGCCACTCATGCTAGTGGATCCCAACCATTTGCAAGCACTAAGATCTCCAGGAGCACATGGGCCTCAGCCCCTTGACAGAGTCTCCCCTGGGACACAAACGGTATCTCACATGCTGGGTGTCACTCTCTGGGAGTAGTGCAGGTGTTCTAAGTTCATACCTGACAAAGTATTTACCCACAACTGGAATAACACTCAGTATTAGCTGTGCTGTGAAGGCCGGCTTTCCCGTAAGGAATAGGAGATTCAGTGCCTGGGGCCTGTGATACTTTTAGGGATGCACAAAAATGTTTTTATTTTCATCTCTTTTGAAGTCAGGAGAAAAAAACGAACATAATCATGATTGACATGTAATAATAAAACCAGCCTGGAATATAGTCATCTTGATGCCAGTTTATGTTGAGGAAGAAGGGCCCCTGCAAATGCAAAAAGATCTTGAGCCCACAACAGTCACAATTTGGCCCTCAGTGCTTTGGGAATATGCAAAAGTGTCCTGACCCTGGATGTGTCAGGAGTTGGATAAGGCTTCCCGGTACAGGAGACAGCTGAACTGAGAAACTAGGAGGGTTGTAAATAATGAGCATGAAAGAGCTAGAAAAAGGAAGAACTCTTAAGCAAAAGAGACAAGATATGCAGAGACTCTGTGACAGGAAAGAGCATGAAGCAATGAACAACTAGAAGACAACAATAAGATTAGAGAAATCTGGCGTGGGGAAGAAGACTGAGCTAAGGAAAAGTCAGTCAAATCTGGGCTTACAGACAAGGATAATATGAGACTGGCTTCCTCCCTTCTTTGTCTGTTCCTATTTTGCCTCCAGGAGCAACTGAAACCTTTCAGATCTTTGATTTTTTCCTAATTGATTTGCAAAGTATGCATGAGTACCTACTTTAGTTATTACCCCTGTAATGCTAACAACCATCTAGACTTTTGTTTGCTGGGGTTTAGGCATACATCTGAAAATGCAAGGAAGAAAACGTTTAATTTTCAGCTCAAAGAAAGATCCAACATCATTGTCTTCCAGAAGTTTTCTTGCTTTCCTTAACACTGAGATTTCATAGCTAGGTATGATAATCAAGTTGTCATCACCAGCACTACTCTTGGGAAGGTTCTCAAAAGCTTTATGTCTGTATGTAAGAATATGCATGAAGATTCAAAAACAGTTACCCCAGGGAAGAAATAAAACTGAGCACTGGGTTTTCACTTATCACCCCACTCCACCTCTGCAGCATAATCACGTGGAACTGGCCGCCACATCACATGCCCAGGGACACTAGAACTGGGCCCCTCATAAGGTTCGGGAGGACAGAGAACAGTGACAAGCAGAGGAACTATGCAGGCTAAAGGGGACAACCAGATTCAGCTTCAGCCAGTTGTTGATGTGGGAAATACTGGTCTTAGGTTGATGAGTAATCCACTCTTTCTAAAGAAACCAGAAGTTTGGGTTTTTATGTGAGTATCTCAACATTCTACATGCCATGACCAACCAAAATACATCTGTGGGCCACATTCAGCCTGTGGCCCTCAAGTTCAGGATCATGACTGGAGTCTGTCTATCTTCAGGGACACCTTCCTGGAGCAGCGCCTCCAAAGCACAGCTTCCTCGTTCCTGATATCCACTGGAGATAAGTCCCTGGCCCGGTCCATCCTTAGTCAGAATGGGGCTTGACTTTAAGCAAGCACTCCACTAATGTTTGTTGAATGAATCAAGAGCTCATCTTCTTCACAAAGATCTGTCTGTTGACCTTAGTCCTTTCTCTCCTTACAAAGCCTCCTTAATCACCACCACCTATTGTCCTATGGCAGCAGTTTAAAAGCTGTTCGACCTTGGACAAGTTACTTAACCTCTCTGTGCTTCAGTTATCTCACCTGTAAATAAGAATGACAATACTTTTACTCTTTTTTTTTTTTAAGATTTATTTATTTTTGCATACAAGAACTAGGGTACAGGCCAGAGGTGTGGGGGGTAAGAGGATTTACCAGAGACAGAGTGGGGAGCAGAACAGGCAGATTAACCAAAGTACACTGCTGAGGGGAGCAGCAGGCGAGACAGAAGAGGTCTGCTGCAGCATATGGGCTGCTCCCTGGCTGCCCGGGGATCAAACTCATGCTGCAGAGGCTGCAGATTGCTCCATAGAGCAGTGCTTAACCCCTTGCGCCACCAGGGAGGCCCGATACCTTTACTCTCTTGAGAACTAAATTAGTTAATAGTGTAAATTGACAATGTCTGGCATATAATACTCAATGTATACTAATTAGTAGTATTATTTAATTGTATCTTAATTAACTATCTTATGTTTTGTGCATCCTTCACTCAATGAAATTAACATTTTTATTTATGTAAATTCTGTGACTTTTTGTTGCTCTCACAGCAATCAGCATGATACAATCTACAAGTAAATGCTAAACAGGGAGTTCACCAAAACAATTTTGGCAACTCTATTAAGCTCAGAATCAGTTGTGAATCAAAAAAAAACACAGAGGATAAAAGTTTCTCACTCATGAAATACAGATTGGAAGGTAGACACTTTAGAGCCATGTGGCACTCCAGCTTTGCAGGAACTGATCTTTTTCTCTTACTACCGCACCAGCAATTCATAAACCTTCTGCCACATGATCCTACACGGCTGCCCAAGCTCCTGCCATCAGACCATGTGCTCCAACAAGCAGGAAGAATGGGGGTAAAGAGGACGTAGAAAAGGAGATATGCCTCTTTAAAGACATTTCCAGGAAGTCACATATAACTTCCCCTTACAAACTACTGGTCAGAATGGAGTCAGATGGCTGCCTTCAGATGCAGAGGAGGCTGGGAGTGGCAAAGTGCCATTGCAATTTGGAGCTTTTATTGCTGAGGGAGAAAGAGGAGGCAGCTTTTGGGGCAACTAGTGGTCTCTGTCTTGACAGTTTTGTGGGATATAAGAATGCCATGAAGAAGGGGTGACTCAAGTCCTCTTACAGGAAGCTGCAGTGGGATTTCGAAAGGGTTGCTTATCTTCCACTGAAAGCTCTAATAATACTTTTAGGGTTGATGGCTTTTCATTTACAAATGTGAGTGTTCACTTGTCATGGAACTCCCTAGGGACGAAAGACATATACATAAAAGGGAATTGATGAAGAGGTTTTTAACAAAGTTTTCTTACTATGGAAAATTTCAAGAAATACCCAGGTAGAAGCATGAACCCGCATCTACACAGCAGACAGCTTCAGCAGCCGTTATCACAGGGGCCTCTGGACCCCTCCGGGCCCTCCACCCCCACTGTTGTTTTGATGCAAATCCTGCATTTTGTCTATTGATATTTTACTATCTCCTGCAGACCAGGAGCCCTTTAAAAAGCAAAACTGCAATATCATTATCACACCTGACAAAATTAATAATAAACCTTCAATCGCTTCAAAGATTTTGACAGTGTTTAAATTTCCCTCATTGTCTCATTTCTTAAAAATCCTTTGTCTGGCTAAGGGTCCAAATGTGGTCTCTACACGGTGTTTGCTGACCTGGGTCTAGGTCCCTTTTTATCTACAGCGCTCCAGTTCAGCCTCGCAGCCACGGGCCACTTTGGCTACTTAAGGGAATGGGTTTTTTTTTGTTTTTTTTTAAAGATTTATTTATTTATGCATACAAGAGCTGGGGTACGGGGCAGAGGTTTGGGGGATGAGAGGATTCACCAGAGACAGAGTGGGGAGCAGAACAGGCGGATCTATTGAAATCCACTGCTGAGGGGAGCAGCGGGTGAGATAGGAGAGGTCTGCTGCGCCCTGTGGGTAGCTCCCTGGCGGAGGATCGAACTCATGCTGCAGTGGCTGTGGATAATTTTCACAGTGCTGTGCCTAACTCCTTGCACCACCAGGGAGGCCCCCAGGGAATGACTATTAATACACCACAAATTCAGTCTTTCAGCCCCATGAGCCACATTTCAAGTGTCTCATGAGGGCCTGCCAATATCAGTAGATCAGCCTGTTCTGTTCCCCACTCTGTCTCTAGTGAATCCTCTCACCTGCCTTCCACCACCACACCTCTGGCCTACACCCCAGTTCTTGTATGCATAAATAAATAAAAATAAATCTTAAAAAAATAATAAGCAAGATAGTGATTTAAATATAAAGTCAGATGGTGATGACAGAAAGGATATGTTCAATGAGGATATTGTGTGTGTGAGAGAGACAGACAGACAGACAGACTGTGTGTGCATATACTTTTCGAGAGAATGATCAGGGAAGCACTCTCTAAGCAGGGTCAACAAACAAGGAACTGAGGACCAACCCAGCCCACTGCCTGCACAGCCTCCAGACAAGGATGAGCTTCCCATTTTCAACTAGGAAAAAAAAGCGCCTCACTGGTGGCACAGGGGTTAAAGACAATGATATCAAGCTATCATCAGCCTCTGCAGCATGAGTTTGATCCCCGGCCAGGGAGCTACCCACATGGTGCAGCAGACCTCTCTTGTCTCCCCGCGGCTCCCCTCAGCAGTGTATTTCAGTAGATCCACCTGTTCTGCTCCCCACTCTGTCTCTGGTGAATCCTGTCATCCCCCAAACCTCTGCCCCGTACCCCAGTTCTTGTATGCATAAATAAATAAATCTTAAAAAAAAAAGAATACAATGTTGTAACACAAGAAGATGATAGGAAATTCCATCTCAGTGTCCATGAATAAAGTTTTGTTGGCACACAGCTGTGCTTGTCTTGTTTGTTGACTGATTTGTCTGTGACTGAGCTGGCAGCTGTGAAAGAGACCATGTGGCCCACAATGCCTAAAATATCTACCTCTGGCCTTTCACAGAAAAAGTCTGCTTACCACAAGGTATCATTTGAAGAAAGACCTATAGTAGGTGGGGGAACAAGTCAGCAAGTCAGCATCCATCGGAGGGACCATCCAAGCAGATGTCACAGATCATGCAAAGGTCCTGAGGTAGGATCCTGGCTGGTATGTTCTTGACAAGACAAGGAACTCGCTGTAACTAGAACTGGTGGCTGAGGTGAGAAAGCAGGGGGACAAGATGAAAAAAGATGAGAGAGAACTCATTGGAAAGAACCCCCAAGCCACCCCAGAGACCACCATCTTTTTATGATAAATTCCAAAATTCCTACCACACCACCCCTTTCTGACCTCTCCTCCTTGAAGCATTCTCCTCCTTATAGTGCCTGCATGGCAGTGTTCTTGCCTTTTCTCCAGTTGATCCATTTAATCCTTCCCTAGGCTCTTTGCATCCCCCTCAGTCTGCAATGCTCCATTTTTAGACTTCTCTGTGGCTAGCAGGACCACTTCATCCACAGCCTCAGTCAAAGGCGCAGCAAGCTGTCCAGCTCACCTAGCCACGTGGCCCTTCACTCTCCTCCATCCCACTGATCTGTTTGATTTTCTCTGGTTAATTCTTCTGCTCAGTATTTGTCTTCTATGAGACTGTAAGCTCCATGAGGGTAGGGACTTTGCCTTATATTTGAGCAGAGGATGGCCCATAGTCGGCACTCAGATATTTGTTGAAAATTTTAATAAGGGCCTCCCTGGTGGCACAAGGGTTAAGATGCAACCTATGAAGCAATCCACAGACACTGCAGCACGAGTTCGATCCCCGCCAGGGAGCTACCCACATGGCGCAGCAGACCTCTCCTGACTCACCCGCTGCTCCCCTCAGCAGTGTACTTTGGTCAATCTGCCTATTCTGTTCCCCTCTCACCTCCCACATCTCTGGTCTATACCCCAGCTCTTGTGTGCATAAATAAATAAATCTTAAAAAAAAAGAAAAGAAAATTGTAATAAGAAAATGGAGAAAAACCAGTAGGTTTCTGCGTTTTGCTTTCGGCAGTCTTTACAGTAAACCTAGCAATCCACTCGCTAAGCCCTCCTTGGTTTAGAAGTCTTTGGTCTGCATTGTAGGCTTCAGGGCTCAACGCTAGGCGTGCAAGCAGTAACGGGGTGGGGGTGCGGGTGGAGGTTGGAAAAGGGATTGTGGCAGGAGGACAGCAGGAAGCCATCCTGTGTTTGAGCAGCTTCCTAAGAGCACCAGGATGTACAACTATAAAATAAGGTGAGCAGTGGGGAGGGGCTGGCGTGGCCAGACACACCTCTTCCAGTTCCTGGCTGGTTTGCTCTAGTTCCAGGAAAGGGGCTTCTTCTTGCGGGTTTGGCAAGGCAAGTTTTGGTATTTTCCTGCATGGGCAAAATTACAGACACCAGGACAGGAGATTTTCTAGGGACATACAGTTGCAGTCAAACAGAGTGACTTTCAGTAGATCTCTGCCACGAAGGAGAATCAGTTCTCACCTATCCCTAAAATACCAACCCCTTAGAGAAGGGGGAAAACAGCTGAATGCACAGAGTTTTGAAAGGCAGCTTGCTGGAACAAGGATTGGTAAGGCGACAACATGTGTATCATACATGACACTGTCATGTCATCATGCACCTTTCAAGATCCAGAGACCTGGACAACATAGAGAACGAACCTTAATGCAAACTAAGGCCTTTAGTCAATAATAATCTGTCAGTGCTGGCTCATCAGCTGCAGTGAGTGCACAGCACCGACAGGAGGTTCAGCATAAGGGGACGTGTGGGGGAGGGAACAAGGGTACATGGGAACTTCCTGTATTCTCTGTTTAGTTTTCTGTATACCTCAGCCTCTCTAAAAAACCAGTCTATCCATTAGTAATAATAAAAGAACCCTACAAGGCACACATTTTAAGGAGTGCAACATTTGGGACATGATCCTTCTTTTTACTGTTGTATAAATAAATGGGCCATGGATAGGCTTTTAAGCTTCTGTCACCCTTGAGAGAGGGAGCAAAACAAGACCGGCCGCCATGCATTCATTTGGAATTGCTCCACCTTCTCGAGTTTGAACAGCCTGTGGCTTTGCTTTTGTCGTTGTTGTCCTCCTGGCTTTTCCAGGTCAGTATTTTGTCTTGTTGAAGAAAGCCCTGGGCGAGCGCCTGTGACTCTTGAAAGACAGTATCAAATGCTTCAACAACTGACAAACCTCAGACTTCCTGTATTTCTGTAACTTGTACTTTTCCCTTCCTTCTTTTAATTTGTTAATGATCTCTCGGCCACCACGGCTCCCTCTCTCACACGTCCTTAACTAGATCAGTAGATCAAAGGTGAGTTTTGCTAAGTAATCAGTGTGATTTCACCCGTCTAGCAAGCTATTAAAAACAGACCTACAGGGTTTCTCCAGGACAAACCAGGGACTGAATTGGCAACCAAACTCCTCGGCCTGCGTCTCCACCCCATCACTGTTCTTGTGCCTTCCCAGTGAAATCCTGCAGGCTCAGCAAAGGCAGAGGCAAATACACCCAGCCTGGAGCCCGTGCCTGCTCCCCAAAGGAATTCCACTGTTATAAATTAGACAAGGGAAAAGAAACTGCTTCTTTCTCCTTAGTGAGCATTTTTTTTTTTTTAGATTTGTTTTCCCATGTATCATTTTTCCTCCCAGTCATTACACCTTTATTTGGACTTTCATTTTAAGAACACACTTCTTATGTCATTGGTTAGCATTTCTGGAAGGAGGAAGCTTTTCTGCTCACATTGTTGGTTAAAATCTAGACTAGGCGCCTGTGTGATAGATCACCCTGAGCCTTGGAAGGAAATGATTCACCACAATACTGTAACTGAATGTGTTCTCCACGGGGAAGAAGGAAGGCAGGTCACTAACCAGTTACCTGCCCAGAGGAGGCTCCAAACATCACTCACCTCCGGGCCCCTCCTTCGCGTGATTTCCTGACAACATTGTTCCTGGCCTCTGTTTCCTTTGTTCCAATAACAACTGGAGAGCTCTCAAAACATTAAAAGTAGAGCCACCATAGGATCCAGCAAGCACATTCCTAGGTGTCTACCCAGAGAATGCAGAAGACACTAATTGAAGGGCTAACATACACTCCTATGTTCATTGCCGCATATTTACAATGACCAGGTTATGAAAACAACCTGTGCCCAATTACAGATGAGTGGATAAAGAAGGTGTGGTGTGTAGAAACAGTGGAATACTACTCAGCTGTAAAAATGACCAACTCTTGCTATTTGTGACGACACAGATGGAACTACAGGGGGTGATGCTAAGAGGAAATAGGTCAGGTGATGTCACTCATGTGTGGAATAGAAAGACAGACAGAATAAAACCAATGCGAACCGGAGAAATCTGACTGCAGAATTGAGGATACCAAGGAGAATAGGGAAAAAGGGGGTGGGGACCCCGTGCAGTAAGGTGGATGCTTCAACGGTGGGTGTGGTTGGCAACATACATCCGAAGAGGCGTGAATCTATATCCATAAATCATGTTCAGTGTTGTAAGCCAACTTCGCCTCCATAAAAAAGTGATACAATTAAAATTTTTTATATTTTTTAATTTTGTAGGTTTTTAATTTAAAAAAACCTACCCACTTGTGGTTTTTATCATCTGTCCATCTGTTTTCAAATGGACCTTCCCATTTAATTCTAAACTAACATTTTTACTATATTTTTTTAAAGATTTATTGATTTATGTATTCAAGAACTGGGGTGTAGGCCAGAGGTGTGTGGGGTGAGAGGACTCACCAGAGACAAAGTAGGGAGCAGCACAGGCAGATCCACTGAAAGACACTGCTCAGGGGAGCAGCAGGGAGACAGGAGAGGTCTGCTGCGCCATGTGGGTGGCTCCCTGGTGGGGGATCGAACTCTGGCTGTTGCGGTGATAGTGCTGAGAATGAACCTCTAGGCCACCAGGGAGGCCCCTAACAGTTTTATTTAAACAACTCCCCCCCTACATGGAAGTAATGTGAGCCTCACCCACATCAATTACTAATAAAAAGATGTCAAGCAATAAAAATGGAGGGGAAACTAAAAACAAAAAGGAAGAGCGTGTCTTACTTCTCTCCGCGTTTTGGTGCAGGCAGACCCGACATACTCATGTCAGAAACGACGGAGCTTCATCACACTATGAAAAGTGATGTGAAATATTTCTCATCTTCCTTTATTTGATTGCACTTCACAATTGAAAATTGATCACAACTGGTGGGAAATTAGCTGAATACTTTACACATTGAGATTCAAGTTGTTCCTTTTATCCTACCTGTTCCACATGGAAGCAACCAGATTTGATCCCTATGTTATGAATCTATTCCCTAAAGCCAGGCAGGGGATCTGTAGGGGCTCCTGCCTCCATTAAAAATTAATTAATTAATTAATTAATTAAATTCTATAGCTACATTGGTGTAGAAATGAATACTTCAATAGTAAATATTAAAACATCTTCTTTAGCCTAAAAGGTTACTTTCTCCTCATTTTAAAAAGACATTAAATCTTTCCCGTGGGTCCTCTGAGTCTAATAGGAAGTCTGTCCTGGAGGAAAGTTGTTTTCCATTAACACAAATTAAAAAATGATTAGCCCCAATGACAGAAGATAGATCTTTTTTAACATTCAAGAAAACTGTCAGTGAATTGTCACAATTACGAAAAAACATACTCATGTTAAAAATATGAAATGTCAATAGAAAATAAAAACCAACTGAGTACTTGACATTAGGGGAATATAGATAATTCACGGTACCTCTATTCAGTGCAATGCTATTCCATCACTAAAAAGAGTCATTGAACACATACCTTTTTTAATTTACTTGAAATGCAAAAAAAAAAAAAAAACCCAATTTCTAAAGGACTTTTCCCCTGTAGGATCAGTAAGTTCTGTAGAAAGGGATACTCATTCATTTAACGGTTAAATTAGCATTGACTTTTGGGAACTTTTTGAATGGCACATGGTGACATCTACTGAAATGTAAACTCGGCATACTCTTTAATTCACAAATTCTACTTCTAAACATTTTATCCTATAAATTCATTCCCACAAGTGCAAATAGGCAAAGGCACAGATATTCGTGGTAATATTGTAAAAAGCAAGAATTGAAAAAGAAATTTGTATCCACCCCTAGTGGGCTGGTTATATAAATGATGGTCTATTTACCCTCCCCTCCCTGCCCCTGGAATACTATATAGTCATTAAGAAGAATCACATACACATATAAGGACATGACTCATTGACCAGAACTGCATTACCTGCTTATTCCTAAACCAGTGTTTCTCAAGCAGGTATATTCTTACTCTCCAGGGGACATTTGCCAATGTCTGGAGATGTTTTTGGTTGTCCCAGCTGGGGTAGTGGGGGCTGGCTGCTATTGTCATCTAGTGAGCAGAGCCAGGAATGCTGCTAAATAACTGACAGCACACAGAACAATCCCACAGTAAAGACTTAATCTGGCTCCAAATGTCAAAAGTTCTAAAGCTGAACTCCTGTTCTAAACTGATCACTGGCAAAGAGAACGAAACACTTAGATCTGTGTTGGATTAGTTGAGTTTTACGTTCTGGAACAAAGGAGGGCCCAGTCTCTGCTTTGAAATGTATATGGGAAGTGTCATAGTAGTGAGTAAGGAAGAATTAATATATCTTATATAAACAGCCCAACAACATCTGCCACACATGTCTACATAGAAAGTAGGGGATGATGGAAAATAAAGCATATTTTCACAGGGATGTAAAAGGTTGAAAGGACATGCACCAAACTGTTAAAGTCATTAACTGGGTGGAGCAGAACTTCAGGGACTTTTATTTTCTTTTTTGCATTGCTTCATATTTTTAAATTTTCTGTAATAATCATGTCTTGCTTTCACTAATGGAAAAGATCATAAAGATATTCTAGCAAAATTTAGGTACAAATCAGGCAAGATTATAGTTCTTGAATTTTTTTCACCATACTGTTGTTTTCTAAAGTCAACTGATGAAATTTAAAAATTGGAGTGAAGATGTATTAAAACTTGAATAAATCTAACACTTTCTGTTCTAAGATTATTTCTCAGATTGCAGCTGAAAACTGAGTTAAACAGACACAAATATGCCGGTTGTTTCTTCACTCTTCACCCTGTATTTTCCATACACCTGTATATTTTCCATACACAGCACTGAATATAAAGGGAGTTAGAAAGCTTGACTTCTAGAGTACAGTTTGTTGGGCAAGTTCTTCATCTGTAGCATCCAAAGGAACTAAGATCACTATCTCAAAGAGATACCAGCACTTCCATGTTCATTACTACATTATTCACAACAGACAAGATATGTAAGTATTTAAGTCAAGGGAGGAATAGATAAAGAAAAAATACACACACACACACACACACACACACACAGCGGACTATTACTCACTCATAAAAAGGAGAGCCTGCTTTGAAATGATATGGATGAGACCAGAGTATGCTAAGTGAAACAAACCAGCTAGACAAACAACTAATTATGGTGTCACTTATATGTAGATTAAAAAAAAAAAAGTCAAACTCATAGAAACAGAAAGGAAAATGCTGGTTGCCAAGGGTGAGAATTGGTTGGAGGAAGTGGGGAGATATTGGTGAAAGGGCACAAGCTTTCAATTATAAGATGAATAATTTCTGGGGATCTGATATATACCAGGGTAAATATAGTCATGATTATACCACATACTTGAGAATTGCTGAGAGTAGATCATACATTTTCTCTAGACACGCACATGCACACGCACAGACGAGGTAACCAGTGGAGGTGTCTATTCACTTGATTGTGATAATCATTTCTCAATGTATATGTATCAAACCATCAATTCGTATAATTTATATGACAATTTCATTTGTCGATGAGATGTCAGTAAAGCGTGTGTGTGTGTGCTGGGGGGAGGGGAGAATACTAGCAACACCCATCTTCTATATTGCTGAGTCCTGGGCCCCATTCTGCATTTCTACAGTCATTTGCTCCCTCAGTCCTCACAGAGATCTAGGAAGTGGGTGCTGCTATTGTCCCTGCTTCCCACAGGTGGACACGGCCCTGACCCACAGTCTCTGGCAAGTGGCCAGGAAGGGGCTTGAACCTAGGCCTAGTGGGCCCAGTGGATTCCCATCCCTGTACTGGCCCCCATCTCATCACCCATTTAGAGATGTGGTCCCCACTGTGTGTCCCACTGGAGTCATTTTTCTGAAACACGCCATCACTCACCTCCTCAGACACACTCAGTGCTCCTGCCACTATGAATTGGATCCCCAGGCCTGCATCGGGTCGCACTGCCAGGCTGGTCCCCAACCCTCGTCAGCTCAGGCTGGTTCGGAGTATAGACAGCGCAGTTAGTCCTGCACAAGAATTTCATTTAAAAATATATATATATTTTAACATCTAAAGTCCTGAGAAGGAAGAAATAGCCACACAAATCCCCAAACAGTAAACACACATAGATGCAATTCTAGTCTTGGGATACAGATAATGCTGAGTGCAGGGAAAGCCCTCAAAAATATTTGTTGAATGGATGAATGAATGAATGAATGAATGAACAAACGAGTAAGTAAAAAGGTGACTAGAGCAAGCAAGCAGGCCAGATGCTTGGTTTCTGAACTCCAGGATCCATGCCCCATCCAGAAGGATCCCTCATGCCAGGCTTCCCCTGAGTGAGCTCAGTAGGAATATAGGAGCTTCTTGCAATTTTTCAAGAATTTTTCAAAAATCCAGATTTTATAATGTACACTCTCAGTTTATTTTGTTTTTATTAATTTTAGTTATCTGTATTCCTAAGTGCTATATGCATACATTCCGTAGAAAGCCAGCAAATAGACCTAAACAGTAATGAAGAAAGAAAAGCAAACTCCACCCTCTACTAGCACTTTCTCCTTCCAGCTCTTTCTGTGTGTGTGCAGAAATATGGTTTCGACTAAGGAGAACACGGGCCTGATGCACTAAGTGAATAATCTCCACACCTTCCCATTTCAATAATTACTTACCTAGTACCCACTCTATTCAGATTACGCCCACTGGCTCCAAAAGTGCCTTTTGCAGCTGATTTATCCAAACCAAGATGGAGTTCAGGTCCAGGCAGGGGGCTGGGTGGGCATCACTGGAGTCTTTTCTCCCCGCCTGGTTCAGTGGGCATGATCCCATTTTACAGATGAAGGGGTGAGGCAGGGGAGTTTGCATTAGTGGCCCCTGCTCTCATGGGGGTAAGTGCAGGAACCAGGCTTTGAGCAGCCCCAGCTCCATCGTCTGCACTGTGCTTTGAGTTAACCAGTCATGGTTAAAGAGACCTGCAAATCCCCCTTTCCATAGTCCCAGGTGGTGCGTGGGGGGGCTGAGTTACCTCTCACCCACTTTATTTCCCCCTTCTAAAAGGGGAAGATGGGAATGATACTGGTGCTGGCCTCAGGCTGTGACAGTTGAATGACTTAATGCACTGAAGCAGGTCTGAGCGATCCACCGCCCACGGGCAACTCCAGGCAGCTGTCTGTCTCTGTAAATAAAGTTTTATAGGAACACAGTAGCACCCATTCATTTAGGGATGGGCCATGACTGCCTTCTCCCGACTGGCTGATAGTTAAGGCAGGCTATATGGTTCTCAAAGCCTAAAATATATGTTATACTAACTGACCCTTCAGAGAGCTGGTTTGCTCTGATCCCTGATTGAAAGCGAGCACCCTCTGGCCTGGTGACACCTGATCACTCAAGAGCAGAAACTAGGTCTTGTTCATCCTTCTTTCTTTCCCTGGGATCCAGAGACACAAAGCAGGTGTTTCAGAAAAAAAAAAAAAAATTAAGTTAGCATAATTAGTGATAATAAAACATAATAGTCTTGACACAGTATTCAGAGGAACTTGGTAAATAATGAAACTTCAGACACATTTCTGACTTAAGATGACCCCAATTTACTTTTTCAGTGTTCTGTGACTTCAATGGGAAAGCAAGACGTTTTGTAACCCTGGAATGCCATTCGGCTGGCTTGCATTTACATGGGGGAGGGGGCTGATGTGGGAGGAGATGAACTTTGCTATCTTTTATTATTTTTGAAGCTATCACGGTGGCATGACGAAATGCAAATCCATTCTGCAAATTTTAAATAACGTGCTTTATGGCTTAACGCCCTGGTAAAGTTAGCTTTCAGAGAAGACAAAAGAGAACAGGTACTGAAAATGGCTTGGTGCATTATGGGATGGGGGAGGCAGAACAGGAAAAAGGGTAGAGAAAGAATAAGAGGAAGTGTCAGGAACGCATCAGTCTGGCCAAAAATCAGCTCATTGTGAGACTAAAAGTAGAGCCCAGAGACCTCCCTGCTGGCACAGGGGTTAAAGTCTCTGCACTATCAAGGTATCGGCAGCAGCCACTGCAGCATGAGTTCAATCCCCAGCCAGGGAGATACCCACAGGGCACAGCAGACCTCTTGTGTCTCTCTTACTGCTCCCTTCAGCAGTGTATTTCAGTAGATCTGCCTGTTCTGCTCCCCACTCTATCTCTAGTGAATCCTCTCTGCCCCTGTACCTCTGGCCTACACCCCAATTCTTGTATGCATAAATAAATAAAAATAAATCTTAAAAATAAAAGTCGAACCCCATCCCCCCCAAACACCAGCATGGGCACTTCTAAGTCTGCTCAATGGACATTTTGTTTTTAAGGGGAGAATTATCATCCAAGCAGAATTTAACCAGAGGCAACACTCAGAATTCCCGTGAGAATGGTCAGCGCTGGGGCTGCTCCTGGGTCCGTTCGGAAGGCGGCTGGGCCCTTCCACAGGTCCTGTGACGGATAGTGGGTGCCTTGTCTTGCTGCCAGTCATTGGGTCATTACACTCATTTTTACTATTGATGTGAGACAGATAGAAATGAAGAGAGCTGAGACCCCTAGCCCAGAGTACTTCAGATGCCAAATATGAAGCTTTTGGGAACCAGCAGGCTGAGGGAGCAAACTCTGCTCCCTCTCCTTCCGTGAGGGTGGCTGCCAGGCCTCTGGGAACCAGGGGAGCCTGGCTTGACTTCATCTCTCACGAGTTGGTGCAAAGACAGAAACCCCATTAAGACAGAAACGTGCTCACAGCTGTACCCCCAGCCTCTGAAACAACCCTTGGCAGGCAGCTATCGGCTGAAACTTTAGCTGGTTCTATTTCCACTGTGGGGTACCTGGTGAGCTAGGGTCCCTGTCCCCCTGGGGCTTCTATTTTCCTAGGCAGAGACTGACAGTGATCCAGAGAGCGTGCAAGTTCATTATTACCACTTGTGATACACGCCTGCAGGGGACAAGGTGCAGTGCAGAGTACAGAGCTAGCCTCACACTAAATGGGCCTGAATTTTGATGCTTGATCCAGGACAGGACGAGGGCGAGGCTTGTAAAGCATTTGCCTGAGGCACAAAATCTCAGTGCTGTGATAAATACGAATACAGTCTTTTGAAAAGTCAAATGTCCCCAGATCCATGATGAACAAGATACAAACTTTTAAGTTGTATTATATTGAAGTGGAAAAGTAATTCTATTGTAATTTTTTTCCATACACAATGATAGTAAAATCCACCCACCCCCACCCCCGTCCCCCAGCCCCCATGATGCCACAATTCTATTCCATAAGAACTATCTAGTAACACCCTAGACACTTTCATAATAAAGACAGGACTAAGGTCAGGGTGAGGCTGTTCTCGTTACTCCATCTACAAAATGGGATAACACTGGTATCCATTTCCAAAACTGCTGACTCACAGGAAGAGCTCGGTAAATGGTAGCAGTGGTTGTTTGTTGTTTTCATCCATGTCATCGTGGAAGTCTATGAGGGAAGAAATACTTTAGCAATGACATCAAATCAACTGAGAAAACTACAGGGGCTAGTTATTGTCCTTTGCTGAGCCTAAACATCACCATTGTAAGAAGTTCCATTACACTCAGAAAGAAATGCGTCCAAATATGAGTGCCAGAAGTCATGCTGACTGCAAAATGCAGAGATTTCAGCTAAAATGGGGAAACAATAACACACCTTCAAACCTGGAGCACCATTCCATGAGAGTGAAGGATAAATGAGTGTGTATATTAAAAGCAATCCATATCCCAAAGATTCTGTGCTTACATATATAGATGTTTTGGGAAATTTTGATTAATTCTGAAAATTAAAATTTTAAACTCCCAGAGGATCTAGACCAGTCTTGTATAATAGTGATTGCTGAATGGGAAAACAAAGAGAGAGAGAGAATGAAATGAGAAGTGAAAGAACTAGTCAAAACTACAACTGAAAGTCTCTACTCATAAATAGCAATAGAGAGTATGGGAAACATCAACAAATTCCATGGATAAGATAGATGGAAAATGATGACACAGAAATAAGGGAGATTCAGGTCAAATTTTCTTAATGGAAATCTTAGTCTAATAGAATATGCCCTGGTTGGGCCTCCCTGGTGGTGCAGGGGTTAAAGTGAGCGCTATCAAGCTATCACCAGCCACTGCAGCACTAGTTCCATCTGATCACTGGCCAGGGAGCTACCCGCATGGCACAGCAGACCTCTCCTATCTCACCTGCTGCTCCCCTCGGCAGTGTATTTCAGTCGATCTGCCTGTTTTGCTCCCCACTCTGTCTCTGGTGAATCCTCTCACTCCCTGAACCTCTGTCTTGCACCCTAATTCTTGTATGCATAAGTAAATAAATCTTAAAAAAAAAAAATAGGGCCTCCCCTGGTGGTGCAGCGGTTGAGCGCTGGGCTGCGAGGCTGCCTGCAGCCTCTGCAGTGCCGGTTCGATCCCTGGCCGCTGGCGAGAGTCCCACATGGCGCACAGACCTTTCCTGTCCTGCCCGCTGCTCCCCTCAGCAGTGTATTTCTTCAGTCTGCCTGTTCTATTCCCTGCTCTGGCTCTGGTGAATTCTCTCACCCTCCCACGCTTCTGACTGTACCCAGTGCTTGTATAAATAAATAAATAAATAAACAAACAAACAAACAAATAAATAAATAAATAAACCTTTAAAAAAAAAAAGAATAGACCCTGGTTAAGCTGGGATGTGACAGTGACACCACGTAAAAATCTACTTAGATATTTAACACCTGTGCCATTCCTATTCTGGATATGTAAATGAGTAGTCATCATTTTTAGGAGGCAGTTATTAAGAAAGATTAACTAATGAACGACTGGATTCTGTACATATGGAGCCAGAACATAATTCTCTAACCAAACACTCTATAGTCCACACATTTAATCAATCCAGTTTTCAACTTCAGGAAAATTTCTGGACTCCCCACTGCCCCCCGAGAATATACACAGCCAGTGAACAGCCTTTCAAAGGGATTCAGTTTGCTGTACTCAATTGAGGCTTGTGACATTTAATTTAAAAGAAAAAACTCTTCATTTAAAAAACGATTAATTCCAGACCTTGTATGGAAAGAGGATCACATACATTTCTGTAACTAATAAATTATTTTCCTGTTCCTTGTATAGTTACATGAGCTAGTTTCCCCCAAGATGTGTAGTAATTTTTTCTTTGAAAGACTTTCATCTAAATTGCCTTGGGAGAGACCTCCCTGGTGGCCTAGGGGTTGAGTGTCAGCAGGATCACAACAGCTTGAGTTCAATCCTGGCCAGGGAGGTGACCCACATGGCGCAGCAGACCTCTCCTGTCTCCCCGCTGCTTCCCTCAGTAGTGCATTTCAGTAGATCTGCCTGTTCTGCTCCCCACTCTGTCTCGGGTGAATCCTCTCACCCTCCGCCTGACCTCTGACGTACACCCCAGCTTTTGTATGCATAAATAAATAAAACAAATCTTTGAAAAATAAAATAAAATAAATTGCCTTGGGATATTGTCACCCTTCCACATTGTTGCTTTGTTGGGTTAAATACCATACTTTAGGGCCTCCCTGGTGGCTCAAGGGGTTAAGCACCGCACTATGAAGCAATCCGCAGCCTCTGCAGCACGAGTTCGATCCCAGCAGGCCAGGGAGCAACCCACATAGCACAGCAGACCTCTCCTGACTCCCGCTGTTCCCCTCAGCAGTGTATTTCCTCAGTCTGCCTGTTCTGTTCCCCACTCTGTCTCTGGACAGAATCCTCTCACCCATCCCCCATCTCTGGCCTGTACCCCAGCTCTTGTATGCATAAATAAATAAATCTTAAAAAAAATAAAAACCATACTTTAGCATTTATAAAATTTGGTAAATATTATTACTGTGTCTTTTGGGTTAAATTCTTGGGAAGAAAGGAAGAAAAGAAATTCTACCTCCCCTGTTGAATTCAGAGCACACAGCTTCTCCTCCCTCCCCTTTAAAAAAACTGTGCGCCGTTGAAAACAGGTGTTCATTCACTCGTGGTATGAGCAAGATCAATGCACATTTGAAACTCCTCTGTCTTCAGAGCAGAAAATTGTAAGGGTTGAGAAAAACAGAAAACAGAGTCCTTTTCTAAATATAGCAACGTCATATGACCCACTGATTTTTTGTGCTCAGAGCACTAAGGTAGCAGACACATCACTTCATGAATGTAGCATATAATTACTGGCGGAAAGAGATGCATGACCAACACACACAGAAACAGGCCCGGCTTCTCTGGGCTTTTTGATCTAAGGAAATAAGACTTAGAAGGTTGTTGGGATGTGTCCATGTGACAATTTGTCATTTGGGTGAACTTCCCCATGGCACAGAGAACAGTTCTTCCATTTCTTAGGTTTTATTTTTATACCCCTTTTCACAGCAGCCAATGTTTAAACACTTCTCACACAGTGGATTATTTTTTTTTTTTTTGGTGAGGCTTCAAACTGAGGCAACTTCAATTTTGCCGGTTATCGTGATCATCCATGCCAACGTTACATAGTTCTTAATTTAGATCCCCTGTAATTAATCTCTGTGAATGCCGTGTTTTGCTTGTTTTATTTTTAAAGGACTCTTTAGTGGGTAATTTAGATACATGTCCTTAGATCTGTTTTAAAGATCTTTATTTTTTCAAGAGCATTTCAGGTTTACTGCATTTCTGGAGCTTTCAATTCAAGATTCAGTTGGGAAGAAGTTCAAGAATCATCCCTGCATTTAGGTGCACTTATCTGCAATAATTCCATTTCTATTGTGCAGAAGGGTCATCTCTGTAGCCAGGCAAGAGCCTGCAAAACCTGGTTAGGCAAGAGTCTGCTTTTGCAGGGATCAGGGTGGGGGATGGGGGGTGGGACCAAGACAGATTAAAATTAAGAAAAGACCTACTAAAATCTGGGGGGGAAGCAGAGGGTTCTCACACGGCAGAAGTACTATCTATCAGGAGGAAAATTTTTACATCTGCCCTCTGGGCTTACAGGAGGGAAGGAGTAGGAGGAAGTTACTAGGATTGTCCCATACTTGAAAGAAGCAGAGGCCTCAGCTGATTGCTAAAAATCCAACTTAAAAAAACAACAGCTTAGCAAATTGTGGACCAGCTTGGAGAATTTGGTCTCAGGATTCTGGTGTTTCTACCTGGAAACTTTGCACCTTATTCCCTTGACCTGTGACCTGTTTGTAAGCAAGTTTGTTGATAATAGCCCATGGCTATTTTTGGGTGTTTCTTATGAAATCTACTTTTTTTGATCAACCTTTTTTACTACATGATGGAATTTTCTTAACAATTAAAACACACTGAGGTATTATATAGAGTTAAAATTACTTTTAAGACATGTATGTTCAAGGAAAAGACATCAAGTTTCTTTAAATACCTTTCTTTTCCATACAACCCTTCCAAAGTTAGATTAAAAAGCCAAGCCGATCTTTTTGACCTTTACTAGTCTATAAGAATAACAGAAATTAAACTGCTTTTTGGGACTGTCCCTTGCCAACGGATAAATCATAATTTTATCAACTTCCCTAGAGACCTTCAGAACAAAAGAAAAAAGTTCAGCTCAGCTCAGCGGCTCTGTAAATTCATGCTGCAAGGTGGCATTCCTGCTGTTATGTATTTTGCTCACAGGGCAGCGTTAAAACAAATCACGGCCTAAAACATGCTTTCCTTTTTGATGCTGACGAGAATCCCTGCTCAAAGGAAACTGGGGGAGAGACACATGGGACTCAGGGATTACCCAGCCTCGGTTTTAACTTCCTTAATTGCAGAACTGAAGCCAGCTATGTGTTGAGTGATCAAGAGTTAAGAGTTTCAAAGTTAAGGAAGCAGTAAACTCATTTCCAAGATTTGTCTCCCCAAATTACTCCTGCTTGTGGTGTGGAAGCTTCCTTTGTTTCCGGGTGCATGCGCATACAGCGTTCTCCTAATCTAAGAGCTTCCCTCTTTACTCCCTCCCCTCTTGCCTACTCCCCTCTTAATAATCCAAAGCCCTTGAGAGCTCTTTAATACAAAGGAGGGTTTGGCAGCCTACTCTGTCGAATGTAAAGCCCGTCCAAAAGGAATTTCCCCAATAACATTATCTATAGACATTTTCTGCCTCTTTTTAAAGCTCCCTGAATCTTATTCCCGACTTCAGTTCTGATCAATCACTTACAAAATTACTCAGGAGCCACACTCCACAAGCAGTGAACTTTAGGAGCCACATTCACTACAACTCGCTGTGTTTTTTATTACTTAGGGTTGCTCAGGCTGCAGTCGTTTCCTTTTTAAATAAAAATCTAGATACTTAAATCATTGCAATGAAAGAATGAGCTGGATTTAAAAAATAACAATACTTGTCCTTTATCTCTCTCGTCATTTTCATTTTATCTCAAAGATGGAGAATTTTAAATCTCCCAAAATATCTGACTTCCTTTTTTTTTTTTCTTACATACTCAGTAGGTCAAAAAACCCACAACTAAGTAATAGGAAGTGAACACATTAGACAAGTTTTACAAGTTCTGTCCTATAAAAATCATTTAAACTTGAATTCCTCAAAATTGTGTTTCTATAGAACTTTCCATTGGAGTATAAGTGTTTCTCCTAGAAGTGTATTTACACATGTTTAGATATACAGAAACACTGTGGTTCAACGAGATTATTGAGAAAATGGACTTGGAACCAAGATACCCAAACCAGAGCTCTTGAGGATTGGAAAACACACGGTTTGTTCATTGCAGCCCTTCCAGAGTAGGAGGGGACACTTAGGCAGAGAAAAGCTAATTTGGATTTTGGATTTGGATCTCCCACATAATTATGCAGGGAACCTCCAGGGTCTTCTGTTTCTTCACTGGAAGACATGATTTAAAGTTATGTAAATATGCAGGATTTTACCAGCACGACTTGGATCATGCAAAAGAGGACACCCCAGAGTCCACGTGACTTGCCTGCCCCACCTTTTTACCAACGGATCCGTTTATCTTGGCCCCCGACCTGCACCAGCTCCTGAACCGGAAGGTTGGGCCCTGGCAGCTGGGGAGGTTTCCTGCCCATTTGGGTCTGCACATTTTCATCAGCCCTTGACTCAGAAGAATCCAATTAGAGCCAATTCTTTTAGTGCAAGTGGTAGCAGATACTAGAATATCCAGAATTGTCAGAATCCCGCTTCCTGCTTCACCCAGCCTCCATCTCCAGGCTGTGTGGGGCTGAGCTTTGCCAGAACGAGCCTGTTGCACTTTGGGAATTTCCTCCACAGTCATCATTTCAGGCTGCACATTAATGACTGATCCAGCAAGCGTTATTAAAATTGACTGTGGCCGCTAAAAAAAAAAGGAGTTTGTCAAGCCTGCGTCTTTAGACTAATTGGCTATATTTTGCATGGATTGTGACGAATGCAGAGTCATTTCAGAGTCTGGCTTTTACTAATGAATAAATCCATCACACAGACTCCTCACCATAGGCTAACCCCGCACAGTCCACTCTGGATTTGTTCAAAACCAGGACCCCCCCCCACATCCTTCGGTGGTGTAATGTCATTCCTCTAAAGAAAGCAAGTAGATTGAGCAATATTTTAATTCAGAAATAAGTTGCCCAACGCATGTCCTTTGAAAAATAAGAAGCCCAAGAAAGGGAAACTGTGAAACACGCTGGGCCGAGACTGACTGTATTCCTGCCTCTTGATTGATTTCACATTTACAACAAAGCTCACATTATCATCGAGGATTTGGAAAGGTCACATGGAGACTCTCACCACCGGCAGAAGCATTTCTGAGCTCGTAGCAAGCACCAAAACAACAAAATCGAGAGAAAAATGTATCTGAGTTGTTATAACATGTCTGGCTTTTTAAAAGTCTGCCGAACTCAGGAAATAAATACAGGTGAAGGTTTTTTTCTTCTTCTTCTTTTTCTTCTTCTTCAGCCCACAGAGAAGTTTAGTTATTAAAAAAGCCACTGGAGTTATGGTTTCAAGAAAGGAGACCGGTTCGTGTTTTTTTCTTATCATGTCAAAAGCCACACACGCCCTTCAACAGAAAGCAATCAGCTGCCCTTCCAAGAGAGATTCTTGCTGCAGTTTATGGCAGGAACCTGAATCAGGTGAGACACCTAGAAGATTTCAGGATTAACAACAACAACAAAAAAAAAAGGTAAAGGAACAGTTCATAGAAATTCTGTGTAAATGAATGTATAGTGACTCTCTGGAGCTACATTTTCTGTCACCAGACTATTTTAAACAATTTCTCCGTGGAGAAACAGGAACTGGATGAAAATCCTCATACAAAAGAAGGCAGGGCCTGGGCGGAACACTTGGAGAACAACTACAGTCCTGCCTTTCTGGAATAGTCATTGACGTGGACCTCGGTGATTTTGGGTCCAGGACCCCACCAGCTTCTTCCTTGCCTGGTTCCTCTGGGTGGGGGTGCCTGAAGTGGGGGGGTTATGAAGGGGATGACTTTAAAAAGACCCAGAGCTTCCAACTATTTCTCCATACTTATTCTCCACAGCTGGTTGTACATAGAATCCTTTTCCTTTGGAATGCAAATTATGGTATTCCCAACCCATCGGGTCTTTAAGTAGATTAACTTTTAGTCGGTTGGGTTGAGGGAGGAGGAGGGAGAAAAAAGAGGAAGAACTAGAGTAATAAAGATGATAATCATAACTAACTTGGACCGTACAGACATTTCCAAAGTCCTAGGTTTGGACTAAGGGATTTCTGTTCTTAAGAATCTTAAGATTTAGGTTAAGAACCTAAACCTCAGGTTAGGTAAACCTCACCCTCGCCGACACACCCTCAGTTTCCTAAAATCCTTTAGTCATCCTTCCCCAGGGCATTTGAAGTTTCTCTCGCCTTCAGCTCCCACTCTTGCTAAAGACCATCTATTCAAGATAGGTGAGTGTCCAGGGTAGCATTATGAGGTTGCCAGTGAAAACGTGAAAAGGGAAGAAATGGCTGGATTCTCCTGTGGTGCAATGAGTAGTCACAGCCTATCTTCTGGGCTCCCCCTCTTGTCACTCTCAGCAGGTTACCCCTCTCTCCCTCCCTGGGCAACCTCTGCATCCCACCGTCTTGCCATCGCTAACCTGGGTATGATACTGATACTGACATGCAGTCTAAAGTATCATCGCAGGAGCCGAATGTAGTAGGGCCTATAGCAGGCACACAGTCAGCCCCTAAGAAAGACTTTGGAGATTGTTTGGGGGTTGTTGGTGAAGAAAATTGCCAACAGTGCTGAGGCAGACTTTCTCCAGCCTCGAATTCTATTCACCAGGTACCTAAGGAAAATATGAGAAATGAGAATCTTGAGAAAAAATTCTCACCTTTTTTGTGACTTACTCATGTCACTTCTTTTTTTTTTTTTTTTTTATAAATTTTATTGTTATATTCCCCATACAATTGCCGCCCCCCATTCTGACCCCAATCCCTCCCCTCCCGCCCCCGCCCCCTAAAAGTGTCTCTGGTTCATAGTTTTTTGTTGATTTTGATTTTCACTTTCTTATAGTTTTTCATTTTCCTGGTCCATTATTTAAGTTTTCTAGATTCCTGCTATGAGTGAGACCATCCGGTATTTTTCTTTTTCTTTTTGGCTTATTTCGCTGAGCATGATCCCTTCCAGCGCCATCCATGTTGCAGCAAATTGCATGTGTTTATCTTTTTTGAATGCTGAGTAATATTCCATGGTATATATGTACCACATCTTCTTGATCCAGTCATCTATTTTTGGGCATTTGGGTTGTTTCCAAAGCTTAGCTATTGTAAACAGTGCTGCTATAAACATAGGGGTGCAGGTGTTCTTTGGAATTGATGTTTCTGTGTCCTTTGGGTAAATACCTAGGAGTGGAATTGCTGGGTCATATGGAAGCTCTATGTTTAGTAGGTCCAGAAATCTCCACACAGCTTTCCACAGAGGTTGGACCAGTTTGCACTCCCACCAACAGTGCAGAAGAGTTCCTTTTTCTCCACACCCTCGCCAACATTTGTTGTTGCTAGTTTTTTTAATATGTGCCATTCTCACTGGTGTGAGATGGTATCTCAACTCATGTCACTTCTAAAAGCAAAATTATTTTCCAAGTGAAAGTGAGCCCATTTTTAAATGTGTAGTTCTAGACACTTGGGGTTCTCTTGTCTCCTAAAAATATAGTAATTATTCCAGGGGAAAAGGAGCTGTGTCCCCGCCCCCTGCTGCTCTACAGTGGGTGTGTAACTACACTGCCTGGAGCAGGCCGGGAAAGTAATGGGCCAGGTGTAAATAGGAACCCGGGTCGGGCTAATTCTGGGAGTTCCTTTTTTTTTTCCCCTGGACCAAGCTAAGCTTTCAAATGAAGCGGCCCATCCCGGCCTTAAGATATAAGGCGGCTGCTCCTCGGTGTCATTAGATCTGTTTTTATTCTGGGTGTTGTTTATAAATGCCTTTCCTCTTGTTTTTCTTACTCGTGTCTGCCAACTGCCTTTCTGAATTCTACCAGACTTTGCAGAGAACCAGTAACTGACACTGGCCGTTTTGTATGTGTCCCAATTTTCTGCTCTTAAGTATACCCCCCACCCCCACCTCCTTTTCTATTTCTGTGTATCGAGAATACCCGTGTCCATATTGTCTGGACAGTACATTCCAAATTGGGATGGAGGAGTGAAGCCAACAGAGCTAGAACTGGAAAACACACATCACAGATGATTTCACCCCTCTCAGAAATGGGTGGTTTTCTTTTTTTTGGTGGGGGGAGATTTGCTTTGAGAGTTTACATTTTTACAAGCATATTACTTGAGTAATTAACAATACAAAGACAACACCCCAGGATTCCTGAGCGCTCTGCTGGGTGCTGGGCTCACCTGCCAGGTCCAGGCCTGGCCAGAGCTGGGGCCGCTGGAGTGTGGGGGGCCGTGGGAGGGCCAGGAAGACGCGGGGGTGAGAGCCTCAGCCTGCTCACTCCCGTCCTGTTCTCAGCCATTTTCTGTTTCCCCCACCCACGGATTTCCCCCAACAGAGAGTGATATAAAAAGAGATGAGACAAGAGAGAGAAGGGAGGAAGGAGAGGGAGGCAGATATGGGTCACGTGGCTTTCGGGCACCCCACTCCTGTGTTCTCAAGTCAACTTGGTGTCTCCAAACCCAGTAGGAAAGAATAAAGTGGCACGTCCCCCTGGAAAGGGTCACTCTCTTCAGTTCACACGAACTTATTCTTTGATCTTCCCTCGTGGCTCTTAACATTTACTTCTCTTTCAAATCAAATAATTTGTTTTTTTTTTCTTTTTCTCATTCTGAGAAAAGCTTTCTAGATGTGATTTCCCTTCTGAAAGCAAGACTTTGAAGGCTTTCTTCAGCTCTGCTTCTCTTAAAGGGACCTGGAAGAGGAGCAGGCCCCGGCCTGGAGCATTTTTCAATAGCCCCTTTGCAAATACCCCACCTTCCTTCTAAGACCCTGGAAGTGAAACCTCCCAGTAGCTGGAAGACATTACCCCATGTGGCCCCCAGTGTGGCAGGAACACCCAGCTTCGGGGAGGGGTGCCCCAGAGGCCCTCGCTAGACCCTGGAGGCCGGTGAGGGTGGGCAGAGCAGAGAGGAAGCTGTGCTTCAGGATTTTGTTTTTTTTTTTTAAGATTTATTTATTTATGCATATAAGAGCTGGGGTACAGGCCAGAAGTGTGGCGGGTAAGAGGATTCACCAGAGACAGAGTGGGGAACAGAACAGGGGAACTGACTGAAACACACTGCTGAGGGGAGCAGCAGGGAGTCAGGAGAGGTCTGCTGCGCCATGTGGGTAGCTCCCTCGGCAGGATTCGAACTCACGTTGCAGTGGCTGCAGGGATTGCTTCATAGTGCTGTATCTTAACACCTTGCTTCACCAGGGAGGCCCTGTGTATTTTGTTTGTTTGTTTGAAGATTTATTTATTTATGCATACAAGAGCTGGGGTACAGGCCAAAAGTGTGGGGGTTGAGAGGATTCACCAGAGACAGATGGGAACAGAACAGGCAGACTGACTGAAATCCACTGCTGAGGGGAGCAGCGGTGAGTCAGGAGAGGTCTGCTGTGCCATGTGGGTATCTCCCCCGCCGGCCGGGGATTGAACTTGTGCTGCAGAGGCTGCGGACAGCTTCATAGGTTGCGTCTCAACCCCTTGTGCCACCAGGGAGGTGGAGGCCCCTGTTTGTTTGTTTTTGTTTTTTTTGTTTGTTTGTTTGTTTTTTAGTAAAGCTGGTTCTCTGCAGGGGCTATCGCTTTGGGTTAAGCAAAGGTTCTCCGTCTGTTTGACCCTGTTTCTGTGCACTCCGAAACAGAACAGCGGAAATCCAAGGTTGGACATCGTAGGTTCCCAGGTTAAGGAATATTCTTCTGGGATTAAAGCACCCACAGGGATGGTGCCAGGTTCCAGCACCTGCCACAGTGGCCGAAATGTTGACAACTGGTCCCGCTTCTGGGTGCGGAGATGCTTGTACACAAAGTGACCTTTAATTGTCTGAGAAACTCCTGTCGGAGCCACATGTGGTTTCACTTATTCAGCAGAGGTTATTACATTTCAAGCTGTTTTGTGTTAGTTTTCAGCATTTAAATGAAGTATTTTCTCTTTCATATATTTGATGTGGCTCAAAGAAACTTGCTGCTTCCCCCCCCTCTCTCATAGATGGATTGTTTGATTAGGCCTTTTTGTCAAGTCAGATCAAAGATGGCTTTTCTTTCTTTAGGAGATGCCTTTTCTTAAAACAAATCAATAGAGCGGATTCCAAGTCAAGAGGCATCTTACTTAAACGATTTTGAAAAAAGAAAAGATCTCAATGAGAGTGAAGAAAAGATGTTTTTATTGCGGCATGGCATTTATCAGTCAGAGGCAGATGAAAGCAAATATGTTCGCATTCTACAGTTTGGACTTGCCAGGGAAGGTTTTAGTGTAGGCAGGCACACACCGGGATGGAAAAACCCACTTCCCAGTGTGTGATCTGGGGGTTCTGCCCTCCCCCACCTCTTCATGCACTTGGAGCCTGGTGCTTCCCACCACCTGGAATGTTCTTCCCAACTCCTTCCCACATTCAAGAGGAAACTTGGGAGTTTCCAGGACGCATCCGTGTTTCCATGGCTACCGCTGGACTGGCCACTGTGGCCACCTCAAAACAGCCTGTTTCCTCGATGGGGCTCTTCAGGGGCGGACAGACTCATGCTCCGCGCCTTGGGCCTGACCCAAGCTCCTTGGAGTTGGACACCTGTCTGCCAGTTGCAACTGAACCAAGACAGAAGTGTGGTCAGTATTTGCTTTGCTATAAAAGTGGACAATTAGGGTTTGAGAGCAGCATTTCCCACGGTAATGCAACGCGCGTGGAATATGACCACATTGTGCTTCTTATGACCTGGAATGCTGTTTTCTTCTTATTTTTTTTATTTTTTTTTAAAAAATTATTCATTTATTTATGCATACAAGAGCTGGGGCACAGGCCAGAGATGAGGGGGGTGAGAGGATTCACCAGAGACAGAGTGGGGAACAGAACAGGCAGACTGACCGAAGTACACTGCTGAGGGGAGCAGCGGGCGAGTCAAGAGAGATCTGCTGTGCCATGTGGGTTGCTCCCTGGCCGGCTGGAGATGAATGGGTAGCTCCCTGGCAGGCTGGGGGATCGAACTCATGCTGCAGAGGCTGCAGACTGCCTCATAGGTTCGTCTAAACCCCTTGCGCCACCAGGGAGGCCCTGTTTTCTTATTAATTATTGCGTCAACTCGTGTGTCTTTTTAGCTTAAAATATCTGCTCCACAGGAGGATTCGGGTCTTATTGCCTTCACTGCTGCATCCCCAGCATCCAGAACAATGTCTAAGCAGTAGCTCAAACCTTAGTCCTGGAGTGAATGAAGCAAATTTACACACTATCTGCCCCCTCCCCCTTCCTGATGATGGAGGGAAATCGAGAGAGTCACCCAAATAATTCAAACCCAAGATCATCAAACAGACACACCCTGGGGCTGTAGCTAACCACAGCCTGGTGACTGGCGTTCATAATACTGTATTGTATATTTAAAAGTTGCTAAGAAAGTAGATTTTACAAAACTATATTCTTTTCCAGGGTACATTGTCCTCTCTCTACACGTGTATAAGCCAGGGGTGCCCCTCACCCAAGTTCTAGCCCTCCAGGCTGCCAGGTGGACCCCCCTCTTCCTCCTCCTCTGGTAAACACTATATCTTTCTTAGAGTGTAAGAGTTGTCAAAACAATCTATTCTTTATTCATTCAAATAATGGGATAATTCCATGGGAAACATCAGGAAAATGCATTCCTTGGTGTCATGAAGAATTGCCAAAATAAAATTTAAAAATACTTTCGCTTTCATTTCCTCCTGCGCTCTTCAAAGGGTAGGTGCTTCATAGAACTTTCTTGACTCCTCCCTGGCCCAGGAAATTTAAAAAGTCAAAGCATTGGGTTTATAGAAAAAGCTCAGTGGCATTTTCTATTGTACCCCTACTTCTTGGTAGTGTTACTGGCACGTCGTAGGTGATCAAGAACTGTATTGATGAATGAATGAAGAGGGAATTTTAACACCAGTTGAAATCATGAAGAGTTGTGGGAGAAATTCCTCTGCATTTACACTGTAGTGGTTGGTTGGCTAACCATTTAATTTGAACATTTTGGTGGCCACTTGTCTGCCCAATTAAAAGTTTCCAACCACCGTTTTGCTTGTGTACATGTCGCCCCTGTAATTAACCATGTGTGTAAAACACACCAGGTTTTTTGTAGTAGAAGAAACAAGAAGGAAATATATGGAGAAAGAGAGGTCAGTGGAAAAGGGATGAACATGGGAGGTATCCTAGGAATGAAAGCCACAGAAAAAATGAAAGCTATTAAATAATAATATGTCTCCCTTCTTTAGGACTCTGAGGACAGGTTTAAGCCTGGATGTAAATAATAAAGGTCTAGGGTCATCTTGGTAGTGCAGGGATTAAAGTCTCAGCACTATCAAGCTATTGCCAGCCACTGCGGCCTGAGTTCGATCCCCGGCCAGGGACCTGACCCACATGGCACATCAGACCTCTCCTGTCTTCTCGCCCACTGCTCCCCTCAGCAGTATATTTCAGTCAGTCTGCCTGTTCTGCTCCCCATTCTGTCTCTGGTGAATCCTCTCAGCCCCCCAGACCTCTGGCCTACACCCGAGCTGTATATGCCTAAATAAATTTAAAAAAAATAAAGGTCTGGCCTGCTAAATATCTTTACTTTGTGTGTTAGTTATTTTTTTCCTGTGTAACTAGCCATCCCAAGATGTAGCTATAAGAAACTGATTTAAAAAAAAAATCATTTGAATACTCTTTTATTGACAATAGTTTCAGGTCTATAGCAAAACTGAGGGGAAGTACAGAGATGCCCCATATACCCCTTGCTCCTACACACGCACATCACCACCCCCCAGCCATTTTTTTCTAGGTCATGGGTTTGTAGGGCATGTAGATGAAATCTCATAGGTTGATCTGGGTTGGATGAGCTCAGGTATCTGTGGTCACGGGCCAGAGGCTGATGATGCAGGACAACCTCCCTGTACCCACATGTCCTTCAGCTGTCTGACTGCAGAGTTCAGGCATCCTCAGCTGGGGTGGTCTCTGCTCCATGTGGTCACTCAGTCTCCAGGAGGGTAGCCCAAACTTCTTCACTGGATGGTCTCAAGACCACAGAGGACAACAGGGTGAAACATACAGAGGTCCTGAGCCCTGGAGCATCCCTAGAGCATGAAGACAATGCTGGTAAACCTTTGGGCAAGACTGGTTAAGGGAAAACTAGTAATGCAACTGGTGAATCAACTCAACCCAGTGGACACAGACCACTGACTGTAAACGCAGGAGGGTATCACTGTTAGGGCTGCCAGGTCGGGGAAGCAATATAAGGCAATACTTCTGCCAAAAGATGATTTGTTGTTTATCTACAATTCAGAAGTGCCTGGAGGTTCCAGGGTTTTCATGCACCCCCAGTATGTGGCTCTCCACCTTTCCACCAGGACAATGTCAGTTTGCTGTGCAAGACGACTTCCAGACAGAGGAGGACACATGGGGGCCTCCAGCTGGCGAAGCTGGAGTCATCTTTTATATTTTTTAATAAAAAAAGCAAATGGAGATGGAAGTTCTGACATTTCCTTTTGCCACCTGTGTATATCACCTGCACCCACCACCCTCTACACCTGGAGACGCGTGGCCTCCGAGCTCCCCGTGGGAGGGGTCACTTCTGACCGGGTTTTCTATCTCCAGGGTTAGTGAGGCATTCCTGACAGACACCCGACCTTGAGCAGGTGTTTCCAGTCCTCCGTCTCAGACTCTTCCTCTGTGGAAGGAGAATAACAGCCTCCGTCTCGTAAAACCATAAGAGGATCCTCTGTAAAGCATGTGCCCATGCATGGCTGCTGTCTGGCTTCATCAGTACACAGAGCAGAAGGTGATCTGGGATTTCCACACCCAGGGCCTCAGAGCAAGAGGGGGTGGTAGCAGAGGGTAGGGCCAGGGCATCCTTACCTCCCTCTCCCCTTCTTTCTGTCTGTCTACTTACCACCTGTTTATCCATCCATCCATCCATCCATCTTCCTTTCTTTATTTTTCCTTCCTATTATTTCCTGGGATTTTTTTTTTCTTTTGGTTTTTTGTCTTTAGGGAAATGCCATTGTTTTACATCCTTGTTAGTATTTTGCCAGTGTAGGGTCTCCCCGCTCAGCTCAGGTGTGGTCACCGCAGCACTCACCACGCAAGCATCCAGCATGCTCCACCATAGTCCCTTGTGCTCTCCCACAGACTGGGCAGGATCAGGGTGAAGGAAGCCCATCTTGAACTTGATTCCATCCACACAGTGAAGCATGAGAGGTGCAGAATAAGTGTGAGCCCCCATTAAAACACAAAAAAGACCCTGACCGTGACCTCGAGCAGATACTTCGCTCCCTGAGCCTTGGTTTTCAAGTCTTACTTTCCTCTAAGACATAAGAAAGCCACATGGACTTTGTATGAGCGAGTTTGGTATTTTAAATTCTTTTTTTTTAAAGATTTATTTATTTTTATACAAGAACTGTGGTACAGGCCAGAGGCACGGAACCAAAATACACTGCTGAGGGGAGCAGTGGGCGAGACAGGAGAGGTCTGCCGCACCTGTGGGTATCCCCCTGACCAGCCAGGAATCAAATCCGTGCTGCAGAGGCTGTGGACAGCTTCCCAGCGCTGCACTCAATGCACTGCGTCACCGGGGAGGCCCAAGTATTTTATTTTTAAAAATTTATTTATTTTATACAAGCACTGGTCACAGTCAGAAGCGCGGGAGGGTGAGAGAATTCACCAGAGCCAGAGGGGAGAGCAGAACAGGTAGACTAACGAAGTACACTGCTGAGGGGAGCAGCGGGCGGCAGGAGAGGTCTGCGCGCCATGTGGGACCCTTACCCGGTGGCCAGGGAGCAGCCGGGGATCGAACCGGCGCTGCAGAGGCCGCGGGCAGCTTCGCAACCCAGCGCTCAACCGCTGCGCCACCGGGGAGGCCTGAGGCCCATGTATTTTAAATTCTAATGTGCTATTTGCCTTTTTCAGCTATTATGCCAGACAAGCACTTACTTCTCTTTCCTTACCTGGGTCGTATAAATCCATCTTCAGACCCAATAAGGACACATGGCAATTATTTTCAAATTTATGGTTGAAAATTAAATATCTTCTTTAAGCTTCAATTCCAAATTCCCTTAATGATGATAGTGACTGTGCTTGCGTGAGGACAGTAGGAACCTTGTGGGCGGAACATAGTATTCACCTGTTGGGCCGATACCTAGCTGGCTCAAGGTAGGGCTCTGAAAGATGGGTAGAAGGGAGTCGAGAGGCAGGAGAGGAGGGAAGAAGGGAGAAGGGACAGGGAGAGAGGGACAGCGAAGAAAGAAGGGAGAATTAATTCATGGCTGCTTTGACTGTGAGGCAATGGATAGACTTTATGTGGGAGAAGTTTCTGGAAGACCCTGTGCAGAAGGTCCGTTTCCCGCTTGCAGGTGTTCTGAGCCTGTGCTCCATCTCCAGCTGCCTCCTTACTAGCCTTCCTGGGGAGAACTGAAGTCCAAGGTAGCCCAGAGGGCCACTCCCTTACCAGATCACAGCACACAGCATCAGCAGAACAGTCCAGTGAGCTTTGCTTTCTGTCTAATCCCAAGGCTGCTGCTATTAAGTCTTTCTGGCTTAGAATGTGAGCGTTTTGGTCAGACAATAAGGGGGATGCTTGACCGGTTGCTTGCTACCTTGTGACTCTGCAACTTTCCTGACTGTTCTGGGCCTCCATTTCTTCATCTGCAAATGGAGTGAGCCCACAGGACTAGCTCATGGAGCTATTGTAATTATCAAAGTGGTTTTATTTGGATAATATTTACTGGGTACTTACGGCCGATCAGGCATGTTCTCATTCCTAATCATCGCCCTTAGAATCCATCAAGGTGGGTAACTTAAGTCGTAAAAATGCACCTCACCCAATGCAATAAAACAATTTCATTTTGAATAATTATAAATATACCTTTATAAACAGTTTCTTTTTTTTCTGAATTGTCCCTAATGCAAATGTGCATTAGGAATGTGGGATGGTCTAAAGAATGTGGGATGCAGGAATAAAAAAGTAATTGTGGATCAGTAAAAAAAAGTAGCAGAATATAAAAATAACAATTTTTTTATAGCAAGGATGACTCACACATTCTTATCCTTTTGAAGAACCAAGTTGTTCTTTGAGGAGGGACTAGTCCCATAGTCCATAAATTCAGGAAATACAATCTTCTCCTCTTGAAAATCCACAGCATGTGCTGAAACAGGAAAGTGGCTTGAAATATCTGTAGGAAAGAAAACAGTTTGGTTTCCTCCAACCCAGCATTTTCTACGCTCCTTTGAACACAGACATCTTTGTCGTAGCAGCATACCTTTCCGCTTTTAACAACGTGGAAGCTCGTCTGGAAAATGCTAGCGTGTTCTCTATTTAGAGAAAACACATACAAACATAGGACATGCTTATCAGAATCAGAATTATGCTCATCGGGGGCAAAGCTGGTGAATGACCGGATCATTCATTTTTCAACCTATTCTGTGCTTGTGTGCGGAGACATCTTTAAAAACCAAATCACAAATGGCAGAAGACCTGGTGAACAGCAGCTGGGGCTAGGAAGGAACAAAAATAGGTGTGGGCAGCTCCTGTCCCATGTGACAAAAAGCCCTCCATCCTTTCTGCCACGCCCCATGCACGGTCCTGGCACCCGACTAGGGGCAGAGGGCAAACCTGCCCCGTACCAGGTGTCATGAGAGCTGTTCCATCCTCAGGATGTGGCAAGAGCACTTTCCCAGCACCACAGGGGTCAGCGCCACTTTGGACATACTTGGACATCAAAGTCAATGAGTCCAAGAAAGCTCCATAAAGCAGATTTGCAGGTTGTTTATCGTACATTAAGTAAATATTTGCCTTCATTGATTCACAGCTGCTTACAGAGACTCCTTAAAGCTATCCCAAGCATTGCAGAAAAAATAACTTTTTCTCGTTTGTGTTTGTATTACAGCATCCAGTCCAACTTTCTTTCTACACAGCCTAAAATATGAGTTAATTCCTGGAAAGGGACAATGCTATTATTTGGGGTCAACACTATTATTTAATCGAGAAAGTGATTTCTATAGCGTTCTTTTTATTTTGTTGGTTTCTCTTCTCTTATTTATGCTGCTTTGGTTTTTCTCATTTCTACTCTGCACTCCATGTGCATCTCTTCTTTACACTTTCCTAGTTCTTTGGAAAAGAGCTTTTTTGCTGTTGTTGCTACCACCTGTGCTTTGTATTAAAGGAATGTTCAGAGAGAGTGGACATCCTCTGACCCCACCACAGAGGAAAGGGTGTTTGTTTGTCAGTCTGGAACATCATCCTGTCTTCTCCTGCATATACAGGAATTTTACCTAAATGTAATTATACTCCACCTATTCTGTGTCTTATGTCACAGACATTTCTCTGCAATAACAGAGCACAACATTATCTTTGTGCGTGGACAATATCTCCTTGCGTGCCTGTGCCATCTTTAGAAAACCCTTTGTCCACTTTTGAGGGATATTCTGATTCTTGGTGATTTATGAATTCCAACTGGGCCTTCTTCTGCTACCCTTGTGAATCTAGGTTTTCACACCTGGAAGATGTTCTCCTTAAGGTAAACCTTCAAAGATAAGACACCTGCAGCAAAGCCTATCTGTGTCTTATATTTGGTTCTGTATCTCCAAATCACCTTTCCACAAAGGTTATGCCAAGTTTCCCTCATTCCAAATGTGTACGAAATTGTTGCTTTGGATACCTGCAATTTTTCCACTGTCTCCAAATCACTGTCCATCTTCACTTTAACGTACTGCTACTCCCCAGGAAAAAAAGATTAATTCTCTTGTGAAGTGGATCACTTCTGAGGAAAAAAACAGCCAACAATACAGAAAAGGGGCTCATTTTCCATTTTGCCTGCATGATGCCTAAAGAGAAACATGAGTGTCCCCTTCAGGGAATTAACTAGTGTTTTAAGTGCATAAAATTTGTAATACAAGTGTGAAGTTTCATTTTTTCCAACGCCTGGGAAATCCTTAAGGAATCTCTTTAAGCAGCTGTGAATCAATGGAGCCAAATATTTACTTAATGTACAATAAACCACCTGTGAATGTAGGTGACCCCCTTCCAAACCTTGCTTTCTGGAGTTCTCTCGGAAGCACTGATTTCTATGTCCAAAAGGATCGGTTTCTAACTGTGGATTTCTACCTAATCCAGAACATTCTTTCCAATGGGCGCTTAGTAGAGACTCACTAAAAAATGGTGAGTTGATTACATGGTATCTGACAAATGAAACAGTCAAGTGTCCCTGCTATCAGTGAGGGTTATCTAATCAGCCAGTTATTCAGGAACTATTAATAGGTAACCGAGGATGCAAATATATGCTCTGAACCATTCTTTGCTGAACTCTCCCATCCCAGCCCTGGGTTTTGTGTATTTTTGGTTTTTGCTCAGGAGGTGTATGAAATAGTTGCCAGCATTTCTAAAGTAAGCTTTTACATGTGCATCTGGTTTCTGCCTTTCTTTGACAAACATGAGCTCTGGCTACCCCAAGTCAGAACTCCCCACCCCGGTGAGGGAGGATCAGGAGGGAGGGGGAAGGAGGAGCATCCTGCCCCACCATCTTTACAGGCTCCCAGCCCCCACCAGGCTGCCCGGTTCACTTCTCCACCTGCCTGGCCCCGGTAGGGGCCACACCTTGATTTTGCCACACCTTTTTTTTTAAAGTTTGGAATGTGTACCTTGGTGATCTTATCTTAGATATTCCCTCAATTCAAAGAAACTGACTTCTCTCTCTTCTGATTTGTAAGACCTTGTTGTTTCCAAACCTTCTTGGACACCCAGGAAGGTTTGTTCTTTGTCTTCACCCTCTAGCAGGGAAAGCTCTCTGGAGAGGCTGGCCCCTGAGCCAACCCCTCCTTCAGGGTTGATGGCAAGGGAGACACTGGAATACTTTCTCCTGGCCGCGGGGTGGGGGTGGGGAGGCTGGGAGAAAGGAAGAGCCACAAAGATCTAGGAAGGTCACTGCTCAACCTCTGTGCTCAGCCAAACCCGCTGCCAGAGGGGCCCGAAGAAGACACTGACTTGAAATGCATTATTTTTGGCGAAAACCAATTTTGATTCTACTCTGCTTTGAGAAAAAAAACGGCAGACTATGTATAATTACACATGGAAATCCAGAGAAATAGTCTTACCATTTTGCCATCAGAAAAGCAGACATATTAGGCATTGCAGTTACATACCAGACAAGCCTCTCCAGGCCTCCCCCACCTCTCGAATAACTAAGAATAAATGCCAAACTTCTATTACCAATTCCAGGTAGCCTGCATCGGCTTTATCTCCCCAGACAGCAGGTGTCTGGTGTCCACACACATTTATTTCCCCTACCGCAAAGCTTCTGTCCCACGAACAATTAATTTTGTTTTTATGAATCATAAAGGGAGCCCAGTTTATTATTTAGTCTGATTGTAGGCTAGTGTCATGCTTTGCATTTTAATTTAAGTGTATCTGCTCAGGAAAAATGCAAATCTCTCCTATTCAAATTCAAAAGAAAATAAATGGATTTTTTATGGCCTAAAGGACCTATTCATTACCAAATCATTTATCTTTTCAGAACGAACAGTTTATATATCCAATATGCCCTCGTGCTGTCTTTATTTTCTTCATCATTTTCTCCTTTGATAAATATGCTCGCTCTTTCAAATCTCTATGCATCTCTGCCGATAGGGGCAGTTTATAGCAGACTGAACAAGAATAAAATTAATAGCATTAAACTGAAAGCAAAGGTTGCATAGAGAGCTCCAACATATTGGATATTAAAAAAATAATTATTATATAACCGATCTAACACTTGGATGGCAATGTTAAAAAGAAAAAGACACACGCTGGGTCTTATCAACGCAAAATGACAGGCAGGGGCAGGGAGAGGGAAAGGGGTGTCTTTTAACACAGCTTTTCCCTGAGCCTTGCTGCTGAATTCTTGAAGAGCTGGGAACACGGATGTTCTCATTGGAATTCTGCTTCTAACATTATCTGTGATCAGAAGTTTGGCATTTGGAAGCCTGGACTGCATTTTTATTGAGCACTGGGTTTATTGAACAATATTTGTATTTTGATTCAAGAACCAGGATGTTGCTCCCGGATGGGTGGCAATACAGAAACTGCTGGTACACAAAGCGATTTCTAAGTACCTTTCACCCTGGGGGCTGTGAGCGCCCCTCCAGAATCTCCAAAGCCCCTAAGTGAGAAATCCTCGTGGCAAGTGTGAGTTTTTGGATTCTCCTGTCCCCCTTTTGTCAGACATTTGCTTTTCTCTGTCTCGTTGTCCTTTAAAAATCATAGGATCGTGTTAAAGTTACCCAGAATGTTGACTTTCTCCATTCATGTTTATGTATTAAATCAGATTTCAGGGCAAACTGAATAGATTTCTTTGTTCCCACTAGACTAAGTCCAGAGAGATAATCGGGTTTGGTTATGACTGCATTGTTTAAAGAGTGCTAATTATAGTGCTTGCAATCCAGTGGCAGAGGGAGCAATTTAAATGTTCATTTTGAGGAAGGAAAAAAAAAGTCATATGCCCCAATCAAAAAATGTACAGTCACTCACACTGGCTCCCGGAAGACCAATGTGAAGCCAGTTTTCAAAGAAGTGTTGATCTTTAAATTCTTCAACAACAGCCAGGCCTCCAAACCCTCAGTCCCTGCAAAGGGGCATTAGTGATGGGGGTTGGGATGGGAGGGTGCTGGTTTTGAGTTCTTTTTTTTTAAAAAATTTATTTTTATTTTTTATGCATACAAGAGCTGGGGTGCAGGCGGGGTGGGGGGATAGTGAGTGGGGAGCAGAACAGGCCGATTCACTGAAATCCACTGCTGAGGGGAGCAGCGGGAAACAGGAGAGGTCTGCAGCGCCCTGTGGGTAGCTCCCTGGCCAGTGATCAGATGGAACTAGTGCTGCAGTGGCTGCCGATAGCCTCATAGTGCTGAGACTCAACCCCTTACGCCACCAGGAAGGCCTTATAAATGGGTTTAACAATAATTCATTCCATTTATGTTGTGGCAAGGATTAACGGGGGTTAATCAGCTCAGCTGGCACCTGGATCAAGGCGGGTGTCAGAAGCTACAACCACTGGGTGTAGCTCGGCGGCAGAGCATCTGACTGGTTAGTACGTGGTCACGATGATGCCCAAATTATTCCTGGAGCTTCTGTTTAGATGAGTCGGCTTTTGTGTGCTTGTTAATAATTTAAAACTCATCAGTTAAAGGCTCTATCACATAATTTAAGAACTGTGAGGTTTTATTTTCTGTAATTCAAGAATTGTGAAATTTTATTTTTCTCTTCTAGGTTGGCTAGATGTTGCAACACTTGAAGCAGAAGGAATAGGTGAGGGGCAGAGGAAAGGCAGAAGGAGACTCAGCCAAGCGCTCACACTCAGGGCAGTCTCGTGGGGGACCCGGGTGATTTCCCCCTTTTACACCCTGGAAAGCGGTCACCCAAGCCACACCCCCGGGGTGGCTCTCTGGCACATGGGAGCATCCACAATAAGGCATTTGCCCCCTTACCTGTCTGCCGCCTTGCTCTGCAGCCATCCCAGGCGGGGTGATTCATCGTTGGTGCAGGCAGCTTAAAAAAATCCTGGAGCCCTTGGCATCATCTTCAGGGTTTTCTCACAGCACTTGGGGGAAACCAGGAATTCAGGCCCCTCTGCGAGCTATGCGCCCTTCCTCCTGCAGCCACTCTCTGCTCTCCACTGCGTCGCCCTTGTAGCCTCAGCCTCCAGGCCCAGGTGAGCCCACCTGCGCGCGCCCACCCCACGCTCCAGGTGTCCACCTCCAGGCTCGTGCCGCAGGTGGTGGCCACAGAGGCCAGCGGTGCAAAAGCCTGAGCATCTTCATTTCCCCTGCGGCATCCTCCAGCTCCCTGTGCGGGGCCTCATCACCAGCTCCAGTCCTCTTTTTTGTCATCAGGGAGCCTCATGGACCACTTCCCAGCAACAGGCCCAGGGACGCGGCTTTGGGGCACAGCTCCAGGTCTGGAGGACCTCCCCGAAGCTTATTTGGGGGTGTCCAGCTAAGGACACAAGGGCCTGTAGATGCTCCCTCAGGCCCAGCCCCAGGGACTCACAGTTATGTGACTTGGGCCTGAGCCTGGCCCCAGCGCCTGACACCATCTATCTGAGCTAACCGCCTGGCCTCGGGCCTTTCACACGGGATTGTCATCCCAGCCTCCCAGTGCCCGCCAGGCAGCCCTCGGGGTCCACGCTCAGGAGGTTCCCCACCTGGCTAAGCGCTCTCCTGTCACCACCTTGAAATGCTTACTTGTTTTTGAAAAAGGGGCTCACATTTTCATTTTGTACCAGTTCCCCCCCCCCCAATTATGTATCTAGTCCTCATGACACATTGTGGTACCCAAGAGAGAGCCGAGAGGACTGAATACTTGAATATAATAATTCCTGGGTAGGTTTGACTCCGTTGCACACCTGTGGTGACCCGTGTGCCCATTTACAGTCTCCCCCATTCCGCTGTCAAGAAAACACCTTGTTGCTGAAGTGGCTCCTCAACATGTCTGGTGTTGTTTAGCAAACAGTAAGCCTGAGTAAAAGCGATGAGTCTAGAATCTTGGCCCTTTTGTATAAAGTCCTTATCTCTCTTTTTAAAAAAGATTTATTTATTTATGCAGACAAGAACTTGGGCAGAGGCCAGAGGTGGGGGGAAGGCAGGGTGGATCCACGGGAGACAGAGGTGCGAGCAGAACAGGTGGATCCACTGAAATACACTGCTGAGGGGAGTGTATTCCCCCCTCAGGGGGAAGACAGGAGGAAGGAGAGGTCTGCTGCGCCATGTGGGTAGCTCCCTGGCCGGGGATCGAACTCCTGCTGCAGTGGCTGCCATAGCTTCATAGTGCTGAGATTTAACCCCTTGTGCCACCAGGAAGACCCCCCATCTCTTAAACAGACAAAAAAGTAGATTCTCTGGGGGCCCTGCCTTGCTGTATAGACATTTCCTTTCTGAAAACATCGACTGTCTTGTGGCCTTTGTCTTGTAGTGTCCTGGTGTTAAGTCAGGGCCTGGGTCTGTCTGATCATGTTGGAATCCAGGCCCCCATAACACTGAATGTGGTTCACAGTCCCCCAAACTGAGCCCCTCTGCTGTCTGGGGTCAGGGGGAGAGAGCAGCGTGGCCGGACTTCCTCACACTTGGAGCCGGTGGCCTGGGGCCAGCAGCAGGTGGGACCTCTCTTATTCATGACAAGGTCTGCGAGGAAGCTGGTTTATCAGGTCAGGATTTAGAAACTTGAATTTCGCCTTTACATTCATCCCAAGCCAGCTCGCTGCCGGGCTCTCTGGGCATGGCTGCATTGCGATTGCTTAGAAACAACATAGATGTTCAACTCAAAAGAGAACCGAAAGTTTTCTATTTTTGTACTAAGAAAAAGGATCTCTGGAGCCTTTGAATGCTAAAAGATAGGCTACACTCCCTAACTAGCCTTCATCTTCTCTAATAAAAAATTTTATGGTTCTCTGGTTCAAATAGTATCTTGTTCCCATAACTTTTTAATTTCATTAACGAGTGTCAATGTCTCTATTACCTCCTACAGGCCGAAATTATTTTTCTCTTTGCCCTGCCACCACCCCTGCAGTCCCTGTGCCTCCCTGTTCACCTCAGTAGCTCAGAGTGTTAGTTGATGTCTATTAGTTTTTGAAAGTGTTTTACATTATCGAATTGTCTGCTATGTAAGTGCCCCGAATCTGTTTTTATCGTTCTTACTTTGCTGCCCATGATCTTCCCAAAGTCCGCCCACTTTGTTGAAATGGCTGCATTTCACTCTGTGGAATACTCTGGACTGGGGTAGTCCACACCTTTCTCCGATCCATTATGGACACCCAGGCCACTCCCCTGTCCCAGCTATTGTGAATAACTCTGCTCCCAGAACAATTTAATTTAAAAGGAAAGACGTTCTTTAAAAACCATATTATTGTAATATTAGAACTGAAATCATACCTGTGTTTCCAGGCTATTGCCCGTGGAGTTTTTGATCTTTCTCATGATGGCAATTTGTGAGACTGTTTTTCTTTCTGTGGGAAAACCCCGTGGGCTGCCTACCCTTCTGTCTTCTCTGCCTTTCTTCTCCTTCCTTTTCTTTCTTTAGCTTGATTTTCTCTCTTTCTTCTAAAAGGAATCAATTGTTTTCTCATATTTTATGATATGTGTTGCTAACCACAAAATTCCATGTATGAGTTAGCAGCCTCGTGTGAGTCATCCTTTAATGACAGTAACGCACTCTGTGTGAAAAAAAAAAATCTGAATATTTTAAGTGAGCCTGATTGCGCTGGATAAACTTGCAGGCTGGAAATTGAAATAAATTCTCAAGTGGGTTTTTAAATATCCCAGTGCTAGGTTCTGAGATAGGAAACTGAGAGCGTGGAACTAATGAACACCCAGTTTGAAAAATTAATCACTTTATTCTTAACATTTATTGAGGTGCTAGGCTAAGAGCTTTAAATGGATTATTTCTTTTAATCCTCACAGCCATCCAAGGAGATAATTTTATTATCCGTGTATGACCCATGAGCAAAGCCCAGAGAGGTTAGACAACTTGCCTGAGGACACACAGTTTTTCATGACATGCCTCATGGAAAACCAGGTCTGTCTGTAAAGCCAGATCACTGATAACTATCAGGCACCCAGGAGCTTGTCTTGTTGAGTGGAGAAGGAACACTCAGAGGGCTTCGGCCTTCACGGGGCCTAGTATCTTATTTGGCTTCTCTCTTTTCCCTCCCCTGGACATAAAACTCAAAGTACGAAGTCCTTTGATTCTATTCTACTTTTTTTTTTTTTTTTTTGTCTCCAAGAATAAGACTCACTTGCTTCTGAACACTTAAGCTCTGGGCTTAAACTATCTGTGTGTGACCTCTAACAAGCTATGAGAGCTGGCAGGTCACTGCACTTCCCTGAGGCTCATTTTCCCAATCCTGAAAATGGGGATAATAATGGACCTTCTCAGTGATGAGCAGATTGGCGTAAAACACAGGAGGGAACTGGTGGCTGCCTTATTAAGCTCATGTGTTTTGCTGGATGATTGAAATTAATTATTAGGACATAGATTTTATTTTTATTTAAAAAAATATATTATTTTGGGGCCTCCCTGGTGATGCAGGGGTTAAAGTCTCAGCGCTATCAAGCTGTGGGCTGAGTTCCATCCCTGGCCAGGGAGCTACCCACAGGGCACAGCAGACCTCTCCTGTCTCCCCGCTGCTCCCCTGAGCAGTGGATTTCAGTAGATCCACCTGTTCTGCTCCCCACTCTGTCTCTGGTGACTCCTCTCTCCCCCACCCCTCACCTCTGGCCTATACCCTGGCTCTTGTATGAATAAATAAATAAACATTAAATCTTTTAAAAATAATAAACAATAAAAATAGATTATTATTATTTTTTTAAAATAGAGGCATGTTTTATTTATTTATTTATGTTTTGTTTGTTTGTTTGTTTGTTTATACAAGCACTGGGTACAGTCAGAAGCGCGGGAGGGTGAGAGAATTCGCCAGAGCCAGAACTGGGAGCTGAGCAGGCAGAAGGACTGAAGTACACTGCTGAGGGGAGCAGCGGGCGGCAGGAGAGGTCTGTGCGCCATGCGGGACCCTCCTCCGGTGGCCAGGGTATAGCTGGGGATCGAACCGGCGCCTCAGAGGCCGTGGGCAGCTTCGCAACCCAGCGCTCAACCGCTGCGCCACCGGGGAGGACCAAAAAAAATAGATTATTTTTAGAGCAGTTTTAGGTACACAGCAAAATTGAAAGGAAGGGGCAGAGATGTCCCTTATACCCCTGGCCCCCATTATACACACAGTCTCCCCTATTATCAACACTGGGCACCAGAGGGGTACACTGACCCCAAGGACACTCTACTGACACATCATTGTCACCCAAAGCCCACAGCTGACTTCAGGGTACACTCTGGGTGCCCAGCGTTCCAGGGGTTCGGGTAAGAGCCTAATGACGTGTGCTCACCACTGTGGGATCAAGTGGCCCCTTCACTGCTCCGCCGGCCTCCGTGTTCTGCTGATTCATTCTTCTCCCCCAACATACAGCTATTAAAAAAAAAAAGGTTTTAAAAAAGCCTTCTATTTCTGTCTTCTAAAGGTTAATCATTGGTGAAATTGAACAAAGAAATGGATTTTCAAGAAGGATTGGAAGGTGGCATTCGGAGCGACCAGGTAAGGAAGAGGTGAGGCAGCAGGGGAGGAAAACCCCTAACCAGAATCCTGAGGTGTGTTCTGGAGGTTTGTAAATAGTGTTTTTATTATTTTTTAAAAAGATTTATTTATTTGTGCATATAAGAACTGGGGTACAGGCCAGAGGACTCACCAGAGACAGAGTGGGGAGCAGAACAGGCGGATAGACTGAAATGCACTGCTGAGGGGAGCAGCGGGCGGGTCAGGAGAGGCGTGCTGCGCCATGTGGGTCTCCTTCCTGACCTGGGATCGAACTCGCGCTTCAGTGGCTGCGGACAGGTTTCATAGGCTGTGTCTTAACCCCTTGTACCACCAGGGAGGCCCCTAAATAGTGTTTTCAGGCAGCAGTTTCTATAGAGGTAGTTTGTAACCCAGAGGTTGTGGAGGATCTTAAATGAACACCTAGTTTGGGAAGCAGGGATTCACAGAAGGTTTTTGAATACAGATGTGGCGTGACCCGATGGGTGTTTTACCGAGTCCCTTTGGGGTTGACTACTGACAATTTACATCTATCCTCTGAGCCACCACATAGTAAAATAACCTTGGGAAATGATGACGATGAGTCAGACCAGACACGGGCTCTGCAATGGCTCCCATGGCCCCAGCTCCTGGTATTCACACCCTGAGGTGTGGGCTGAACCAGTGACTCACTCTAATGAACAGAGTGACAGACATGAGGGGACACCACTTCCAGAGTTGGGTGACACAGACTGACTTCCATGACCTTTGCCCTCTGTGGTGCTTTCTGCACTTGCTTGTCCCCAGGGAAGCCAGGGGCTAGGTTGTGAGCTGCCCCATGGGGGCCCTCGGCAGGAACGAGCCGGCTCCGCAGCCATAGCTGGACGTAGAGGAGAACTGTGTCTTCACCCAGGGGGAACTGAGCCCTTGCCAGCAGCCTTGGAGTGAGCAGCAAGTGGCCCCCGCTCTGGGCTGGCCTTGAGATGAGGCTGCAGCCACAGCCAATGCTCTGATTGCATATTGGGCTAAGGGCACCCACTTAAGCCACATTCAGATTCGGGACCCCCATATTGCAGTGATAACTGCTTTAAGCTGCTGTGTTTTGGGGATAGTCTTTTATGCAGCGATGGGTAACTGATACTGTCTTGTCATCATGGAAATTACAGCCTAGTGGGGGTGAAAGACGTCAGTGAAATGTGCCAGTTCGTGTGACATCACAGCTGTGTCAGGTGTGGTAGAAGCGAGTTGTGGGAAACAAAGATCAAGCCATGGAGCTGCCCGATGTTGGAGCTGGGGTTTGGGGGTGCATTATGTTCACTTGAGGATCTGAGATGGGAGGCGTGTTTCTGGCAGCAGGAACTGCATGTGCAAATGTGTCATGAAAGGTGGAACCCGGGCATGGGAGGCAAGGGCTAGACCTCATAGCATCCCTACATCTTTACTCTCAGTTCAGCGAGACGTGTTCTAGCCGGGGGGTGGCATGCCCAGAGTCACAGGCAGTGTGTGGAGATTCACACTTTTCAAAGTTAACTCAAGGAGTGGAGCAGGGGGAATGGCCTATTCAAGGACACAGTGGAAGCAGGGTTCCAGGTTGGAGGTGCTGTGGTTGTGCAGTCTAGGAAGGTAGATGGGACGAGGAATATGTGTGGACAGTCTTGAGAGATTCCCGGGCAGTGAAACTGGTAGGACTTGCTGATGGTTTGGACAGGAGGGTGAAGAGGAAGGAGGTGTCAAGATTGACTCATAATGTTTTTAACCTGGGCAGAGACTGAAAGGAGAGAAGCCACGGAAGTATCTAGCACAGCAAGGTCAGTGATAGTAGAAAAGACAGAAGGATCCCCAGGGCACCGCAGAAAATAATCAACAGGATTTAACAGCTGATTGGCTGTTGGGTCAGCACTTTGTTGGAAAAGGAAGAGTCTAGAAGGACATCAGCCCCCAATATTTTTGCTGTCCCTGTCTTGAATCTGTTGAGTGTGATTGTGAATATGTGTCATAGAATATGTCCTCAAGTCTGTCCATTTATACAGAGCAAGCTGGAAACAGAACAAAGAGAGAAGAACAGAGCTTTTCAGCATCAAAAGAATATTATTATTGGGCCTCCCCGGTGGCGCAGCGGTTGAGCGCTGGGTTGCGAAGCTGCCCGCGGCCTCTGCGGCGCAGGTTCAATCCCCAGCTGCTCCCCGGCCACCGGAGGAGGGTCCCACATGGCGCGCAGAACTCTCCTGCCGCCCGCTGCTCCCCTCAGCAGTGTGCCTTGGTCCTTCTGCCTGCTCTGCTCCCCGCTCTGGCTCTGGTGAACTCTCTCACCCTCCCGCACTTCTGACTGTACCCAGTGCTTATATAAACAAAAACAAACAAACAAATAAATAAAACATGCCTCTATTAAAAAAAAAAGAATGTTATTATTAAAGCCAAGGGAAAAAATTCCTTTTTAAGGAACCTATTAGACAAACTTTGGGATTTATTGCAACCATAGAAATGCACCTGGATGAGTTAAGTGATAGAAAATCATGTTTGACTGAATAAGGTTATGCTGATTCTTCAGTTAGAACTCTTAGTCCTAATACATTTGCTTGGAACTTAATGACTAGGTGGATCCATTAGTAGCTTTTGCAAACTAGATGCACCTCTATGTATGAGGGATCAAAGAAGGTGTATAAATATAGACACACACTTCTATTTAATATATATAAATATCTAATAAGATAGAAAATATTATGTGTAATAAACTAAAGGAGGGTAAATACTATTACAACTAGATAACATTAATGTAGAATTTATTTGAAATCGAGTTTTAATTTATATACTAATATTTTATAAATGAAGGATGCAATAAGTATTTGCCCTTCATATATACACATAGTCCCTTAATTTATAACCTTCCCATTTTATAAATCATTCAGCCTATTTGCCACCTGTGAGCCAACGAGTGACATTCATGACATGTGGTCACACTACAGGATGTCACAGCCCAGGGGATGATGCCGCCCATCCACCCACCAGCGCATGTGAGTCATCAAAACTACAAACCTATATGCAAAGGCAGGTGAGTTTCAGCAGAGGCCCCTATATTCCAGCTCACCCCTCCATATTTCTGCTCCATCAAATCGGGCTTGTACATAGTTGGGTCATTTAAGCTACAAGGAAAGGCCCTTCCCTGCTTTGGAGAGAGCAGTGTCCTGGCTGGTCCGTCTGTCCTGCCCGACCCTCCACACCCCTACAAAGCAATCAGAGCCATCTTTTCAGAGAGTAAGTCAGCTCGTACCCCTGCCTTCCAGCCTGCTACAGGGCTTTCCACCTGACTTGAAACAAGATCCAAACTCCCTCTAAAGGCCAGGAGGCCTGTGTGAGCTGGGCCTTACCTGCTTCTCTCCTTCTAGCTCCTCCCCTGCTCAGGAGCAAACCACACCAGCTTTGTTGCGACACCTCCAGCTTGCCTGCCACAGGGCCTTTGCAACTGCTGTTCTGTCTGCCAGAGGTTGCTTCCCCTAGAGGGCCCAGTGCTGGCTTCTTCTCCTTACTCAAGTCTAGATTCTGATCGAATGGCATTTAAAGGCTCTGTCCTGGCCCTCGCGCCCCTGGTACTGTTTCATTCCCATCAGGGCACTTTTCTCCTTTTCTGAAATGATCTTAGTGAGCTGCACGGTTGCTTCCCCTTGTCTGCAGTTTTGCTTCTCGTGGTCTGAAAATAGGTCTTATAAGCTATTTTGAGAGAAACCACAGTCACATAACTTTTCTTCCAGGATATTGTTCTAAAATTGTTCTATTTGAGGCGTAGTTATTGCTATTCACGTTTTACTGTGCCTAATTCATACGTTCATCTTTATCACAGGTTCGTGTGTCTAGGAAAAAAAACACGGTCTAGGCAGGGCTCCGCACCGTCCGTGGCTTCAGGCATCCACTGGCGTCTGGGAATGTACCCTATGGATGGGGGCACCGTGCGGTAACTGGTGTCTGATCCTCTCACTTGGGTGCCACCTGCATAAGGGCGGAGTCCAGGTTCCTTGGAGCCACATGGCACTTAGTAGGTGCTCAGACTTCTTTTTGGAATGGATTAATTGAATGGATTGATTGGAGCCATGTTGAATGCTGAGCACATTGTTGGGTGCACCATAGCGACGATTCTCCTAAGCAATCTTTCAACATGTTCAAATTCATCCTCAGGGGCCGAGTCCATGCCGAGCAAACAGAACCACGCGTGCTGGTGACCCAGCGTGAGTCGGGGGTTTGGCCCCCACAGCGATGAGTTACACATTCTAGTGATGACCTGTCAGTCATCTGACTCCTCCCCAGGCATCGTTGGTTACTTTTAAAATAGCCTCATGGAGAGGTGATTTACATACCACACAAAACACCTATTTCAAGCACATAGTTCTCCGTTATTTAATGTATTCATAGAGTTGCGCCACCATCGTGACTCATTCCAGAACGTTTTCATCATTTCGTTTCATTATTCCAAAAAGAATGTCTGTTCTTCAAGTGTGTTCATTGCCCTCCCTCCTCTAATCCCAGGGACTCATGTCCGTGTCCAAGGAATGGTCTGTTCTGCGCCGCTCATAGAGATGAAGTTCTACAACTTGGGGGCCTGTGTGACTAACCGGCTCTTTGTTTTCAAGGTCCATCCTTATTGCAACATTTCATCCTTTTTATTCCAAATATTGCATCTTATAGATCCATCCACCTCTTGGTGGGTGTTAGAGCTGCTTCGTTTTCTTTGGCTGTGGTCTTGATGATCTTGGGGAATCGAGGGAAGCGGGTAGATGAGGGGTAGAATGACTCAGCCATATGATGACTTTGTTCATTCTTTTGAGGAACCAGCAGCCTGTTTTTCAGAATGGGCACCCCTTTTACAGGGGTGCATTATCTCCTGAGAGCCAGTCAACTCAGCCAGCAACACTGCATATCCGAGAACCAGGACTCCCTGGGCCAGTGTAGGTGCTCGGGAGGGTGGTAGAGGAAGTGGTCGTTCCTACTAGACAGAAGTCTGATTGCCGGGAAGGTGAGTGCAGATTTGATGATTTGACAAAATGTTCCGTTTGTGGTTTGGAAGAGGATTTAGTGGTACAGGGACAAGGAAATAAAATGAGGATCCTTAGAGTAGATCTATTGTTTGCTTGTTTGTTCGTTCATTCATGCATCAATCCCAGCTAGTATACACTGCGTTCCTTTCACGTGCCTGGAACTCTTTCTGATTCCAAGGAAATAGTGATTAATGTGATAGAAAGACCTGGATCATCATAGAAGACCTTATTATCTACAGTAGTTAGGGAGACTTTGGTGAGCGTGTCCATGCTTTGACAATCAGAACCATCTTTGTTTTTTTCTGGCAAGAAAATGATTTGATTAGGCCTCCATTTTAGCAGAAGGACTGCTGAGATGTTTACAAGAAATGGAGAAGACACCAGGGGTGGGGTGAAGATTATACCTGGAGATGGAAGGGTCCTGTGAGACCATCCACTGGTGCATCCCCGCGGAGGCAGGGCTAGAATTTACGGCGTGCTTATCATGGGTCAGATGCTGTACCTAGGATTTTACTCTTATTTTCTCAGTCTAGCCTCATAACATCTCTCAGAGATAGATATGCTTGTGGTCCATACTTCAGAGTTCTCCAGGTAAAGAAAAAGTCAAAATGGAAATTACAATCCAATTAGATCTTAGCGGGGTTTACATGCAAACCCGTGGGATGAGGTCAAAGCAGTGTTCCGAGGGAAAACTATAGCTTTAAAACGCACTTACTAGAAAATTTTTTAAAGATTTGTAATAAACATTTTAACTCAGGAAACTTGGAAAGAATAACAAAATAATTTCAAAAATAAATGGAGATAAATAAAGGGAAATGTAACAATTGATAAAACGAGAAGTAAACCCAAAATAGGGGAGGGAGTTGATCATCTCGCAGAAGAGGAAGCTGAAGCCCAAAGGGGCTGAATAATTTGTCCAAGTCTCACAATCAGCAAGGGCAGCAGACGAGGCTCGAACTTGGGTCTCTGTAGATTCCAGAGTCCAATTTCTCACCTACAGAGGGTTAGAGGTCTAAGAGCTCTCACATTCCTCTTTCTTAGGAGATGGACAGAAAATGCTCTTTCCGTGGCTCTGAATGGTCCCTTCTGCAGTCCTGGCACATGTGAAACAGATGCTGAGGTGGGACTTCTGGCGGGGAATCTGCTCTGCTCTGCTCAGCCAGCCCAAGGGGAAGTAGCCAGGCTGCTGGAGCAGGGGCCACCTCGTCCCGTCCGCTGCCTCCTGGACCGACAGGCTGACCCCCGGGCCCTGTGGACCTGGGACTTTCCCAGATCTACACTAAGCTTTCCACGTCCTGGGAACCCCCTCAGTGCTGAGGTGGTCACCTCGGAAGATTGCCCCCAGGACATGGGAATTCCAGAGCATTCTGATGATAGAGTCCCGAGATGGTGGCCAGTGGTCCTGACAGGCCAACTAATAATGATCAGCAGCTGCTCATCGGAAACACCTATCGAAGTGAGCGCGCTTCCTGCCCCTGCAGGCCTCTGCAGAATCTACTGGGAGGTGGCCCAGGCATCGGCATTTCCCCCAGGGGATTTTATGCACACTTAAGTTTGGAGACTCAGGCTTCTCAAATGATAGAATCCCAGACCCATGTAGGAGAATGTGAAGGCAGCCAGTGTGGCCAGGGACGTGTAGGGAAAGGTGGGGGCGGGGGGAGAAGTTGTGGTCCAGAGTGGAGCAGGCCCTGGCGTCCCGTTGGTCTCTGGATAATAGACAAGCAATGTATTTTTTTTAAAAAGATTTATTCATTTATGCGTACAAGAATAGGGGTACAGGCCAGAGGTGCGAGGAGGGGGGTGAGAGGATTTGCCAGAGACAGAATGGGGAGCAGAACAGGCAGATCGACTGAAACACACTGCTGAGGGGAGCAGTGGGCAGGTGAGACAGGAGAGGTCTGCTGCTCCATGTGGGTAGCTCCCTGGCTGGGGATGGAACTTATGTTGCAGTGGCTGCGGATAGCTTCATAGGCTGCGCCTTAACCCCTTGTGCCACCAGGGAGGCTCCTAAACAACCAATGTAGTAAGTGGGGACAACAAAAGCCTGTCATGGATCGCGCCCCCTCCTGTGGCATCTAGGAAATACCTGACGCATTTCACTTGCCCTTCTGGTGGAGAATCATTATAAGAAATGAGCAGAAAAACCCCTGGGGACATGTAGAAGCTCCTGGTCAGCATATTTTCTCGTTATGACCCTAATTGAAAAATGTCTTCCATGATGTGTCTTTAGAATGTACCATGTGAGTAAGAAAGCCTTCCTCTTGGCCCCCAAGAATCCATCTTGTTGCCTTCCAGGTTTTCCTCTTTCATGGTTGGGTTCGGAGGAGACTCCTAGTCAACGCTGCAAACGCAGTCATCTGAGAAGTGCGGCTGGGTGGGCGTCCTCTCTAGTCCTCCCTCCAGTGCGCTTCACACCAGCGGAGAGGTTGTTATTGCATGACAGGATTGATTTTTTTGACTTTTTATTTTGAAAGAACTAGAATTTCACAGGAAATTGCAAGATAGACGAGTGGTTCCCTGTCCTCGGCCCCAGTTCCCCAGCAGTCACTTCTCACTTAGCCAGAGGGCAGGAGGCAAACGTGGCAACCTCCGGAGGTGCAGGGTGTGCGCGGGGGTTCAGGGCCCAGGTGCAGATTCAGGTGCAGATTCAGGGGTTCGGGGCCCAGGTGCAGATTCAGGTAGCACCACAGCCCAAGATGCAAAGCGTTTCATCACCACCAAGACGCCCCACCTCCAGCTATGCTCCTCCTCAACTCACCATCCTCACCCCAGGCAACCGCTAACCTATTCTCCATCTTGAAAATGTTGTTATTTTGAGATTGTTACATAAATGTGTGTGATCTTTTGAGACTGGCTTTTTTTTTTTAAGTGTAATGATGACAAATACATGGAGTATTTAGAAATGCTATAGATATATATTCTTGCTTCCCCTAGCACCAGCCTTTGTACCCCTTTGACCCATTATTCTCTTACCCACCTCCCTCTTAACCTCAGAAATCTCACTTCATTTATTAGTGTCTGCTAGTTTTTATAAGGGTTTGCTTTGATTAATTGTCTGCTATGTAAATGTTCAGCATTTGTCTTTGTCATTTTGACTCGCTTTATTACACATCCCTTCCTCCAACTCCTTCCATGTCGCTGTAGATGCTAATGCTTGATCTTCCCTTAAGGCTGAGTAATAGTCCATTGCGTGTATAGGCTGCCTCTTCATCCAGTATTCTATCAGCAAGCTTGTCCTACTATCGTAATAATGCTGCAATAAATATTACCGAGGGGGCCTCCCAAGTGGCGCAAGGGATTAAGCATGAGCACTATGAAGCAATCCACAGCCACTGCAGCATGAGTTCAATCCCCAGCCAGGGAACATGCACTACCCACATGGCACAGCAGACCTCTCCTGTCTCCCTGCTGCACCCCTCAAGTGTATCTCAGTAGAGAAGCCTGTTCTGCTCCCCACTTTGTCTCTGGTGAATCCTCTCACCCCCTGCACCTCTGGCCTGTACCCCAGCTCTTGCATGCATAAATAAATAAATATTTAAAAAATAAAAATTACTGAGCATGAAATTTTTTTGAGTTCATGGTTTTATGGTCTTGAGATAGAAGTTCAGGAGTGAGATTGCTGTGTCACACAGATTTCCATCTTTATTTTTTTTTTTTAAGGTAAATCTAGATCACTCTCCAAATCCCCATCGAATGTGATGGGGTTCTTTTTTTCTCCACATCTCCTCCAGCACTTGTCACTGGAGGTCTTTTTACTATATGCCACTGACACAGGTGTGGGATGAAAACTCATTGTGATATTGACCTGCATCTCCCTATGAGATATTGACTTTTTTCAATAACTCTATCTCAAGATAAAGTTCTTGCAACCTGTCCAAGCTGTTGCAAATATCAGTTGCACGTTCTTTTTCGTTGCTGAGTGGTATTCCACAAGTAATTATGTAATATATTATAAACAGTGTGCTATGTTATTACACAATATTTAGATAAATAACTATTACACTAATAAATATTTAAATCACTCCAAAATTCTAAGCTAAAGGTGAAGCTATAAATAGGATATTAAAAAAAAAACAAACAAACAGGACCTGAGTGTGTGCCAGCTGTAGCTCACGGATTGATTCATCTGTTCCTCAAAACAGCTTTGTGATCTGGTGACTGTGACTTTTCTCCCTTTTATACAGAAGTAGAGGGAGGCCCAGAGAGGTGAAGCCTCTTGTCTCAAGTCACAAAACCAGGCAGTTTGGCCCTGAGCCCAGTCTTTCAGCCATGACACCCGCCCCGCCCACACCACGCCACACTGCCGCTGGCCTCCACGTCATCTGCACGTCAGCTGAGCACGCCCAGTGGGACCGGTTCTCATCCCACTGGCCCCTGGCAGATCACAGTGCCAAATTTTCCAAGCAGATGTGATTCAGCACACTCCAAACCAGCATAAGGAGTCATGCTCCTCAGGCTTGGTTTTTTTGATTAGAGAGCACATCTGTGCCTAGAATACCAGACTCTCAATAATACATTGTTGGTTAAATTTTGAGATCTGAGAACCAAAGTTGGGTGAGGCAAGACAAAATACGCCAATTTTATGGGTATAACCTGTATTTTTACATAAAATCAAAGTGTCTTTTTTTAAAAAAAAATTTTTTATATGGTAAAAATAATAGAACAATGAGCTACTTTAGCTACTTTAACTTTAGCTACTTGAACTCAAATATCCACTGCAGCTACATTAATTACATTCACACTGTTGGGCAACCATGAACTCTGTTTCCAACCTTTTCCATTATCTTGAAGGGAAACACGGTTCCCATTCAGCAATGGCTCCCCATTCCTGCAGCCCCTGATAACCTCTAATCTACTCTGTCTCTACGGGTTTGGCTAGTCTAGAGATTTCTTACAAATGGAATCCAACCTGATGGGTTCTTGCGTGTCTAAAATTTCCCTCACTTCGAATAATATTTCCAAGCTTCGTCCATGCTGTAGAGAGATCAGAACTGTATTCTTTATCAAGGGTGAATGCCATGGTGCCCACTTTGGGGGGACCCACTGATCAGCTAATGGGCACTGAGGCCATTTCTACCGTTTGGCTACTGTGAAGAGCCCTGCCAATAGACAGGGGCATCTGAGTATCTGAGTTCCTGTTTTCCTTTCTCTTGGATTCCACCTGCGAGTGAATGGTTAAGTCTTAGGGTAATTCTAAGCTTAAATTTTTGTGAAACCTCCTGATTCCATTTTTGAACAGAATATTTCCAAGAAGGAGAAGTAGACAAAGAAAAAGCAGCCACACCTAATCCTCACCGTCTGACTCAGAACAGGTGTTTTGCACTGATTACTTCTTTCCCCTTTCCTATCAAACATTCCATCTGTAATCCCGCCAGTTACTACTCAGAATGAGAGACGTAGAAAACTATAGTTGGGCTGCCTTTTAAGGCAAGTTGATCTTTCAGATGTTCGGATCTAATAAAAGTTTTCTAGCATTTGAAACTGTATTTTTAAAACGTGCTTGCCACACCAGTCAAAATAAGTTTCTCCTTCTGAGTAGACTCGGTTTTGATGTTGGGAGACATGCATGAATAATTGCACCCCATGTGTGCCAGAGCAGCATGACTCATTTATCTCCATCCTCAAGGATGTGTTTCCTTGAATTTTCCAACTTCCTGACCATATCACAATTAGTAAATCACTTTTTTTGGGTGAGAACTCACTTTATAAGTCGCTCCAGTCCTAACTAACTAAAATGGGCAACGTTTGATTTCACCACCTCTGGGGTTTCTTCTAAGAGGGTTACTCAGCCATAGCGGTATAATCAATGGAGGATAAAATTCTTTAGGAAACGGAAACTATTTCAGGAATCTTAAATATTCTGGTTACAGATAGGGCCAATGTGCTCTCCATCACTGGAGGGCAGAGTTTGTGAAAATTTCTTGAAGAGGAGGGAAAAATCCACCCTGCCCTTGGCGGTGTGGAGGTTCTTGAATGGAAAGCTCCGCCATACGGTTCTGAGAAGCAATTTGTTATTTTCCTTTAACTCCCTCAGTTGTGGTGAGACTTTCTTCCCAGTTGAATCAGCCTCCTGCAAGAATCTGCTTGCTCGATATCTGATCCCTCACTCGGAGTCCACACAAGGTTTCTTGCCAGAACTAGAAATTGCCTTTTATAGTCTCCCCTTCCCAAGCGGCAAGCTATGAGAACCCACATCTGGGGCCACTAACACCTATCAGTGTATTTTTAAACAAGAGAAAAGAGCTCCACTTTGTATCATAAATTACAGTAACACCGCTTCTAACCACAGAGGTGCTGTTCACAAGAGCTGAAACGGTCTATTTCAGGATCTCAGTGAGAAGCAGAAAATTTCTAGTAGAAACACCAAAAAACTCTGGGCCAGTGGCATGTGGGTCGACCGGCTCCGGTGGGTGGGGGTGGGGAGGCTTGTGTGTGCCAGTTTCCATGGTGTGAATAACCAACGCCAGGCTTGAATTCAGACCTCCCAGGGGATGGCACTGCCGGCGGAGATGCCAACCCCGTGCAAACCCCGTGCAGGTCAGCTCTCCAGAACCCCTCCAAATCTCCTTGGACTCAAAACAAAAATCCCAATCTCTTTCAACAGCAACATCCTATTCTTCTTTCTTGGAGAAAGTTGAAAATGAGGTTTTGCTACACCGATTATCTCTGTCTCCATCACAAAATCCCAGAGGCTCTGCTAATTCTTTCCCAGTAATAGAATTTACTTAAATTGTTGCAAAGTTAATATTAAACCTCAACCACTGTTCTGATCTAGAGGATAAGCATCCTGAGAAATCAAATATTTTTTGTATTAAAAAAAAAAAAAACCCAGCGTCTCATTGAATGCCTCCCTGCTGGGGAATTAATCCCACTTAAGAATAATTGTCACATGTACTGTAGGACTCGGAGTTATTTTAACAAAATGTTCTTGTCACGTTGATGTCATTCTAATGACATGTTATTGGTATTTTTGTTCTCAAAATGTGGATGTTTCCCAGGAAACTGACCAGTGGGAAAAAAAGGTGGGTGGGGAAGTAAACGTGTCAGAAACTGCCAGTGAGGGTCTGGTTAACTCTGGTAGCTTAAGTTCTAGAATGACTAGAATTTTCTAGGGAGGAGGAACCTTCTGATTTCTGAGGAGTGGCTAAAATTCCCTTTTCTGGCATCTTGCAGGCAAATCTGGGTAATACTGATGAAGGGTTTTCACACAGAATTGGTGCTGCTGATTTCTCTCCTTCTTCTACGAGGATGGGTGATTCATCAAGCCCTGGCTTAGCTCTTTACCCTCGCCCATGCCGGAAAAGCTCCTGGATTTGAGTGGGGATTGAATGGCATGAATTACTTTCAGAACCGAAAGGGTACCACTGGGCTTTCCAGATTCGAATGGGCTCATCTTCTTCACGAGTTCATGCTGCACAATCCAGCCTCCTTTAAGCCCATCATCATTAAGGATCAATTGAGCAACCAGCTCCATTGAAAGTTGCATAAGAGAGGGTGGTTTTTGCAAATGGCTGAGGGTGTTGTCAGCCGTGTATGTAAAGGTGGCAGGTTAACAGTGTGGGCAGAGAGAAACGAATGTGGGGTGAATCACAGCTTTGTGGCTCGCTAGCTCCGAGCGCCGGTTTGTCCATGTGTAAACTGGGGTCACACTAACGTCCAAGGACTTTGCAGAGATAAAGTGAGATGATGTGTGTAGGCGACCCCACGGGCTCGCTGCCCCAAGGTGAGTTCACGCCACAGACCTTGCCTCTGCCCTCCTCTCTCTCCTCCCCCACCTAGACTTTCTCCCTAGCTCATCTGCACAATTGTGGTCAAATCTATATAACGTAAAACTGACCGTTTTAGCCACTTTGAAGTACACAGTTCTGTGGCATTTAAGTGCACTCACCCCATTGTGCAGCCATCACCACCCTCTGTCATCCTGGAGTGACACTGTCCCCATTAACACCCCTTCCCCAAACCCCTACCCCCAGTCCCGGCACCCACCATCTGCTCCTGGCCTCCATGGACTTGACAGCCCAGATCCTTCCTGTAAGTGCGATCACCGTCCTTTTGTGGCTGACTTATTTCACTCAGCATAGTGTCCTCAAGGTGAATCCATGTTCTAACACGAACCAGAACTTCATTCCCCTTTCAGGCTGAGTAACAGTCTATCGCCCGGCTAAAGCACATCTTGTCTAACCATTGATCCGCCGATAGACATTTGGGTTGTCTACCTTTTGGCTGTTGTGAACGAGTCTGCGGTGAATTCGGGTGTGCATGTCCACTCCAGCCAGCTCCCCTTTCAGACGTGAGTCTGAGAGATCTGGGTTCCATCACACCCCAAACGCTGAGGGCACAGGGCCAGCAGCAACCTCAGCCTCATGGCTCCAGAGGTCTCTCACCCCAAAGGAGGCTGCTGCGTCAATCTCCATCTGCACTCAGCTTATTTTTCTCAAGTTATCGCCATTTTATGCCTTAGATATTAATCTGTTTACTAACTGTCTCCAGGGACTGCCCTGCAAATTCCCTAGATCGGCCTTGACTGCATTCGTCTGCTTAGAACAGGCACTCGGCATACAGTAGGTGCTCAATAAAAGCACACAGCCACCAGCTGCCTCACTTCGGCCTGTTGACCACCCACGCTCCCCGGAGCACAGCTGGAACACAAACTAGCTCAGGGAGCACGTCCCGCAGGTGGGGAGCATTGGCTCAGGGTCGGGTCCCCTTCAGGCACCAGTGCAGCCTCTGCAGCCTCCCCGCTGAGCATCAGCCACTCAGGCGCTGAGTCTGCGGGCTCCTCCCTCGCTGCCTCCAGATTTGGTCTGATGCTCGGCCTTGATCCCCACGCTTGGGAGCCAGCTCTGACTCACACTTGCTCACAAGGATGAGTAAGGGCTTGGGGGAGGACAGCACAGGACACGCGACAGTCTCGTTTCAAAACAAACCAAGTCCGCTGGCTCCCGAGTGTTTTATGCAAAACATCGTGTCGTGGTGTCCACTGCTCAGCTGCCAGCTGCTTCGTTCCCGGTGAATTTTTTTGGGGACCTTTTCCTTCTGTTTTTCTCTTTCACTCCCAAGGCTTCATAATACTCCTCAGTTGCTCAGATCCAGAGAGAGGGCTGTAGTGGCGAGGGGCAACCCTGCCTCCTTCACACATTTAATAGAGCAGAGGACCCCAGGGTGTCCAGGGAGCCCAAGGAACTCGCTGGAGATGGAACAGCTACACCCTTCACCCAGCAGCTCATGCTGTGTGAGGCTAAAGCATCAGAACCAGGTCTTCCCTGGTGGCACAAGGGGTTGGGACGCGGCCTGTCAGGCTGTCCACAGCCTCTGCAGCACAAGTTCGATCCCTGGCCAGGGAGCTTACCCACAGGGCAGAGCAGACCTCTCCTGTGTTACCTGCTGCTCCCCTCAGCAGTGGATTTCAGTAGATCCGCCTGTTCTGTTCCCCACTCTGTCTCTGGTGAGTCCTCTTTCTCTCCACACCTCTGACCTATACCCCAATTCTTGTAAGGATAAATAAACAAATCTTAAAAAAAAAAAAAAAAAAGCACCAGAACCGGTACCCACTGCCAACTCAAAACCGGATTGCTTGGCAGTGTCCCGGTCACTGGTGCAGGCTGGCACTGAAATCTGCCTGCTCGCAGCTGGCTGTGTCAGCTTGGACTGGTCAGTGCATCCCTGGGCCTCCATGCGCTCCCTTCTAGAATAAAGCAGCTGGATTAAGGGCAACAGCAAAACAAAAGGAGAAAAAGAAAGATGAAAGGAAAAAAGGACAGAAACAAAAATGATGAGCAAGTATATAAATGGGTGTCATGGAACCCCCATGGGCTTGAACCCCACAGAACTTGTTTCGAGGGAAAACCCGGTGGTCGCAGCTCTGCTCTGCAGCTCTGGGGTTGGGTGTGTCGGGACCTGGGGTCTTGGAGGAAATGTGGGGTCAGCTACCGAGGGCAGATGCGGGGAGGGCTGCTACTGGTTTCTAGGGTGTGGAGGCCAGGGATGCTGCTGGGCATCATACAGCCCCCCAGGACAGATGTCAGCAACGCAGAGGACGAGAAGCCCTGCCTGGTGCTGGGCCTGAGAGGGGCCCACTGTAACCCCCTTTTATTCTTACGAGCCAAGTGCCCGCTTAGGGACAGCACACGGCCCCAGGCCAGCACCCCTGCCCTGGCATTTCCCCAAACCTAGAGCTCTCCTTTCCCACAGCCCTTCCCCCTCCTAGAGGGAACCCAGTGGTTAGCCCAGTGACACTCATCAGGCTCAGCTGGAATGGCTCTATTTTGTTTATTCACTCAACAAACATTTCCTGAGCTCCCACTCTCACTTGATCCAGCCGCAGCATCAGGTACAACAGGGGGAGGGTTGGCCCTGGGCTCCCCATAACCTTTCCAAATGGAAGTTGACAGGAGTATGCCTGGAGGCCCCGGGGTGCAGGCATAGAACCCCCATCCTGGTCTTCCTTCAGCCCCCGCCCCTGAGGGGTGTGCTGGGCTCCCTGCACCCACTCGGAGGGCTGAGGTTTGGAAAGGTCAGACCCTGCATGTTCAATGGCTCCTTAGCTCGCTCTCCCCAACCCCTGCCACGGAGGGGGTCCCCAGCCTTCTGGGATCCTGCTCTTCTCACCATGGGGGAGACTGAGACAGGGTTGGAAATGGCCTCTATAGGAAACTTCCGGGAAGCTGGGGCAGGGACTTTCCTCTTGAATCCCCTTTGCTCCTGGAAGTTTGCCAAGACACCTCTTTTCTCCTGTTTGCGCCTCCCCCAGCCCTGTTCTCCAGTCTCAGCTGTCCCCCTCTCTGGCTGCAGAGGAGAGGCGCTTCCTGCCAGAGGTCGCTGACTCCCCACCCGCCAACCCTCCCTTGCCCATCAAATCTATTCCCTGTTGGCTTCCGCCTCGCCATTCCCCTGCCCCAGTCTCAGTCTGGCAAAGACTTCCTTGGTCAGCTTCTCCCCACCCGTCTGAGGGTGCCACGGAGCTCTCTGGAAGGAAGCCCAGCCATTCATCCTGAGGTGGTGTAGCCCAGGGCTGAGGGCAGAGGTTCTGGAGGCAAAGAGCCTCAACATGTGTCCTTCACCTGGGACAAGTTACTACCCTCCCTGCGCCTCAGTTTCCTCCTCTGTCACCTCTCCAGGTTATTCTTTTTTTTTTTTTTTTTTTGAAATGAGCTAGGTTTTTTTTTTTTTTTTTTCCAATGAAGTACCATGTTGCACATCCGTGTTAATATTTTGACAGTATAGGGTTGCCCAGGTGTGGGCCCTCAAGTGTGGTCCACCACCAAGCAAGAGAATCCTCCACCCAGGCTATTGTGCTCCCCACCCTGCCCCTCCAGATGCCTCAGCTCTACAGTCAACTTCCAAGGCCTGGTTTTATTGTTAGTCTTTGTCTGACCCTTTGTTTGGTTTCTCTATATTCCACATATAAATGGCAACACCTGTTACTTATCACTTTTCTTCTGACTTATTTCACTCAGCATCATCCCTTCCAGCTCTATCCTTGTTGCTCCAAATGCATGAGTTTATCTTTGTTGATGGCTGAGTAGTATTCCATGGTGTATGTAGACCACATCTTGACCCAGTCATCTGTTTTTGTGTTGCTCATTTTCAAGGAGGTAAGCCCAGAAATCAAGTCAGTCCTGTGAACTTTCTTTTTTCTAAAATTTTATTTTATTATTTTTTAAGATTTATTTATTTATGCATAGAGGAGCTGGGGCACAGGCCAGAGATGTGGGGGGGTGAGAGGATTCACCAGAGACAGAGTGGGGAACAGAACAGGCAGATTGACCAAACTATACTGCTGAGGGGAGCAGCGGGCGAGACAGGAGAGGTCTGCTGTGCCATGTGGGTAGCTCCCTGGCCGGCCGAGGATTGAACTCATGCTGCAGAGGCTGCCGACAGACTCACGGTGCTGCGCTCAACCCCCTGCGCCACCAGGGAGGGCCCAGTCCCGTGAACTTTTATAGGACTATGACAGATTCACTTTATGTCTGTTGACCGCAATAAGAGGCGGGACTTGTATGTCTTTGCTTTTTGGTTTCCTTTTTCTAATATTTCGTTTCTATGGCGTTTCATCAAGGTGTCTGTGACGGGCTGGATACTGGTTTTGCAGCTTGGCTAGTTTCATTCTGGACCTTTGCTGCCTCAGGCTCCCTCCCCCCTTTCTAGCTGTGGGTGCAAATAGGTTCGCACTCAACACACAAAGCAAACAAAGCAGAGCCCATTTGTAGCTTGAGTCCTGCTAGATTCCATGACCTCGAGTGGGAGTTTCAAAGCTGGAGTGAGGTAATGCTATTCCCACTTAATGGGCGAGAAAGTTGAGTCTGAGCGAGATGAAGTAATTTGCTTAATTTACAAAGCAGACCAGTGAGTACACACGGAGACCGGAGCCAGAAGCCCGAGCGTCAATACCAGTTCTCTTCAAATGTCTGTTGAATGTAATTTTTCCCTGCTCCTGGCTTTGGATTCCACACGTAAAAGTTTCTGGGTGATAGAAGGAAATAGTGAATACGATGGCACTGGGGTGACAGGTGTGGTAAAGGGACCTGGGTCCAGTGAGCCTCCCTTCCCTCCGGGGTGTGAGACGGGGGCAGCTTCCTACTCTCGCTCAACCTCTGTTCGTTAGACTGTAAAATGGGGTAAGGTAGGTGCCTGCACACAGGGCTTTTGAAGGTGCCCACAGTCTTAGACAGTGCCTTGCAGTTAGCAAGCGCTCAGTAAAACTTAGCTGTTATTATTAGTTTCATAAATGCTGTTTGTAACCACAAAAGTACTCAAAAAACACTTGGTAAGAACTCAGGAACTTCAACGCCATCTGTTTATGCTTTTGTTTGTTCATCCACTCCTCCTTTTCAGCAAATGTTACTTGATCTTGCAAGCTCAATCACTGTCTTAGGCTCTGGGGATGCAGGAGAGGCAGAGGCCTCCTCCACCCCCAGACGGAATTACCACTTCACGTGGGAGGGCGACAGTCCTCAAACAAGTAAACAGAAAAAAATGGAATAATTTGTGAGTAATATATGATAAAAAAATGAGACAAAGTGATTGAATCAATGTAGGGAGTCTCGACCTGGGGTTCACAGGCCATCCCACCTCTGAACAGCTTTACGGGGCCTGTGAGCTTAGAGGGGGCCAAAATGACATCTTTTATTTCTTGCCTATTTATTGATGCATACAAGAACTGGGGTACAGTTCAGACGTGTGGGGGGTGAGAGGATTCACCAGAGACAGAGTGGGGAGCAGAACATGTGGATCTACTGAGATGCGCTGCTGAGGGGAGCAGTGGGAGAGACAGGAGAGGTCTGCTGCACCCTATGGGTCAGCTCCCTTGCCCGGGATCGAACTTGTGCTGCAGGGGCTGTGGCTATCTTTATAGTACTTCATCTTAACCCCTTGCACTACCAGGGAGGCCCTTAATTACCCCATTTATTAAAAAAAATCAATACTAGCCCTGATACCAAGCTCATAAGGTACAAAAAGCTATGAAGCTTCTATATTCTATCTCCAGGGACCCAGATCCTTCCTTGGATAAAACCTACATTACAATTTCTTATGTATCATTCTATGAGTTATTCTATAGCTATGCATGCTGTGTACATTGGGGTTTATTTTTATTTCACAGTGTATTTTAGATATTGTATCATATCTGTGAAGTATGTCCCCGCTCTTTTTTTTTTTTTTTTTAAAAGATTTATTTATTTATTATACAAGCACTGGGTACAGTCAGAAGCGCGGGAGGGTGAGAGAATTCACCAGAGCCAGAGCGGGGAGCAGAGCAGGCAGAAGGACCGAAGGACACTGCTGAGGGGAGCAGCGGGCGGCAGGAGAGGTCTGCGCGCCATGTGGGACCCTCCTCCGGTGGCCGGGGAGCAGCCGGGGATCGAACCGGCGCTGCAGAGGCTGCGGGCAGCTTTGCAACCCAGCGCTCAACTGCTGCGCCACCGGGGAGGCCCCCTGTCCCCGCTCTTTATTTTTTACTGCTGCATAGTATTCCACAGAATTTATATAATCAGACTCTACGAGGTGAGTCTGAAATGAGTCTGAAATCATTATTGAAATCATTCTAGCTCCTCTGCTCTGACAGAGCGCTGCCATAAATAGCCTTTTTTACACTGTTTCTTGTAGGTGGACATACAACTGAAGAATACATTTCTAGGAGTTACGCATACATTTTTAGGGTAAACAAAAAACAAAATCTCAGCCAAATTTTTGCATTCGAGACTTGAGAGGTAATAAAACATAGTCTCAAGTACCAGCATTTTGTTTTGAAAATGCCACCTTCAAGGACAGGCTTCACTTTCAGCCCCATAGGGACAGAAGTGCTTGCTTGCAGGAGCTGAGCTGGTGGGAATAGCTTCCTGAGGGCGGAGAGGCTGACCATAGTCTTCACTTTCACACACTTGAGAAATGATTTAAAAATAACTGGGGGCCTCCCTGGTGGCGCAGGGGTTAAGTCTCAGCACTATGAAGCTATCACCAGCCACTGTGGCACAAGTTCAACCCACATGGCACAACAGACCTATCCTGTCTCCCCGCTGCTCCCCTCAGCAGTGGATTTCAGTAGATCTGCCTGTTCTGCTCCCCACTCTGTCTCTGGTGAATCCTCTCAATGCCACCCCTCACCCCCCACACCTCTGGCTTACACCCCAGTTCTTGTATGCATAAATAAGTAAAAATAAATCTTGAAAGAAATAAAAATAAAAATAGTTGGGGCCAGAAGCCATCTTCAGGGCGAGCGGGGGGTCTTTCTCTCAGGCAGTGTGTTTGTTCTGCCCACAGAGCTCCATGTGGGCATTGGCACCTGAAGTCCTTCCGGGGGTGGAAGCAGGAGGTTGTACAGTCTCGGTGCTCTCACATGGTCTCCAGGCTGAGCTAAGCCCAGGGAAAGCTGCTCCCTGCTCTCTCCCCATCTGCCAAGGAGAGAAGGCTGGTTGGCCTTGTTAGCTTTCTAAAATATCCTTACAGATCCTTCTGACGGCTTGTGAAGTCCAATTTTTCATTTCACTTGGAAAAAAGGGCTATTTCGTCAGCTCACAAGCTTTGGATAAGGGTCTCAACTGGGGGTAATTGTAAACTATTCACACATTGTATTCAATGAAACCCAGAGTGGGCACGTGGCCACCCATAAATATATTGATTAACGATAACAAAACGATCATATCTAGGGCCTCCCCGGTGGCGCAGCGGTTGAGCGCTGGGTTGCGAAGCTGCCCGCGGCCTCTGCGGCGCCGGTTCGATCCCCGGCTGCTCCCCGGCCACCGGAGGAGGGTCCCACATGGCGCGCAGACCTCTCCTGCCGCCCGCTGCTCCCCTCAGCAGTGTACCTCGGTCCTTCTGCCTGCTCTGCCTCCCGCTCTGGCTCTGGTGAATTCTCTCACCCTCCCGCGCTTCTGACTGTACCCAGTGCTTGTATAAATAAACAATCAAACAAACAAATAAATAAATAAAACATGCCTCTATTAAAAAAAAAAAAGATCATATCTACCTTGAGAATTGTATCATTTTATAGGTATTGCCATGTTCAATGACACAACAACCTTGTGAGATGACACTGTCATTATGGACAAGTTCCAGAAAGAAAACAGAAGTGTGCAAGGTTGAGATCTGCCCAAGCCCCCACAGCTACTGCGTGGTGGGTGCTCCGGGATGAGGGTCTCCGTGATTCTCAGCCAGGGCTGAATTTGCTCCCAGGAGACCCTGGCACCCTCTGGAGACATTTTTTTAAAAAGATTTATTTATTTATGCATACAAGAACTGGGGTACAGGCCAGAGATGCAGGGGGTGAGAGGATTCACCAGAGACAGCGCTGCGGACAGCTTCATAGGTTGCGTCTTAACCCCTTGCACCACCCGGGAGGCCCTCTGGAGACATTTTTGCTTGTCATATCTGGGGAAGGAGCTACTGGCATGGAGTGGGAGGAGGCAAGCGAGGCTGCTAAACATCCCACAATGCACAGGATAGATCCCCACGGCAAAGAAGTTTCCAGATGCAAATGTCAAAAGTGGCATTTGTGAGAAACCCTATGAGCCTAGGGACAGCTCATCCCACCCAAGGCATTTCAAGCTGATATTTGTACCTTCTTTTTCTGTGACCCTCGATTCAAATTAAATACAGTGTGAGCCACATGAGGAACAACCGAATTATATGAATTTTAAAGAAGGTTACATAAAATATTAAAAATGCCTAACTGGTCACAAATGTCGGCAGGTTGTGAATTTCCTCGCATATTACAAAACTGTCAAGAAACCCAGTTTTGGAGCCAGTGGGGTGAGTGAATGACAAACTCTATAGGGTGTTGCCACAAGGACACCCATCCTTTGGCAGCCAGAAATGGTTTGAATTACGAGAGTTATTCAGGTGTGAATCCCTTGCCAAAAAGGCTGTCTGTTTTGTCCACACTGAGAAGCAAGTATAAGAAGAGCAGGCGGATCTTTGTGGACTTAGAGAGACACACATATTGGTGACTTGTCTCAGTCTAGAGAGATCTGCTCTCAAACATTCTTTAACTAATACTCTAGACTTGTGCATAATTCTCACAGAAATTACTCCTCAGATAATTTGCACTTATCAGACTTGTAATTATCCCCGCAGATACGAAGTTGCCTTTGAATGAGACTATTTCCATAGCGTACAAAGCTGGGTAATTTTAGATTGTTCCCGTGTGTGAGTCTTGCAGAACGTCTGTGGGCATCTGGAGGCGAAAAGTATATGTATTCTTTAGTGAAAATGATTTCCATTGTCGGGGGAGATGACAGTTGCTGAGCCGGGAGGGCTCTGTCCCCGCGGCAGGTGCCAAGGGAAGGGCTCTTGGGTCTCAGATGGTCCCCGACCTTGTCCTCGGAGCAGCAGCGGGTGACGGAGGGACACTGGAACCCTGACGGCTGCCTCGCGGCTCTTATGTTTGGGCTTAGTCTTGGTGGATGAGTCACACGAAGGCACATTGTGTTTTTCCAGAGATCAGACCCGAGAGGGAAAGACAAGAATAGGTAAACTTTTTCCAAAAAGGGTCAGATATGATCTATTTCAGGCTTGTGGGTCAGAGGGCTTCTGTCCATGTGGCCAGTCTAATGTGGAAGCAGCAGAGACTGCAGGTAAAACACTGAGCGTGGCTGATTGCCAATAAAGTTTTGTTTATAAAGCTTTGTTTACAAAGCTGGCGGTGGGTCTGGTTTGCCAGCCGCTGCAGTAAAGCATAATGTTAAAAGATAAAGATACAAATAGGTGGATGTAAACAGATACCTGAAGTGTGGCAGAAACTGTTTATTGTCTGCATACCCCCTTCCTTAAGAACAGAGACTCACACTGTGGAGTGGCCAGCAGTGGCCTTGGTTAGCCTGCTCTTTCTGGTCAGTAGCAGTGATTTTGGAAGTGAAAGCAGAAAACAGGTAAGACATCAGGGAATGCTCTGGTAAAAGGCCTTATCAAGCTAGCAGATGCTAGTTTGCCTTTTACTTTTCTCTCTTTTCTGGTCTGCAACCTGGGTGTGATTGCTGGAGCTTAAGTGGCCTTTTTGTGACTAAGAGGATGGGTTCAAGAGCATGTCAGAAACCTCAGTCTTTGCATCCTTGAGTCTGGGAACCTAAGCCAGCAATAGTCAACCTCTGGACTTCTTGTTATGAGGAAGGAATGGTCCAAATATGCTTAAATCACTGTTTAAGGCAGGTTAAGACTTGACACCTAACCAAAATTCTGATACATGTTGATAAAGATAACAAATGTATAACTCAGCGCACAAATGCTAAAAGCAATAGTAAGTTAGCACTGTGTGAACTGTGAAGAAGTAGTGTTTATGATGAGGGTTTCTTTCTTTTTCTTTTTTAAAAGATTTATTTTATTTATTTATGCAAATAAAAGCTGGGGTGTAGGCCACAGATGAGGCATGGAGGGGGCAGGGGGCGGCGGGAGAGGACTCACCAGAGACAGAGTGGGGAGCAGAACAGGAGGATCCACTAAAATCCACTGCTGAGGGAAGCAGTGGGCGAGACAGGAGAGGTCTGCTGTGCCATGTGTGTCAGCTCCCTGGCTGGGAATCGAACACTTGATGCAGTGACTGGTGATAGCTTCGTAGAGCTGAGACCTAGCCTCTTGCGCCACCAGGGAGGCCCCTATGATGGTTTCTGAAGCTGTCAGATCTGGCTCACAAATCCTAACTCCAGTACTGACCACAAATTATTTTATCTAGGCCTCAGGCAAGAGATAATTTGGTTACAGGACTTACAAGATTGTTGAGAGGCTTAAATGTGATAATGTACATTGGCACACAGTAAATACTCAAAAAATATTCATTAATATCATTACCATTATTATTATTTTTAATTGATCTGGTGAGTTAGCACTTACTGGAAATAAGGATGGGATGAGGACAGCCAGGGATGGCATCTTTCCCTACTCTTTGCCTTCCAGGCTGCCCTTTCATCGCTCAGACAACATGTGGAAATCCACCCAAACCCAGATCGCCAGGGTTTTACTATATGTCAGGCAGAGTGTTAGGGTCTGGGAATTCCAAGATGAATAAGACAGGTCCTGTCTTCAGTGGGCAGAGACAGAACAATGAAATATAGACAAAATGTTGGGTGGATGATAGAAATATGAATGGGGTACAGCAGGGAGAAACAAAGAAGGAATTTGCTTCAACATTGTTGGGTGGAAATGGTTTAAAACACTGAAGAAGGGCTCTGAACACAAGTGACAAAGGGGGCATTTTAATAGCATCTGTTATTAGTTGCCAATAATCATAATAATCATTTTAAAGTCAAAGGTGGTGTGTTAACTAATTTTTATTTGTCCCTCCCAATCCATCCTCCTCCTTGCTCTGTATCTTCCTGACTATGCTTCGAAATTCCCCTACTCTCTGGTTTCTATTGGGGTTTGCCAAGGGGAGGCACCTACAGGAGCCACTGGGAGGAGAGAGTGAGGTTGGGGTGGTTATTTTCCTATTCTCTCTCTGCCCTTTGTTGACTATTTCTCTCTTACTGAACCCATAGCTTTTGGGGTGGGGGTGGGAGCTTTCTCCCACAGCCTCTCTCTTCAGGTCTGGCAACCACACCTACCTTTGCCTCTTCTAGCCTAGAGCGGCAGTATCTCCCTGCTGACACCATTAGCCTCAGGGCCCTCTCCTCTCCTTATTCCTTTCTCTTAATCCTGCTCAACCTTACTTTAACTCTCCTTAGCTACCTACCTTATTTCAGGAAGGTATCATTTTCCTGTTGGGTTCCTGACTGACAAACTTAGTTGCCAACACAGACAAGCTATGAGCAAAGTGGATCAAAGGTAAACAATAGGGAGGGGTAGTGACTGCGGCAAACTGGAAGAGTAGGCCGCAGCCACTCAACGTTATCTACCAGTGCCAACTGAGAATTGGATTCTAGCCTTGCCAGAGCTTCTAATTTGTCAGTGGAAGCAGAATAATAGAAATTTATTGTCCCACAATTATGGAGGCTAGAAGTCCTACAGGAAGGCTTGGGCTGGACATTACTCTCTCTCTGAAACCCATGGGGGAATCCTTCCTTGCGTCTTCCTAGCCTTTGGTGATCCTCCAGTGGTCTTTGGTTCCCTTGGCTTACGGGTGCACTGCCTCAATCCTTTGTCTTTACACCATCTTCTCCCGGGGTATCTTCTTGTTACCTTCCCTCCAATTCTGTGAGTCAAATTTCTGCTTATGAGGATATCAGTAACATCGGATCAAGGCCTAGCCTGACCTCCTTTTAACTCTGTTACATCTACAGATACCTTATTTATTTCTAAATAAGGTCACATTCTGAGTTACTGGTCAACCTACCTTTCTTTCTTTTTTTTTTTGGAGACAGTTTGGGGGGCAGGTGCAAGTCAGCCTATAACTTTTGATGCTTTTGTATCATTCTTTGAATTCAAGGTTTCCAGCTAGGACCTGTTGTTCTTCCTGGGGAATGTTACATTGATGAAATTGCCTCTTCAGTTCTTCACCTACCAGACAGTTTTTTTCCTGGTTTCATCTATTTGGTATCATTTTTATTGATGTGTGTGTGTGTGTATAACACTGCATATGATTTAGGGGGACAGGTTCACCCTTCTCAGGTGAATACTGGCACACCACACCCACCCCCTAAGCACCCACAGTCCTCCACCCTCATCCATGGGGCCCCCTCTGTCCCGTGGCTCCCCACCTGCCCCCTCTGGTTGCCTCAGTTCTGCAGTCAGATTTCTAGGACTTGCTTTGGTGTAGTTTTGTCTGTTCCTGTGTTACGTTTCTTTATATTCCATATATGCGTGACATCATCGGTATTTGTCTTTCTTCTTCTGACTTATTTGGCTTAGTATCATCCCTTTCAGTCCCTTCCACGTTGTCAAAAAATGGCAACAGTTCGTCTCTCTTTTTACCAGCTGACGGAAAACACAAGCTGGACCTGTGGGAAGGATGAAGAGACCACTGTGAGGTGTCCATCATTAGCATCATCCTATGGACCCCGCCGCCACAACAGGGCAGTCGCCCTGGAGCAGTGGAAATCCCAGGTCAAGTGCAAACATGTTTTCTTCAGCTCCTAGAGTGTCTTTATAAACGGGGAGATTTTGCCTCGTAAAGTGTGTGTTTGCTGTCAACTAGTAAACAGAAAGAGGAACTCTAGACAAATACCGATGATATCACTCATTTGTGGAATATAAAGAAATACCGATGCATGTTGCAATATGGAAGAACCTCGAAAACATGCCAAGTGGCAGGAGGCAGTCACAAAAGCCCCCCTCGCGGCGTGAGTCTTGACGGGAGACGTCTGGAAGAGGCAAATCCCTATTGACCGAATGTTGGAGAATCTGTGTGTTGCTCATTCGTACTCAATGGCTCATCCGGCCCGGCACCCGTCCTGTGTCAAGCACCCACAGGACCCGACATGCTGTGCTAAGCGATGAGCAGAGAAGGGGAAGCCAGCCTTCCAGGAGTTGAGCGTCGTGGGGAAGGCGCCCTTCATCAAGCCGAAGGGGGACAGCACGGCGAGGGCCACGTGAGCAGGACGGTGAAATGATGCGACCATCAGAGGAAACTGACTTTGTGCTGAGGTGGGGGCGTTCAAGAAGGAAGGCCCGGAGGCCCCAGGAAGCAGAGATCTGGAAGTGAAAGGGGGAGCGGAGGTTGCAGAGGGGGAAAGAGCACGTTCATCAGGGGAAAAAGCAAAACAGCTGAGCCAAGGTCCCATGGCAGGAGGCAAGATGGGCCTTTTGAAAAAGGCCGGTGTGGGTGGAGCTGAAGGTCAGACAAAGAAGGGGGGAGAGACCTCCAGAGAGGAAGGACGGGCCCGCCAGGCAGGCCTCTAGGTCAGCTGTGGGTTATTGGTGACCCCTCAGAAAGATGGACAGAAGTCCAAGCCCCCAGATCTCGGGGGGTGACCGTATTTGGAAAAAGGACGCTGGGGGCTACTATTCATTAAGGTGAGGTCTTACTGGGGCAAGGTGGGCGCGGAATGTAACATGGCTGATGTCCCCCCATGGAGACTCGGGCCTCAGGAGGCGGCAGAGGCACAGCTGGAGCGACGCAGCTGCGAGCGGAGGCTGGGAGGCCGGAGGAAGAGGCCAGGGAGTTGTCTCCCCTCTGGCTTTCAGGAGGCACATGGCGTGGCCCACACCTGCAGTGTGAACGTGGGGCCCCCGGAGCTGCTGGGCAGTGCGTTTCTGTTGTTTTGCTTTGCTGGCTGGTTGCGCTCTGCTCCGGCAGCTGTGGGGAGCGAATACAAAGGCCACAGCAGAGTTTTGGTCTTTGTCCTCAGAGCAAAGGGGAGGAGAAGAATCCCTTAAGGTGGGGCTGTGCTTGTCACGACTCTGCTGGAGGGGGAACGCAAGGCAAGAGCGCCTTCGCCTTCGCCTTCGCCTTCCTTCGGGGAGACGACTTAAGGAAGGGGGAGCTAGTTAAAAGGCGGCAGGGAGACTAGTTAGGAGATGGGGTGGGGGGCGGGGAGTAAAGAGCTTATGGGAAGACTAGTTAGGCATTTGGTGTGACCGCCCGAGAGATGCTGGTAACTTGGAATTAGGCTTGAGGGTTCAAGGAGAAGCACAGTGGGGTCCCTTATGGTGAGCGGGAGGCAGGGACCTCCACCGTGGCTGCGAGGCCCTGACTTGATGCGCTGGAGGACGAGGCGGCCATGCCTGCGTGAGCCTGGAAGACCAGACTCTGCTCTGCCAGGGCCGGCCACGCACGCACACATGCACGCAAGCCCTTTTGATTCATAAAAAAGAACTGTAATAAATATACTCTGCCAGGCTTCCATTTGTACAGAATAACATCTCTGGGCGTGCAGTGCAGACTAGAACATGGAAACTGACGCTCTTCCTTACTACCCACGGCACGTGACGGTGGGTATCGAGCCCCTCCCTTGTTGATGCCTGTTGGTGTTAAAATATTTGATTGCAGGGGCCTCCCTGGTGATGCAGGGGCTAAGTCTCAGCACTATGAAGCTATCGTCAGACACTGCAGTATGAGTTCGATCCCCGACCAGGGAGCTGAACCACATGGCCCAGCAGCCCTCTCCTGCCTCGCCCGCTGCTCCCCTCAGCAGTGGATTTCAGTAGATGTGCCCGTTCTGCTCCCCACTCTATCTCTGGTGAATCCTCTCCTCCCCTGCACCTCTGGCCTGTACCCCAATTCTTGTATGCATAAATAAATAAACCTTTAAAACAAAACAAAACAGAATATTTGATTGCAGTTTCTTCACAATTTGTAAAATTTGATCCACTAAAAGAAATACATTTTTACACGAAGACCCCAGATGTACACACACAGCACATACCGATGTAGCAAAAAGTTTCATAAAACAGTCTCACCTTCCAGGTGTCACCGTCCCAGGCCGGGCCTCTCCACTCACCTCCGCTCACTCAATTCCGCTCTATAAACAAAGTAATAGTTAAGCTCCAGCAAATTGCTCCCACCTCCCACTAATAGGTCACAACCTGCAGCTTGAAAAACACTTTCTGCGTGTATTTTTTTCAATGGAGAGGGAAAAAGTGCCTGCCTATACTCTGCTAATGCTTATGAACCACCACTTCTTTCAAGGTTACAAAGTCCCAATGGGATAGATTTTCTTCTCCCCATTTTCTAGATACTGAAACAGAGGCGGAGAAGCCCAACCAGTTGCCCAGCCTGGCTGAGGTTTATTGTCTGAACCAGAGCCCACAGCACTTCCTCCAGTCTTAGGAACTGATTCGAGACCAGCCAAGTATGTAGAAATCCTCCTCAGTGTCTCAATATCTACCTTGGCCAGATGGTCAGTCAGGACATGACGAATGTCTGCTATTCACACACCTCGATGACTGGAGCAGCTACACAGGCTCTCCACACTCACCACTCTCCTCCACAAACAGCATCAGCAAAACCCCCACACCCCACACCCCCTCACTGAGTCCAACCCCCCCAAACCCACACCGAGCCCCTCAAGGGCGCCACGTCAACCTCTGTCAGTGCTGAACCTAAAATAATATTAAGAGGCATTTCTTATTCGGAGCCTGGGCAGAACTTCCATTCCTTATTGATTTCCTCCCAAAGTGATCAAGTTCTAAAACCTAATTATTGGTGTAATGCTTAGCCGACATGTTCGGAGCATTGTAAGCCCCTTCAGCTAATGCAGGGCATATGTCGGAGGGATGCAGCTAATTCACATATCTGTCTGCACTATTAATAGAGAAGGTTACATGCCAATTATCCAGGCTTCAATCAGCCTGTTTGGACACAATGGAGGCAGTGTTCGCACACTTGATGTGCCACATTCCTCCCCGACATCAGAAGCAGCTGGTCCAGATAAAGACCACTGGGGTTTTGATATTTAGGAATCACGTCCACGGAAGAGCTGGAATTGAGACTTGATTGCTACATCGACTGCAGGTATCTTTAACCTGGATTCTTTTGAAAAATGCCTAGTGGGTTTGCAGTTCACTGGTCTTTAAACATTTCCTGCTCAGACTTGCAGGCTGGGTGGGTGGAGGTGCCGAGGAAGAAGAGACAAAGGCACAAACAGCTAAATGACAAAGGAAGGGCGACCAGGCATGGGGTGTGTGTGTGTGGGGGGGGATGGATGGATGCTAGTGAAGTAGGGAACCCACAGGCGGTCTTGTGCCCAGTTTTGGAACCAAGCAGGCTGCGATGGTTTCCCCCTAAGAGCTCCACTTTCGCTTTGGGGGAAAAATACACGTGCGTGTGCAGCATAATACACTCCTCACCTCCGTATTTTCTTTGCTTTCTTTTCATTAATGTTTTTTGGGGAATGTTTTGGAGAATGGGCTACACGCAGGGCTGCAATGTCATCAGAAAATGCTGCTTCCGGTGGCATTTCACCAGGAACAGAAGCAGAAGTGTGTGGAATCACCGAGAAAGCCCCTGCGCTCCGGAGAGCTGTTCTTGGTCTTGCTGGCACCGAGCCCCAGATCAGCGATCAGGGGGTTCAAATGGCAGATGCGGGCAGCGGCCACCTGAGCCTCCCCAGGCTCCCCTCTGCCTCCTCCCCACAGCCCTGATGGCAACACAGAGCGGCTGCTCACTTGCCCCAGGTCACACAGCCAAGCCGGGCACAAGGTAAACAAACAACCCCAAACACAGGGCCTGCCTCCCGGGGCTTCCCCACGAACCCCACCCCCTCGCGTTACCCAGAGATGCAGGCGACAGCCCGCACCTCTCCAAGAAATTACCCACAGCCACCAGACAACAGGCAGATGCAACCCGCAGGGTGGTGGTGTGCGCTCTTTCAGCTCTGGTGGATATTTCCCCACCCTCCCAGATGAAAATACAGTAATTAACTCCATGCTGAAGGGGATGGGTTGAGGAAACCCTTTCCTACCCAACCCCCCCCCCCCACTTGAAAAGAAATTCTGGCAGATAATTTGGCTGCACATGAAAAGGGAGAGGCTGCTTAGAGCCGCCCAAATAAAGTGTTAGGTTGGTGAGGTTCGGCGCTGAGTCGGTGGTTCCTGCGAGCAGGCATCAAGCTGTTCCCATGGAGATGCATGTCCTGCACCCGCCACCCCCCAACCTCCCCCCCCCAAGGCAGGGGGGAGGTCGGACAATAGCCGGCCCATCCTTTTTTTGCTTCTGGAGAGAGAGTTGAGTCCCCCTTTATCTTAACATCTCCCCTACATTAAAGGAATCTAAGTGAAGTCTTGGAAGTACCTGCAAACGCAGCCATTATAATTACAAGGGATGCGAATTAGCCAGAAACCCCAGCTGCCTTCTAAAAAGAGGGGGCTCCACAGAGCTCGCCTTCCAATTTCAAATCAGAGATGGTTTCCTCACCATCTTCACGTGCAGACATTTGGCTTCCAAATTGGCCCCTCCCTCCCTCCCACCCTCCCCAAATAAAAGCATTCATAAGGTCATAAATCAAGGGTTGAAATTTTCTGACAGTTTGGAAGCAAGCAGGACATTTCCTGCAGGATCGTGGAAGGAAGAAAAAAAAAAAGCCCCAACAGCTGAAGTTGCAGTAAGTTGTAAACTCCATGCCCTGCGTTTCCTGGCCCCGAGAGCGCATGCAGAAATGATTAGGGCGGTCATTTGATCTTAGGTGTTTGGTATCAATCCCAGAAAGCAGATCGGGCCCATTTGCAAAATGTGTTTATTTCAGTAGGCGAATTGGCCTAAAACCTGAAGGCTTTTTGCACCACCTTCTCACCAGCGTGTCTTTTCCTACCTCGCTTTTGCACGTTTCTAAGAACATGCAACCGAGGTCGTCCAGGGCGCAGTGAGGAGGGGGGTCATTTCCAAGAGATCCTCCTAGACAGAAGCCCGTTCACGGGGACGGCAGCGGAACAGACAGGGGCAGGCAGCCAGCTCGGGATTTTATCATCAAGTAGCTTCATTCTTGTTAATGGAGCCATTCAAGTGCGAGGCAGGAGAGCAAATACCAGGACCCGCTGGCCAGCCCGGCTCTCCTGGTCAGGGAGCTGGACTCCGCATTCCCAGCGGCCTGAAGGCAGAGGCTCCTGTCGGTCCGGCTGGCTGGAACAAAGACACCCACGGGCCACCTCAGAAAGCAATTTGGAGCCGTCCCAGCACACAGCGGGAGGGCAAAGGAAGCCCCAGCGCACCTAGGATGTCTACTGTCGTCCATTGTTGAACAGGCAAAACGCAGAAATTCACCTGGAAGGTTCTTGGGAATTGGATTTCCCAGGAAGGGATCGCCCATACTTTTGTGCTGTGGGTCAACAGGGGCTCATTTTCGTCTCTGATTTTCTCCTTCTGGTTTTTAAAATTTAAATAGAAGCAACGCATGCTTCCTCTGGAAGAGTCCCACAATGTAAAACAACACCCCTCACCCCCTTCCTGCACCCCCACCAGCTCATGATCTCACCAGAGAGGGCTAATGACGACTTTTAACAGCATGGCACATGCCTTTCCACAAGGATGCTAGTATGTTCATCTACCTCCACACACCTGAAGTTTTAAATAAATCATTGGCATTGGATTTATCGGCACTGACACACACCTTGCTTTTATGCTTACATCCCAAATATCGACCACAGGCCATTTTCTCTCTTTTTGTCTCCGGTGTTTTAAGACACCCCTGTTTGCTTTGGCTTTGTTTTCTTAATAGAGACTCTGCATTTCAGTCTCAGGTTGGCTATGGGCTCGCCTTGTATTTATCTTTTGCTTGGCCATTTTCTATGTCTACATGTGCATTTAAAAAAAAAAATAGCTATACAATGTTGAGGAAAATGTAATAGGTGCTGGCAGGTGAGGGATTTAAGTCAAAGGGCTTAGGGGGTGTGAGTTTCCCTCCACCCCCAGGAGAGCTCTGGCAGCTGTTTTGGTGCAGCATTCCAGAAAGAGCTACTCAGAGATCAGCATGATGTACAGCAAACACTCAACCTTTCTTTGCTTTAACCAAATATCTTTTACCTCTCTCACTTGCGTCTCTTGGCCAGCAATTCCTGAGGGGGGAAAAAAAGAAAGTCCATTTTTAAAGGTGGGGCTGGATTCTGTGGAATGGTGGTGTCCTTCTTGAGGGCCCCGGGTGCGTCTCAGCCTTCGCTTCTACAAACAGAGCTGCAGTAAATACTCCTGCCCAGTGCATGCCCTGGGCTTGTTTGCTGGACCACACTCAGCCCTTCTGGAAGCAGCTCCTTGACCCCACACCTGTCCTCACATTGCCCTCCTCTAAGGCAGATGGATTGGTAAACAGAGTATTATCAACCTATTAAAAATCTATTATGAACACGGGCCTTTCTGGTAGTTTTCAATCTTTTCTTTAGCTTGGGAGTAAGTGGCTCGTGGAAAAGACCAAAAAAAAAAAGTCCCATTTTCCTGTCCCCTGCCGCCCAGGAGGACCCCTGAGGTGTGGCACCCCTGCCTGCTGCACACAAACGTGGCTTCCTCCTGAGCCTTCCATCCAGCCCTTTTCATCCCGACCTCAGGAAAGATCTCAGCTCCCTCTTCCAACCTCGGTGCAGCTTCCTGCTCTTTTTGTGTGTGCCATAGAGAAGCCATCGGGGATTTAGAACAAAGTGCGTCCTTGGAAAGAAGTGGGTGGGATTTCGCTGCAGGCTGGAGGGGGTGGGGGGGGTGGGGGGGTGGGGGGGTGTCTCCCCTCCCGAGGGAGGAGTCTGGTTTCATTGCACAGTTAGCAACCCGGTGCAACCATGAATACCCCGAATCTTCGTGCTCTGCTCCTGAGGCCTTTTTGTTCTTTGGCAGCGCGAGACGCACAGTTCTGTTCTTTCTGCCCGGGAAGAAGGAAATTCGAGTTGAAGAGGGGCCGCTCCCCACGCCTCGGAACCTGCAGGCTCATTGACAAATTTGATTCAGGAAGAGCTGCAGCCAGGCCCGAGCGAAAGAGGAACCGGCCTGCAAGGTCCAAAGCACGAAAGCCCAAGTCACCATCCCCAGGTCACCAGAGGCGGGGGGCTGGCAAAATCGATGGTGTGTGCCTTGGGCATTGAAACTGGCAATCTGGGTTGCTGCTTATCTTGGGGCTTGGGGCGCCCCCCTGCCGGTTAGGAAGGAGGAGGCGGGTCTAGAAGAAATGCTGGTAATAGGGAAGGGCGGGGCGCAAAGCCCAGGAGAAAGGGGGGTGTAAATAATAAGTGGGCGTTTCATGATGGCACAAAGACAGGAGAGAAAAGTCAAATGCCTCCCTCACACCAGAAGGCCCAGCAACTTAAGTGGGAAACCCAGACCCACAAAAAATGCCCCAGGGGGAATAAAGAAAACAAATCTAGGCGCTTTGCCCTAAAGAAAGGTTGGTTCTCCCGCTCCTGTGAGGATGCTTTTCTGCAGAGGGACCCAGGAGGCTCCCCAGGTCAGCCTGTGTCCCAGGACCTGTGCGGTAAACTTGGGGGACAGAGGGGGAAGGAGCACTTCCTCTCCTGGGGAGCTCTGTGTGTTGGGGTCAGGCCCTCTTTCCTTCCTCCCCGTGCCACCTGGCCTGGGATTGCTCAGGGAAGAGACACCTGCAGCCCATGGCTAAGCCTAGCATCAGCTTGAATTTGTTGGCCATAAAAATCTCCTCGCCAGGCTGCCCCGTGGGGCGGGAGGGGGGTGGAGGGAGCTCCTTCCTCCTGGCTTGGCCTGGCCTGGCCTTTCTCTGCTGTAGGAGAATGACCCTAACAGTGGGTAACTTTTATCGAACCCTCGCATGGAATAATGTACCTGTTGATCCACTTGGTTCTCTGAACCTAACTAGGTAGCAGAGTTATGTCCACTCAGCCAGGTCACCAGCTAGAGAGCCGGGGAGGGGCCGCTATTCTGCATCAGGGGCTGGTGATTTCACAGCCCAAGGGCCAGATCCAGCAGGACACCTGCTTTGCCAATGAGTCTCTGAGTACACAGGAGAGCTCACCTGGTGACAGCTGGGCTTTGACTGCTTTTGAGCAACAACTGGGAGATTCTATGACCTGCAGAGTCTAAAATATTTACGTTCTATCCTTTTACCAAAAAAAGTTTGCTCCCCATCACCCACCTCCCTGTTGCTCACCCATAGCTGCTTTAAAAATGTCCCTTTTGAAAATACGTGATTCTGAACAGGAACAACAAATCCCTAATGTTAGAAATACTAACAGAATCGAATCAGTTAGGGCCAAGGATATGGAAAGGAAACAAAACAACAAAATTTTCTTCGTTTTTCCCTTTTCTCCATTTTTTTGTCTCAAAATTTGGAAGGGCTTACATCCTCAATTTAAAACAAAGACAAAGCCTCCGCTGCTCTATCAGCAAAATTGCGTAACGTCTAAAAAACAAAACTCTAGATGAGTTCTGAAATAATGAAGAAATACAGTGCTTGTCAGGAGACATAAAACCTGCCTTCCCCCATCGGTTATTTTCAAAACTGTAAGTATAATAAATTATTAAAATAAGCTACCACATTTGAATCTGCTCTTTCCCCCATGCAGGGAATATACAAACTCTTGGCATTTGGAGATTTGTTTATAAATGTAAAAATTCTGTAACCGAAGGAGAATGAGCACCAAAGGCACTTGGAGTGCCTCACCTGGCTTCCCTCCTATCAGCAGAAACCGGAGCCCTTGGAAACGGATTCGTGTGGTCACCAAATTTGGGTTTCTTGGTGGTATAACAGTGGCTTCAACTTTATATATATAGGAGAGGTCTGCTGTGCCATGTGGATCAGCTCCCTGGCTGGGGATTGAACTCATGCTGCAGTGGCTGTTGATAGCTTCATAGTGCTGAGACTTAACCCCTGTGCCACCAGGAAGGCCCCTCCTTCACCTTGTTAAACAGGGAGACGATGCTACCGTTCATTTGTGACTGGAAATAATAATGGCGGCTACCAGTTTCCAAGGACATGCCACAGGCCTCTTTAGCTGCTCAGCTGACCTCTCTCCTGTAACCCCAAAACAACCCAACAGAATGATGTGCAACAGGGCCTCCCCGGTGGCGCAGCGGTTGAGCGCTGGGTTGCGAAGCTGCCCGCGGCCTCTGCGGCGCCGGTTCGATCCCCGGCTGAGGGTCCCGCATGGCGCGCAGACCTCTCCTGCAGACCTCTCCTGCCGCCCGCTGCTCCCCTCAGCAGTGTACTTCGGTCCTTCTGCCTGCTCTGCTCCCCGCTCTGGCTCTGGTGAATTCTCTCACCCTCCCGCGCTTCTGACTGTACCCAGTGCTTGTATAAACAAAAACAAACAAATAAAGAAAGAAAGAAAGAAAACATGCCTCTATATATATATAAAAAAAAAAAAAGAATGATGTGCAACAAAACAGGAGGCCACCACACTGAACGTTTTAAGGGAATCACTTTCTAGAACCTACATGTTTGTACTCGTATTTACTTATCCCCAGAACCTCCTGGGGAGGCTCCTGCCTGAATCCACAATAACCCTTTCCTACAAGAGAGAGATTGTGGAGGGGGAGACCCCAGGAACTTTATGGAGCATTATTGAGGGGGTAGGTGCATAATAATCTTCAAGTACCAAGCAAAGGGGTTAATCAGAATATTGGCTTCTAGGAAAACTAGCTTTCATGATTCACCACGGCCCTTTGCTGCAGGCATCGTAAATTACAATTACTGGATCCTAAATGCATTTCTTTCTAGGGGCATCTAGACCCATCACAGACGTGTAAGAACATTACTGATTCTTATGAATATAGCTAGACCTTTTCTTTTTTCACAAATCACCTTCTTAGAAATTATCTCATAAAACATCTTCTTATAAATGTAACTGGAACTATGTGAACCATTAAATATTTCAGGATAACAGGAAGATGCCACATTGAGAGTAATGTGTATCAGATATGCCCCAGGATAAAAATGTTTTTTTTTTTTTTTTTTTTTTTTTTTTTTTTCAGATTTAGTGCATGATATTCAACATGTCAGTTAAAACTTGTTTTAGCAAAAAAAAAAAAAAAAAGGCAACTTGTTTTATCAAATCACATACTGAAATATGGATTGTAATTCTTGTCACTCATCTTATATATACGTATATTTTACAAGCTTCTATTTTTTGATGCCTTATTTGAAAAATGAACTTATTTGAGCTATGGTGTAAATTTGAAGATGTCAACATAAAAATATGTAAGGCACCCCATTTTTTTTTTTTTTTTTTTCAAAATTATGTAAGAAAAAAAATGAGCTCATTAGTTTGGCAGATCCTGGGTATTGTCTACCTAAGAGTAATCACTAAGTATTTCCTTAACTGATAAAACTGAACACATACACATATAACATTCTATCTTAGTGTTTTGACTACTAGGGGAAATTGGAATTTTAATAGTATCAGAGGATGGAATTTTGATTCACCAATACCCCTGGTTCTCAACCTAACTAGAAGGTCATATCATCTTCAGCCCTCTTAAAAACTGGCAGTGCTGGACTCCACCCAGCTAATTGATGACAGAGCCTCAGCAGTGAAGAAGACTTTATTTCTGTTGTTAATAACTGGATTGACATGTGACATAATTCTGACCAACAAGAGGTGAAGTAAGTGGGCCGGGGGCATGCCCCTGGGGAAGTTATCTTGGCTCTTGAAGAAGTTTACAAAGGAAGAAATGTTTTCCCAGTTTTCGATCTTTTTTCCAGTGTCTATGAAATGCCTGCACTCTGGCAGCCATTTTGTGCCTATGAGGGGCACACCTGATATTCAAAGTCAATACCTGAGGTGGACAGAACAAGAAGATCCAAAGAACCTGGGACTAGAATAACTGAGATACCAACCCTGGGTGTGCACTGTCAGTAGGACACTCCCACTATTTTTTAGATGAGTTTTCTCCTTCCTGAAGCTCTAAGCATTTTCAATTTTACAAAATAAGGAAACTGGAGCACAGCAAGCTGAAGCTATCTGTCAATAATCACACAGCTGGATAAAGTGGCAAAGGCAGGGCTTGTCTCTTTCCCAGCTCCTGTGCTTTTAATGACTAAGGAATTAAACAGGGATTGGCAGCTCTAGCTTGTAGGCTAAACCCTACCCACTCCTGTTTTTGTAAATAAGATTTTTTTGGAACCCAGCTTGACCAGTTTATGCATCATCTGTGACTGTTTTCTCTCTGCAACAGCAGAGTTGAGGAGTTGTAGTTGTGCAAAACCTATGCCATTTACTACTGTCTGGCTCTTTGGGGAAAAGTTTGCCGACCCCTGCTGGTCTAAGCCAATCATGGTAATCCTATCTTCATCTGTGCTAGAGGTGACTATATAAACCAGTCTGACCAATGAGATGTCAGCTGAATTCTGCCAGGGGATTCTTCTGAGCAAGACCCTCCCCCATCAAGAGAGGCATGCAGGAAGCCAGCCACCTCCCTCTTCCTGCCTCTGAATAAGGATAAATGGTCGGAGCTGTAGCAGCCATCTTAAAACCACAGTGGGAGGGAAGAAATATACATGGAAGATGGCCGAGAAGAAAGCTGGAAAGAAGCTGAGTGTGTGACGGCAGGCAACCCTCCTGTCCACTGCTGTAACTCCAGCAGATTTTGTGATGTCTTAGATAGAAAATAATTTTTCATTTCTTTACAGGCTATTGCATTCCTTGCATTTGAATTTATCCCCTGTGATACCCCCCTGATATCTGGCATCACTATCCTTATTTTACACTCAAGAAACCCAAAGTTCAGGGAGATAAAGGGACTTGCCTGCGGCTAGTGCATCAAGCTAAGTCTGTGCCTCTCCAGAGATAACCCTTGTTCCATTAGCCCCTGAGAGCAACAGAATAACCCTTGGAGATTTGCTTCTATGTAAAAATCCTGTAACAAAGGGGATTGACTCTAAAGGCTACTGGGGTTCCCCACTGAACAGTTATTTCTTTTCCTTACTAACAGAACCCACAGAAGGCTATCTGGTCTAATCCCAGCACAGAATTCTTTCTCCCTTTGTGAGAAGGTTTATCTCCTAGGTATTCGGATTCTGAGGTCCAGCTGGTAGAGAGTTCTTGCCTTTCAATGAGCTCCCAGGAAATGCCAACACTTCCACAGAACACATGCTGACTTGCGTTATTATATATCAGAGGTTGACAGACTTTCTCAGATAGTAAATATTTTAGGTTTTCAGTGGAATTACTTGGATTCAGGACATCTCTATTGTGACTACTCAACTCTGCTATTGCAGCAACTTGAAAGACATCACATCACATAAGTGGGCATAGCTGTGTTCTAATAAAACTTTATTGATTCCAACAGGTGGTGGGCCGGATTTTGCCTGTGGGCCACAGTTTTCTGGCCCTTGGTTTAGCCCAAACATGGCCACCTCCAGGCCCCGGGCCCTTCTTCTTGATATTGCCAACTGAAAGGTGAACCAGCAGGGCTTCTCCTAGAAAGGAAGACACGTGAGGGTGAGGGCTGCTGGGTACCCGGCGAGCTGCTGTGACCTAAGCCGATTTGGCTCTTTGTTGTGGTGACTATAGAGGGAGCAATGCTTAGTTGTTCTTGGCAGAAGTGAGAGTTAGCTCTTCCCCTACAACCAAATTATAGGTTATCATAAAATCAGATCTCTGTCTAAATTCTGCTAGTCTTATAGCCAAACACTCATTAGCAAAGCAGGTACAAAACAGTCCAGACAACCTGTTCTGGAGGCTCCATGAAGTCTCAGTCCATTCTTCCAGGAGCTCAGGTCACACCCTAAGTGGAAGGCGCATGTGGGGCCGGCAGAACGACATTCCAAAAGCAGGATCCTGTGCTCTGCGAGGCTTGTGATGCAGCCACAGGTACCCCTGAGACTGCAGATGGACACAGGGTTGGCGAGGCGTGTGGGGAGACCAGGGATGGACGGTTAGGGTGAGTCAGAGCTCATCATGCTTCTCATCAGCCCGTGTGCCTCGAATACTTTCCACCCATGCACAGCTCTTTCTAACAGCGCCGCGCTAACCAGCTGGTCACCACCCTCATGAACAAAAAGCCAATTTCAGGATCCAGGTGGCCTTGTCGTAGCGGTGGCTGGAGTGGGCCCGTCTGCTATGGTGTTGCCAACAGTCTCCAAACAACGTGCTCGTGAGGGTGGGTGAGCAGACTCTCCTCCACGGACCCAGGCCATGGGCAGCTGGACATGCTGAGCGTTGAGTATAAGGAGATTCTGACATCACCGACTGGTCCACTGCAGTCCCTGCTGCAGGAATAGAGATGCAGAGATGATGCCTCCTGCCCTCCGTCCCTCTTCCATTCCCTTTTTCTTGTTCTCTCTTCTTCCTTTCCAGTATTTATTTACTTTGAAAGCCTAAAATGTCATTCTTTTTGACTTTATTTTTTCACATTACCTCTGAGGTGAAGGAGGTTTGCATTGTTGTATCTGCTGTGGGGTTAGAGGTTTAAATGTGTATTTTCATACCCTGACCACCACCTGCACCCTGATAATCCTACTCCCTGTTCCATTGGGTCCTTTGCCTGAAGATGATAGAGCTAACATCTTGGCAGGCAATAGGCACCTACTGGTGGAAAAAAGGGTGCAATTATTACTGCATAGAGAACTGGTAGGAAATAAAGTAATCCCAGTTTTGTATTGCGAGTTAGGTCTCCAGTGGCCCACAAATTAGGTTACTTTCTAATGCAACAGGGTAGAGGTGCCAACAGGGAAAGTGATGGGGTAACACACATAGCCTTGGCGCTGCTATCACTGAAGATGGGCTGGGCTCACCGGTGGTCCTGGGGTGAGCGACCTATGCTCTGAGTGTCTGCTGCATCACTGGGGTACAATGTAGTGCTGCTGGGGTGACCCCCTGGAGTTGTCACAACCCGGCCTCTGGTGTAAAATGCAGATAATAATAATCTTGGTGACGGAGGAAGCCAGGCGTGCAAAACAGTCTAGCACCCTTTGGTAAATGTTGTCTGCTATTATCCATCTCCCCGCCCCCCCAACAATGGGTGTGACTTCTCTGACTCCCCCAGGGGTCGGCGAACCTTGCCCAGGAGCGCAATAAATTTCCTGCCTGTGAGAAACAGCCTGGCTTTCCTTTTCTTTACCGCACTCATCCTTTCGTTATACCTTTTATCTTAGGGTTTTCTAGAACAGTAAGGACACCTATCAGAAGTTCAAGTTTTATATTTCAATGAGAACATTGGGGAAATGTTTGAACAAGGTCTTTGACCAGTTTAGACTGAGTTAAAGCCAAAGGCAAGTTACCAGAGTTCTTGTTCTTATGTGTCCAGCAGAGAAAATTCCGAGACCGTGTGTCCTCATCAACTGTGGTGACCGGCCCATCCGAACCCATTTCCTAGACTCAGAGAGTCCCTCCCTGGAACTCTAGGTAGGAACATAGCTCAACCTTCACCCCAGAAATGGACAGTGTGGAAAACGGACCTCCAGCCCCCTGGCAGCAAGGCGGAGGACACTGGCCCTGGGCTTGCCCATCAGAGGTAGCTGCCCCCAGACTGTTAACCGGAAGTTGATGGTGCAAAGGGGGCCTGGCTGTGTGTGTGTGTGTGAGTGTGGAGTCCTTTATTAGCAACGTGTGAAGGTCGGGTTCACTTATTATCGGTGGCCTTGACTGTGCTTCTGATAGCAGAACCTGACACCCACACTGGTGTTCATGGGGGCTCCCTGCAGACTGCTGGGCTGGCAAACTTTTTTTTTTTAAATAAATTTTATTTTTATATTCCCCATACAATTGCAACCCCCTTATTTTGACCCCAATCCCTCCCCTCCCCGCATAGAGTGTCTCTGGTTCATAGTTGTTTGTTGGTTTTGATTTTCACTTTCTTATAGTTATTCATTTTCCTGGTCCCTTATTTAGGTTTTCTAGATTCCTGCTATGAGTGAGACCATCCGGTATTTTTCTTTTTCTTTCTGGCTTATTTCGCTGAGCATGATCCCTTCCAGCGCCATCCATGTTGCTGCAAATTGCATGTGTTTATCTTTTTTGATTGCTGAGTAATATTCCATGGTGTATATGGACCACATCTTCTTGATCCAGTCATCTATTTTTGGGGCATTTGGGTTGTTTCCAAAGCTTAGCTATTGTAAACAGTGCTGCTATAAACATAGGGGTGCAGGTGCTCTTTGGAATTGATGTTTCTGTGTCCTTTGGGTAAGCTTTTTTCTACGAAGGGCACACAAATGTTTTAGGCTTTGCAGGCAAGTCCGTAGTGTTGATACTTACATAACCATTGACAAATGCAAAGCTCTTCCAAGTAGAGGGTGCTTATCCTGGCAGGGGGCAGCAGGGCTGGCTGAGAGCCCAGAGGGAGCGCCGTCCCTAGCCCAGTTGGGGTGACTGAGGACGTCATTCCTCACTGCCCAGAAATGAGATCTTTGCAGATGTTATCCATTAGGCTGTGACCATACTGACTAGAAGAGGGAATGCCGAGTATGGAAAAGTGAGAAGAGCCGTTTTGTGAGATGGAGGCAGAGCTTGGAGCGATGGGGCCACGAGCCGGGGACGCCAGGATGGCCAGCACGGCCAGCACCACCAGACACTGGACGGAGCGCTGGGCAGGGTCTTCCTCCGAGCCGCTGAAGAGCCAGCCCAGCCCTGGGTGGGAACTTCGGTCTCCAGGATGGGGAGAGAACCCATTTCTGTTTCAGTCACGCACCCAGCGTGTGGTCACCAGTCCGGGCAGCCCCAGGCAGCAGATACAATCACAGACGTGAAGAAACGTCTCTCAGAGAGGGGCAGGCTCTCGAGGTCCCTCAGGCTCAGAACTTTGGCGTCTGAGATCCCCAAGCCGGTTGCCCAGAGGCACCGAGAGCACCTCTCCCCTTTATTCTGGTCCAGGCTTCCCAGTGGGTTTGGCCAGCCTCAGTCGTGACCCCGGAGCTAGTGCTCCCCCTTCGGGGTGCCTGGGGCCCTTTCAGAGTGTTCACGATGTCAAACTATTTACAGCCATGCTGGCATCCAGTTACTGGAGGCATCAAGTGCAAGCTCCCTCCATGCCAGAAAGCCTGGCTGGACACTGCCAGTGGACGGTCGCAGACACCCACACCCCCTCCCTATGGTGACATTTCCTGGAGCTCCGTGCCACCTGTTCTCAGCGCTTTCATCTCGGTGAATCAGGACAAGCCCCACCAGCAGCCAGGCAGGGGGCAGAAAACAGACGCCCCTCCAGTGGCCAGGACAGAGCCAGGCCGCCTGTCATCGTGGCCAAGCCTCTGCCTTGTGAAGACTCAAGGCCGCGTTCTCTGAAGACTCAAGCCACGGCTAGCAGGGACGGTGCCCCCTGGGGCCGGCCACTCCAGCAGAGTGGGTGGCGGCAGGTGCTGTTCCCTGGCTGAGGCTTTTCTGCCTCCAGTGCAGAGGGGCGCACAGCCGCCTGCCCCTGCTCCAGTGTCCGTGAGGCTCTGAAGCTCCTCTAGAAGGCAGTGGAGAACCAACCTCATCTTCGCGAGTGACAGGGGTGAGCTGGACAGAGATGGCCGGGGCTGATGTCACCACCGAAAACACACAGAGAGACAGGAGCGTTCGCCATGATTCCCGTGTGTGTCTACATACGTCTGTGTGTGTGTGCGTGCACACGCGTGTGTGTGCGTGTGCAGAAACACAGCAGGGGTAAGAAACTCTGCCCTCACCATTAACACAGGAAGTAAATGAGAAACCCGGGGTGGGGGGTGTTGCTGAGCGGGCAGCTGTCTATTTCCATCACGCGTGCTTCAGCACCTCCCTTCGCTCGTGCAATTGAAAAATAAACATAATATCTGCAATGAATCAGAAATATTAACTTGCAAAGACAAAAGAGCAAGCAAATAAAAGCTCCCAAGGGATCGGATTCCTAATAAAAAGGAAGCCTTTTAGCGGCTCAGAATTGGAAGTTCCAGAACAAAAGGGCTGGTTGGGGGGTTCCTTGTTCAGCCAAGTTTGGAAGCTGACTTAGAATCTAACTTGCCCCCCAACAAAGCAGATGGCTTTAAAACAGATACTGAAACTTCCCTGCTGAACAAAGGGGAAATGTTTGAATCTCTCATTTTCTCTCTCCTTAACGTTACGAACTCTGCTTTTATGCTCACTGTTTTTCTTTCTTTTCTTTGTGTGAGGCTGGGAGACATCCAAAGTGACTAATGGACTTTACCATTTACCCTTGCAAACACATCCCACTAGATGAAGAATCTAGTCATAGGAACCTTTGAAGATGAAAGAATAAAAATCACATTTAAAAGGCAACTTTTTTTCAGAGACTAAGAGAGATGTAACAGGCGCTGGACGCTCCTTCAGATTCTTTATCCCCAAACCTTTGGTCTTTTTTAAATCTACAAACAATCGTGTTGCTCTCTGATTAGCTCTCAGTTGAACTTTCACCTGGTGGCCTGTGACGTTTGCTGAATTTGTTCTTAATAAATAATGTTAATGAGCCTCCCTGGTGGCAGAAGGGGTTAAGCACAGCACTGTGAAGCTGTCCACAGCCTCTGCGGCACGAGTTTGATTCCCGGCCAGGGAGATACCCACAGGGTGCAGCAGACCTCTCCTGTCTCCCCGCTGCTCCCCTCAGCAGTGCATTTCAATCAGTCTGGGTGTTTTGCTCCCCACTGTGTCTCTGGTGAATCCTCTCACCCCCCACACCTCTGGCCTGCATCCCAGTTCTTTTACGCATAAATAAATAAATCTTTAAAAAAAATAAATCATGTTAAATAGAAAATAGCGAAGCAGGAGCTGGATGAGGATGGTGGGTGGCCATGGTGGCCCCCTCTGATGGTGGCCCCCTCTGAATCAGCTCCAGTTGTATAGAATCTAACAACACGGAGCTGGTGCCACCCACCCACAGCCCTAGAAGCTTTTCCTGACATGAATCCGAAACTTCCCCTAGGAGAACAGGGTGCTTAATTACAGGAGCTTTAATCACCTGCCATGAAAGAATAAATGACCAGCAAGGGTGGAACTGGGTGAGGATTTGTGAAGTGGGCAAATTATTTTCTCGAGGCTGGGAATTTTAACTTTACAGGATATACCTTTGGCCAAATTTGGCGTTTTCAGACTTACAGAATTGTGTTAGAAAAACTGTTTGCACCCACCTTTTATTTTACTGATTGTTGCACCCACCTTTTAGCGTGTGTTTCTATTAAGGGAAGACCTTGTAAGAGATTTTTTTTTTCATTGATCTGATGAGATAAAGAAAACGTTCTTTGAAAGCATGAGCCAAATCTTACATTTTGTTTTGGCTCTTTCTAAAGACGCTCATCCTATTATTTCTTATTTGATTCTCAGAGCAACCAAGGAAGCCATCTTCGTGTTACAGATGAGAAAAGAGAGACCAAAAAGTTAACTCATGCTTGTCAACAACCAGCCAGAGCTGGATTCCCAGACTCTTTTGTTCCCTCTTTTCAGCGAGGACAGGTAAAGTTTCTATCAGGTTTTATTTCGGGGGAGTTCAGACACTGCCAGGGTTCACCTTGTGCTAAGGGCTCTGGTGGAAAAAAAAAAAAATCACCCAGAGCACATAAAACCAGAGGAGCTTCACTTATAAAGCATGACTCACCCCAAATACCTACCTGCTCACCTTGGGGAAGGGACTAATTTTACCTCTGTCATCAGGTAACACCACGAACATTTGCCAGCCCCGCCAGGAACTTGTCTATTTTTACTTTTTTATTACCTGGAGTGACTGCTGTTGGCCTTCCAGGACCACACGGGGCCGTGAGGGGGTGGTGAAGCGATTCTGCAGACTCGACAGTACTCCCAGACAATTTCAGGCTCCCTTTTCTGGAGGGTGTGCCCTGCGTTTACAGAAAGGAAGACTGAATCACAGAAAGGAAAACAACTGTGACTCAGCAGCTCTGGAGCAGAGAGGAAACCAAAGACTGGGATTCTCATTTCCCTGCTTAACTTTTGGGCTACACCGTCTAGAATGAAAAAGTCGAGTCCTTTTTCATTCCCACAGTAACTTCGGAGGCAGCGTCTAACTGTGGAAGTGAGTGATCGTTTTGCTGACAGGCAAACAAGTAAAATCACCTGGTCCAAATGCAAAACACACACTTTGGGAGCTTAGGGGTAGGTGGAGCGGCAGCAAGAGGTTTCAGGAGTGTACAAAAGAGATGTGAAAATCGCAATGATAGGGGCCTCCCTGGTGGCACAAGGGGTTAAGCGTCAGCACCATGAAGCCAATTGCAACTACTGCAGCACGAGTTCAATCCCCTGTCAGGGAGCTACCCACAGGGCGCAGCAGACCTCTCCTGTCTCCCCTCTGCTCCCCTCAGCAGTGTATTTAAGTAGATCTGCCTGTTCTGCTCCCCACTCTGTCTCTGGTGATCCTCCCCCTGACTTCTGGCCTGCACCTCAGCTCTTGAATGCATAAATAAATAAGTCTTGAAAAAAACCCAATGATAATGAAATGAATAAATAATCATCTCACTGCTCACATTATCCCTATAAGGTAGGTGCTATTATTATTATTACCTCCTCCTTATAGGCCAGGAAACTTGGGGAACAAGGGAATGAGGCAAATGTGCCCCTCAACCTGTCGCTGGTGGTGGTTATGAACACAGAGGAGGGTCAACTCTTTTTAGCTGGGCTCTGCCATTACTTGCCCGCTGGGTACTTTGTGCTCATTAGAAACAGGTGCCCCTGGGGCAGGTGATGACTCTTTGGGTTAAAGGCTTGACAGGCGATGCTGGGCCCGCGCGGCAGAGTCCCTTTCAACTGACCCTCCCTTCTCTGTGCCTGGTGCGGGTGTTGGTGACAGCACCTTGGCGCCCACACAAGCTGGTTTCGCAGCTTTGGGCTACATCCTTTATGTCCTCGAGTGTCTGCTTCTCCATTTAAAAATTAGAACGAAGCTGCTGACCTCAGATGGAGGCTTGTAGAGAGGATTAAGCACTGGATTTACTTGGTGCAGGGAATACTACGGAAGCCAAATCAATCTTGAGATAGCTGGATGGTGCCTCTTGTTGGATCATAAACTCTTTGGGGATAGGGAGTAGCCATTTAGACACTCCTTTTGAAAAGGCAAGGACCGTATGTCAGAGAAAAGGCGCTGGTGTTTTATAGGCAGAGATCATGTCTTCAATTTCTACTGAAAGATGTTGGTGCTTTAGTAACTCGTGCCATTATGTTCTCCCTAAACTGTCTTCCTGGGACGACCGTCCGGAGCACACTGCATTCATAAAACAGAGCTGATAGCAGCTAGCTGAGAATTGCCTTCAGCACAAGAATGCCCTTTCCTGAGCCTGCAAGGAGCATCCAGGGACATTATGCGTGATGCTGGCACGTGCCCGCCAGGACTGCCACTTAGAAGCTGTGTGACCTGGGAGACATTCCTTAGCCATGGACGCTGCTCCACTGCAGAGTGGGGACAATTCCACTTGGGACAAGTGTGCATGCTAGCAGGATCTATTATCAAGGGAAAAACATTCTGCAGAGGGGATGGGGGTATCAGGTGCTTTATCTCGACTTCATGGCACCCTGAACAACTCTGGGATCGTGTTAATAAGCAAGGAGAAAGGATACCTGACGAGCAACTGCTCTTCTACCAACGATACATGAATATTCCTTTCTCCCTGACAGATTTCTGTGCTCTCAGGATGGACATATGCTTGATACTTGGGCCAGTGCCAGGCTCAAGCTCTGATTAGCTTTGACTAGTCAGGGTGATCTCTTTCCTCTTATCAAGGATTAAGTTATGTATTGACACATGGCTTCACTTGGGGTAATAAGATTTGAGGAACAGGGTGCTCTGGGACCTTAGGGCAAAAGGTTCTTTTTTCCTAAACAGAGGCTCAAGAACCTGAAGAGTTCTTTTTCTGCCCCTAGATGTTGCTGTATGATGATGTGATGGCTGGAGCCATGCATCAACCTTGTAGTGATGAGGGGCTCTGGCAGGGTAGATTAAGGTCGGTATGCTGAGGTCAGCACACTAGACAGAGGGGAGAAGCTCATGTCACTAAGAGTCCACTGAGCTGCTGAATGAGCTGGAGCTACTTTTCTTCCCAACTTCATGTTTTTATGTGAGATAATCACATTCCTTATTGTTTAGCTATTTCGAGTTGGATTTTCTGCTACTCGCACCCACGGAGATGCTAGTTGATATTTTTGTACGATGAGATCAGTAGAATGGGTCAAGATCTTTTCTAACGGAGGCACTAGGAGGGCGCCCTGGAGCCCCGCGGGGACTCAGAGCAGGTGCGCTACTGCACTCGCTTCCCTTACCTCTGGCTCAAGTTCTCGCTCATTATTTACTCTACAATATTTTGGGTGAGTGACTCCCAGAGGGCTCGGTTTGAGATTTCTGGGGCGCTTGCGGTGGTGGGGTCACAACCCTGCCTGCCCTGCCGGGCATTACCGAGTGTGGCCCCCCTCAGCCTGTGGGGAAGTAGTCAGACTTTGTGGTCTGGGCTGGGAGACCTGGATCCTCAGTCCTGGCCCCACTGTTTACTATTTACTTACCGATACTCCTGAGCAAGATGCTTCCCCCACTGCGCCTAGGCTTCCTCATTGGTCAAAAGAGAATGTTCACGGCTTGTCTGTGGCTTGGTTGGGAGAATTCCACGTGGGGAAATGTCGCTGGCTCCTCCTTGATGCTCAGTAACAGTTTTCATAGCCGCTGGATTTTAGTTCCCTTTGTGTCTTATTGGGATAGTACTGGCTGGAGTGAACCAGGCTTGAAATCGTGCTCCTATTGTTACAGGGCAGCCCCGATACAAAACGGGGTGCCTGACTGTGGGTCCTCACCCGCGCGCTTAAAAGGACTTATCAATGCTCCACTGCAGGCACACGTGAAAGGTTCATAAAAGGTTTATTTACAAGGGAAGGGGAAATGAGGAAATGGACAGCTCTGGGAGAAAAGTGGGAGACAAAGTTTTAAATGCGTCCCACCCGATCCACTGATCTGGAATCCCAAACGGCACTCTGAGAGCTGGCCGCGAGCCAGGAGCCGTGAAGCCAGGAGGCGAGTGACAGCGAGAGAGCCCAAGGCCCACGTGTTTGGTTTTTATATCCAACCTGGCTGCTTAACCCCACCCTCAGGTCCCAGCCACCTTCCCTTTGGTGGTGACGGGATTTGTCTTTCCCAATGTCCTGATGGCTTTGGTCTGGAGTGGGGGTGGCGTCCACAAAGCCTGTATGGGATTAGCTCAGAAATAAAAAGAGAAAAAAATAGAAAAAAAATTTTTTTTCTAATGAATTATACATTTAAATAATAGATATATAATACTCTGAAGTTTGTCTCCAGGTCTGGCACTCCTGTTCAGGGCTGTCATACCTGGGCTGTTTGCTCTGCCTGAATTCTTCTCTCAAATAGCCCTGGAGGCTCCTCCCTCACTGTTTTCAGCCTTTACTCAGGTATCACCTCATCACAAAGGTCCCTCTGACCCGCCTCTCTAGGATATGTTTCCTCCAATCTCCTCACCCCATGTTATGCTTCTTGGTGGAACTCAGCATCGGTGGCCACGCACACATCACTCGTCTCTTGTGTCTTGACTGTGACCGTCTGCGACCACACCATGTAAGCTTCCTGAGGGCGTTTTGCTGCTGCTGTTGGCAGTTAAGTCCAGGTCCTTGCTCATGTGGTACCTCTGGTGGCTCATATACATTTAAAAAATGAATCAAAAAGGTTGTCCAAAGCTTCATTTCTAGAACCCCATTCCGCCAGAGGTCCAGGACATCAGTGACTAAGGTGCAGGGTCAGCAGGGAGACACCTGACCTTGAACTCCGGCTCTGCACTTGCTGACTTGGTGGATTTGGTCGAGGTCCTCGGCCTCCGATTATCATTATTATCATTGATTATTGTCTGATTATCATTCATTACCAATGAAATGGGTTTAAAAAACATATCTCTTCCACTTGTTCCACAGATAAATAAGATTCTGAATAAGGATCTGAGACCGCCACGCCTGGTGAGTGGCGGTGCTGGGGAGGTGGCTGAGCAATCATCAGAGGCAGTTGCCAGGAATCAGAAGCGTCTCTTCACTGCTCCCAGGTGGGTGCTGTGAAATGAGACCTGAAGTATTTCATCAGGCAAAATGAGGCAGGATTGTGAAAAATGGGGCCTCCCTGGTGGCCCAAGGGGTTAAGCACCGTACTATGGAGCAATCCGCGGCCTCTGCAGCATGAGATCGATGCCCGGCCGGCCAGGGAGCAACCCACATGGCGCAGCAGACCTCTCCTGCCTCGCCCACTGCTCCCCTCAGCAGTGTATTTCAGTCAGTCTGCCTGTTCTGTTCCTCACTCTGTCTCTGGTGGGTCCTCTCACCCCCACACCTCTGGCCTGTGCCCCAGCTCTTGTATGCACAAATAAATAAATCTTTAAAAAAAAAAAAGAATTATGAAAAATGTAAAGCGAAACAAGCATCCCGCAACTGCTGTCTGCCCAGGTCAGCAGTAAGAAAATGAGAACATTCCACACACACAGATGTTAGGGAGGGGACTTGGCCAGAGCGGGGTGCTCACGCCCTCTGCCACACCAAGCCAGTTCCTTTGAAGCAAGGCATTTCCCCTCCTCTCCTCCGCAGGTTGACCACTATAAATACTGCCAAAGCCCTCTAGCAAGAGAAGAGCCCCACTTCACTATTTTTAGCTTTCCCTTGAAGTCTTACATTTCACATTTTGTTTTCAGAGTTTGCTTCCAACCCAAATAAACCCAGGCCCAGAAACGAGAGGACACGGGTTATTACTTTCAGATTCTCTCAGAAGGAGGGGAGATGTCAGTCGCGTGTCTGCTCCCAAGGGCTGTGCCAGCCACAGCAGGGCGCTGCCCGTCCCTCGGGTTGGCTCCTGACAGCAGAGGCCACTGCCTAATGGACCCACACTCCCTGACCCTGCAAGAAAGCCCAGTAAGAGATAATCTTCCAGGATTTTCTATTCAGATTCTGTAAAACCTTTCTGTTCTTGAAGACAATACCCTGCTGCTGTGAGTATTGTCACCATAACCGATGGAGGGAGCATGCCATTCATTCATTCATTCATTCATTCATTCAAGAATTATTAGGTGCCAACTGCAAGCCAAGTACTGTACTCAAAACTGTCTGCTCTCTGTGTTCTTTCCTAGCAGGACAGCTAACAAAGCACTAATTAGTAAAAAATTAATTGACTCACAAATCAATTCAGATTCAAACAGAAGACCTTTTATGTTCGTTATAATTACAGTTAGTAAAATAATTGTACGTTAACACACGACAAGCTCGACATAGCATTCATTACTTGCTGGATAATATCCTTAGCTCTGTATGTATTAACTCGCTCCATCATCCCTATTTTCAAATGGGGAAACTAAGAAAGCAAAAGGTTAAGTATCTTTTTGAAGTCCCACAGGCAGCTAAGTGGCCAGCGGGGTTTTGAAGGTCAGCCGGATGGATTTTAGAGCCCATCTAAGCATCTGTGATCCCGTACAACCTCTAGGATAGCCGCTACGCGGTAGACCAAATGAACACAGAAACTGCAGGTGCCAGCAAGGAAGCTGAGCTGGGTGGGGAGGCAGCCCCGGGAGGCAGAGGGGCCTGTGGGCTGGGAAAAGCCCTTGAGGTCTGAGAGCAGCAAGAGCTCCTTCCTGCTGCAGGAAGCAGCGTGGCACATTTCAGGGATGGAGACAAGGGGGGGCGGTGACCAGGCGAGCTGTTCTGTGGGGAGTCAGGGGGACAGGCAGGTGAAGGCCAAGCCTGATGGATTTGCAATTCAAATATGATCCAAAAAAGAAAGTTTCTGGCTGGACCATCTCACCTAGGGCTTGTGGGGGCTTGTGGGGGCTTGTGGGGGCTTGTGGGGGCTTGTGGGGGCTGCCATTTGTCCCGGAGCTCAAGGGTATGCAGAGGACCTTGTCACATCCTCCCTTGTGGCTCAAATTCTTTCAGCATTTTCCAGTCTTTCCTTTCTCGACATGCCTCTGAGTACAACTGACTTACCCCAGGACGGGGGTCTGAGCTGGTTTACGACTCTTGACCCGATGAACCAGAGTTAACCTCGATGAACTTGTCTCAGTCGGAGGGGCATTCATGCTGACCTCCAGAAGCCATGTTTAAAATTGGGGTTTAAAAATAAATTCTGAATATTAGGTTATTTCCCTGTGATCTATGTGATCTATGTGATCACAAAGGTGACTTTGCGAGAGGTTTCCAGTGAATCAAGATTATACTGTATTTGTGTTCCCTGCCACCTACGGCTTTGATAAAAGAAGGCTTTGTAGGGCCTCCCTGGTGGCGCAGCAGTTGAGCACGGGGTTGGGAAGCTGCCCGCAGCCTCTGCAGCGCCAGTTCGGCCACTGGCGAGGGTCCCACATGGCACGCAGACCTCTCCTGTCTCGCCCGCTGCTCCCCTCAGCAGTGTATTTCGTCAGTCTGCCTGTTCTGTTCCCCACTCTGTCTCTGGTGAATCCTCTCACCCTCCCGCACATCTGGCCTATACCCCCAGTCTTGTATAAATCAATCAATAAATCTTTAAAAAACAAACAAACAAACAAACAAAAATTTGTTTGCTTTTTCCCATCAGACCCTTTCCAGCCGGTGGTCAGCTCTCTCCGCTGTTCTGAGTTATTCAGAATTTTAAAAGCTCCCCGAACAAGAGCAGAACAAATTCAGTCACTCCAGCAACAGGATACTCTTGCCTTAGAATAATCCAGAAATTTGAGGACACTTCTTCCATCTTGAGGGGCAGTTATTTTCTGTAGTTGCCTATAAAAACAGAAAATCTGAATGTCCTTGATTCAAAAGGTGGTGGAAGCTTCGGGGATGCCTGTGCTCTGTGACTTGCTGGAGTGTCTTCAACAGTCTGGTCCTGGAAGGGAGAGAGACCGCCCAGTGTCTGCTGATGAGCTGGAGCAAACTGGGACAAGGAGGCAGGATGACCCAGAGCTTTGGGTCCAGCCAGGGATGGCTTCCCCACCGAGTAAATGTAGAGAACTTTGGAAAGAACGTAGGCTTTGGAAAATCAGTTTTTTATGGAAGATTGAGTCTCACAGTTTAGATGATTAGCTCTCTTGCAAAGATACTCCTGGGAAATATTACCAACTCCTTTCATGTAAAAGAAAATAAATATGACATAGGGGCTCTGTTTCTATTTGAATTTAGATCATGAAAAGCAGATTAGCGAGAAACTTCCACTTTGACGAGCAGTCTATTGTACTAGAAATTATTTTACCCACAAGAATGTAGTAAATGAATAAGTATTAGTATTTACGAATCCTTTTAAGGCATGTTTGGTCAACCTTTTTTTTTTTAATTTTTTATATTCCCCATACAATTACAACCCCCTTACTTTGACCCCAATCCCTCCTTTCCCCGCCCCCCACCCGCCATAAAGTGTCTCTGGTTCATAGTTGTTTGTCGATTTTGATATTTTCTTTCTTATAGTTATTCTTTTTCCTGGTCCCTTATTTAAGTTTTCTAGATTGCTGCTATGAGTGAGACCATCCGGTATTTTTCTTTTTCTTTCTGGCTTATTTCGCTGAGCGTGATCCCTTCTAGCTCCATCCATGTTGCTGCAAATTGCATGTGTTGGTCAACCTTTGAGATTGTTTCAGTCCAGGGTTAGAGGTTAGATATGTACCTCTACTACTGGGAAGATATCGTTTTTTGACTATCACTCCTAATTTTTCACAAAGTATTACCAACTACAAGACTCTGCACCATCTACATCTGGTTGCCGGTAAGACATAACCTCACCCATCTCTGTCCAACCATACTGGGTAACTTTCTGATTCTCAAACAAAAGCCCTTTTCTACCACAGGACCTTTGCACAGACCGCAATGCCAGTCCTCAGCCTACCCATCGCTGATCTAGACTCTGACTTTCTATAGATACGTTATTTCTTCAAAGTGGTCTTCCTCTAGTCCCCTTAATCATTCTTTTCTTCACTATCTGGTGTCGTTGTTTATAGCTTTCGCCACAACCTGACAGACCTTCATATTTAAAATTGTTTGTTGCCCATCTGCCCCTGATCCAACAAGTTTGATGGTCAATCCCCACAGCCTGCATATATAATATTCTTGGAATTTGTTCTCTGTGAATCTACAGTAGGTGACCCATGTTTGGCTGCAATCCCCTTTGATATATGGGCAAGAAAATGTCGCTCATTTCCAGTTGCCAGGGTTTGCCTGTATTTGGGATGACAACACCAAAACATTGGCTCTCTCTCGCACCAGGAATGTGAAGCTGATGTCAGGTGCCACCAGGGAAAGGATTGGTCACGACAGCTCTTTAAACACATAAACACATTCAACATGCAGCACAGCAGCACCTAGCTCAGAGAGAATTCCACCCTGTAGCACATGACAAGTTGGGGTGTAAGTCAAAGTACACTTAGCAAATGTTTATTCTGCGACGTGCTTTTCTTTTGTTCCCTGGAAGGGTAGCAGCATGCCCCGCCTGGATCTGAGGTCGCTGAAACAGGAGGAAGCTATTAACATATCAATGGAGAATCTCTTTGGAATCCAGAATTTGGAATAATATTTGCATCTCAAGCTCAGAACCGCCCAGGCAAGCCAGTTTATAGATTGCCTTTAATTTCCCCTTAAAACAGTGTCTGTTTCTGAATAAAAGATGAATCGAGGAGGGCTCAGTTTGTCGCGTGATTTATACTTAAGTTCTGCCTCCTTTGCATTCAGAGGCAAGCTGCACACACACGTCCCCACCCCAGACATTTGGATTCAGTTCTCAAGAAAAATAGCTGCTGGTTGCTAGAGCCTGCAGCTTAATTAAATTTGTCTTTGTCCACTTAATCTTCATGCTTACAAGAAGTGGGGTGGAATTGACACAGGGAAAACATACCTGAAAAATACAGGGATCACTAGGAGAATGGGCTGAGGAAGAGAGAGAAAATGCACTTTAAATAATGATAGTGGTGGGTGCCATTTAGAATGCGCCCCAGCTCTCTTTGCTTCAGGCATTAATAGATACCCCTGGATCGTCCCAGTATAAACACAGTGATCTAAAAAGTAAACTGTTGCACCAGCTTGGAGCAGAAATATCATTTTTTTGTCTTGCCTGCAAATTTCTATTTCCTTTTGGGGAAGAAAAATATATGAGAGGAAAGTGAAGATTTCTGTTTTGTGTAAAGTTTGGAAACCTCCTGCTCGAAATGAAGGGTTGTTAATAATAATAAAGTTCATAATAGCAACCATTTATCAGGCACTTTTTTTTAAGCCATTGTACTACAAGCTTTATATTCTTTATCTCATTTAATCTTGGCTCCAGACAAGGCTGGGACAATGGCAGGAAGCTGTCCCAGTTGATCAAGTGGCTGAGTCCAATTTTGAACAAGTGGCGTGCATTTGACTTGAAAATTCAAGTTTCAACCCCACGGAGAAGCCTGTCCACCTGGGTTTTAAAACCCCAAGCCTTGGGCCTCCCTGGTGGCGCAATGGGTTAAGTGTCAGCACTAGGAAGCTATCCGCAGCCTTTGCAGCACGAGTTTGATCCCCGACCAGCCAGGGAGCTACCCACATGGCGCAGCAGACCTCTCCTGTCTCCCTGCTGCTCCCCTCAGCAGTGTGTTTCAGTGTATCCGCCTGTTCTGCTCCCCGCTGTTTCTGGTGAATCTTCTCATCCCCTGCATCTCTGGCCTGTACCCCAGCTCTTGTATGCATAAATAAATAAATCTTAAAAAAAAAAAAAGGTATCTGCGGAGCACTGCCCACCAGCCTAATGTCATAGCCAACGAGCACAAGAGAGTGAGCCAGACAGACAGCTAGCAACCAACTCCACACCTGACCATTTCGTTACCATTTAGATACCTGCTATGAAAAGAAACACACTTAGGATAGACGGAGACTCTATCTGAGCAGTATGCACATACTGGCTACCTCCTGCCTGCCTGTGATTTCTTTCCCACCCATGCACTGGAATGTGTGCACCCTGCAGCCTGACTGAGCGTCCGGATTCTGCACCCTGTAGGGTTTGCGTGACCTTGGAAAAGTTACTGACTCAATGTGAACCCTGGATCCCTCAGTTGTTGAATGGAAATAACTAGAATCCATGCCTAGGGTCGTTAGATGTTCTGAGTAGAGCAGTTAGCTTTAGAAATGGGCACACGGTGTGTTCAGTTCAATCTGCTTATCATTATTGGTCTCTGAAAGTGATCTCTATATTGTTTTCTCCCCCAGGCCCAGAGGGACTGGATTGTTTGCTCAAGATGTGAGCAGAGGGTTCAGTGATCCAGACTGTGTGGCCTCGGGCAGTCCTGTGGGCACCATTTTCTTCATCCACAAAAGAAAGATGGCAAATTCACTTGGGAATTAGAGCTAATACACCTCAAACACTTAACTCAGCCTGAAGCCGCAGCTGTTATTATTACTTGAGCATTATTTTTAGACTGTACAAAACATCACAATCCCTGACTCTACCTTTAATCCACAGTTTTAGTGGTGTTGACACATCTGTTTCAAAGTGAGATCTCCAAGTCCTTCTCAGCAGAGTGAATTGTCTTTCGAAGCTCTTACTTGGTGAGTAAATTTACAAGAGGGGTGTAGATAAGGCGTTTATCTGTCATTTGGCCTTAAAACATGTCTTGAATCGCCACCTTTGCCTGGGAATTTGTATCAATTTTGCTCAGGTGATCAGATTGTGTTTCCTAAAAAGTATGTGTTTGAAAATTTTTAAACAGCTACTTGTTTGCCGCTTCTGGGAGTTTTTACTGGCGCCTTCTCTGTGCATGGGGTGGAGCCGGCACAGACTCTGAGGTGGGCATCCACGTGTCCCAGAATATTCTCTCCTTGTTTGAAATCATTCCATAATTTTCCCATCTGAAGAATTTGGTCCTTCAACCATCTCTCATCATCTTCCCAAAACAGGAAGCATCGCTGCCTTTTAGATTTTTTTCTTTTCCCTGCTGTTCACCATTGCTAGTGCCCACACACAACTCTAAAACGTCAGAATTGCCACCAGTTTACCCTCATCCTTCGCCATTCCAGGGCAACTGGGGAGAAGTGGATGTTTTAAATTGCATTTGTGAATTTGGTTTTAACTACAATTTAATTTTCAAGTGGAAGGATTAAAGCCTCTTGTTTCTCGGTGCTCCTACCAGGAGGTGTTCCTCTATGGGACTCATCGGGTCTGTGCTATCCAGTCAATTCCCTTTTTGACAGATTCCTAGTGGGGTCTCGTCTCGCACGGACACCCAGATCACCCCCCCCCCCCGGAAGCTACCTTCCCCTCTCCAAACCATGAGCTCTCTCATTTGGTACCGCATCTCACTGTCCACCTGGCTCTATTCTCACCCTCCTTCAATCCCTTGTTACTGGGGCAGCAAAATGCATTGCTAACCGCGCCAGCTGTGGATTTAGAACATTCCACGGACTTCTGTAACAGGGTGATGTCCACAGAAAGAGGAGGTGCCAGGTTCCCTGCCCACCCAGGGAGGGTGGAGCTGAGTGGAGAGGAAGAAGCAGAAGAGAAAGTAGCAGCAGAGGAAGAAGGAGACTAGGAGAAGGCACTTGAAGCAGAGACACTTGTGAAGAAGGTGCACTTGGGCTTGGATTTGTACCAGGAACTTGGGGACCAGAAGGAGACACTTGGTGATGTTGGTGAGAGACCCGTGGGGAGGCTAACAATGGCACCCTTTCTCTTGACTTGTATTTTGATTTTGTTCCTTTTCTTCCAGACTTTCCTGGCCCCTCCTGCCCCTTTTTCCTATTGGGCCCCTGCCAGAAGGTGCCTTAGACTTGCTGGCAAGCTCTGGGCCTCAGTGGCCATGCTTTGAGCCAATGTAACTTCGGGTATTTAATTGTAAATTATTTTGAACTATATTCTTTCTCTTCTCTCTATTGCACACTAATTGTATTAAAGTTCCTTCCTATTGAAGGTCTTACACACTAGAGCATGTTTTGTCTTGATGTGGCAGATGGCAGAACCCATTCAGAGGTCTCAGAGTACCCCTCACCCGGCCACTAACACTTCCAATGTATTGTAAACAAAAATAAAGAGGTGATCTGGGGCCTCCCTGGTGGCGAAGCTGTTGAGCGCTGGGTTTCGAAGCTGCCCGCAGCCTCTGCAGCGCCAGTTCGATCCCCGGCCGCCGGGTGAGGGTCCCACATGGCGTGCAGACCTCTCCTGCCGTGCCCGCCGCTCCCCTCAGTAGTGTACTTTGTCAGTCTGCCTGCTCTGCTCCCCGCTCTGGCTCTCGTGAATTCTCTCACCCTCCTGCTCTTCTGACTGTACCCAGTGCTTGTATAAATAAATAAAATAAATCTTAAAAAAAAAAAAAAAAGAGGTGATCTGGGGTCAGCTCCTCCCCACATCATCTCCAGCCTGCTCTGTTCTACTCACACTGTACTCCACTTCTCTTTCTGGAGCAAAAAGGCCCTGCCTCAGGGCCTTTGCACCGCCTTTCCCCACATCGATCTCCAGAGCTCTCCTCTCAGACATTTATTTGCATGACTCTTCATAACTGCTTGCAGTCAGCAAAAATGTCCTGTCCTCTGGGAGCCTTCTGTGACTCCCAAATACCCTGCCCAGGTCACTCTGACCCACTCTCAGGTCTATAGGCTTTGTAGGGCCAAGTATCGGGAACAACCTTTATGTTAACTTTGCGATCTCCTTCCCCTTCTAGAACAGGGTGGAGCAGGAGCCCTGGCTAAGCACTATTGATCTTTGGGGCTGGATAACTCTTTGTTGTGGGACTGTCTTGTGCAGTGCAGGCTATCTGGCTGCATCCGGGTATTTACCCACTAGATGTCATTTGGACACCGATTCCTCTCCCCTTCTCCCCCCTAGTCACGACAACTGAAAATGTCTGCAGAGAGCAGGGCCCGACTTAAGGTTTTAGCTGCAGATTCTCTGGACATTGGTCATGAGCACATCCAGGTGAACAGAGCCCGCCATTTGTGCCTCAGAGTGTAGGGTTCATGCTCCGAGGAGGCCCCGGAGGAACCCCTACATGCGCCCCCAGCCTCACCAGATGAACCTGAGTAAGAGTAGGAGGTTCCTAGCCAGAGAGGACTTTTCACAGAAAAAAGCCGTCCCAGAAGAAAGCGAGGAAGCAAAAGCTTACGGCCTACTGTAGGGGCAGGAGGACACAGGGAAGGTTTTCTATGATTTGAGCAGCCGGGGTACAAGAGGCGAGAGTCCCGCAGCCCTCGGTGGCTTTTGCAGGTTTTTACTGGGATTTTACAAGTACACAGCAGGCAGCGGTGCTGGGGCCGGGAGGGCCCGGCTAGACTTCACTCTTTCTGGGCTCTCTGGTGTTTTCTGGTGTTCTCTGCTTCTCTTTTGCTCTTTTCCACTCTTTTGTTCTCTTCTGCTCTCTGCTCTACTGTCTCTGCTCTACTGTCTCTGCTCTACTGGTGACCCCGTGACGCGGCCCTAATAAGCCCAGCCTTAGCCCAGGTGTACGCACTTACGCATGCCCACACCCTCCTCCAGGGGCCCGCCATCAGGCATGCATTTGGGACCACAGGGATCCATCATCAATCCTAATGGCGGGAGGGCAGCAAAGCCTGAAAATCACTTACCCTGCACCTACAAATAAATTTTGCATAAAATAAATGCAAATCAAAGTAAAATAAATAATTTTTTTTAAGTATCTGCAGACATTCCCAAGTGCCTTGGGGGGTGGGGAGCATCATCTCGTCCCCCGCTGAGAACAGTGGCTGGTCATGCCAGGGCCAGCTTCCATTATCCCCCTGGGGGGCTCTAAGTCAGTCTCTGTGATCCTATGGCTTAGGTTGAGGGAGGCTTCTGGAGTTTATGGTTACCTGAACAGCACCCCTGGGTGGGGTTCCTATCCCCTCTTCTCAGAGCCTGGAATCCTGCTCCCCCGAAGCAGCCAGCAGCGCAGACAGGGCAGGCTGAAAGTCAAGTTGCATCTCTTTACTGTGGACCCCCAGGAACCCATGAGGACCCGGAGGGGGGGGTCGCCTTCCTGAGGGGGTCACACTACCTGCTGCCTCCAGGGGCTGCCTTGTGCTGCAGCCCCTGCAGGCAGCTCTTCTCTAAGCTCTTTACACAGTGGACTTTGCCCAGAGTGCAGAGAAATAAAAATATGATGCAACATCTACTAGTGACATCCTCCTAGGGAATTCTCTGTTCTGAACTCCTTGAAGGCTTTTCAAAAACAAAACAAAACACCGCAAGCTTTTGAGGAGTAACACACTTATATGCTCCGGAAAAAAAAATACAAAAGGAATATAGTGGGAATTCATGTTCCTGTTTGCATCCACGTGGTCCCACTTCCACAGACCTCCGTGGATTAATTTCTTGGGTGTTCTTCCCGAGTTTCCCTGTGTACATGAAATACAAACATTTTCTTGTGCTATGTTTTACTTTCTCAATACAAGCTCTGACATCTTGCTTTTTTGGCTCACCTTATCCTGATATCTTTCCCCATTCGTGAAGAGCGAACGCTTCCTTCTTGATAGATGCAAGACACCCCACTTCATGACTAAGCTCAAATTGATTTAAATAAACTGATTCAATCCACCTGTGGATGGCTACCTGGGGTGTTTTCTTCTTGTCTCTTATAAACAGTGCCGACATGAAAAGTCTCAAGATAGATACACTATTTCCCTATATATATCAGCGAGATAAATCTTTGTTCCATATAAAATTGCTGAGGTTATAGATAACAATATTATTGATAGAGCTTGTGGAAGGTTCTTGGAGCAGGAGAGTCCAAGTGGCCATGGTATGGGGGAGGTGAACACACACCCTATAGGGATTAGTCAGAACAATTGAATGAGAGGAAGGTGGAATGCAAGGTCTCCCTAAGCTGGGGCATTTAACACAAATGAACAAATTAGAATTGGAGGAAGGTGGTGGGGGTGGGGGGTGGGGGGTAGAGCAGTCAGGAGGATGCAGATAGCTAATGAAGACACCCCACTAACGGGCTGACTTGGGTGAAGGTCTTCAGGACCCCCCTCCATTTCCTCCAGGTACTTGGTGAGTTTCTGCTACATTTGCTTGTATGTGTGTGTTGGGGGTGGGGCTGAGGGGTTCCAGCTAGAATTTTGCCAGATTTTGCTGAGAAATTGCCAGATGGTTTTTTGCCAAATTTTGCCAGAAATTGCTGAGATGGTTCTCTTGGTAAAATCCCATTTTACAGATGAGGAAGAGAAAGTTCAGAGATGTTAGGGTGACTCCACAGTTTTGGATCTCCCGACGCTAGAGTCTAGCTTTGCACTCAGATGTTAACTGCTGGTACATCTGTTACATGCAGGCTGTTAGGCAACAATAAACAGATCTTATTTTATCATTAGAAAATACAAACACACATGATAGAAGATGTCCAGGGTTTCTGTTATTGTTAAAGATGACTTCTTGTGCCATTAAGCCCAGCATATTGTTACTGTTTATATGTTCTCTGTTTCCAAAGGTTAAAGTGTCCCATCAGTTTGCCTGAAAACTTAACACAGAGAAACATCAGGCTCAACTGACCAGTGGCTTATGTTGTAGCCTTTCCTGCAAAGTTCCCAGTGAATTGCAAGTGTTGACATTTCCCATTAGCAGGAATGCCCAGTCTTCTCTGCACTGGCATTGCATGCCTGTTTTGTGCAAGTGGCTGGAGTTTACAATAGGGGTTTGTTCTGATTTCTTCCACCTGCTCTTCAAACTGTGGGTGACTTCTTTCCTGGTTACCATGTGCTTACAACCCCTTCATGCTGCTACAGGAGGTCCCACACGCTACAATCCATCTTCCCTCTGCTTCTGGGATCATTTTCTTTTTTGCATAATAATCTTTAAAAAGGTACACACACACAGTTGAGGTAAATTGGCTTCTAACACTGTTTATAATTTGGAGGTCTATGTTCACACATCTTCAGATGCATGTTACCAAATCACACTGAACAACAAAGTACACCATTTTTCCTCCCTAGTCCATTGGGCCCCCTCTGGACCATATTTTTTGCTTGTGCTTGCATTCTAACTTCCAGCAGAACACTCCCCAGCCCCCCATCTCCATCCCTCTCGCCCCCAGCAGACTATTACTTGCAGCACTTTGAGAGCAGCATTGTTCTCCAGGACACAGAATGCACAGGAGAGAACAAACAGGACTTGGGAACCCTACAACCCTGATAATGGGATGCTACAATGCCTGGCCAGCTGGGAACAGCCTGATTGCCAAGGAAGCTCTTAATGGCTGAGAACCTGCAACAGGACTCAGATCCTGGAGAGAGGGGTATGGGGATGTGTGTGTGTGGATGAATAATTATGAATTTATTTTGGGGATTCGTGGAAACAGGTATGAGATCAAATAGCCTCACCAGGAATGACTGCAGTTCAGGGCAGTGTTAAATAGGAGACAAGTGAATCTTTATGCATTTTGCAAGATGCCAGTTGTGCTGGCTCTGGCTATGATCACCATTTGCCAGTAACTCAAGGTTCTTTGTTGAGATAAAATGAACCGACCCAGCCAGTTGTCCTTTTCTTACATCAAAATTAATGGAGCTCTGTTATGTCAAAATCAGGCTGCAAAGATTTTAACAATGTCTTTTACAGGAGACAAGATCCACTGGTTGCTCCACTCTGCCCTCCATCAGAAGAGAAAAAATTAGACACTTTGATCATTACCATAGTTTTTAAAGTGGGTCAGTCATAATAAACTCAATGTATTGAACACCTTTTTTGTCATTCTATAAAGAAAAGATTAATGGTGTGAATAGCATTAATAATTCATGTTGCAATTAGTAACACACACTGTGGGTCTTCAAAATCAATCAATCAACCAATCAATGAAGGCAGCTATCTGAACAATATTACCTAGGTGAATATCCAAACTGGTTGGAGATCCATTTAGTAATCTAAATGTTCTAGTCTGGCTGTCTGTAGGCATGACATCAATGAGCTGTGTGAACAGTTGCCATTCATTTGTCAATTGTGTGCTTGTGGGAAAAAAACTAACCAACCAAATCTAAGGCATGATGGCTGAAGATGGGTCAGTAAGGTGTGGCCCACAGGCCAACCACTGTTTGTGTCTAGCTTTGTAACTTCAGGTCATGTTTGAGCCTTGTATTTGAGTAGGATTTTGCCATGCATATTTGGAAGAACATTGTAGAACAAGCTAGTAAGGTACACTGCATGGCCAAATAGGGCCAAACAACTGTTTTTATAAATAAAGTTTTATTGGAACACAGTCACCCCCATTTCTTTATGGATTCTCCTATTCCTTGTGGCTGCTTTGACTCTATGAAGTCAGAGACTGACTGGCCCCCAAAGCCTAACATTCTTATTGTCTGGCCCTTTACAGATAACATTTGTAAACCCTCGGTATAGGGATGAAGCTGTAAATCAACAGCCTGCATTTGAATATCAGTTTTACTATTAATTCTGTGTAGCTTTAGTTATATACTTATGAAATGGCATTGTGAATACCTCTGAGCTGCTGTGAGAAGTAACATCAAGGATTCTAGTGGATACTTACTCAATGATAGTTATTATGATTCACCTGGTGAAAGATTTCCCGAGGTTTTCCCATACTCTCAATGCCCTAGAATATAATCCTATCAGATCTCTTCTGTCCTTATAAAATTAAGCATCAAAAATACTTGAGGAATTTGGATAGTTGCCCTTCCAGTTCCAGGAATAAGAGTTCACAAAATACTTGCAACATATTTGTAGTCTTGATCGAGTCACGGAAACTTAGGCGGTATTCAGTGGTATGCCGCCATGAAGCACCATGTTTGGTCTATTTTGGATATCATTTTGGTTCAGGACCAACAATTTTAAGGTATACAGATGAAATTTCTAAAAGACAAGAAGTTGGTGTGATCTAATCAAGACTCACAACGGTGTCCATAGTGCCCATGGGGACTGGAAGAAACAGGAGCATATTTACCAGGGAGTGATGTGGATTCTGGCATCAATTATTTAAGTCTGGGAACAGAGAGACTTGGCCAGACAGCAGTTCCTGGGAAGTGGATCTGGGGCCACAAACTCAATTTGAGCCAGATGTATACAGCTGCCCACAAGTAAGTGATCTTAGGTTACATTAACAGAAGAGCTAGTATATGCCTTGTGGGTCCGAGGAAGGTAAAGCAAGAAAACGATTTTGAGCTAGACAGCCCATGTTTGGAGAAGGGATGTTAGTTATGAAGACAAATGGCACATTTGAATGGGGATGTTGCCAGAGTTGTGTAGACCAAGGGGGGTTGGGGGGAGTCAGTCAGGTTAGTGAGTCATCTGGGAACTGTCATAATGAGGAATGCCTGAAAGATTCTAGGGATGTTTCCCAGGAAAAGACATGACCACAAAGAAGAGAGAACTTCTGGAAAGTCTGAATGTCTCCCATTTGGAAGATGCTGCCATGCTTTTTTTTTTTTCCCCAAACTGTAGGGAAATAAATGTGAGGTACAAAGCTTTTGGGGTATCTATCACCTCAGCTCACAATAGTTCCTCTACCCCTCACCTGTGCATCCTAAGTCCACAGTCTCAAAGGACGTAAGTACCTGGAAGCCATATTTGCCCTTCACCACCCTGCATTCCTATTATAGTTGACAGGACAGTGGATGGATGCCTGCCTGGAGTCAGAATAATCTGACTTTTCCCACAGGGAATATGTAATTGGACTTGGGGACACCTGTCTGGTTCCCATAGGGTCAGAGGTAATGGCACAGAGCGGGCACATGGGCAACTATCACCACTGTGCAGTGGAGTCTCTGAGAAAAACCAATCTGCAGAGGCCAGACGGGGCAGAGATGCAGAGGCCAGACAGAGGGTTTGGCCTGGCTGATTCCGTCCAGGATTCCACTTATCCCACTTCCTGTTTCGGTGCTTCCTGAAGCCTAACTGCTTTCCTGGACATGAGCTTCCTGAGAGATCTTTGTGTCCTTGCTGCAAGCCACCCCCCAACCCCCTTTGTACTTTTGCTAGTCCAACTTGTCCCTGCACTTGTAACTAAAAGTGCATTAAGTATTTCTGAAGAGCCCACAGCTACGCCTGTCAGCCACTGGAAGAGGATCCTCAGGAACAGGCTGCTTCTTTTCCTGGAATTTTCCAAGTGGAAGCTGCATGATCCTACGTGACTACAAGGCCCAAGGACAGAGCTTGGACTGGGCTTCAGAAAGAGCTGGAATTCATTGCCAGCTGAGGAAGGCGGGAGTGGTTCCTGAGCCCATTTCTCCTGCAAAATGAGGAGAGTTGAGGCCCATCTCACAGAACCACGGTGAGGGTGACATAATCTGGTCACGTCAAAGGCGCTCCCAACCGGCCGGGTGACCGAGTCTGTACCCTTTGTGCTCCTGCCTGATACATTCTGTAACCCTGGCGCTGGGCTGTGCGACATTTTATGAATCAGGTCCATGGCAGGATACCTCACTGGTTTTTTGTTTTCATGTGTGAGAAATGCTCCATCTTCTCATTTTTCAAGAAATGTCTGGAAATAAGGGGCCTCCCTGGTGGCACAAGGGGTTAAGACGCAACCTATGAAGCTATCTGCAGCCACTGCAGCACGAGTTCGATCCCCGGCCAGGGAGCAACCCACATGGCGCAACAGACCTCTCCTGTCTCCCCACTGCTCCCCTCAGCAGTGTATTTCAGTCGATGCGCCTATTCTGCTCCCCACTCTGTCTCTGTTGAATTCTCTCACTCCCCACACCTCTGGCCTGTACCCCAGATCTTGTATACATAAATAAATAAATCTTTGAAAAAAAAGAAATGTCTGGAAATAAGATTTTGACGGGACAGCTCATTTTGAAATATTATCCAAAAAAATTCAAATAATTTAAAAACATTCTGAGGGTCAAATAAATCAATCTGAAGGGTGATCTGGCCTCTGACCTGCCAGCTGCCAACCTCTGGAGTTCAGATATTCAGGGCTTCTCCAGGGGGCTCATGGAGAAGACACCTCTCCCCTCAGGGGCCAGGAACCTGTGTTTTATTTATTTATTTATTTTTTAAAGATTTATTTATTTATTTGTACAAGCACTGGGTTCAGACCAGAAGCGCGGGAGGGTGAGAGAATTCACCAGAGCCAGAGTGGGGAACAGAACAGGCAGACTGATGAAATACACTGCTGAGGAGAGCAGCAGGCGTGGCAGGAGAGGTCTGTCGCACCATGTGGGACCCTCATCGGTGGCTGGGGATCGAACCAGTGCTGCAGAGGCTGCGGGCAGCTTCGCAGCCCAGCGCTCAACCTCTGCGCCACCAGGGGAGGCCCTGTGTTTTATTTTTCTTGGTTTCTCCCCATCTCCTGCCCCCTGCAATCTCTGTTTTGAAGAGAAATTCTCCGAAGTGGAATTGCTCAAAAAAAAAAAAAAAGGTTCTGAGGCATTTGATATATAATGCCAAGCTGGTGCCCAGAAAATTATGCTAATTTACATTTCTACCATCAGTTTAAAAGAATGCTTCCCTCTGTGCTTGCCAGCGCTGGGTATCAACAATGAAAACATTCTTCTGCCAGTTTTACAGTTAAAAATATTCTCATTGTTATATTATTTATGATTTTCTCAGCTACTGACCTTACCAAGTGGCGAGAATCTAGAGGAACTCGAATGCTCATGGGCACTACTCAGAATGCAACATGGGGGACCTTGTAGAAAAGAGTTGGCTTGTTTCTAAAATGTCAAACTTCTACACAACCCATGGTCCAGTCATTCATGCCCGCATGTTTATCCAGGAGAAAAGGAAATCTATGTCCACGTCCCTGGGGACGGGTGCACAAACATTATAGTGGCCTTCGTGGCAGCAAACCCAAGCTGAAAATCACCCACCTGTCCATCAGCAGAGAAGTGTAAGCCAGGCTGTAGCCCTACCCTGCTACACTACTTGGCAATAAAAAGAATGAACTATTGCAAAGTTCAACTATTCATCCATATGCAAAGGATGGCGAACTCTAAATCATGCTGCAAAGTGTCAGACAAAGTAGACTCTATACTGTATGACTCCATTTACATTAAGCTCTAGGACGTATACACTGACCTATAGTGACAAAAAGCAGATCTAGTTGCCTGCTGATGGGGGGCGGGGGAGGGAAGGGAGGGGTCACCGAGGAACCTTTCGGGAATAAAGGATGTGTTCACTAAAGCGTGGTCACGGTCCGGAGGCAGATACGCGGGACAGAGCATAGCAAGTGGGGCCCTGCAACACGCCCCATTTATCGTATGTCATTGCATGTCAGTGAAGCTTTTTTAAAAGTCCCCCGAAAATATCACAATATTGTCATTGTTGTTTCAATGACTGTGATGGTTGGTCCCTGGGCAGGGATGCTGGTGCGGTCAGGCAGGAGGTGAATGCACAGTTCTGGGGGGCATCCATGCAGTGGGGCAGGCACAGCACCCTGGAGTCTCCCCGAACATGACAACCTCCTCATTCGTGACCCTGACATCTCCGGATGCCACCTGTCAGCCTTTTCTATTTCTTCGCATGGGCGTTGCCGTTTAAAATCCTCTAGGCGCCCTTTATGTGTGGAGGCCAGTCAACGAGGGTCTGTCCTGTGAGCTGCAGAGATGCTTTCCGGCTTTGCATTTTGGAGTTGAGTTTTGATGCTGATGCATCAGTGACATTTATTACTGATCTGATAACTTATTTCTTGGCAGAGCACTGCCCTGCGATATGTTTCTTGGCACCTAGGATCCCGGCTTCAGCACTTGCTATTTCAGAAAACAGGTCTGTCCAGCAACTCGGATTTGTGATCTTCCTTGTGACTCATTGTGTCTCTAAGTGGGTGCTGCTGACTTACAGGCCAAGCCCACGAAGACGAGGGGCTTAGGGGACAGGCAACTCCCCATAGAGTGACGTCCTGGGCGCTTGTCCTGAGACTCTTCTGACTTGTATGCCCATTCTCAAGTGAGGGTTCCTCGTAGTTCACCGCGTGCTGGGCCGTTTCACGCCTAGTTCTTCTAACCCTGTCACCGGGGAACTGTCAGCTCCAGCTTTCTGTGTAAGGAAACTCGCTTTGGAGGAAGCAAAGCACAGCTCCTATCTCTCCTGATCTATGGTGGGGATCTGTCTATGAGTTTTGAGCTCATAGATGCCAGCCTCCAACTCTCCCCTCTCACCCCACGCTTCCAATGGGGCTTACAAGTTTGTCTTAGAAGGAAGAGGTAGGAACACGTCATCCTTCAATCCTGACAAGAAACCTTAACCATGTCCTCGTTAGGTAGAGCAGGAAAAATCAGGGTCTCTGTAGGGGTGGGAGGCACAGTGAGCTGAGGTGTGTCTCAATGTTTCACTCCAGGCCCCACACAGAGAGAACCGAGCACTATTTTGAAAAGCACGACCCACCATGAGCACTCTGTGGCCAGAGGACTCAAGGAGGAAAGGCTTTGTATCCTGGTGTGAGATGATTTCACCGTCCGTGAGTTGAAAACAAAAGGTCTTCCCAGTTCCTGCAGAGTCCTACCTGGACCACATTTAAAAGAAGGTGCTAGAATAGGTGTGTCTGCTCTCTGCTAAGGGTTTCCAAAAGGCTGTCCAATTGGGGCCTGGGGACACTGGATCGGATCTCCTTTTGTGCTTTTGAATCTTGAATACCATACTCACCACGGAAGTCAGTATAGCAAGTTCATCAAAGATGTAGTAACTCAGCAGCTCCCTTCGTCTGTGCTCTGCTGACTGCACTCAACTGGACGTGGGAACAGCAATAGGGAGTACTTAACCTCTGCACTACTGACCCATGGTGGGGGGTCACTCCCCTCTGCAGGGCTGTCCATTGCATTGCAGGGTGTCTGGCAGCAGCCCTGGCCTCCACCCACTAGATGCCCAATTTGTTACCAGACACTCAGGTGTCCTGGGATCAGAAATCATCTCTGATAAAGAACCACTGGCCTAAGTTAATAAAGGCTGGACCGTGCCATTCAGAGTTAAAAAGACGTGCACTTAGGTGACAGGGTCAGTATAAATGTGTTGGGACATTTCTTTTTCTCTTACTTCCTCTTTTTTTGTACCAGCAGAACTTCCTAGTGGAAGTTAAGCTTGATGAGCATGCTTAGAAGCCTGAGAAATGTTTGCTTCAATATATGGCTGATTAGTACTTTTCTAGTGGCGCAGGGGTTAAGTCTCAGCACTATCAAGCTAGCACCGGCCACTGCAGCTCAAGTTCGATCCCTGGTCAGGGAGCTACCCACATGGTGCAGCAGACCTCTCCTGTCTCGCCCACTGCTCTCAACAGTGTATTCAATAGATCTGCCTGTTCTGCTCCCCACTCTGTCTCTGGTGAATCCGCTCATGCTGCCATACCTCTGGCCTGCACCCCGGTTCTTGTATGCATAAAAAAAATAAATCTTTTAAAAAAATAAAAATAAATCTTTTTAAAAAATATGGCTGATTAAAGAAAAACACTTCTAGCATCCTTTCCGCATTACAGATGATACTTACTGGCCTCAGACCATTTTCCGAGCCCATAATGTGTTATCTCCTGTGCTACCCACTGCTTTTCAAATACACACAGGTATCACCTCCATTTAACCCACGAGGAAACACAGACCTAGGGAGATGAAATAACTGCTTTAAGGTCACTCAGAAAAAACTGACACAGCTGAGATCTTCACCTAAATTTGTTTTAGGCTGGGGCTCAGTCACCCTCTGACTTCCAACTTAATATTCATTCACAGCAGGCATTTCCAAATTTAAAAACCAAAGAAAATAAAATCACTGCTCGTCTTCCCACTTAAAACTGCCAGGAACGTTTTGGTAACGTTTAGTGACCGATCCACCCAGACGCCTCTCCATGAAGAACGTGGATACTTTAGAGAAAATGGGGCATGCTTCACGTTTACTTTTTCTTGCTATTTGATGAGAAACCCCTATTGCTGTTCCCACATGAAGTTGTCTGTAATCGGCGGAGTCTGTGATTAAGGGAGCCTGCTGGATTACTGTTTTTTCTGAATTATTACTTTTCTTTATATTTCTGTGTTTTCATGATGTGAAATATTCTTCATTAGCATCATTTAAATGGGGCCTAAGTCCCAGCGGGGACACTGACACAATCTCCCATTGTCAGACATTCTGGGTGCCTTATGGCCTCCGCCCACCCCTGCTTCTCCCCAGCTCCTCTCCCCAGACCCTCTATGTCCTTCCTTCCTTCTTTCTTTACGGTTCTTGATTGATGCTGTTGAATTCATTCTCTCCAAAGGTTGTACTGATTTACATTTTTATCTGCTTTGTAGGAATGTCTGTATCTGTTTCTTCCAAGAAACTCAGAGTTTTCAATTACACACACACGCACACACACACACAGGCTTAGAGATACCACAGATGAAATCGCATTTGGTTTTTATTTGCATTTGAAATTTCTTTATGAAATACACGAGAAATGTATGTACTTCAAAAAAAAAAAAAAAGCAGTGGGCAGACGTGTGAGCGACAGCTTCTCTGAAATATGAGGAATATTTAGGCCCGTTGCGAAAAGGACAGCTCTTGCAGACCCAAGGGCTAGGCTGTATCTGTAGTTCTGCAACATACTCGCCGAGGAGCACAGAGAAGCCTTAACTCCTGACTCTTCTTGAAGAATCCTAAAGTCAGAGGATGTTTACAAAGGAGTACAACACGCCCTACGAAAACTCTCAACCCCCCTTGAGCAGTGACCATCTAATGTGTGCAGGATGAAACTGCAGGTATGAAATCTCTGAGATGCCAGATTGGGGGACACCTGCTGCCACCCCCCCCCCACTTTTCTCCTTGGGAGCCAGAGACAAACAAAGCCTTCCTGGGGCACAAATGCCTCCCCCCTTTTAAAAAGATTTGTTTATTTATGCATACAAGAACTGGGGTACAGGCCAGAAGTGGGGGGCATGTGTGAGAGGATTCACCAGAGACAGAATGGGGAACAGAACAAGCAGACTGACTGAAATACACTGCTGAGGGGAGCAGTGGGTGAGTCAGGAGAGGTCTGCCCCGCCATGTGGGTAGCTCCCTGGCCGGGGATCGAACTCGTGCTGCAGAGGCTGTGTCCACAGCTTCATAGGTTGCGCCTTAACCCCTTGCACCACCTGGGAGGCCCACAAATGCCTCCTCTGATGCTCAGCTTGCCTCTCATTTCTTCCCATTTACCCCAAACTAAAGTAATAGAACTTGGGGCCCACCATTGTGGACCCAAGCACAGGAGCAAGCAGGTGGGGACTTAGTGTATGGAAAGATTATTTCTAGATTATTGGCCAATGGGAGCAAACCACCAGAGCCACTTTCTTAGAGACGACACAGAAACCCCCACCTTACCAATCTCAGAAAACAAGCTGCAAGGATCAGACAGACCGAGCGGGTCAGACGCACGTTTTCTCATTGTCAAGTGGAGCCGGTAACAGGGACCTCAGAGGACTGGAGCGGATGGAGTGAGAAGCAAGCAGGAAGGCCGCTGAGACACGCAAACCAGCAGTAAAACATGTTCTCAACTTCCTGAGGCAGTTTCTGATTTTTTAATGACTTGCACTATGCTGTCTTTACAGAAGAAATGCTGCATTTCAACATCAGACCACAGGCTCTATGTATTTTTTAAATACTCCCCCAACCCCCAGCAAAAGATGAGGTTCCACGAACCCCATGTGAGCCCCCTGAGCCTCAGAGTCACTCTAGGCTTCCAAGCTGGACTCATGTTCATTCTCACTGGTCTAGTGTGATGGCAGCATCTAGGTCTCGGTGATCCACAGCTCGTGTGTCCTGAGGGATGTGCAAAGGGAGGGAGTCTTTGGCTCGGAGGCAGCACAAACACCAGGAACCTGATTCACAGCCTGGCGGGGGTGGGTACTGTCTGACTCCCAGAGGCTCCCCCAGGTCTTTGCTGGCCCTTTTGCTCTCTGACTCCCAGAAAGCATCCTCGGTCCGAGTCTCCCCTGCCAGCCAGCGCCTGGGAAAACGGAGCCCACCTTAAAACGTAAATGACTTCTCCTTTCTGAGGCGGAGCTCACACGCAGGGCTCTCTCTATCTCGAGTTCCTGAAGGCTGTGACTCACAGATTCCATCCAAACCCTGCCAGTTCCTCCACACCTTTCTAAGAAAGCCTTTGGAAGCCTTACTTTACTATTATCATTACTAATCGGGCCCAATTTGCATACAGTAAATCACCAAGATTTTTAAGTACAGGTTTACGAGTTTGACAGATGTCTCCAGTCTTGTAAACTCAGCCCTAATTGACATAGAGCTCCCCAGCCCCTCTCCCCAGCAATAACCACCCCGGCCTCCACTCCACTCCCCAAACCCCCCATTCTGATTTTATCACCACAGCTCAGGTCGCCCAGTTCTGGAGCTCCGTGTACATGGCACCAGGCAAAACACACACTCACATGGCTGCTGTCGAGATGCCTTCATGTTGTTCTGGGCCATGTTTGAAGTGACTCCTGGGTCACAACGTGCGGCGTGGAGACCAGTGCTTGCTGCAGCCATTCCTCTGTGGATGGCATTGACGGCTTCCTTTCCAGGTTTTGGCTGCTATGACTAAAGCCGCAGGGAACCGATCTGTAGTTTTGTGGAGACCATGCCTATGTATTCCTCTGGGATAAATGCATAGGAATGGAATCACGGGCCACGGGGCAGGTGCACATTTAATGTATGTAAAAGACACCACCTAACTCTCCTCCACCGTGGGGGCCTTCCCTGGTTTTGAGATTCCTGAGGACATGGGGTGCTCCTCGCCCCCTCAGTAACAGAAGAGAGAGCTAGTCTCGTTCTTCGTCTGGGGAGAGGGGCTGCCCACGCCAGCAGTGTCTCTTCGCCCTCCCCACCTCCATACCTTTTGCGAAGTCATCTTCAAGATGCCCTCCATCGAGATGTGGCGTCTGGTCCCCACTCTCTGCAAATCAGCTGGGTTCATGTCATGGAAATAACTTGGAAGCCAGTTCCAGCCCCAGCAAGTGGCCTCGTCTAGTCTGTGTGTGTCTTGGGACCCAGCCCCTGCCATCGGCACAGCCTGGCACAGCTGCAGGCGGACGGGAGGCCGCCGGAGCAAGGCTCACTGTCTCAGCTGCACCGTCACGGATGCCGACGCCCGCCAACCTCCCAGCCGGCGAGAGACCACACGCGTGCAAGGAGAGCAGCGGGCAGCCACGGACTCAGGGGGAGACCGAAAGGATCCAGCTGGCGAGCACCCAGGGGCCGGGCTGTGGACATGCTGCGGACTTTGGGCTTTATCTTGGGTAGGATGGAAGTCATTGGGGGGTGATTATATATTGCTTCCTCTAATCCTTATAATAAAATGTTATCTTACTTAATCCTTACAACAACATGGTGGGGTAAGTGTTATCCCAACAGTAGCAAGTGACACTTAGGCAACAAGAGGAACTTGTCCAGGGCCTCCCTGGTGGTGCAGTGGGTTGAGTGCCGCGCTGAGAAGTTGTCCACAACCTCTGCAGTGCAGGTTTGATTCCCGGCCTGCCAGGGAGCTGCCCACATGGCGAGGCAGACCTCTCCTGCCTCGCCCGCTGCTCCCCTCAGCAGTGTCTTTGGTCCATCTGCCTGTTCTGCTCCCCGCTTTGTCTCTGGTGAATTCTCTCACCCTCCCGTGTGCCTCTGACCTGTACCCCAGTTCTTGTATAAATAAATGAATCTTAAAAAAAAAAAAAAAAAAAGGAACTTGTCCAGATTCACAAGCCAGGTGAAGGGCAGATTCAGAATGTGCTTCCAGACAACAAGACCGACTCCCCGGCTTGCCAGGGCCCGGTCCATTGTTAGCACTTGGGAAACCACTGAGCTGCAGGCAAACCAGTTGGTCACTCCAATTCCAGCTTGCTTTGCCTGCAAAGCTCAGGCAGTAGTGGTTCCAGAACCCTGGAAGAAAAGGACCCAACTTCCTTGGACTCAGAGAGAAGGGTGCTCCCTATGAACGATGGCCGTCTGCAAGCACATGCAAACTGAGTGCTTTTATGGGTGAAAAGGATGCTGTTAAGACTCACACGGCGTGGCCAGGGCAGCGTAGCTTACAGAGGACGGGCTGGCTTGGCCAGTCTGCATCTGCTGCGGAAGCTGGAGGCTGTCAGCAGCGAGGCTCAACACCTGCGTCTGGGCTGGAGGCACTAGGGGTTCTGATCAAAGCGTTTTTCTGATAAGAAGCTCAAAGTCCTCTTGGAAGAATCAGGCCGAGATAAATGGGCCCTCTACTCTGTGTCCATGTTGCTGTTTTCGAGATTCAGTCGTCTAGGGAGGGGATCGCCTCCTCTGTTCGATTCTGTTAAAAGCAGCGGAACTTCCCAGGTCAAAGAAAACTAACTTGAGAAAAAGGGAAACAGTGGCTGTTCTCTTCTGAGCAGGGATTGCACGCCAGGCATAATTTTGTCATTTATGCATCAGAATAGTCCTTGGCAGAGGCGGTTGTCAGCCCCTGTTTACAAGGGAGTACACTCAGGATCGGCGCTGTTCAGGAACTTGTCCAAGGTCACACAGTCTCAAGAGGCAGACATAGGACCGAATGGGGGAATGTCTGAGAGCAAATCCTGGTTCTTATCTGTCCAGCCTCTTTCTTTCTTTTTTTTTAAAGATTTTTTTTTTATACAAGAACTGGGGTACAGGCCAGATGTGTGGGAGGGTGAGAGGATTCACCAGAAACAGCGGGGAACAGAACAGGCAGACTGCTGAAATACACTGCTGAGGGGAACAGTGGGCGAGACAGGAGAGGTCTGCCGCGCCATGTGGGACCCTTGGTGGCCGGCTGGGATCGAACCAGGGCTTCAGAGGCTGCTGACAGCTTCACAGTGCCCCAGCCTCTTTCTTGTGTGGAGACCTTTAACCAGTCCCCTTGAGCCCTGGACTAAGAATCCTTAACCTGCATCTGTGGGCCCTTCAAGTCATTCCTGCCTGGAATTCAGAATAAACAGATGTGTACACACACGTGCTAACCTGAACTTGATCATATTTTCTCAATTTAAAGGCAGGCCAACCACAGCAGTGTTAGCAGTACCTGAAACTTCATCACCGATGGAAACCAAATATTTTCATATCATAGCAGAGTCACAGATCATTTAAAATATCATTTACAGTTATTGCTCTTTCAAAATTACGGTTATTATTAGACTTCCCACTGGATCTTGTCATTTAGTGTGTTAATAAAACTGCATATAGTACCAAATTTTACATCTGTTTAAAATATTTTTTGATAACTGTATTAATATAATTAGTTTTCTTTGCAAGTCTATGCATATTTTACACATTTAAAAACCATTCTGAGAAGGGGGCCGCAGGCACCCCCTGACTCCCCGCAGGGTTTGTGACACATAGAAAGATCAAGTTCCTGCAAACAGCTGGTGAGCAGGTCATTTATCTCATGAAGGATTCACTCTTCGGGCACAAATTTCTTTACAATCTTCCCAAAACTTGCACATTTCAGAAGTTATGGGAACCTTAGTGGAAATATCTCATTCATTAAACACTCATTGGGCACCTACAGTGTATGGGAGCCTGTGAGTGGCCCCTGGAGGCAGGCCCGGACAGGCCTCTGCTCTCACGGAGCTGACACTACGAGGGTCTGGACGATACGAACACAATGATGACACGTATAATTAAATGATGCAAGTGTGGCAGGGTGGATGGCAGGAGACACTAAGAATTCCTGGACCCAATACCGTGGCTGAGAACTGAGGGGTGGGTGGGCACCAATTATGCAGAGAGAGAGAGAGAGAGAGAGAGAGTCCAGCAAGGGTGCCCGGTCCCAGCCTGCGAGGTAGCACAGGCTCCCGACAACTGACTGTTAAATTTCCAGAATGTTTAAGCCAGTTGTTAAAAAGGTCACTATTAAAATTTAAGTGATGCAAACTTGCAGTCAAATAAATTATGTTAAAAAGAGGAAGGAAAAGAGCATTACCCACCTCTCTGGATGGCAAAACAGTCCCTAGTAACCGTCTAGCTAGGACACGATGCCAATAAACCATTTTACCATACCAATTCTAAAACAAAACAAAAAAAAACAAAACCAAAGGAAATATCTTGAGCACTGATCTAACAGGGAGGACCCTCTGTAGTTACATCCTGCAATGAAGGATGTGCCTGCACAATCTCGAGAACATGCTGTCCTGTACAATCTCTTTAGCCTAGTATCTCTTGAACATCCCTCCCTGCACCAGCGACATCATTTATAGCATCCTTTTTAGCAAACCCTCTGGTATAGAATCCCATAAACACCTGAAGGGCTGAAGTGCCTACTGGGGAGGGTGGGCTCTGATTAGGGTATGAGCCACCTTGAGGTGCCAATTCAACTGAGGGACCCACAGGCCCTGCTCCTTTGCACTCTTTATTCCGCAGGCCTCTAAGTATACACAGTCACTCAGACCAGTGTGGCCCCCCGTTCTGTGAGACTCCACCATCCCCTTTGTTTAGGGCACCATGAAGAATGTGGGGGCGGCTTTCTAGGTTTCATTTCAGGGCCACAGCCTCCAAATTTTTGTAACTTTAACACTAGATTCTCTCTCAGTGAGGAGAGAGGCCCGACATGGCCATGCAGGAAGGAACCGGGAAACTCCCTCACACCAGGCGCACCCCAGGAAGAAGCCCCTCTGACCCCAGGCTGTCCCCACGCCCCCAGATGTCCCTCCTTCTCCCCCACCCCAGCCCTTTTGAAGAGTCTGCATCTGAGCAGCATACTTTAGGTGCCATTCGAATCACACAGTCTCCCCGTGTGAGCTCTTGCCTGGCGCTCCCGGGAGGCCCCGGCTTGGACAATCTCTCCTCAGACTCTGGGGGCCTGAGGTGGAGGGTGGGCTTGGGCCGGGCTGCCCCAGGGGCTCGCTCCGCCAGGGGTGCCTCGACCCGCCTCAGCCCAGCTCCATCGTCTGCTACTCTGCGAAGCCACCCGGGGCCGTGGGGACCACCCCCCTGTGCGGACCCTTCTGTGCCCTGCTCCCATGGGAACCCCCCTGTGCCCTGCTCCCTGAGGTCAGGACACAGGTGCCAACTCCTGCTCTGCGCATGCAGAAGGTCAGCTGAATCAGCCCACGGAACAGGCAAGGTGCTGCCGGGCCCTCGGGTGCTGCTCAGGGTGGCTCAGGGTGGCCCTGGGGGATGGATCCAGAGGCGCCAGAGCTCCTCTTTTGCAGGAGAACTGACATCTGGATTGGAGTGACATGCCTAAAATTATAGCTGTTCTGGACTGTAAAAAGGCCCCTTGGTGAGGGGATGATTCGCCTCCTGGGCTACCAGGCACAGCCCAGCTCCAGGCAGAAGCTGTTCTCTCTGATGATCCAGCTTTTCATCCTCAAACTCTCAGAACTTAGCTGAACATGCAGCCAAGGAGCCACTTGGGAGATATTTGTCGAATGACTACACGAACAAACAGGGTACTCAGAAATTCAGAAACCTCTGGAAGTGGCCCTCGCCATTCCTGTTAGCTGCTAGCATGAGATGAGGAGTAGGCTGCTGGGCAGGAATCATGGGGGTTAGCGGCGCAGCGCGAGGCTCCTCCACCTACAAGCTGTGGCTGTGGGGCCGGCGGTGCAGCCCGAGGAGTTACTCCAGGAACTTCAGTTGGCTCATGTGTCAAATGGGGATGATGGTATCCAGTCTCAACCCACCCAACAAGCCCCTGACATGCAACTTTATTTTATGAACCATCAAGGAAGAAAAAAATGTTACTAATTATAAATAGCCCAAGGATTTTAAGATGGCAGGGACATTACCAATGTTATAGAGTTACCAAATAAAACACAGGCTCTTCAGTTAAATTTGAATTTCATACAAGAGAGTGAATAATGTTTTAGGATAAGCTTATCCTATTTGGGGCATACAACTTGGGACCTAGCTATACTAAAAAAAGCTATTTATTGTTTATCTGAATTTCAAATTTAATTGGAATTTTATCATCGTAAATGTTTAACTCTGGTAACTCTGGTTATAAGGGAAAAAAAGTATGTCCTAGACTCAGAAATATGGTAGTCGCTGTCTCAGTGGACAGTATGGGTTGAATAATTCAATATAGGGAAAAGCCTTCCAGAGCACCTGGCACACAGTAGGTGCTCTATAAATGTCAGGCATTAGAATAAAACTCAGGCCACCTCAACAGACTCATTTCCACCAGCCTGTTCATTCTTGACTCACCCTCCTGTCCTCAGGGCTTGGTGCAGACCTCACACAAAAAGAACCCCATAATATTTACTCCATGAACAGACGCCTCTTTACCCACTGAATGGAGAAGTCCCCACCCCCTTTAAAACATACAACGAGGGACCTCCCTGGTGGCACAAGGGGTTAAGCACCACACTATGAAGCAATCCTCAGCCTCTGCAGCATGAGTTCAATCCCTGGCCAGCCAGGGAGAAACCCACATGGCGAGGCAGACCTCTCCTGGCTCCCTGCTGCTCCCCTCAGCAGTGTACTTCGGTCAGTCTGCCTGTTCTGTTCCCCGCTCTGTCTCTGGTGACTCTTCTCACCCCACCACCACCCCCACCCGCACCTCTGGCCTGTACCCTAGCTCTTGTATGCATAAATAAATAAATCTTAAAAAAAAAAAAAAAAAGCAACAACATTCAATGAGCGGCAAGCCCCCACTATGCTTTGCACTCCCTTTCTGGGCTGATGAGCCCATGGCCCTCACCCCTAGCCTGTGGAAGGGAGCCAGCTTGTTGCAAATCTTACCTGACTCTGGTAAGATTTTAGCTAAGCCCCCAGCGAAGCGCTCCCTCCTCAGTAAGCCTCCTAGCTTCCACCTTTGAGAGCTCAGGTGTCTGCTGCCAATTACAGTTCCATCCCACTGGTGAAACTGCTGCTTAATTAGCCTAATTGCAGGATGGCAGGCTCTGGCTGCCGGTTGCCAGGAGAGGGGTGTTAACTCTTTGTTTCCCAAGCTCCCAGGATCCCAAGGTCCCAGGCAGCCGCTCTTGCTAAGGTGTTCCCTTAAAGTGGCCAGAAAATACTACAGTCTGATCAGAGTCTGTGAGCTACACAACAGCAACAGCAGTGGCAGCCACAATGACAAAAAATTGACGAGTAATAGCAGCAGGTACTCATCACCCCAAATTTTATAAATGGGACAGAGTGTAAAGTGAGACCTAAAAGTTGTTGTCACCTACACTTCAGCTGCACACCCAGAAAATAACAATGGTGGACAGATCCCGGCGTTTGCAGACAAGCTCCGCACACAGTTGACATAAGCTCATGAAGCCCACAAAGCTGTGCGGATATTGGGAATGAAGCCATTGTTCTATACAAACTTTAAGCCTGCAAGCTCATGTGCATGTTTGGAATATATATGAACGTTTTGTATGTCAGACCAAACAGGATGAGGTGGCCTTTGTTCTACTAATAATTCCTTTTACTAAATAGTAATACATGATGTAAGTTGGGAGTTCTGCACAGTCACTCTGAGTGCATCGTGTGTTTTATATCGATACATCCACCCATAATGTCGGCTTCATTTATTTGCCCTAATGGAGTTGATTACACAGTAGATCTGCAGAGGTGACCTGCCCCACCTTCGAGCTGCGTTTAACATCTACAGGTGAGCGCACACTCATTCCTTTCTGTAAGGCTGTGTGGTATTTGATAGGAGGAACACTTTTATTTATGTGTTCATTTAACGAGTCGAAATTTATTTAACGTCAACTTTTATTTGAGTCTCCTATTATGAAGCATGGAGGTTGCTTCCAGATCTGTGTCATAAAGATAAATAAGTAACACGCAAAGCAGCAAAGGGACCAAGGAAACACTCCAGAGCCTGGAGGAGGGGAGAGGTTCAGAGTGATTTTGCCTGGAGCCCGAGCAGGCTCTCAGCAATCAGAAGGCCGCAGGCAGTGGGCGGAGCCTGAGGCTCACCCGGGAATTCTGTGTTAACCCTGTACTTGCGGGATCCTGGCAGCCCCAGATGGTCCAGAGAGGGGTCTGGGCAGGCTGGAGGGCCCAGAGGGAGTGAAGGGCTTGGGGAAGCAGCTGTTGACCCACTGGTGTGGAACCCTTCCAATATCTTAACTGCCATATGGCCCCCCGGTCATCCTTGTGGAATACTGGCCTCATCGCCCTGAATCTGTTAGTGGGGCAGGATGTCCTGAGCAAACTCCATACAGGCTTTGTGGACTCCACCCCCAAGACACTGGGAACTACAAATCCCATGATCACCAAAGGGAGGGTTGCAAGGACCTGAGGGCAGAGTTAAGCAACTAGGCTCTCGGTTTGAGTATTTAACTGGCCAAGTGGCCAGGGGTCACCCTCTTGGCTACGCAGCGTGCTAGGTTTTAGGGTTTTTGCCAGCTCGGAGGGTCATTGGAATTCCAGGTGAGCAGAACTGGTAGGACGCATTTCTGAGCTTATCTCCCACCTTTTCTCCCTGAGCTATTCATTTCCTGATTTCCCCTTCTCTTGTAAATAAACCTTTTATCAACCTTTTGTGTGTCTGCAGTTTAGCATTAATAAGTCCCCTTTAAGTGCGTGGGTGAGGACCCACAGTCAGGCAACCCATTTTATTTCAGGGTTTGCCCTGTAGCAGATCCATGCATCTCCAGCCCTGGAGTTCCTGCAGCAGACAGATGAACCCTTTGCATTTCAGCTGGCCTGCTTGGTGTCTAGGGAATAAAAAAATGATAGTAGATGACCTTTCTGAGAGCCAAGGGCCCACCACACACTTACACAACTGGTAGCTGGAGTCCTTCCGGAAAGCACATTTTACAGATGAGGAAACTGAGGCTCAGGGGCTGACCTACTTGCCCCAGGCCACCGGCAAGGTGCAGCTCGTGGCCCCTGCAGCTGCTGCTGGGCTGACTTCCCAAATCCTGACACACGAAGCAGGGAGGGAGGTGTGAGCACCCACCAGTCTGCAGACTCACACACATTGGCATGTGGATGAAGAAGCTGTGATGGAGCTAAGAGAACGGAAGACGAAGGAGATAAATATCAGGGCACCTTCAACAGGGATGTGTGATATGGGGAGGACCGTTGGCTACGAGGACATAACCTTCCTGAGCCTCAGTGCGGTGCGGGCCAGCTATTGATGGGAAGGCGCCTGGGTGACTTCCACGGAGGCAGGTGGTGTGGAAGTTCTGTTTAGCCCTCCCCTCCCCCTTTAAGCTTTCTAGAACACACTCCTGTAACACCATTACCCAGGGGGAAGGTTGTCTTTCAAGGCCTTACATTCCTCCCAATAAGTACTAGTCCTGCCACCAGCCACACTAAAAATGGTCCTAGTTTTTGACCAATTCTATAAATAGTTCGTGGTTATGATAAAAAATCAGGAAAAATTAAATTTTAAAAAGACAAAAATAAAAATCAACAACAATGCAATCCACTCTGGCACTTATTCATGTACCAAAAAATCTCCAGCTATCCCACCTTGGTGTACCGCCTTGGTGGACCAGGCACCTCCTGGCTCTGGTCCACGCTCCCTGGCAGTGTGGGGGTCTTTCTGGAACACAGCTGGGCCCACTTCTGGCAGGACTGAAGTCTTCAGTGGCTCCCACCGCCCTCCCTGTGCAGGCTCCTTGACTGAAATACAGGATCCACGTGTTCTCCACGATTCTTCTCCCTCCATCTTCAATGTCTGTCCCCTGGGGTCTATGAATAGCCTTGTCCACTTCCCCTGGCTGAACCCCAGTGACTACCGGGAATTCAGTTTCACTTCTGCTGGATGCCTCCCCGCCTCCATCCTGTGCTCCCTGGCCCTGAAGTCCCTGTGATCACACTTGATTGCTTGGTCTGGACGCCTGGCCTGGCCCTGGTCCATGAAGCGCAGAAAGACAACCAGTCACATTTTGTGACTCAAACTGTATCCCCAACATCTGAAAGGAGAGGTTGGCAGGACACACTGGGTATGCACTCAGAAGGCTGAGCCCACAGGGCAGACTTTGCCCTATCTGCCCGAGGGCAACGTGTGTCTCCATCCTGTCACTCGTGGCATCCTGAGAGCTAGACCCACCGTGGAGCTCACCCCAAATAGGACCTGGGTAAACAGGGATGGTATCCCGAGGAGCACCCCATGTGGGACCCAGATGCTGCGCCTGTCTGCACCCATGGCTGGTGCGCAGAGACCAGATTTTCTATCCTGTTGCTCTTACAGATTTGTCCTGAAATTCTCCCTCCTGCTGGAAGGTGCACATGGAAAAGCACGTGAACAGATGTTTTGTGCTTTGCCCCACGCATCTGGTGGGTTACGGCTATGGGGATTCAGCGCCGCTGGACTCAGTAGCAGGGGCTGATGAGGGCGCCAGGCGGAGGCCCAGGAGGCGCGTGGGGGAGTTGAGGGCCACAAGAATGAGCAAAGGCATCTGAAGGAGTTGAGAGACTGTGGGTTTATCCCCAGAGCCCCAAGGACAATCCTGACTTGGGGAGACCCTCGCCTCTCCCACCACTGCGTTGGTGTTTCCATCTACCAGAGTGTGAATGATGAGCAAATGCCCTGGTGCCTTGAAGGGAAATCTGCTCAGGGTTGCTGAAAGGGGAAGAGGAAGCCTCAGAGCTGAGGCACCACCCGGCCTCCGCCCCCACACCAGGATGGCGCCTTTTCTCTGGAATTGCTCCTGTGAGTCTGCCTTGCTTTACCCAGCATCTCTCCCCCACCCCCGCTTCTGTCAAATACACCAGGAGCATCTTTTCATGCCACTAAGGAGATGTCTATTCTACTTGTTCTTGGGGTCATTCTCTTTTATGGGGGGCTCTCAGGTACTCTTCTGCCCATGGCGTTAGATTGTTTAGCATTTGTGGCTATATATTATGCTTTGGTTCGGCAAGGAAACATGTATTTACCAAATGAAACAGCATTTGGGGAAAAAAAGCTTTATGAAATTTCAAGTTTAATTTTTTATTTTCATTGTCATCGACAGCTCATGGTCTCCGTGACCCCAAGCGAAGTGCTTGGAGGCTGAAGACAGTTCCTAACTCCTGCCTGGAGATCCCCCTGCACCAGCAGAACCCCAAGCGCATGGGAGCTCCCCGGGAGAGGTCCAGTGGGGAGCCGCAGATGGCGGCAGCCTCTTGAAAACCTCCATCTGCCTGTATTCTTCTAAAATTCAATACATATTGAGATAACCATTTTTATATTATTTGAAATGCCTTTCATTGTGCATAAATACATTTGGAAACAACTATACACCATAAACATAGAGCTGGATGGGTTTCCCCTGGATACATCTGGAAAAGCAAGGACCAGATAGAGAATATCCAAGCGTCCCAGTGACAGCTCTCACATTCCCTCATGGTCTGCACTTCAGTTTCTGGGCTTTTTTTTTTCCCCTTTCTTTTTCAGATTCAACCTTAGCAAGATGAATCTTGCCTACAGCCTGGGGTCCGTAAGTCCTCTTTCCCTCCTCCTCAGCAGTTACTGGCCAAAGACACTCTCGATAGGTAAGGAAGGACGTTGATGCAGATGCAAGAAGACAAATCCCAACACAAAGCACTAAGGCATGCAGAAGAGCTGCCAAGATGAAGATAGAGGCGCAGGACATTAGCAAGAGTGATATTTTCTGACTTAGGACAGACCCCTGGGGGGATTCGTGCACTGAACATTGTCTTGTTCTGGATTTTGTAAGCAATCATACATTCATTTCACTTTGTGCTGCATCCATCCAAAAAAATATTTTGATGGATTATCCACTGTGAGTCACAGACTTTTGTGGGTGCTGGGAATATAACAAGAACCAAGCCACCAAAGCCATTGCCCCAGCCACGGACTAGCTGATGAACAAGGCACACTTCATGCCAGGTGGGTAGGCGTTCTCTAAAGTAAAGGCTCTAGGCCACTTGGGACCACAGCAGGGGGTCAGGGGGCCCGCCTTTCTCCAGGTGGTCAGAGGAGGCTTCCATATAGGGGATCTTACAAGACAGCCTTGTAGCCACAAGTAGGGAGACAGCCCAAGAAGTGACCCCAGCAAGGACAAAGGCCCGCGGCTAGGGCCTGGGGCAAAACCGAGGAAAGGGAATGAGACTCAAAGGGTTGGTTGGAGCCAGAGGCCCCAGAGAGGGAGTCTGGAGGGGCTGCTGAGCTGGTGGGGTGGGCATGAGGGTGGGGGAGCACCGAGCAGCAGATCCTGAGGCCTTGAGGCTGTCAGAGGGAGTTTGCACTTACTCCCAGGGGATGCAGAGTGGGAGGACCACCGGTGCAAGCATCACATGACCTGACCCCCAGGAAACCGAGCTCACTCTGCCCTTTGTGAGACAGGAGGAGGCTAAGATGGAATTGGGAAAATCAGTGTGGAGGCCACAGAAGAGGAGCTAAGAGGACACGCTTTCTCTGGGCGGGTTGTTTTTCCACAAAACATCCCAAAATGTGGGGCTGAAGATGTCAACAGCTCATTATTTCTCATGGTTCTGTGGGCTGCCTGGATATTCCTGCTGGGTCAGGGTGGGTCATGTTTCCCACTGTCTGTGCATGCCGGGTCATTGGATGAGGAGCGGTTTTCCTTGTGTGTGCACCATGTTCTCAGGTTCTGTGCGTGTTCCCGTTCGTTGTGTTTTGTTTTAAAGATTTATTTATTTATGCATACAAGAGCTGGGGTACAGGCCAGAGGTTCAGGGGATAAGAGGGTTCACCAGACACAGAGTGGGGAGCAGAACAGGTGAATCCACTGAAATCCACTGCTGAGGGGATCAGCAGGGAGACAGGAGAGGTCTGCAGCCCGACATGGGTGACCTCCCTGGCTGGCTGGGGATCGAACTCATGCTGTTGTGGCTGGCAATAGCTTGATAGCATTGTCTTTAACCCCTGCACCAGCAGAGAGGCCTCTCCAAGCTTTGTTCTGAGACACACTTGATCCTGTGCAGATCTAGTTTTCAAGATTTGTAGAACAGGGTGAGAGCAGCATGTAGCATCCTGGGCTAATTATTCCCTGAGGAATTTACTGAGGAAAGACCCTTCTGAGTGCTCTGCCCAGGGCCCCGGGAATTGTGAAATATGATAAATGTATCAGATGAACCCACGGGTAATGCTAGTAGAAGTCTGGGGTGAATCATGATATGTCGTGCAAACTGGAGGTGTTATTTAAATTCCCCCCCCCCCTCAGTAACTGAGTATGGAAGCTATTGGGTAACTTGATTTTTTAAAACAGTCCACCCAGATGTTGCCTCTGGGTTATTCCTTTAGAAAAACGATGGTTATTTTTATTTTCTAGTATGTTCTAACAGGTAAAAAGATCACTCACCTGGTTAATTACCAGTCTCTTCTATTGTTGTGAAAACAGGACATTTGCAGCTCCTTGAACCAGGAGGTGGGGAGAATCCTACAATTGATACAGTTCACAGGAAAACTGAAATTACGTCCCGCCCTGCCTGGTGAATATGTTCTCAGCTTTCTGGCTCTGCCCCACCTGGGTAATAACCCAACCGGTTAATTCAGTGAGATTTAAGCTTCTGGTCTTTGTCTGAACAAATCAGATATTGCCAGAAAACGTTTGAACAAATTGTGGAGCCCAGTTGCAGTCAGGATAGAATATATCCCAGGAACAAACAAATGACCTAATCCCAAGTCAGATGCAGGAGCAAAATGATTCATCTCCAGCAGACTTAGAGTCAGCGTGTCCTTCCCAAGGAAAAGAGAAATTTTGCTTCTTGATCTAAACCAGTTGTAGGAAAATTTCAGTGTGTCACCTTTTGGGAGCGAAGATTGTTTGACTTCTGGATTAGATTCGTGATGTATTACACAAGCCCCTCTAGAGGGTTTTCAGTTGCGGATGCTGTGTTTGTTCCTTTTCTGTTTGTAGAAACAGGCTTGTTGGGGAGACATCTCTGGCTGGGATCATTATCAGCGAATCTTTTTTCACATTCTTGTTTCAAATCTCACAGTTGCTGAAATGAACACACATGTTTTTCAACGAGCAAAATATCTGCGGAGAGATATTTCTTTCTTCTCCACGGGGAAACTTGGGATAGTCCTGGAAAAATTCAGTATTCTGGGGAACTGGGAGACAGTCACTAAGATTCATCCAGATTTACATGTGCATAGTACAAACTACAGGAAATGAGAGGGAGGAGGGGGAGGGAGGGAGGGAGAGAGAAAAAGAGAGAGAGAGAGAGAGAGGAAAATCTTATTATGTGCTTGGCAAGGAGCATTCGAGTGTTTATAGTCTGGGAACAGATACCAGCTAAAGTCTTGCTGTTGTTAGGGAGGCCCCACATTCCGTCCCACCCCCTCGCCCCCATCCACAGCCTTGACTTTGGAGTCCTTCCTACACTTCCTCCAACTAGGAGAGTTACTTCTGCCCCTCAGCATATTTCTGCAGCTGGAATCGAGAGGAACAAGGAGGCTGATGAGTCTCTCTCTCGCCAAGCCTATTTCTCTCATCCATTTTGCATCTTCCAACGGAGTTTCTGTTTTCTTTCGTCATAAGGACCTGTTTCCTTTCTACTGACATTTTGCTATGACCTTCTTGTTGGAGTGTTTGTTTCTGGGCCCTGTGGGGTTTCCTTTGCTGGTATTGTTATCTCGAGACTGGCAGCTGGGCTAGTACAGGCACATCAGGTGGGGGAATGGGAGATGAGGTACAGGCGGAGGTGCTCTGGGTGCTCTGGGGGCAGGGAGGACTCATGTCTGCTTTTCCAAATCCATCCCCAAGCACGCGAAACTGTCCACACACGGCGAGACTTGGTGATTCGAGTTGCTTTTAACTTTTGAAGTGCCAGCAAACGAGTAATACCCCACCGCATGCTTCTTATTCAAGCATATCTAAGAACTCTGGCCACAAGTTCATGTTTCTGTGCCTCCCCAGTCACTGATGAGGACATAATTCTGTCCCAGGGCTCCCTGAGATAATGCCTCCCTAATTAATGTCTCATCGGCCTGGGTCACTCAAGGGCTGGTATTAAACCACTGGCCACATTTCCATTTTGGGTAGTCACTAAGTAAAACTGAATTAGTTTTAGAAAACAAAGAAAATACAGGTTGTCTTTTATTTCCCCCTTTTCTTTGATGGTGATGAGAAAAAACAGAATAGGTTCAGTGGCTTTGATTCATGTAAAGCCAAGAGCTAGGAATAAAACAAATACAGAAGAACTCTGCTAAGTGGTGGCGCAGTCCCAAACCCTGTGGCTTAGGGAGCTGGTCTCCATCTCAGCCTGACCGTGTGGGGTTTGGTGTCCACAGGGGTGTGATCTGCAATATGTAGGCATTTAGGAACCCCTAAATATGAAAGCAAAAACGTCAGGATGATATATTTTATTGGATTTGAATCCACTAAAGACAGCCCAGGACTCAGGTACAAAATTCATTGTTCAGATAGCAAACAAAGACCGGGTCCATTGTCAAGTTTAGTTAAAATGCAACGCGCCCAAGGCACCTGGGGTGACGGAATCCAGCTGCTAATAAAGTCCTGGCCATGTGCACCTGACTTTGGAGGGCTCGCTGGTGATCAAAGTTCAACTGGATTTTAGAGTTTCAACAGTTCCTCTGTTTCGATTTTTGTTCACTTTCATTTCCCCTGGGCAGAACCCTCTAATCTGGGCTTAAGTTTTTCTACTGTACTTTTGAGAACAGCTCAAATGACTCTATTCCAGCCGTAGCAATACTATTCACATGGGAGATTTTTTTAAGAGTTGCTTCCCACTTGAAGCTGAATTTCCACTGCTGCGCGTTTGTGCTGTAGATACAGGAAACACGATTATTGTTTGGGATTGAGTTAGACCCTGGAGGGACATGAAGCTCTGGTTATTTCCCCTCTAGCCCATCTTCAGACATGGGTTTTGTTTTATCAGAATTAAATAAAAATGGATGATTTGGTTGCAAATAGCTACAGGGAAGGGGAAATCTATTTATAAGATCTTTATGACTCGTGCCTAAATAAGATGATTCTCTGATCATTTGCTTGTTGTTTGAAGAAGGAAAAAATGATTTGAAGAAGAAAAAAATCATGATTCCTGGCTCCTTAGTCTAATAGTCTATCCCAGAAAGAGACACAAAATTTTTCAACTGTTTTGATTCCTCAGTTTCCCTATGAGCAGTGATTCAATGTTTGGCTAATGAGCTGATGAAAGAACAGCTTCCAAGCAGTTTTTCTAGAAATCAAGATTGATCTACTTCTTTGGATAATCAAATATTACAATGTCAGAAGGATCTTCCATGAACCACCTCGATGAAACAGAGTCCTGACCTACCCTCTCTCTCCATTTTCTTGTCCTGCGTCATTTTTCTTCAAGCATTCATCAACACAAGGTGTTATTTCAATTCCTGCATTTATTTACTAGCTTCAAAACCTCTAGAAGGGTGCTACCCAGCCTAAAGAGAATGTAAACCACACATGGAATTGAAGATTGTCCAGGAGCCATTAAAGAGGGGGAAAAAAGGAACCGGCGAAAGTGATTATAGTAGCACTTTTTCTTCAACTTGATATGGCCATAATATTATCCCTTCAATATCAAGTCAAAATAAAAGGGTTGTTCCTGAGATATTTTAGATCCATTCTGGGGCTTCGTCTTCAAAATCCAGCATGTATGTCATACTCACAGCACACCTTGATCTTGGCTAGCTGCGTTTCAGATGCCCAGCGGCCAAAGGTAGCTGATGGCTGCCTGGCTCGAGGCCACGAGCCTAGCAACTTGTTCACTGGAGCAAATAAATATTAAGCATATCTGAAGTATGTGATAGTCAACAAAACAGCAAATGAATGTTAAAATGATAAGGTGTGTATATTAGACACCTTCAATCTCTCTGCAATGCCCTGGTCTTTCTTTTTCCCAACATTTCTCTCTTGTCTAGTTCTCTAAGAATATCAAAATTCAAGACATGTCACATACATCATTTATTCTGCCACATTTTCACCTGGTTTCATGTGAGTTTTGTGGGGAAGAAGTCAAACGCCTAGTCCTGCAGGGACTCTGCCCAGATGCCCTCAGAAAGGCCTGCCCGGCCCCACTCAAGCCCCCTGCTGGCTGGCGCCCTCACGTAATAGATCTGGGCCCCGCCTGAGAACAGCTTTCAGTCCAGTGGGGAAGACAGATGAGCAAACACTAGTTACAACGGCGACACCATTGTAACGGTCTGTGTGGTGACCAAGGCATGGTCTCCGAAGGAAGACAGGGGTGCAAAGCCCAGTGCTGCCACTTGGGAATATATGGACCTGGACCCGTCACATAGAAAACTATGCCTGAGTTTTCTCTTCTGTAGAAATGGGGGTAATAACAGTATATACCGCACTGTCTTGAGGATTAGATGTGTCATCTGTCCATCTACCTATCATCGATCTATCTATCTATCACCTATTTATCATCCATCAATCTATCTATTAGTCCATCTATCTACCTTCTATCATTTATAACAATCAATTATCTATCTATCTATCTATCTATCTATCGATCTATCTTTCTATCTATCTGTATGATCTTCATTGCACCAATACACCCATGTAAAGGGATGACTTTCGATCATCATAGACAAATCTCTGGCACTGAGAGTAGTGTTAGCTGTCACTACTGCTACTACTCTTATTACTAATTTGAGAAGAAGATGCTTTAGGATATTTGGACTGGTGGGGGTGGGGGCATACCAGCCCAGACATTGAAGGGTCAGGCAAATTTTCCTGGAGGAAGCACTCCAAGGAGGCCTGGGTGCAAGTTTGCCACATGAGTTTCAGGGTGAGGGGAACAGCAAGTCTAAGGACCTGAAAGCAAGAACTTGCTGACAGTTTGAGGAACTGAGATAAGTTGAGACTGGCTAAAACACAAGCCCAAAGGCCTCTGGGTAGAACAAATTAGGGTGGACCATGTGAAATTTTTGGCATTTGACTATTTTCAGACTATGAAAATGACAAGTATCTGTTTCCCCTAATATTATGGCAAAACGTGCTGTGGATAAAAGACAAGAACACAAAGCTGAACCACGGCAGGCTCTGGTCTCGGGTGGGCAGGGCCAGGGCGTCCCGGACACTGCTGCCAGAAAGTGGGGACGAGAGAGCACCCCCTCACCCTGTGGGGTGGCGTTTACTTAGTCATGCCCATTTTTAGAGAAAAGTCCAACATGTGAAGTGGCACCTGGGGAGAATGTCCCAGGGATGCCCCACTCTCAACTCTGTCTCAGCACAACCCCAGTGAGTCACCCTCTTCCTGCACAAACCCAGGAGGGCGAGAAGTTTTCTTTCCTCATTTTAGTCTATTCCCCGGGCCCACCCCACACTTATTCTTGCTCCCTTCTTTCTGCCTCACCAAATCTGGAAACTTACCTCACTTGGTAATCAGCTAAGAAATAATGATAAGATGATGGTAACATGACCTAAGAGCTTATTATGTGTGAGGGATTTGTATAAAATGCTTTACATAGGTGATCTCACAAAGTCCTGACCACACAGATGTTTTTGTCCCATTTTACAGATGTGCAACTGAGGTTGACCAAGGGAATTTGCTTAAATATGGAGCGAGTGAGTGGGGGAACAGGGATTTCAGCCAAAGTCTAATTGACGAAGAGGCTCCACCTTTGGCCATGAAGCTGTACACACATGCTCACATTCACATGCGCTCACATGCACACACTTACAGGCACACATGTGCGCACACTTCATAAGCACAGAGGTGCTACAAAGCAGAACTTTGGCCCTTACTGGATCTTACACTTTATGCAGACTTCTCCAGATTCATCTCAACTTCCGAGAAACTCCTTTCTTCCCGATTTCCTTTCCTATTTCTCTCCCCATGATTCCTTCTGCTCCTCCCCTTCTCTCTTCTCCTCCCTTCATGCTTTATTAACCTTTCTTTCATTCTTCCATGAAGTTCTCTGAGCCAGGCACTCTCAGGCCCGGGAAGACAGGTGTGAACAATGCAAACTCCTGTGGTTTGCCTCTTTGAAATCCGACTGGGAGATCCTATGGGCATTAAAGCCGACAGGTAAGTCAACGGTCAGCTGCAATCATTCTGCAGAAGGTTCCTGAAGCGAGGAAGTCCTGAGCCCCCTGCCGTGCAGCTGAAGGTAAAGTGGGATGCCAGCTGCGGTCACACGAGAAAGTAAAAATAGCATCTCTTTCCGGCTTAGAGGCCAAGTGAACACAGCTGCCTCCAGCCCACCGGTTCTGCCAGGGTCCTGAGCCCAGGTTCTGTGTCACCCTGAGTAGGAAAGTAAGCATCCAGGCTGTGAATGGGGTGGGCAGTGTAGCTCAGGGCTGTGCCCAAGACTTTTGGTGGTGGCCCTAGATTTTGCAGTGTCCATTCATAAACACACATACACTTACATACACACATGGGCAACACACATAGACACACTCGCACAGATAAATGCAAGCATGCATGCAGGCACACATGAACAAACACCCATGTACACACATACAAACAACACACACACATATAGTGACTGAGCCCCGTCCATTTTCAAATAGACAGTGCTTCTTGCACTTCCAGACACAGGGTGATCCTAATTCCTCCCTCCCAACCCTTGGAGCATTGCTGGTGTTCATGTCACTTTATAAGCACACGTAAGTGTATATACCTGTACTTACACATACGCGCACACATAGTTGAATACGTTCTTGCTGTTATTATTTTGAACAAGAGTCTATTTGTTAGATCAACTAAACATAAGAAAAATGAAAGTGCTTATTCTACCTTCACTTTTTTCCTTTTTTTCTAAAGAACTTCTTTTTCCCACTAGTGTTGTGGAGATGTAATTCATGCATAACGCTGTAAACGTTTCAGGTTAAGTATAATGATTTGACTCTCATGTTGTGCAATGATTATCACAATACCTTTAGTTAAAGTCCTTCACCTCATATAGACACAGAAAAGAGAAAAATTCTTTTCCTTCATGATAGTAACTCTTAGGATCTACTCTCTTAATAACTTACAAATATAGGGCCTCCCTGGTGGCGCAAGGAGTTAAGATGCAACCTATGAAGCTGTCCGCAGCCTCTGCAGCACAAGTTTGATCCCTGGCCAGGGAGCTGACCCACATGGCGCAGCAGACCTCTCCTGTCTCGCCCGCTGCTCCCCTCAGCAGGGTACTTCAGTCAGTCTGCCTGTTCTGTTCCCCACTCTGTCTCTGGTGAATCCTCTCACCCCCCAATACCTCTGACCTGTACCCCAGTTCTTGGGAAGTAGGATGCCCCAAGAAGGCTGGTGTTTTACCTTTAGAGAAACAAAGATTAAATGACACCTCGGGCCTCCCTGGTGGTGCAGGCGGTTGAGCGCCACACTGTGAAGCTGTCCACAGCCTCTGCAGCGCGGGTTCGATCCTGGCTGGCCAGGGAGAAACCCACATGGAGCAGCAGACCTCTCCTGTCTCACCTGCTGCTCCCCTCAGCAGTGTGTTTCAGTTGATCTGCCTGTTCCGCTCTCCACTCTGTCTCTGGTGAATCCTCTCACCCTCCCATGCATCTGGCCTGTACCCCAGTTCTTGTATAAATAAATAAATCTTTTTTAAAAAAAAATAAAATGGCACCTGACTTCTCATTGGAAACTATGCAAGCAAGAAGAGAATGGAGTCAAATATTTACTTGCTCTGAGTCATTTAGCTCTCACAAAACCCCAGGTTATGCTTTGTTAACTGGTTTCTTCTGAGAATCACGATTAATACAATGATTAAAGAACCCAGTAGTCTAATCATTCCTTTTAGTCAAAATTATCTATTTTTGTTCCCTCTTTTGTATTTAAGCAGAGAAATCATAGCCTTCCAAGGTCAAGGCACATCCCATATAGTAAGAGGTTTCCTGATATGTTGGAAATGTACAGCATGGGAAGATCCTGTGAGTCTTCACACACACACTTGTTATTTGTGGAACTGTCACACTGAGATTTAAATACAGCCTCCACGTATACACTTTGTCCTTCATCATCTCCTTACTGTGTATAGCTACTCTCGTGTGACAGTGTCCCAGCTGAGTAATTGTGATGGAGACCTACAAAGCCTCAAATATTTTGATTTGGCACTTTACAAAAAAATCTGTTGACCACCCTTGTCCTCTGTGTCGAAGTGTTCTGGAATCTCTCCCCACTTTCCTGGTCGGAGGGCAGGAAAGCAAAGTCATTTGCATAGACTTGAAGGGCAGCTGCCTGTGAAACCCTTCAACCCCCACTAACTGATTCACTAATGACCAGGGAGCTGGATAGAGAAGATTTAAACAGTGGGTGCCCGGTCTTCGGGTCTCTGCAGAGTATTCTTTAGAAATCAGGGAAATGATTAAACCCTAGCCTTTGCCCTGCTCTGCACAGCGACACCATCAACATACCTTTAGGACAAAACACCTTAGGACCCGAAGTCCCCCCAGCAAGAATAATTGCACATTTGACATCAATGACTCACTTTCTCACCTTTATAAACTAAGCTCAAATTTGTTGGGAGAGTTCTCGCTGAGTAAAAGCTCTCCACTGCTTCCTGGGTTCGAATGCTCACTTTGTCTGACAATCACTGGGACTTGTTCCAGGTAACTTAGGACAACGATGTACGTGCCCCTTGGCCTCACTGGAGCAGTGGCCATTTTTCAGCCCCAAACGCATACCTCGCTGTTTCCTTCCTCAAGACCAACCTCCTGCTGTTCTTTCTTCCCTGAAGGTTCCTCTCCCTCTTAGCCATTTTTGTTTGATATATTTACACTGCAGTTTCCCCTAACTAGAGTGCCTGCTCGGGCCCCTTGCCAAGACAAGTCTTCTCTCTTATTCTTCACCCGCTTTCCTGTTCTCCTCCACCAGGATCCCGCCCAGAGTCTGTAATGATCGATGCATCTCCTTGTGTAAAGTTGTTGCCTCTTAGTTCCCTGCCACCCAAAATGAGGATGCCTGAGGGCCTGTGGGCTCTGAAAGCGCACAGCCTGGGGCTCAAGCCCAGCCCTGCCATATACAGGCTCCGGAGGAGGCTCAGGAAACTCACTTACTCTCTCAGTTCCTCAATTTACACATCTGTGCAGTGGGGATAACCACTGTCACACCAACATTCAGTTTGGAGGATTAAATCAGCAGCTCAAGCATAGGAATGATGTCTGGGTACCTCACCCCTATGTTTATAGCAGCACTGTTTACAGTAGCTAAGCTTTGGAAACAGCCCAAATGCCCAAAAATAGATGACTGGATCAAGAAGATGGGGTCCATATACACCATGGAATATTACTCAGCATTCAAAAAAGATAAACACATGCAATTTGCAGCCACATGGATGGCGCTGGAAGGGATCATGCTCAGTGAAATAAGCCAAAAAGAAAAAGAAAAATACCGGATGGTCTCACTCATAGCAGGAATCTAGAAAACTTAAAGAAGGGACCAGGAAAATGAATAACTATAAGAAAGTGAAAATCAAAATCGACAAAAAACTATGAACTAGAGACACTCTATGGGGGGTAGGGGGCGGGAGGGGAGGGATTGGGGTCAAAATAAGGGGGCTGCAATTGTATGGGGAATATAAAAATAAAATTTATAATAAAAAAAATAAAGAACACATGAAAAATTAGAAGGAAAAAAAAAAAAGAATGATGTCTGGGGCCTTCCTGGTGGCGCAGGGGTTAAAGACAGAGCTATCAAGCTATCACCAGCCACTGCAGCACCAGTTCTATCCCCAGCCAGCCAGGGAGCTGACCCATGTGGCACAGCAGACCTCTCCTGCCTCTCCCACTGCTCCCCTCAACAGTGTATTTCAGTAGATCTGCCTGTGTGTTCCCCACTCTATCTCTGGTGAATCCTCTCACCCCCTGCACCTCTGGCCTACACCCCTGTTCTTGTATGCATAAATAAATACATCTTAAAAAAAAAAAAGAATGGTGCCTGGCCAAGGATAAGGACAGGATAAGGGTTAACTATTAGTAATCAACACAGCATCTTTAAATTCTAGCACAGCAAGTTATCTTTTTAATGAGTGAACCAACTTTTTGAAATGAAGCATTTGGGGGGAAAAGCCTTTATCTAGTGCTGAATAAATAAACAAGAGACTTACATCGCTTTTACTGTTTTTACCACATGCTGCTTCGTTTAAATTTTATGGGTCTCAAGTTTCATTTAGTCCAGGAAAAGCTATAATTGACTTTGATTTACATAACAAACTCAAATCAGTGAGGTGAATGTTTGAAATATTTTTTAAAAATCCTATGTGTCTTTTTTTCTTTTCTAATTTAGTATCCACACTGGTATGCCATGACCTGCTCACGGCCTATAAATATTATGGGATCTACACCAGTCAGCTGCTGCTATAATAATAATGCCTTTTAACACACACGCCTAAAACTCAGTGCCTTCAAATGGCAATTACTTCTTCTCACAAAATATCTGCAGGTTGGCTGGGGTCAGGGGATCCACACTGCCCCAGGCTGGGTTCCGGGAACATCTGGGTTGCATCTGGGTCAGAACCAGCATCTTTTGTCCTCCTTGAAAGAACAGGCATGTGCTTCTCAAGCAACTTGGGAAGGGCCAGCGGGAAGGTCCACTGTGCAACTTCACCCCCAGACTTGGCTTGCCAGGTGCTTGCTAACAGCCTCTTAGCAACAAAGTCACATGGCCAAGCGCAAGGTCAGTGGGCAGGGACATATACTCCACCCAAGCAGGAGAGGGAGGAGTATTTCTGAACAATATTCCACACTAGCCCAGGACACAACCCCCCCATAAAAATTAAAATAAAAATCAAATTAAAATGAAAAATATTTCTCAAAGAGCCACATAGGTGTTTGTTGAGAATAACAGTAACTCTTGTGAATTTTCTGGAAGGAGTGCAGTAGGGTCTCTATTTTTCTGGTCTGTCTGCCTCAGGGCAAGCCAGTGCTGGCAACCATTCCTGATTGTCTTCTGGGGCACACAGTAGGTCTCTGATAAAGTTTGTTGAAGGCAATTGAATTCTATACCTTCTAGAGTAGATGGTGATTGCATCTGTGGGTGATGTCTCTGCAGACATGCAGGAACACGGAGGTGGTACCTGTTTCTACATCCAAGTTTCAGAAGCGGCCATGGCGTGTGGACCGCACACAGCTGCTGACGCGTCTGCCTACCTTGCACCGGCCAGGCAGGTGGCTGCCTCTGGGTTTTGTTTGTCTCTGTCTCCCTCACGATGCAGACACATCACTTTCTCATCTGATATTGGTCAAGGGAAATTCATGTCCTGAAAATAGTCAGCAAAGAGGAGAAAGTCAACAAGTCAATAAACAGTTTAATAAATAGAAGATAAAATGTGCATTAAAGCTGGCTTTCAGAACCTCGCATTCTCCTTTCATCCACTGTTTATTCAGTAATTTCACAGTCAATTACAACTGGCGCACATGATTTATATACTTCTTATTCCATAAATATCTACACTCTATATGTATTTATAGATAAAGAGGGAGGAGATGATCATGACTGAGCAAACATGTTCTGACACGGAATAACTTTGCAAATACGATCAGGCTAGATGCTCCCAATGCTGGCGTTTCCTGGCCCAGGGGAACTCGAGAGTGTGATGAATTGTGATCATCATAATGACCTTTCCTTGAGAGCCTGGCCCACGTCACACGTGGGGCTAAGACAGACACATCTACCCAGCTCCATCGTCTCTCGCTCGCTGTTGTTTCCAACCCATACAATAAAATGCCACGTTGAAAACACCCCCATTTTACAAGAGCGGAGAGACTCATGGAGTAACATCAGCCGGTACTTGAACTCTTACCTCCTTTACTAGGTAATTGGGCTGTGCTGAAAGCTGACTACCATGCTGCGCACGGAGAGCGCCATCCGAGTGTTAGGGGAAAAGGCTGTCCTAAAGCTAATTCCATACAGGCTTTGGGGACTCCACCCCCACCCCAGGCCAAAGCCAAAGACCCTGGGAACTCCAAATCCCATCCCCACCAAAGGGAAGGTGGCTGGGACCTGAGGGTGGGGTGAAGCAGCCGGGTTGGTATAAAGCCAGACACGTGGGCTTTGGAGGGGTCCCCATTTTGGCTCTCCGCCAGCTCGCAGCCTCTGGCCAGCTCTGAGAGTGACTTTGGGTTTCCAGGTCGTCGGATCGGGTAGGACACATTAAAGACTTTATTTCCCTATTTTCTCCCTGAGTTGTACATTTTCCTTATTTCCTTTTCCCTTGTCAATAAACCTTTTATGAACCTTTTGTGTGTGTCTGTAGCGGAGTATTCATAAGTCCCTTTTAAGCACGCGGGTGAGGACCCACAGCCAGGAACCCGTTCAATATCGGGGCTGCCCTATAACACGAGGACAAGCCGGGGAGGCAGTGGCAAACCCGCGGCTGTCACATCTTCACTTTCTGCATCAGCATGAATGCCACCAAACACCCCATCTGGGAAGCCACCTTGAGGTCACCCTCCAAATATTTGCTGAACATCTCCTTTCTCTTTTTCTTCAGTTATTCCACACAGAGCTGCTTTTATCAGATGATAGGACGGGCGTGGTCTGCACGTCCACTGGATGAGCAGGGGCCTCTGGTAGGAAAATGTGGGCCCCCAGAGAAACCAGAGATGGAATCTAGTAACTGAGAAAGCTGCAAGCGGCTTCCACTACTGGAGGGTGACAATGTGTGATTTTTCAGGCCATCTGTGATTAAGCGGCTGAGAAATCCCCTCTCTGCCTGCTGAGTGCCTGCTGCTAGACCCTCCTGAGTCAGGTTTAGGGTGCAGGCGAGCCCATCTTGGCTCTCCTGGTTGAACCAGGTGACTGGGCCGTGTCCAGGGAGCAATTCGGTTTAAAAAACTTTCAAAACACGGCCTTCCCAAAGACTTCCCAGGGCATTTCTCCTTTTGTAAAAAAATAAACCCAGCAGTCTGTTGCAGGCAGGACAAACCCTGGGGCTGAGCCTTTCTAGTTAAGTCATCTTTAAGGCCTCCCCCCAAGACACGTTGGCACTGTTTTCCAAAGAACAAAAGAAGCCAGGGCTGCTCTGACGTGTCTTCCTGGGCCATCTCTGTGTCTCACGGGGGCAGCAAGGAGAGCGGCTTCTCCCAGACACGTGTCAATCAATCCAACGTATAGACAGCAGTAGCAGCAACAGAGGAGCTGGAAACTTTAAATATTGACTTGAAAATAATAAGCCAGGGCAGTGTAACTGAAACATTAAGGTTCTGCTGGCTTCTCTGGGTCGTAGCAACTGAAATAGCCAAACCGGTTGGGCAACTTTTTTTTTTTTTGGTCCGGGTGTGTTCTCTATGGTTGGCAACACACTTCAGATGTTAGAGGGAGCTTTTCTCTCTAGGTTCTTCTGGACAGAATGCTGCCTTCTCTCCACCTCCACTCCCTGCCCCCCAAAAAAACAAAAACCCCACTGGAGGCGAGCTCACGTGATCACAGTTTACACGCTTGGTTTGGGGCCTCTGATTTTGTAGGGGGCCTGGGGGGGGGGAACAGCGCATCAGACTCCTCTCCCCTCCGTGAAATGGCCCCTGCGCAAACCCAGCCACAAACAAACCCAGCCACAGTGGGCCTAGTGCGGAGAAACCTCAAATGAGTGGGTCGAAGGGCTAAGAAAGTGCAAGACTCATCTCAGCCAAGCCCCCCATGGGAGATTAATTTCCTTGGTCTTTGGGAGACTTAGAGGGGATGGTGCAACAGGCAGGTAGACCGGAGGGAGACCAGAGATGAAAGGGAGGGAGAGGGGAAAGTTGCCTTTCCCTGGCAGCGAGTCTTGTCTTTACTAAAGGCCACTCCTTGGTACAGGGCCAGCTCAGAAGCGAGAGAAAAGGCGGCCCAGGAAACCCGGGGGCATTGGCAGTGATTTCAAACCTCACAGTTTCTTAGGCAAGATTTCTTCTGGTTTGGAGGGTGGGTTTCATTCCATCCTCTCCTCTAAGCCCTGCTCCCAGTCAAGCTGCTGTCAGCATGTTCCAGAAAATACCTCTTCTTTACTGGAGAGCTTGAAAAGTTCAGTGTGCGAGCTCTCTCCTGAACCCCCCGGTGTTGGGTCCAAAGTGCTTCCATCTGGGTCCGAAGTGCTTTTGTTTTAGCAGAACTGATCTTGAATGAGGAAATGTTTTAATGTTAACATTACAAGAAGGCATGAAATTCCATTCTCCTAAGTGGTTCTTAGAAGACACACGAACATTCGAAGTACAAAGGGCTATTATATAGGGACACTTGGATATTCATTATAAAGCTCCCCTGGTACTTTCATAGAATGTTTACAAGGTTCATCAGCAGGTTTCTGCATCACAGTGGGTCTGAAACAGTTTGACTATTGTTCCCACATTTGACTTGAGAATCATTGGGGTGTCCTTTGTTTTCCATTGATTTGGGAAAAAAAGTTACTTTGCTGCAGAATGCCACCCCTGGATGAACCTACAGTTGATTAAAGTAAACCGAGGAGCTGACGGTTGTTACAAGTCTTCCAAATAAAGAAGGTTCTCGTAGTCATGGTGCCTGTTTGAGTTTCTTTTATCCCATCATGTTTGGGTGTAACGTGGAGTGGCTGAGCCACACACCTGCTGACCTCAAGCAAAAGCCATCAGTTATTCCAACAGCAAAATGGGTTTATTCCAAAACAAAATAACGGGAGAGAGGGCAGGTCGAAAAATGCTTGGTCAAGGCAAGACCCACGTGCTCTTCCCTGACTCAGAGGCTAACGCCCCCTGCTCAGGACCTCCTTCCAGCCTCTGCTGGGAAGGGAAACAGCATCACCTTCCATGGGAGATAAGGCAAAGCATGTTGGATCCTCAGCTTGCTGATTTGCCCATGTGTGGGCGCTCTCTAGCCTCCCCGCCTCTTGTAAATAGGGTTTCTGTATGAAAATGTTCACACACTCAAGTCTTCTGGAATGAGAAAGAATAATCAATACAAGAGAATCAGCAGCCTCAAAGTCACAAGTTCTTGTGTTGTTTCTTAGGTGGGAAATACCACCTGGACATGATAAGGAAGTAATGAGTCCATTCATTTTCTCCCTTCTTTGTCTTTTCCAGAAATTTCTCTAGACCCGAGACGCTCGTCTTCAGCATGATTGACATTTTGGGCCGGATCATTCTTTTTTTCCATACCCCCCCAAGTGCCCGCAGCATCCCTGTCACAGTCTTAATTTTTTTTTTTTTTTTTTGTGGGACCCTCGCTGGTGGCCGGGGATGGAACTGGCGCTGCAGAGGCTGCGGGCAGCCTCGCAACCCAGCGCTCAACCGCTGCGCCACCAGGGAGGCCCCCTGTCACAGTCTTTTTTTTTTTTTTTTTAATAAATTTTATTTTTATATTCCCCATACAATTACAACCCCCTTACTTTGACCCCAATCCCTCCTTTCCCCGCCCCCCACCTGCCATAAAGTGTCTCTGGTTCATAATAGTTGTTTGTCGATTTTGATATTTTCTTTCTTATAGTTATTCTTTTTCCTGGTCCCTTATTTAAGTTTTCTAGATCCTGCTATGAGTGAGACCATCCGGTATTTTTCTTTTTCTTTCTGGCTTATTTCGCTGAGCATGATCCCTTCCAGCGCCATCCATGTTGCTGCAAATTGCATGAGTTTATCTTTTTTGAATGCTGAGTAGTATTCCATGGTGTATATGGACCACATCTTCTTGATCCAGTCATCTATTTTCACAGTCTTGATGACCAAAAACGGCCAACTCCACCTAGTGTCTCACGGAAGGAAGATGAGAGGTTGGGCGGTGGGGGGCCTAGCTGGGAACTACTGTTCCCCGTCAACCTACCTGCAGAATCCTCTTTGGAGAAAGAAGAGACAATGGATTCGGCCCTCAGTCATAGCTATGGTGAAAGTGATTTGTTACAAAACTGTTATTTAAAGACTTATTTATTTATGCATACAAGAACTGGGGTACAGGCCAGAGATGCAGGGGAGTGAGAGGATTCACCAGAGACAGAGTGGGGAACAGAACAGGCAGATCTACTGAAATCCACTGCTGAGGGGAGCAGCGGGCGATACAGGAGAGGTCTGCTGCGCCATGTGGGCCAGCTCCCTGGCCGGGGATTGAACTTGTGCTGCAGAAGCTGTGAATTGCTTCACAGGCTGTGCTCAACCCCTTGTACCACCAGGAAGGCCCCAAAACCATTGTTTAAACTGGACTTTCTAGAATTAGAACTGGAAATAAGAAAGAGACAGGAAAGGGAATGAATAGAGGGCTGAGAGGTGATGTAAGAAGCTGCCTTTCCCGTTACAGGTGAGAACCTGCAGGAAGAGCCTTCCAGGACCCGCAGCTGATGGTGTAATAATGCTTGTTACGAATATCATTAATTACTACGGTTGTAATCATTTTTCTGTAGCTTCCTTTAGAGCAGGGCATGTTTTTTACCCATCCTAGTGCCTTGCCTGCTGGGAAGCATCTTCCAGTTGACAGAAAACAGCCGGCCTCAAAGTCCCCTCAAGACCTTGGAGCAATCATCAGGCATTTAATTCTCAGTGGATAAACACAGGCATGCCCCGCAGTAATAAAATCCACAAATATCCTGAAATGCAGCAAGGATAATAGATTAAAAATTCATTATAGGGCCTGCTGTGGACTCCCTGTATACTTGGGTTTAGCTACAGGCGCCTAGGACAACGCCTGGTATACAGTAGGTGCTCAATAAGTATTTGCCAAATGGAAGTCTTATGGTCCAGGCTGGGATGAGTTCGTGTGGGCTGACAAATTCTGACAGTCTTGGAAATGACCTTTGTCTCTTCAAGGAGAGTAATATTATATCTAATGTTTTTAATGGTTTGGCAGAACAAGTTAAATATTTCACACAGTTAATCAGTTATTCATTTTAAGTAACAGGGTGTATTTTTTTTTAAACCAGGGAAAGCCTAATGAAGTAAAAAAGTCTAATGAAGAAAAAGAAGCTCCACCGATACCGAAACGGGGCAGTAGGTAATTGATAAAGTATGTGCCGATCATGAAGACTTCAGATTTCACAGGCTAAAAAGTAGAAGACATTCTCTTATCACACAAAGAAACTCTCGTTACCAATTTCTTAGGGATGTTCCAAAAACTTTTTCTATGCCTATAGGCATAAATTTTGTAGCAAAACATACATTCTCTTAAGTTGCTCTACACACACACACACACACACACACACACCCACCCAGAAGGATGAACTTAGTTTTGTGCTTAGATATTAATTTGCTGAACTATTTTTGGAAACACCCCGGCCTTGGCACACAGGGAGTCTGGTTATCTAATCCCGAGTGGGCGGGGGACAGCGGGCACACACTTTTCTAGTGGCTCACACTCCGCTTTTATTCAAGGACAACAGAAACAGGATTTCTAGAGCATTGAGGACATTTTCCCAGATTCACATTCCACGAGCATGTCTAGAGTAAAAGACATCGACTCTGTACCAATCATCTCATGCCCTCCTCAAGGAAATCTTCCCAAGTGGTCATTTTAATTTCCGTTCTTTACAAGAGGAAACAAAACTCAGAGAAGTGGATCAAACCACAGATGCAGATTTTAGTGGAAGGGTTTCCGGCCCCTGGGCTCTATTTTATCGCTAAGTCTCTTCCTTTTTCCCTGTCTCAGGAGCCAGGAGGCCACGGACACGTGAGCTTAGCTCCAGCCACCCAGCACGTCCCCACGACCCACCCCGCAGAGCTGCGGCCACTCTTCACCCCAGGGACAGCCGAGTGAAGACCCTAAATAAACACGAAGAAAAGTCAGTGAGCCAGAAGCCCCTCCAACGCGCATCCTCTTGACAGCACAAGAAGGAATCACCAGGCCGTGAGGAGCAGAGGTGGGGAATGAGACGTGAGAGGCAGAAGGAATAAAACAGTGACATTGTGTGGGGGCAGCAGAACCTGCTCTGCCGTGTAGATGTCGCCTCTGAAAGTGGGGGATTAGGGTCAACAGGTCACCTGGTGGCCCCAATTTCCAAAAGACCCCGCCAAGACACAACCTGGTCAACCAGCACGTGCCACGGCGTGCACAGTTGCAAGTAAATTTTGTGAGGAGTCAGAAAAGTCTTGGATTTGAATCACAAATCAGTCACCCCAGTTTCATCCAAGCTAGGCAACCTCTAACCTCCTTCAGCCTCCCTTTTTGCATCTACAAAATTGATAAACATTCTTTTTATCCCCTAATGATGCATGTAATAAATGCCCTATAAGTTGTAAGGCATTTTTATTATTATCCATTCATGTAAGTTTATTTTTGTGTAAAATTTAACAACCAAATGGCCCGTCCCTATTTCACAATAACTAAAAAGATGTATCTTGAAAAAAAAAAATGGTGGTGTGCAAATTATATCTCGATCAAGCTGTTAAGAAGAGCCCAATTAAATGTTAGAATTTTTATTTTGTCAACTGATAGCCAGTCCAGTGCGGGGGGTGGGGTGTGTGTGCGTGTGATTTTTGAGAACTGTGGGCTGTGAGCTGGTGCAGACAGGATGTGGAAGGACAAAGGTCACTGGTTAATCTCAGGTAGGAAACCTGCGCGAAGTCAAGGAGGCCAAATGATGTCTCCAGTGACAGGCCCACGGGGCAAGTGTCTCCTGAGACAGGTGAGGACCCCCCTTTTGTCCCCACCCCTCCATGCCTCCTCCCGGAGCGCTGCGGGTGCTGTGACTGGGAACTGTGGCCTGTCCTGCCTGCTGGGACCCGGAGAGAAGTGGCCTTAGGAATCAGAGAGGGAGGGAGGAGGGACAGGGCATGGTGGGGCGGGCAAGAGGAAGAGAGAGAAGCAGAGAAGCAGTGCAGAGGAGAGCGGGAGAGAGGTAAGGTGGAGATCTCAGAGGGGGAAGGTGGTAGATCTTAGAAAATGATTACCCCAAACCCAGGGGCTCCCCAATGCACCTGTGCATTGGAAGTTTCTTTTGCCAGAGAGTTCTCGCAACCCCTGCCCTGCCCTGTCTCCACTCTGCCCTGCACCCACATGGCCTCAGCTCAGCTCAAATGTCAGCTTCCTCCAAGAAGCCTTCCCAGCTTCCCCCTTGGAAAGGGGAGGAGAGCAGAGAGGGGCGGGGAGGGGAGAGAATGAGCAAGTGAGACAGAGCACAAGGGGGAACCTGCCATGCAAGACAGAGTGAGGTTGGCTGCGTCTTCCTGAAAATATTACAGCGCAAACGGCAAGTCTAGAATTGGCAACAATTCCTGAAGAGGAGCTTTTTGTGGGAGTCGGACAGTAAAATGAGCCTCAGCAGGAAAGACGGTGGGTGGATTTCCCCCCCCCTCAAGAGAGACAGGTTTGGGGAGCGCAGGTGGGACTCCCCACACTCTGCAGCCAGCACCCCAGCCCAGGAACGAGGAGAAAGGCAAACATGCAAACCTCAACACTGCAAACAACCAAACCAAAGCTTCAGTTGAAAAGAAAAAACAAATGAGGTCTTCTTCTGAGAAACGCTTGAGCCGGTGCCCCCACTCCTGCCTCTGATTATTATCTTTTCAGTGTAGGTTTTAAAAAATATCCAAAAGATGTGCCTGCGGGCCAGGCAAGGCCGGGGGTGGGGCACTTTGGTGAGGGGCGAGTGTGCCAGGAAGGGGCACAGAGGGGCTTTGGGGGTGCTGGCTACCCAGAGGGGTAATTCCCATGGAAGATTTAACCCCGGCGGGGTGGGGGGGGGAATACCCTTAACCCACCCGCTGTTCTGCTTGGCTGCCGTATTTCACTGACACCTTTCAGCCATTCTGCACCTCCCTGTTCCACTTCCTCAGTACCTCACACTGACTGTGACGGGTAAGAAGGTGGATCCTCTGTGGTGCCTAAGGCTATTGTCTTGGTGTCCTTCACTCCTGAGTTCAGGGCAGGCTTCATCCAGTCGGCCCACAGCCCCAGCTGCCTTCTGGGTCCTTCCTTCTCCAATCCATGCCACCCACCTGTGCGTCCCGTTGCCTCTGCCTCCATCACGGTCCCACCTGGCTCTGAGGACACCCCTCCATCCACCTTCCTGTATCTTTGGCATCAAAGATGCTGACAACTTACCATCACATCCTGCTTCTGTCCTGGTCCAGCTGAAAACAAGGAGCTTACCTCATCCCCCTCCATCCCCTGGGGTCCCTGCCCTGCCATGTGGTCCCAGATGGGTTATTTGAAGATAATTTTTTTAGAGATTTATTTATTTATGCATACAAGAACTGGGGTACAGGCCAGAGGTGTGGGGGGGGAGAGGATTCACCAGAGACAGAGTGGGGAGCAGAACAGGCAGACTGACTGAAATCCACTGCTAAGGGGAGCAGCGGGAGAGTCAGGAGAGGTCTGCTGAGCCATGTGGGTAGCTCCCTGGCCACCCGGGGATCAAACTCAGTGCTGCAGAGGCTGCGGATTGCCTCATAGTACAGTGCTTAACCCCTTGCGCCACCAAGGAGACCCCCTGAAGAGAATTTTATTTTTTTATTTTATTTTTTTGATTTTTAATTAATATTTTATTTTATAGAATTCTTATATCATTTTTCATTTTTGCACAATGTATGCATTATCATTTTGGTTCTATTCCCCATACAATTGCACCCCCCTTATTTTGACCCTAGTCCTTCCTCTCCCCTTCTCTCCCCCCGCAACCCGCCCCGCGGTGTGTCTCTGGTTTATAGTTGCTTGTTGATTTTGATTTTTACTTTGTATTGATTAGTCTTTTTCCTGGTCCCTTATTTAGGTTTTCTAAATTCCTGCTATGAGTGAGACCACCCGGTATTTCCTGAAGAGAATTTTAAATGCACATCCCTTTCCAGGGATCCCCAAGGACCCCCATCTCAGAGTAAAATCTGGGGTCCTTCTGTGACCTACTTCCTCTTGTATGACCCCACCCCCACCCTTGCCTTGCTCACTCCACTTGGGTCACATGAACCAAGGACACGACCTCTCAGATCCAGGTGATTCTCAACGCCACACACTTGAAAATTGTTTAATGTTAAAATGCAATGTTATATCAATAGAAAGAAAAAAAAACAAACAGAAAAAAGATCCTAAGTTCTGGAGCAAAAAAGAGACCTTCTTCAGCATCTCTGTAAAACTGCCCCACCCAAGTTCCCCTTATTTGTCTTCCTGTTCATTTCTCACCACAGCACTGTGACTTCTCAGACCTACGCATTGTTGCTAGTTGCCCTCCAATGCAATGCAAGTTCTATGAGGGTGGTGTCAAGGCTGTGCCCCCAATGTCCATGGCAGTGCCTGGTGGGGAGTAAGTGCTCACAGACATCAAATTATTAATAATGAGCTGAATGAATGAATGATGGTGTTCATCATTGAAGAGCATGTGCTAAGGACTGAAGTCCTTGCTGAGTGAATGATAATTCAAAGAAATTTACCAACTTCGTTCAATCAACAAAGATATATAGAGTTTCTATCATGGATCTGGAGCTGATCTGCCCTGATCTCAGGAGTGAATCCAAAGACAAGGTTTCTGGCTGCCTGGCACTTGAGGTGGCCTTGGGAAAAGCCACCAATCCAACAGCCACAGAAACATCTCATTGCAAGTGTGTTGCTGCTGGTGACAGAGAAGATTCTGAGAGGTTAGTTTCATCAGAGAAAGCTGGGAAGACTTCTTGGAGGAGGTGACATTTGAGCTGAGTTGACAAAGTGGTGCTGGGAACATGGGTAGGGACTGAGAGTATGAATGAGTCATTTACATCTTAGTGTTTCCAAGATTCTGGTGATCTTGGTATTTGACTTTTGATATTTCTATTAATCTCATTTTTAAGCTTCCAGTAGGATATTGGTGATGGGTTTAGTTCTTTCCGCAAGAGAGATGAGATACATCTCCCCACTTGGAATGCGGATGAGATTTTGGAGGCCTCAGCGTGTGTGCAGTATGTGGTTGGATTTTTATATTATCCTTGTTTGTTTTCTTCTCTTTCCAGTCCTTGGACACTGACTAGTCATTAAAATTTAGAGCTCGCCCTGGGTTAAGTGGATGATTTCCTGGAAAACAGCTGGTTGAACTTCCCCCTGAGCTCCTCTGGAATAAACATCCCCTTTGAGGAAGGCTTTCTTTATTGCCTTCCTGCTCAGTGTCTTTTTTGCAATTTGCATTCCTGTTTTGCATGACTTCTCAGAAGAAATCTAGAAGAATAATAACTGAAATAACAGCCAAGGGTTACTCCGCACTTCACCACCTTACTGCAACAGCCTGGAGCTAGGTCTGCCATTATCCTCCAGTCACAGATGAGGCCGGAGGCTCCGGGAGTGAAGTCATAGGCCCACATCAATCAATAACCAGCAAGTGGCAGAGGCAGCTCCATCACCGTCTCTGACTCAGAGGCTGCACTCTCAGTCCTGGAGCTGCCTGCCTCCCTGACCCCGAGTATGGAAGTCTCCTCTGAACTGCTGTTTCCCCAGCCGCTAGGTTTGGAACGCTAGTCCATGTGTAGAGAGCTGTGTTGACATTTTCTCTTGCAAAGGGAAACAAGTCTGCCTAACTTGGGCTGAAAAAAAGTTTAATGGACTGATATTGAGCAATGGCCAGGTGGGAGATTCAGAACCAAGAAGGGCAGAGAGACAAGGGAGGGAGGGAGAGAGGAGAGGAAACAGAGAGAGAGATCCTATGTGTCTAGAGAACATATAAATGACTCAGATTTTTCTGGAATGAATGAGCTATAGTGGCCACTTGCGTCCCCTCCCCCTGCACTCTGCTGAAGATTATCCATCCCAGTATCTACTCTGATGATTGATCTTGGCCATAGACTCCTCCCTCAGTGAGGGGAGCTTGGGTGCCTGGATTGACAGTCACATGACATGGGTGTGGGTCACTCCCTAAGGAAACCCAGAGCACTATAATGCCAAGAGCAGGAAAGGGTGCTGGGTGCCTCGAAAACAGCTGCCACCCCTCTGCCTTCCTTGAGCTCTCTTTCTGAGAAAGGCACTTTTCTATTCCAGTCTCTATTCCTCCTTTAGCTTCTACTTTCCAGGGCTCTCCTGTTTCTAAAGGGCACACTATTATCTGTGTAAACTGAGGCTGACCAGCAACTCTGGACACTTCTGCAACCATAAAATAAAAATGATAACCACTTCCATGCCACAGTTCTCTGGAAAAGAGCGACTAGGTGAATGCATTTCAAACACGAGCTCTTCATCAGCATTAGCTGAGCTGTTACTATTGTGCTGTCGTCCTGGAGGGAACGAGGATGCCCTTTTGTCACCGTGAAATAGAACTTGTGCATTTATTTTGTCCTCTGCTTGTCTGTTTGCTAATGTGCAGGAGAAACAGCACTGGGGGAATGGTCTGGGCCCAAGTTCAAGTCCACAGCCCGGTGCTTTCTGGCCCAGTGATCACTGACAAAGTCATTCAGCCCCTTTGGGTGCATCCTGTCCATTCTTATGCCTGGGGAGCTTCCTGGGAAGGGGCCTGGTGAGCTGAGCTTGTGCCTGGGGGACCTATGCTGCCACTGGGCAAGAGCGGCTCTCGTTAGGCCTCAGTTGCCTCATCTGCAAAATGGGGATTACGGTGCTTACATCATAAGATCATCACAATGGTTAATGGAGACAAACTATGAGAAACATTTTTAGTGTCACATATGGGGCATAATGGCCCAGGAAATATTAGCCAGCTGCTCTGAGGAGACATGCCATTATTCTCACACTGGGACGAGACCAATGTGGCTTGATGGAAATGCACGCCTAGGGCCTCCCTGGTGGCGAAGGGGTGAAAGTCTCATCGCTATCAAGCTGTTGCCAGCCACTGTGGCACGTGTTTGATCTCTGGCCAGGGAGCAACCCACATGGCACAGCAGACCTCTCCTGTCTTGCCTGCCAGCTGCTCCCCTCAGCAGTGGATTTCAGTAGATCTGCCTGTTCTGCTCCCCACTCTGTCTCTGGTGCATCCTCTCACCCTCCACACCTTTGGCCTAGACCCCAGTTCTTGTATGCATAAAATTAAAAAAAAAAATCTTTAAAAACAAACCAAAAACCCAAACATGACTTATTACATGACTAATAAGGTGGGTGGCCTGGAAGTTTCCTTCTCCGCATCCCCGCTGCCCCCATCCCCATGGCAGCTCCTACTCATCTCTGAGGACCTGGCTTAGCAGTCACTCCCAAAGTGACCCCCAGCAGTGTCTCCCCGACTTGGGTTGCATGCTGGAAACATCTGGGAAATTTTACAGTCGCTCCAGCCCCCTGAGGTTCTGGTTTAACTTGATGCTGCCCAGATGGATGTGGGCATTTTTAAATGCTCCAGGAAGTTCCAGGCAGCTGAGGTGGAGGCCACTGCATGGAGGGGCAGCGTGGCCTAGGAACTAAAAGACCCCAGAGCAGACCGCTCGGACCTGAATCTGGTGCCGATCTGTTCACTGACTTTGGGCAAGTTATCAAAACTCTCAGGGCCTCTGTTTCCTCCTCCGTTAAATGGGTATGATGTGAAGCAGCACCTGCTTCACAGCGCGATAAAGT